>NC_143575.1:62752726-63495527 GCF_048544385.1 Mastigoproctus giganteus
GCACCTGGTACCAGTAATCCTCTCGGGACGGGGAAAAAACCATAAGGAGAAAGAAATAATAATAATAATAATTCGTTCGGTATCAGAAATATTGTCACATTCCAAAAGTGTTAATGGAACTGTCCGAAATTTTGTGTATCAGTTTGTCGTGATGTCACAATTATATGCAAACAGGGCATAAGCTCGAAACGAAAATTAGCAGAATATAGAGCCGTTGAAGTGGTCGATGTCACAAGAGATATTATTAGTTGAAAAAAAGAAGACCGTATATTTGTGAGTAAATTTGTTGGAAAGGCTTTTTTGATGCTGTTTAGATTACAAATATGAGCAGCGTATAGCCATTTGAGTGAGTTTCAACGGGGTTGCAAATTTGTGTTCACGTTGTTTGAGGTAATTGAATAATTTGGCTGACGTTATCTCAAGAATAGCATACATCCACAGACGTTTTCAAGGTTCTGAGCACCTAAACAAACGTTACAATGTGAGGACCCAATAAATGGCTGTAGGCTGCGGCTGACACTTGTCTCTCTGAGAAGGAATAGAGATAATATTAATTCACCTTTAGGACATCTGGTATCGACAAGTACAATAGGCTGGCAGAGGCATGATTGCATTCGAGTTGCTTATCGAGTTGGCACCATCTCACCTCATTTCATAGTGAGCAACAACTTCGCGATGCAGAGGTAAAGTCATCTGGAAAGAAAGGATTATCTTTAGTAATGAGTCTCATCGTCAGCAACGACTTAAGCAGTGCAGAGGTTAGAGCCATTGGAATGAAGGATTGTCTTTAGTGATGAGTAAGGCGTTTGTTTGATAATAAGTAGCAGAAGGATTCGCGTCTAGTGACGTCCAAGTGTAATAGCAGCTCGTGGAAACCAGAAATCATTCAGTTGATCAGTTGTTTTTCTTAAAGATTCGTTTTGCTGTAATAGAAAAACAGTATCAGTGCAAACACCTTGATATCACAAACTGGAGAAAGTCGTTTGCTAAAAGAATCCGGATAAATTAAATCGAGTACATTCAACTGAACTTGGTCACCTTAATGTAAAGGCACCATATTTGTATTATCTCTCTCATTGCAATGCCTGTCTACCAGCTAACTGTGTTTTTCGTGTAATTCAATACATCGCTTTCAAAAACCGAGTTATGTAAATACTCATGTCTCAATGTTTAAAGTTTGATATTATACGTACACCCGTTTTTTTTTTTTTGTTTTGTTTTGTTATAGTTTTATAATTTCAGGCCTTTCAATCTTTTTACGCTGATATACACTGGTGTGCAAAATTTAAGGACCAGTCAGGTTTTCACCTGTAGCTTCTCATAGGAGTGGCCTGAATATGGAAAAAGCATACCAAAGGAACATCGTGAGGTACAGAAATGATGAAGGAAACAACAAAGGAAACAAAACGGTACAGAGGGACTTTATTCAAAAATGGCAACATAGCACTGGCTGCCATGATACAGATGCATCACTGCCAAAGATGGAACAAAGGGAAGAGGTGGTCCTCAGTAGGAGATATGGCCACCCCTAATGTCGATGTAGGCTTTGCACCGCCTGTCCATACTTAGAACAATGTTAATAAGTTCTTGCGGTAACATCGTCCAGTCCTCTGTCAGCGCTATCTTCAGCTGGTGAACATTTTCTGGTGGGTGTGGCAGTGCCGCTAGGCGTCTCCCCAGAGCGTCCCATATGTATTCAATGGGATTTAGATCGGTAGAATGGCGCACTATGGCCATAGTTGCCGATGCCCCCAATAAATCCCGAAACAAACAAACAAACAAAACAAACAGATCGGTAGAACGGGCAGGCCAATCTATACAAACAATGGCCTCGCTTTCCAAAAGAATATCAACAGCTGCAGTATGATCGGGGTGTAGCGTTATTGTCCATAAACACGAACTACAGGTCAATGGCACCTCGGAACAGACGCACATGGAGAAGGATTACCTCAGTACAGTAGCGTGCACCGGTTACAGTACCGCCTTCCAGCATCTGGAGTTGTGTACGTCCATCCAAGATAACGCCTCCCCAGACGAGAACAGCTCGACCGCCATATCGATCCCTTTCAGTGACGTTTGCGGGGTGATACCGTGTGCCAACCTCTCGCCAGATTAGCTGACGTCCAGAATCGCTGCTGAGACTGAATCTACTCTCATCAGTAAAGAGTACCTTAAGTAAAGATTTTGTGGTTGTAACCTTTATAAATAGTGTTGGTCCTTAAGTTTTGCACATCAGTGTGTATGTCTATACGCAGTGTTCACGATTATGTTATATTGTGCTCACTAGTTTTATGTCCCTCTTTACCAGTCAAATATACATATTGCTCATCTCTCAAATTCCAATTTATTAAACCTTTATCTTATTGAACAGGATGCACGAAGTTGGGTTATTTAGAATTTTCGCCCAGAAACGAAAGCTATGAGGCACCAGTATATCGGTTATGTAAATTGCATGTATATTCAGTGGACAATTTAATTGTTTTTCGGGTTTCACAAGTTTCTGAGAGGGGTGAAACCATGCAACCCTCACTCTAGACAGATTATAGTTTAATTAGTAATTTCACACGAAATAACGTTATATCTTGACAGAACTAGGGATTGTTACAGCGAGTTCTTGGTTACTGATCTTGGTTGTTATGACGTTACTTTGGACTCTGCCGCTGCTTGGCATCCTTACAATTTTTTGCTAGTTTAATATGTCGGAAGGTGATAGTATGGACCGCAGAAATTGTTCTTGTTTGGGAAAGAAACGCAAACACTCGTTCCGATGTATTTTAAAAGTACAGTGGTGTTTCTTTCGCTCAGGAACGTTATTGAAAATGTCTATTCATTTTTTACTCTTTTCCGTTATAAGCTGCACGCAGCTCATACAAGAGCGATATGTACGATTGACACACGCACGGCTTAAGAAATCAACACTGAGCCAACCCCCACCCCACTTTTTTTCTGTTATGTTTTGAACATGTTCATTCCGGATACACAAGTTCTGCGTTCATGTGAGAAAATAAACTGCTGGAAGAAAACCTCTTTTGTAGAATCCTGTGTACTATCCAATCAACCAAAGTCCTATGGCAGCAGCTGTCCTCCGGCACTGAGTCTGCACGAGTTTCTTTCTCGAAATAAATTATCTTTGCAAATATTCTTGTTATTTTAAACTCCATGCAGTCTATCTATCTATCCTACTGAGGTGAATAAAAATTTAAATTGAAGTTCGAGTGATAGATTGCGTGTGGGATTTCACCATTGATACGGCGTATTGGAGTTCAAACCACCGTATTTGAATAAAGTAATAACATCGAAGGCGGCTGATGACTTCTTTATCATTATTACTCCATGCAAGCGATTGCGATTAGCGCGGTCATCTCCAGTCATTTGCATGGAGATGACTGCTGATGTAATCGTTTTGAGAACTTTGCGCTCTCTCTCTCCGTCATTCATTTTTGATTTGCCCTCTCCCTTTTATTTCCCACTTTATATCGTTCTGCCCTGTTCCGAATTTCAACGTCATGAAAGATTAATCCTAACAAAATTCAAAAGGGCACAATTTCTTTCAGAGAAGGACTTATATCTGACCTCTTAATGTACCTGTTACATTAGTCTCCCATACATTTATGGAGACTAACGTTTGTGTCGGTACGTTTATGGTCTGAATATAGGGTCACTTCCCCTTCATAAATAGCCTTTTTGGAAAATTGCTGGTTATTCTAGTAACATCGCTATCAGGCTCGTGAAATGCTCTCAATAGTTAAGTCCCCACAACGAAAATCCTTTCCAAATATCAGTATGTGTTAACAACCATAAAATTTATCCTTGTTATATCTGATTGGCATTTTTCCTTCTCCCCCAATAATCTTGTCATGAAAATTGCACTTTCATAGAAGAAATCCCATTTCTAACAAAATCTCTGTCATTGACTTTGCGCCACTGGACGCGATAATCCCATTCGGTGTTGCATTCAGCCTCTAAAGAGAGAACTACTGCAAGAAATGGCGAAAAGAACATTTGGATGAGAATGCAATACACCTCCATTACATTCTAATCACATTCTAAATATTTTGTATGGGATAAAAAATAGAAAATTGGGAAAGCAGACGAAAAGGGTAATCTAAACGTACCTTCGATAACGGTAAGTATTTTAGTATATGGGTTCTTATCCGTATAGATTAAGAGCCTACATACACAATGTAAAAGATTTATAGTTTCGCAAACTTCATAAATCATTCTTTTGCCGAATCATTTGGTCTTTTACGATTTGGAATTCGAAAAAGTTATATGCGCTCTTTCTCTCTGTTTATATGTGAGATATCAGAGACTTCTTAAATAAATAATGCATCCTCCACGCTTCCATGACGACTTACTCTCAGGGTGGCTTAAGTTTAATAGCAGTGCTTACTAGTGATCCTTAAGAAAGATTTCTAGGATTCAGGTCTCTTTCGGATTAGAGAAAGGCTTGACTCCCAAGGCAAAATATAATCCCCTACAAGTGAGAATAAAGCGTTAGTTACTTCTCTTTAACTACAGCCACACAGATGTTCTACATAAGCATTCTACATAAGCATCAGTTCTACCTACATAAGTGAATTGTGAATTCATGCATTCACAATTCACTTTGTTTTTTGATGAAAACTAAAAATATACGATAATTTTATGATATCAGAGTTTCGTTTTAAGAAATGCTTATTTTAAAGAGTTTCTTCGGAAAGAATATTTCGGTATTATAATATTACTTCGCGACAGTATGTGAAGAGCTAGAATAAGTACTTTTATTATTGGAATAATAGAAGAAAGGAAATAAATTCTATTTCATCCTTACTGTTAATACTTGTGGCTTAAAGAAAAATTGCAGATAAATTTAGACCTTTGCCCAAAGGCATCGTTGGATTAAGTGGGTTTTGCTTACACATTGCAACGGACACCCTGAAGCGTTCTTTTGCAGCCTTTGTTCGTCTTGCTAACACCCAATAAGAATTCCCATAAATACCAAATGCGAACGTAGGAGAGAAACCTAAGAGAAGGTATCGTTATTTTCATCCTATTATTAATGCTGCGCTGATGTATATCGTTATCTGTAGGTAAGCAGCACTAAAGAATCTGTTTTGTTGTCTAAGAGAACATATCAAACCCTGAACACTTGAATTCGATTAAATTACTATTCTAAAACAGCCACATAACTGTAAAATATGAATATAGACTTTGATGAAAGAAATTTTGGCTTTCTCAACCGCAGGTATCAAAAAGCAATAAAATAAATCCACAGAACTGGGTTATTTTATTACAACTTGTCTCATACTTTGATCTATCGAATGGAATGAAATTTTGTTGATTAGGTTTGCCTGTAAAGAGCGGAGTGCATTTTAAAAGTGTGATACAGTTTTCTAGATAAAACAACAACAAAAACAAAAAACAAAAACAAAAAAACCACCGGAAACTGTGAAGCAACGTAAATTGGGGAGGGACAGGACAGGACAGAAGAAGTTTAAGGAATTGCATTTTAATAGAGTAAATCTAGCTGTGAGAAAAAGACTTGATTCTCGAATTCTCTATACGGATAGACAAATAGAACAAACGAAAGATACGTGAATCTTAACGGAATCGAACTTAGCGATCACATTGTTATTTAAACACCACATTGGATTATTGAGGTAGGTAGCTGTAAAAAAGCTGCTGCTGGCTGATAAAGTTTTGAACAGTGAAATTAGTGATATTTGCAATTGTAGGTATCTTGTATAAATTTGTGAGTTTGAAGATAGAGAAAGAGAGATCTAGTTAAGTAAGTTATAGTTGCAAATAATTTTTACAACCTGCTTTGTTTAAATTCTTTTAGCGCATTCTACGCTAGACTCTACTGAAGATGTTAAATAATGGAAAAATAAATTGTTTAATAATGGAAAATTACAAAGTATTGTATTCATATTACAATTTCACTGTTTCTGGGAACACGGCATTATTGGACATATTTTCTTATAAGGTTGTCTAATATTCAAATTTCAGGAAATTGGTTTAGACTAGATTGTAGGAAGTTTTCTTTTAGCCAACGAGTCCCTGATTGCTGGAACAAGTTGCCTTCGCAGGTTAGTTAAAGCTCATAGTTTGAATAAATTTAAAGGTCAACTAGATAGGAGGAAGGAAGCACATATGTATTTTCTTATCTACTACTTATGTTTTTTTTTTTTTTTTGGCCAGTGCAGAAAACGTACTGTGACTTTCTTGCACGATGTGGCGAATACTATTACTATTACTATTATTATGATTTTATAGATATAGTAGATAGTTGAGGTATGTTTGTTTTTAGGTTAGGATTTTTTGTTGGGTTAAGTTTATTAAGTGTTTGATAGTTGGTGTAGTTTGATTTTTCCTTTTTATCAGATTTTATCATACTGTATTTACAATATGGAATAAAGCATCTCGTGAGGGGTTCAAGTGCCATCCAGAAGAAATCACGAAGGGGCAGCATAAATTGGATTCCGCAAATTAGATGAATTGCTGTAATTACTAGAGTCAGCGTTGTTGAAAATGGAACACTACATCCCAGATATGTTACTCAATAGAAAAAATGCCTGCATTTTTCAGAGGAAATGTAGTTAGCACCAGGTATCGCAATAAAGCTCATCAGATATCATTGATCTTTCAGAAAGAAAATTCAAATGATAAAATAAGAGATGATAATGGATTCATGGGAACTTTAATGTCAAAAACATATTAAGTGTTTAACTGCTCGTTGGAAAAAATGGGGGTCATTTTGAACACTAACTATAAAAAAAGGTTCTGACCACCCTACAGTAAAGTTATTTCTTTTTCCTTTTTCCGACACATTTTACTGACATTAGTTTCTCTCTTACTATTTATTTCCTTGAAGTTCCAAATTTCCGAAAAGAAGCGTATATCCATTTTACTTAAAAGTCTAACAGCGTAAAACTATTTATTAACTAATATATTGCAGCATATCAGTAAACTAGACTCAGTGAATTAGCAATATATTTGCAGATTTAATGAAAAAAAAAAAAAAAAAGCAGGCTACCGAACGGTCAATGTGAAGCGATAATTTACCTCGATAGTTTTAGACCGCAATTTTAGTTTCTTATGTAATTATATAAACTTAACTGTATTACAGCACTCCAACATAGAATAATAACAAGAAAATGGTAAATAATCCCAGCAAAGGTAAACTATTTTAAATTTTCTCTCGCTTTTAATGCACACCGTGTGCTTTTAAGGATCGGGGCAGATGGAAAGAAATTTTTGCAGTCTTCAAAGTAAGTGGTAATCAGTAAATTGTCATTGAGGCATCGTGCATTGAATTACAAGGAAGGCAGTCATCTTTCTGTCCGATTATTTATTTATACTAGTATAATTGGTAGTTTCTTGGTGAGTGTGACAAGGATGAGAAATAGGTGGATTTAATTGTAAGAAAAAAAAAGTCCATTTTTTTATCACAGAAATGTACAATGTTAACAGGAAATACGCTCATATGGAGCTTCCTCAGTGATGCTATAAAAGATTTATTTTTCTTAGAGCGACTGCGTAATTTGTTACTGCGCGTGGAGCCTGGCAGAATTGATAAGTTTTAATTTGGTTTAGGAGAACTTGACGTGGATGGCATTTATTGATCCTAAGCGATAATTTCTAATCAAGATACCCACCTCCTTTTTAATCACACCAGCTTCTGCTGACTAAAAACAGACGCACTTATGTTTGGTTTCTGTTTTTTTTATATAAACTTTTGAAAGCAGTTTATGATTTTTGTTTTAGGTGTGCTATAGATTAATATTCGAAATTCTCTTCAACTCTTACCTTAATGCATGTGGTTAAGTTTCTCTAAATCGATCCATTTATCAGTTATTGCCATGTTAATACAGTATAGCATTAGTAGACATAGGCTTAGCAACCAAGAATAACTAATACATGTACACTTATCTTTTTTTCGTATATTTTTTTTCCCGATGTATGTATATCAACTCACTCGTGTTTATCCTCCTGGCGTATTAGCAAATGCATAAAGTGTCTGTTGTATTCACCGTGTCTGTCTGTCCGCATATAACAACCCGAACTCCAGTGGATGGCTTTTCATGAAATTTTATATTTGACTCTTTTAGAAAGATTGTATGGAGCCATCCGAAATTTTAATAAAATCGGAAAAATAGAAATTCGGCAAATTTTTCCCCATAAAATGATCTTTATATATAAACAGAAGTATGTTTCGAATGTTCGTGTATTACTCGAGAACGAAACGTTAGAACAACATCAAATTTTTCAAGCATGTTTTTTTTTTTTTTTTTCATCACTTGGGAAGTTTTAGGTCCAAGTCTAAGTCTGATTTCGTATGCCGTCGCCTTTTCCTCCTGCGCAAATCTTGAAATCATTTTTAAATTTTCAGTACCTATTTAGGAAAACTTTGTACCAAATTTCCTGCCGATTGGTTAACCTATTTTCCCTGTGCACCCGTTTCCCTTCCTGATAAAAAGAACTACAACACAGATACCACCTCACGGCTGCTTTCACCACTTGAAAATCACATATCTCCAGTAATGTGTTTCTTAAATGCTTGTTAAGAATTTTTATCTTAATTTCATTTAATTCATTTGTTATTTTTTTAAATTTGTCTTTATTTTAAATCTGATTGACTGATTGATTTTCTAATTTGTTTATTTCAGTTCTTTCACCAGCTCAGAACGTTTGGTCTCTCAATCAACCAAGCTATTGGGACTGTAGCCTTTGTTATACATGATGCAAAACTAAATACAATGTGGCTTAAAATAACAGCATATAATAATTCCAAATTTTAAGCCGAGGATTAATTTATTAAGTCTGTTAACCACTGTTTTCCTTGATATCCATAATACATCAAGTGGAGACGATCAATTGGCTGTGTGGAACAGTTGTGCTTGGAGCAATTTTCCGTTTCGCACGACTGTTCTATCGACTAACTGTCCGGTCCTCTTTGAACTCTATCCAGTCCCAAGTAAACTTGATAGTACTGATAGTCACAGGTAATTATTGTTTGTTTCAATTGCACTTCTCAAGAAACTTGTAATGAATATTGTTTTAGCTTACATGACACTGAGAAAAGTTATTAAGATCTTCTTTTTCTCTTTTCTTCCTTCCAAGACAAAAAAAAATTAATTTTCTGTAAGGAGACGTGGTTCGATGTCTAAACGCTGATAATCAGGGTTATCCATTTAAAATGAAACTTTAGGCGTTAAAAATGCAAATTTGAATTCTGAAATTTTGTACAGGTATGGGTGAGGGAGTTATAATTCTGTTAGGAGCGGTGCTAGTCTTGCAAATAGCCCTGAATTTCTTTATTGAATTTCATTACTATTTTAATTTCAGATGGAGTACCATGTGTTTAGCCAAGAAGAGAGCGTGTTCGTTATTGAGCATTTTTTTCAAGTTTCCGTTTTACAAGAGGTGTCGTTGTGTATTCTAAGAATACCTTCCAAACAAGGTGGCACTTAATAAATCAATTTGTAGCATTCATCATTTGGCAAATCGTTTTTCAGAAACTAGTAGTTCATGACAAAAAATATATAGCCGCTCTAAACCAGTGTTCAGGTTGTACTTGAGAATTCTCCAAGGAAGTCAACAAATAAGTTGAAACAGCAGTACCACTTGTCGAATGGGATTGCCTAATTTTTATTGCTTGTGGACACTATAGGGCAATAAAAATTATCGCATTCACCTGGTCCATGAACTGAAGGAATTTGACGAGGGTTTAATGTGGCGATAGTGCAACTGGCCACATAATTTTATACGTAATGAAATCGGTACTCTAGACCAGTGTTTCCCAACCTTTTTCAGATGTAGACCACTTTTATATTTGAGGTACAATGTGTGTAGAATGAGGTAGATGCCACGGACCACCAAAAAATATTAAACTACGCATGCATGAATAATTATTTTTTAAATACAGCGATATGTACTTAACATATGTAGTACATTAGGTTGTTTGTAGGCATACCTGTATTTCTCATCACTGTTAATGGAATTGTTGCCGTCCATAAAATAATAATAATAATAAACACCTCTTTTTTGTTGGCAGCTCTCACGGACCTCAGATCGAGAAGCAAGTGCTCTAGACCATGTTTTGTTTTTTCTATGATGAGCATGGTTTATTTTGTCTTGTTATGTAAACAGTCAAAATAATCGCATCTAGAGTTCTGCGACTCTCCATACTATTTTTGAATAACCGTTGCACCCAGTTAAAATCGGATTGCCAAGAGATTGTCACACAATATGCAGTTTTGTTGGAAGGAAGTGATATATCTTCGGTTCCGCCTGCCTTACGTCCAATTAGACTATGAATGTGTTGTAAGAATATTTTTTTTTGTTCGGAGCATTATTTCAAAAGGATTATAGCCATCACTTTACCCGACATGTCACCTTTGCATTATTATTATTATTTTTATTTTTCTGAAGAATGCCAAAAGAAACGGTTTATATAAATAATCCACAGTCATGAAGTCTGCATTCATAACATACCTTGTGGCACTTCGGACAATGACAAGCAGAACGGACGGATGTGTGCGTTCATAAGCTGGATATTTCCAATACTTTTATTGTGATCAATGCATACCTGTATAAAACATTAATAAATAATTAATTTCACGTTTTTGAATTTGCATTATTTTGACTCCTGCATATAGAATTTCGTTTTAAATGGGTAACCCTGCGTAAGCGTACATTAGCATCGTTAATTAAGGCAACCAATGAAGATAAAATCTGAAAAAAAATGTAGTCATTGTCGCTGATTGCGAATTTTTTAATATGAGAGCAGTTCAACTTATTATAATTAAACTGTAAAAATGATTTTAGCAATTAGCCATCTATTCCAAATGCCATAATACTGGTAAATGTATAATAAAGACAGATGTCTTTATTATTAATATAAATAAGATTTTTTATGAACGTAATAATCAGAACATTATTCTGTATAAAAAGTTGACTCTTTGTAAAAATTCGACGAGCCGCCATAATCTTCCTACTTTCCAAACACGTCAGCAAGAATTTCGTAGTCATAGGAGCACGTAAATTAGCCAGCATAACGGACAACATAATAATTGGAATTTCATAGTGCCATCGATGTCTTGGTTCTGGTAATCTTAGACGATAATCTTTCGCCAACTGTAAGTTAATTTATAAATAGCTGCTGTCACTTCGTCTCCCCCACATCATTTCAGCGCGAATTACGAACAAGAACACAGAGATTGAAGGATGTACAACCTAAGATCTTTTATGCATGGTCTTGTATCCCGTACGTGTCATCGTTCATCTTTCCCATGTCGTCTCTCCGATAGAGTGTCAGATCACTTGCTACAGGATTAGGTTAACAATAGAGTTTGACGTAAAGGTCTCGAGATATTATTATATAATTTTTAAACTAAAAACAAAAGTTGATAATTTTATTATTTCAGGAACAAAGTTCTAGCTCCACCTAGTGATGATTTCTTCAGTAACTCGATAATTGATTGATTTAAAAAAATGACTGCTTTTAGGTTTCGGATTCGGTTTCAGAGGGAGCGTAAGAGCTGAAAGATAAATCATGTTGAATTATTAGATAAATCACATGCCAGTGTGAAGTTCTAATGGATATCTAAAGCATTTGCAATTACGTAGAGGATAAGAAGTCTTTTTTTTTCCTGGTAGTTGTATTTGACAGGCTGTAATTAGAAAAAAACGTTTAGTTATAGTGGCAGGAGTTACGTATAAGAAATGTGTTTGGAAGTTTCGTTATTGTGACCGCTTCTAACAGCGTCATGAGGAGAATTCATTCGTGTAGCCGCCTTTCCATGATGCCATTGATGTACATTAAACCAGCATAAAACTGTACTGACATATGGATATTGGCACCGAAGTTTGTTCAACACCCGTTAAAATTCTCAATGGAGTTTCATCCTCTAATACGCTTCTCAGAATTCTCTGTCCCACTTCTCAAAGCAGAGTAATATCCGTAATGCAGCAGCCATTCATTATGGTGTCTTGATGTCAGTAGATAAAGTATTTCCCCCTCTACTTATACTGTATAAAACTAAATTGTGTCAGTACTTCCTGAAAGAACTTTCCTGCATCGGAGTTCGAGGAGTAAACTAACGTCAGCTATTGATTAGATGACAGCACCCTTAACAGCATGTAATTAATCGCAAAAAATATTGAATTTTTTTAAAAAAAGCAGTATTATGTAAGTGATTTCAAATCTAAGGAGGAATACACGTTAGTAACGTTCTCTTAGAATTATTTCACACTTGAATTAGTGAGCGAACTGCATTTAATAAATTGGATAGCTTCCTTGTATGCTTACTAGATGGTGTTGCTCTGCATAAATAAAACTAATTATATAAATAAATAAAACGCATATTTCACGTGTCGTGAGATGTGGGATGCTGCACCTCGTATATAAGTATTGTACAAATAATGCAAATAGTTATAATAGCGAGCCGAATTTTCTGAATAGAAAAGCCTCTTGCTGCTCATACTGTGAGTAACATCACGACGAAGTTGCTTCATTTTTATCTTTCAAATAAATGGTGTTCAGACTGCAGCTGTCCTACGATTACCTGATAACAGTGTCAACTGCTCCGAATTTTCCAAACGTCTCGTTTCATTTCGGAGTTAGAAAAAACATACTGTGATCTGTTTTGTATCGCTTTAGAATAGAAAATCGTATTCTAACGCCTTATTCAGATTTACCATGTTAAATTTTATGATTATGGTATGAAATTTTATATCAAATCATTAATTACTTTAAAAACATAGTTGTAAAACTTTTTTTGATTCTTGTGTATGTTTTTGGATATTTTCCATTATAGTTTAGTTATTATATTTAAGGTATAAAGGTGGGAGAATTCACAGCTTATGCTGTGAATGCATAAGCTCATACGTTTGCTTTCTTGCACCACATGCTACTTTACTACTACTACTGCTACTACTACTACTACAGCCACATTGTAATAAATTGTAATGATTTGGTGTTTAAAATCATATTCTGGACATCAAATTTTGCCTTCGTGAGTAGCACAGTTGGTAGAATAACAACTTAAATATTAGAACAAAAATTACAACTTACATATTAGAACAAAAATTATAACTTACATTTTAGCTATGTAAGTTCTAATTTTTAGTTAGTATTTTTATAGACGCCACTAAATATTCGACAAAATCTACCGATGCGAGCTAAAGGGCAATTACTTTGATGTTTGACGCCCCCAACAACCTCCACAGTTATTGAAAAGGACGCTGTAAGAGTTTTAAATAGAATCCCACAGTTTTCCAGATGCGGGACAGCTGTTCGCCCGCATTGGGAATTTTTTCTACAATTAAACCAATATATCTGAAGCTAGTGAAGCAATAGCTTACAGTAAGGTGGGGCTTTCTTAGGCGCTTTCCCATATGCATCTATTGTCATCACCATGTCTGTCCATGTGTCGGTCCCTCTGTCCGCATGTAACAGAGGGGCTACCAATGGAAGGATTTTCATGAAATTTTCTATTTTGGCCTTTTAAAAATATTTGTTGACCCATTCCACATTTCATTAAAATCGAACCAATAGAAATTAAGCCATTAATATTTCTTTTTTCCATACATATTGTATGGAAAAAAGAAATTCATAGATTAAAATGTAGTTTTAATGCAGTATTATTGGCTATAGACAGTTCGTGCACACTTCACATGCATTGTTATATAAAACTCATGAACGTGATGTCTCTTGTGAACAGATACATATATACAGAGAGAAAAGAGACTTCAAAAAAGAGTACAGTATATGGGAAGAGAGTAATAAATATTATACAGTTGTATTTAAATTGAGCGGCTAAGTTTTAAGAGAACGCAAATCTATAGAGTTTTATTAGGTGTTATATAAAGTTATAATCTTAGTAATTAATTGATGAGGAGATGACTGTATTTACTTTTAAATTCTAAATCACAGAAATACAAAATAATTCAATTAATTTAAGAAAAATTCGAAAGCATCTGAAATGTAACACACTGACTTTATTTTAACTAACTTCGTTTTTACTTACAAATGCCATTATGAGGGGCATTTGAAAAGCTCGTGGCTTGAGTACAAAAGGTTAAGGAGTCTGGTAACGGTTACTTTTCACCATTGTCCCACTTGGAGTCAATACACTTTTGCCGCTAATGCTGCAACGCGTTCATTCCATCTGCGAAGAAAGTTTCTCTTGGGCTTCCATAAATGCATCCACTGCATCAATGACCTCGTTGTCGGTGGGAAAATGGAGGGCTGCCAGGTATTTTTTTCAATTTTTTATTTATTTATTAAAGAAGGCGGTCCCAGCCAGTTTTCTTGGCAACCTCACCATCACCTTTTGCAATACTGTACAGGTAAATTCTAATATAACACATCACTAGTTGGTTATCATTCCTGGCACAGAGAGATGGCCAGGGATTGTATGTCAGCTTACGGATGACATCATATACAGCATCAGTATAATATTCCTAATTTGGAGGATATGTCAGTTCATTAGTTCATACTTCAATGAAACAGCTGTTTCGCACTAAAGCTGGTCATGAGTCTGCTGGTCTTGATTAGAGGATAAGTCTATCTTACAAGGAAATATTTAACTATTTCAATTCACCACAGAAAGTCCACTTTGCACTTCACTTCATAAAATTACAATCAGAATAAGTGAAGACCTTTGTAACTACAACTTTTTTCAAATTAGGAAATAGATGAACGTCCGATGGTACTAGATCTGTTGAATATGGGAAATGATCCACGATTTCAAAGCCACACTCATGCAGCGCAGCCATGGCAGTGACAGCCTTGTGATCAGGCGCATTGTCCTGGTGGAACAAGACTCTTTTGCTGAGTTATCCTGGGAGTTTGTCTTTGATGTGTTCACACAAACGCCTCCCAAGGTTTGCAAAATATGTCTTTGTGATTGATGGCCTTTTTGAAGGTGATCCACTAGCAGCATTTCATCAACGTCTCAAAACGTCAATGCTATCACCTTGCCAGCGGAAGGAATTGACTTGGCTTTCTTTGTACGGGACGAAGCGCTATATTTCCATTGTTTGGACTACTGCTTTGTCTCTGGCTGAAAGTGACGGACCCACATCTCATCCATGCTCATCCACGAAAGATTTAAGGAGTCTGTTACCTTGCAAGGAAATTTGCTGTATTTGCTTGAAAATGATGGAAATATTCACTTGACAACTCTTGTGGGTTTTTGTTATGCTCCCAACTGCTTTGGGACCCATCATCAGATGGGATTCCCAAGACGCTGACAATGTATGCACTGAACTATCACTCATCGACCAACCATCACCAGATTATGCGCACTATAAACAACGCCTGGAGTGATTTACGTTGCAGATCTTTCACAGCGTGGGTTATCTTTCAGGCTGTTCCTCCCTCGTTTAAATTTTACTGCCCATTTAACCATGGAGTAGGAAGGAGCATCCTCCCCAATGTAACCCTCCCCAATTTTGTCCATCCTTCTCCATTCACACACCTTTGTTGATTTCAGGACCTGAACTAAAAAAATAAGTGATTAAAATAAAACTAAATGAAACTTCATGGGCTACTATTTGACGTATTATACATTAAGTACAGAAATTTTTAACAGTGTGCCACTATCCGTTAATACTCGGGCCACCAACTTTTCAAACGTTCGTATAGAAACGTTTTTATTTGGAAATGCAATTTGGTGAAAAAAGCACTTTCGGCGAGATATGAAGTTAGAAATAGTTTTTATATGTATTTCTCCATAATTATGGAGTTCTTTCCAAACATGTCTAAATTGAAAAGGGGATTATTATATTGGTTTACCAGTAAATAAGGTTTATTGGTTTACTTACATTATGATTTTTTGCAAAATCTTTTCAAAAAGAATTATAACTCTACAATGGCTTTATCTGTTTTTTTATTATTATTATTAATATATATATTTTATTTTATTATTTTTTTATTTTTTTTATTTTTTTTGCATTTTCTATGATATTGCGTTTTGGGAACTAGTCATGTTTGGAAAAGGATTCCAAAATTATGGAAAAATGCATTGAATAATGATTTCTAAATTCATATGGATGCAACACATCCATACTCTAAAAGTCCTTTCTCTTCATGTTACTTTTTGAAAATGGAATTCTTTTTCAGCGAAACAAAAGTGTCAGCTTCGTGGTTTCTACTGCCTTCATGTCTGGTTAAATGAATTCTCTGCTTCGCTATTTCTAAAAAAAATGCTTCGCTATTTTTGCGCTGTTATTGTAAATGGTGGATTACATCTACACAGAACTGCTCGGAGCGTCCGCGATGCATAGCTGAACGGAACTGCGATAACCCCTCGTCTGACGCTTAAATTCCAGGTAGTTTAAATGCAAAGTTAAACGTGTTTCTTAAACAGTTATCCTTCATGACGGGTGCGATTGATTCGAACGTATTTTCGAAGAATATGCTGAAGCGAACGGTTAGGAAATGCGTGAATTCATGTTTATCATTCGAAAGAACCGAGGATGAGAGTCTGATCTATGTAAATATGAGGGAAAAACCGAAGCGCGAGAGCTCTGAGAGCGGATGACAGACACTTTGACTTAACTTGGTCTCCAGCTGGAATTTTATTATAAATCGATAAAGTTAACTTTTCAGGCACCGTGCGTAACTGGAAATAGGCCTGCACGCCGTAATCTTTTGCCTAATCATATTGGAAATAAATAATCTCATTATATTACCACACCGTTTACAACAAGTTGTCACGCTGACACGCCTGGGATTTTACATTACAATTATTTCAAGCATGGATTATGTTTAAAATAAAGGTAGAGCTTGTTTTTAATGAGATTTATAAAGTTTGGTTAGCGAAGCTTAAATCAGATAAAGTTGGCGTCGCATCATGTAAAATTACACATAATTGGAAGAGTTATGTACTAAGCTTATTTAAGAATCTCCCAGGAACATTTGGATGTGAGTAATGACAGTTCGAATCTTAGATTACATTGAGAATCTGAGAAAGTATTTTCTCTCAGATTCTTGTCATTTATTAGCTCATGGAGGCTTACAGGAAGTGGATAAAATAATGGAAACATCTGATATGAAAGTAGTAGTTTTTGTAATGGCTGTATAACGTATTTATGAATATATATTATATTACAGTGATTTTTGTGTTGTTTCTTGCTGTAAAGAAACAACACAAGTACTGTGAAGGAAAGACGATAAAAGCTTATATTTGTTTAGAATTAATATAAAAAGTACATAAAAAATGACCGACCTGTCTGTTTTCCAAAGAGGTGAAATTGTTGGTGCACGTTCAGCAGAAACATCGGTGACTAAAATTGATGATTTCTTCAATGTATACAGTAACTGTATCGAAATTGATTTATTATCTCTCTATACATTAAAAAAGTTTTCCTACCAGTGATATTTATTCGAGCCAATGGGAGAAGAGGGCGGGGAAATTACGTCACTACAAATGCTCAGGGAAATAATTACTTTGGCAGTTGTCTTTCATTGAAAGACAACTGCCTCCATAACGTTCGCCAACCTCGTGCACGTGCTTCAATCTGTAATACATGAACAGGCACTTTGATATTCCATACTAATGTCAGCTGATGAAGGGACCCGATGTAGTTTATATATTTGTAAATAGTTTATTTTATAAATATTTACAGACACAAATACAAACCCGTATTTGTGTCTGTAAATTGCGTGTGTTCTCTGGTTGATTTGACTGTTTTGCTGGTATATCGAAAGTGATGTATGAATTCATGAAGTATGGAAAAACAAACACAATCTGATAGGACGAATTGTGGCAGAAAATCGAAGCTTACTGAAAGATACTGAAAAGGATTGTAGCCCGAAAACATAAAACTACTGTTTTATGTTTTCCTAAAAATAACCCTAGAACTTAATGTGAGTCTCAGAATTCCAGTTCTTGCTGAACTGTTTTGCTAGAAACAATTCAGCAAAGAGGATGCAGAGGTGTAACGAAAGCACAAACTGGACACTTGATGATTGGTGATTTGTGGTGATTGGTGATTCCTACAAAGAGGATGCAGTGGTGTAACGAAAGCACAAACGGGACACTTGATGATTGGAAACATATCATATTTTCAGACAAATTATCATTCACATTTTTTCCAACATCAGGAAGAGTGCAAGACAGTCAGGATGATGCGCTTCCTTTGCCATTTGACGAATGGCAAAGGAAGCGCATCATCCTGACTGTCTTGTGCCAACGGCCAATCATGGAGGAGGATCAACAATGGTTTGGGCAGCAATATCTTGGTATTCTTTAGGTCCTGTCATTACCCTGAACAGGCGAATTACTGCTACCCTAATATTTTGTGCGATCATATTCATCCCATGGTGCAAAAATTGTTTCCCCCGAACGATGCCATGTTTCAAGATACACACAGCCAGATGTGTCCAATATCCGTTTGAGGATCACGAAAGTGAAGCTAAGCTTCTTCCGTGGCTTGCACAATTACCAAGCTTAAACGTTATTGAGCCACTGTGGGTATATTTGGAGAGAAGAGCGAGAGGCAGATTTACTCCTTCATCACTCAAGGAGCTTAAAACGTTCCTCCATGAAGAATGGTTCAATATTCTTCTTAAGACAGTTCAAGATTTATTTCAATAAATTCCACCCAGAATACGTACAAGCTGTTTTAAAAGAAAAAAAGTGGCACAACATCATATTAGAGCATGCCTATAACTCTTATCACAGATATTTCCGTTATTTTGTCCACCACCTGTACGTGCAGTTTGTTCACGGTGGGCATCATTTGTTTCAGCAGAAGTCTGTACGTTATATCCGTCCGATGTTAAGTCCGTTATACTATGAAAAAAGGGTGGACCTAGTTCTCCAGGACAGCCTGGTGACTCTAGAAGTATATCTCCCATATTTTAGGCTCCGAGATCAGCCGGAACCATTTTTTTCTCGAAGAATAAGAAAGAATGTGTCCTTTGGATATAAAAAAG
Organism: Mastigoproctus giganteus; assembly: GCF_048544385.1. Classification (NCBI taxonomy): domain Eukaryota; kingdom Metazoa; phylum Arthropoda; class Arachnida; order Uropygi; family Thelyphonidae; genus Mastigoproctus; species Mastigoproctus giganteus. Next base: position 62,771,661 of record NC_143575.1, read on the forward strand.
CTTGAGAGAGAGAGAGAGAGAGAGAGAGAGAGAGAGAGAGATATGAATGTTTTTCTGACTTTTATGTTGTGAATTTTATTGTTATGAATTTTACTTAATGAAATTTCAATGCTATTAAATGTTAGAAGACCCGTTTTCTCTGAGAAAATAGTGAAGAAAACTTCAGTGAAGTCAATAATCGGGATGACACAATTCAATGGCGTATCTCTGACGATTGTAGAAAATAAATCTCTTTAAAATAAGGGTTATTTTCAAGCTCTGACTGAAAATATCCATCCTCTAAGAAAAATGTGATGGAATGTGATTGATCGGAGTGGTTGTTTTGAACGTGCGGTCTGTATAAATAAAGCTAATACGGAAACATCAGCACTTGAGGCTGGGAAAACAATTTTGAAATTCTTATTAGGATATTTGATTCAGAATAACTATATAGCGTTGAATAGATCGGTAGTTATGAGCTCTACGGAGAGAATGATTTAACTTTTTGTACTTTTTTTACACGAGGTTTTAAGATTATGTGTTTTTTTTCCTTCTTAATGAAACTCCAGACACGAAAGGTATTAGAATCCACATTACTTAGTATATCCTGCTTTGGTTGAAAGTCGAGAAGATGGAAGATACTTGTTGATATAAGACTTCAATTTATGTAGACTGTAATTTTTTGGAAATACGTATGAAGGAGGGTTTTCCTATAATACGGCTAACATGCTTCTCTAAATGGCTATTGCTATTATCATATTTAATAATATTTATTAAAATATGATATGATTACAGAATAATAAAATAATTATTATACAGAATAATAAAATAAATAATTACATAATAAAATATGATTACAGATTCTTGGTTTGACCGTGCTGTTGACTGCATCGTTGCCAATGAAATAACTGCAGCACAATTGGTTTTGCTTGTGTTCAGAGAAGTGAATTAGTAGGTGGTTAATTGAGCGTGGCTGTCGACTACAGTATTTTGTTGGCTGACTGAAGTTGAGTGTGTTATTCAGAACCACATCTTTCGAAAATATGGTGCTTTGGGTGAGGGACTGATTTTATAGTTGTTAACGGTCCAACGAATATTTTCTAGTAATATAATTAAAGAGGACAAGATTATATCGATTTATTCTGTTCAGTGGTAGTACTAGTATTCCTCATGATGATTCAGTTTTTGATCTAGCTTAATAGAAGGTTATGTATAGTATAAGATTACAGTTTGATAATGCAGAACTTTATTGAAGACTGAGATGGTGATGGAAGTATTGAATCTTTTCAGTGACTTTCCAAGTGCTTTTTTAATGTAGTGCTGATATTGGGCTACCTGACCAACTTCTCTGTCATTGATTCATGGTGCTGGTGGTTGAAAAAGTTTGACTTAATTTTATAACTGTGTCGAAAACTTTGACTAGACTTTTATTGTGAGATGGGTCGGTATTTTTTTTATTGTAGTTTTCATCATTCTTTTTCTGGATTTGTATTCTATTGGCTTATTTCAGTTAAGCGTATATGTTCCGGGATGTATGGATAGGTTGGAAAGGAATACGAAACTGTATGCTAGAAACATAGTATTTTAATATCCTCATGGACTGTTGCGACTTTAGATATTGTGTTTTCAGTTGTTGTATTGAGCTCAGCTCAATACAGCAAGATAGCCGACCGGGCTAGCCCGGTGGGTAAAGTGCCTACCTAGAAACCCAAAGGTCGCGGGTTCGAATCCCGCCTCGGGCTTGGATCAAAGTACTGCAAAAATATTGGGAGGTGCATTATGGCCATAGAAGCCGATGCGCCAACAACTACTACCAAGAAAAAAAAAAATACAGCAAGACGCTCAATATGTATTGAGTGTCTTGACGAGCGTCAAGATTGAGCGTCTTGCAAGACACTTAATATGTATTGAGCGTCTTGCAAGCTGCAGGTGGTTCGCAGGCGGTAATTAAATAACGTTGCTGTAGCGTAATCGAATTTTTATCGTATGGAGCCACGCCACCTGCTGGCGAATTTCGAACTTGTTTTTTTCTCTCATAAATGATCTGAAAACTTAAATTTTAGGTAACTGATGTACGTATGTATACTGCGTATACTTACAATAGTAAGGCATTGAAAGCTTGCTTTCAGTTCCCGATGTTAAAAAAGATAAGAATGTAGTCTGGCTTACACAATACATGTGAAAAATTAATATCTATGTTGTTACTGATATCGTATTATGTAGAATCCGTATTTGCTTTAGAATCTACTGAATATGAAAACATAACGCATGTCCTTCCTTCATAAATAATGGCCGTATGTAACCAGCTTTCCACTAGTCGTCTTCATCCCTTCTGGAATCGATATGCCGAGCTCCTAGTTATAGCTCTTCTTTGCCGTTTTTTTCGAAACCAAAGAACAGAAGTAGCTACCTTCTGTCCCTGTTGTATGTTTTGAGAAAAGATAGAGATTTAGAAAAATCCGCTTAGGTCTTCTGTTACCAATGAAATTAAGAGACATACGGAATATATTTTTTTGGAATTTATCATGGGAAAACACTGCTCAAGGTACTCCAGCAAAATAAATGACAACTGCATTGTTAATATTAAAACAGTTTTCAGAATTTGATAATAGTAATAATAATATAGAATATTTTTTATATAGTTCATACATATAAGGAAGGTAATTTAGAACAAATGTTTCCATTGAGGACAGAAGAATGTCTGGCTTTAAAAAGTGGTCTTGTATATTAAAGCCATTAATGGGTATTCTTTCAAAAATTTTGAGGGAAAGTTGCTTTTTATATGAGATGTTATTTTTTTGCTGAAATCAAAAATATGTTTCTATCTCTGCTAACAAAACAATGGATATATAATTGCTTTCAATTTAAAAACAGTTATACATATAACCAGAGAGTTGTTGACTACTGGAAAAAGTTGCCTCCGTAGGTAGTTGAGGCTGACAATTTGAAGAAATCCAAAGGGCAATCGGATAGTTACGTACACGAGGATTAGTATTTTCTTATCTAACTTCTTTTTTTTTTTGCTGGTGCAGAAAAAGCCTGTTGCTTCCTTGCACCATATGGCTATACTAATAATAACACTAATACTAACCCATCCTTTAACTGTCCTTTGGTGTGTTATAGATGTTAGTAGATTTAGAAATTTTCTAGTCGAAAAAAAAAACATTGTTTTTTTTTCCTGCGAGTCATTTTTTAGCAAGTTAGCTTATTTGTGCCTGGAAAATGTAAGAAACAGCATTGAAACTTGCGCACTTTCAATCAATCGTTAAACATAGGAGTTTGGAAAGCTTTCTGTAATAGTGGTCAAAGTGAACTAATTTTCATCGACAGGCGGATCATTTACATTCAGATTCGAAACAGATCCTCATACTATTATTTCAACAAGACCATCTCGAATTCCCCACGCGCTGGTTATGAGATAACTCACCATGCTACAAGTCAAAAGCAATATAACTGACTTTTTCTACAATTTTTGCAGAGTCCCAAAGTAAAAGGTACAGAACATGTCTGGGAACAATGACATGGATTTCCTGTTGTCATCGTGGCATTACTGCAGCGGCGATGAGTTTCCTCCAGAAACACAAGATAAGAATGAAATGCTTTACATTCCTGTCAATCTAAAACACGCTGTGTGCGAAAGTTCTTTCTTTGTTCACTCTTCAACAAAATCAGGCTGCTGATGGTATCGTCTTTCATGTTTAGGAATGGAGTTGTACAAGAGGCCGAAGATTACATTTAATGCAATGTAGCCGTCAAATACTTGTAAATGAAACTCCTGTTTTGCTGGTACTACTTTTTTGGTTAACGCTATTAAAAAATCCAGAACAAAAAAAAAAAACAAAAAAAACAGGAAAGTCGTATGTTACTAAATTACATTAAATTAAAAGAAACACTTGATAACACATTTAATAACGAAAGTTAACTTTATTTCCTATACCCTATTAATTTACACTTAGTATCATTTTCATTTATAAAAGGAATATCATTTTCAACCAATTTCACAATGCTTGTAGTTCTACACAACAAGCCCTTAATGACGAACTCAGGGAACTTACAACAAGATTTTTAAACAGGGGATATACACTAGGTATAATTAGGGACATTCAACGACAGGCGAAACTAAATTCCGAATCGGTTCCGGTGATTAAAAACACTTCACATTAATATTTTATTAAAGTTCCTTATGTACAACAGTGGTATGAGCAGTTTAACATTCTTAAAAATACAGAATTCAAAATATTTGCACAACCGATAAGTAAACTTCAGACAATATTGAGGGCAAGGAAACCAACCTCAGTCTCTAACATGGAGCAAACCAATATTGTCTATAACATTGCTTGTGGGGAGTGCAACTCCTTTTACATCGATTCTACCCAAAATTATCTTTCGATGCGTTTACAAAACAAGGCATCTGTGAGGGCGGAAAGGACAGGTGCATCTGAACTTTCCTTTCACGCCATTCAGGAGAACCAATTTTTTCTGCTTAATGAAGCTAAAATAATAAATTCACAGAAAGAATACATAAAACTGTTAATAGCCGAAACACTTGAAATGAAATTCAACTGTTGTTCTATAAATGTACGGAGACCATATACGATTTCGGACTCGTGGACCTTCACGCGCATGTGTGAATAGCACGATTCACATTGGTTAACGGTAATAACCTTGTCTCGATGCGCCTATTTTAAAGTATAAGAGAGTGGATATTGTTTTTAACTCGTTACTTCTTGTGAGCACGGTTTACAGCCAAAATACCTGGTCATGTATTAAGAAGTTCAGCCTAAGAATATTTTAATACGGTTTTAATCTAATATAGTTTTAATACAGTTTGACAATTATTGTCTTCTCTTTCTGGTCTGTCATTGCTGATGGGTTTAGTTTGGGGTAGGCTGATGTGCATCGGCTGCGCTTGGCTCTTCCTTGATAGCAGTTAGCAGACTATGTGAATTGAAGACAAGTTTAGTTTTATATATAATGTCATATAATTTAACAATCCTTTAATAGGGATATGTTCGCGTTTTAAAAGATTTTAATACTTAAAGAGTTTATATTACATTAACCGGATTAGTTTGATGTGAGCGTCGGGTCAAGATTTCCTACAATAAAGGTATGATATCGATCTTATATTTAAACAACTTACACTTAGTACATCTAATCATATTATTAAATGCTCTGGTGCAATATGGTCTAGAAAGCCGATGTGCCATAAAACCCATAAACATTCATATGCAAAGGAAATATTTCCTAATTCATTATGGAATCCTGTCTGCAGGCCAACTTAAAAACGGAAATAAATTCTAAGCTCACAGTAGAGTGCTTGCTATTCTTTATACTGATGCAAATGAAACACAAAGAGATAAGAAAGGATAGTAATGAAAAGGGGACAAATAAGAATAAAATAGGCTGCGCAGAATCCCGTTCCTATTCTTTCTTCTTTACACTGATAGGAATGAAATGCTTTACATTCCTGTCAGTCTAAAAGGTAGCAGCTATTGTCCAGCGAACTTAGAATTTATCCTCCTTTTTAAGTTGGCTTGAAGAGAGTATTCCATAATGAATCCAGGAACATCGCTATTTGCATATGAATATTTGGTTATTTGATAGACTAATCCAAGGGCTTTGTCACGTCACAAGGTATGGAAAATAAACTTAACTTTCATTACGAAAGGTGGTATCAACGGTTTAATTTAATATAATTTTTTGTAATATCTGTTCAACTGCGTAAGCCCTTATGCCTTCTCATAACTTATAAGAAAGCCAAATATTTTAAGAAGGTAAATTCATATACAATGTATTACATTTAAAGTTTCCAAAGATGTGCAACGTGCCTGAGACTGATTAATTCGGCCTTGCTATGGAAAGTGTTCAGAAAAATGCTTCCCATATTGAAGGATTCCAAACCACACCTTTTCTGCACGCTGAGGAAAGACAACGGTCATAACCATTGTGCATGCTAGGATAAAAATACTTTTTCAAAGTCATAAAAATATCAATTTCACCTTATATACAAATATCAAATGATGTAACAAAAACGGTTTAACACTGAGGTCATACGTAGTGCATTGCATTTATGCGGTTTCATTTTTTATACAAACCAAACAGTTCACAAACTTTGCTGATTGCAGAGACACAACGTGCTTTAATCCTTTCTCTCCTGATAGAGGCAGGGAATTTTTGGACGTGTAAAGGTGGTATTCAAACAAAATTCTACTATGCAGTTTCATATTACACATTAGGACTTGCTCTAAGATTTCAATAGAGATACATTGTTCCTACTTCTTGTGCGCCTTCACAGATAACTGATTTTTGTTTTTTTTTCTCTCCCCAAAACTTACGTTTCTTCTTCTAGCAAAAAGGGAAATCAACCACAGAATACTCACAATTTGCTCTCGCCTCATAGCCTTAGTTGCCTTGGTGCGTAACATACATACAGACGTCAGTAGCACGATTTGTGAACTCAAAGTTTGAGAACTGTTTGGTTTGTATAAAAAAATTAAACCGCATAAATGCAATGCACTTACGTATGACCTCAGTGTTAAAGCCTTTTTGTTACATTATTTGATATTTGTATATAAGGTGTTGGCTATTACAACCGGCAGACCACCCGAGTACTGCTGCTGACGGACACGAAAATGTGTCCGTCAGCTCCATTATTTTCCCCGGAACACAAAGTTAAACTAACAGGTGTATTGTTACTTGTGTCACCTTTTGAACCTCCCTTTGTGAATTGGTGATACATTTGCACACCTCCAGTCCATGGGGAATTCTCCTGAGTCCAAGAATGCTCTCATAATTATGGCTAAGGGTTTGCTTACTTTCTTTGCTGCCTCCTTTAATATAACTGAATAGATCCCATCTACCCCATGTGCCTTCCTTATGTTTAACTTCAACAATTTCTCCTCAACTTTGCTCTCAGTTATTACAAAATCACTTAGCTCCCTGTTAGAGTTTGATAAACTTCTGGCATTCCCCTCATCGAAAATAACTCCTCCTGTGTGAATGTAGATGAAAAATATTCATTCAGTTTATCAGCTACCTGAGCATGATCATCAATAGTCAGCTCATCTATGTTAAGTGGTCCAATCTGATTCATCCCTTTCCTTCTTGAGTTTACATAAGTAAAGAACACTTTGCTGGTTTTCTTCGCATCCTTTGCCAAAGATTTTTCGTAATCTGCTTTCGCCTGCCTAATCTCCTTTGTGATTTGATTACAGACAAGCTTATATCTGCCATAGGCTTCTGTGTGACCTGATAATTTATATGCATCCCATACATTTTTATTCTCTGCCACGAATCTCATTAATTCATCTGACATCCATTTAGGCCTGAACCTTGAACAGTATTTCTTAGTTGGAATGAAAATCCTAGTAGCCCTCAAGATTAAGTACCTGAAGGCTTCCCATTTATAATTCAACGTTGGTAACATCATCAGTTGATCCCACTGTACAGAATTTAAAAACTGTCTGAGACCCTTGTAGTCACCTTTACGAAAGCAAAACCCTTCTCTTTAGCCTTGGTGGTAGTTACATCCTTAAGTAATTCCCACATCAGTACATTGTGATCGCTGTCACCCAGTGGTTCCTTTATCTGCACATTCTTAATGCATGAATAATCACTGCTGATAATCAGATCAAGAGTATGCTGCTGTAGATCATCCAATAAATTCAGAAAAGTCTTGCTAGTGTGCGAGTGACGAAACCACAAGTTCCAGTCAATATCTGGAAAGTTAAAATCCCCCATTATAAGACATTCTGATTTACTGGCCCACTATTTCTCTGCACATTGCTCATTATACTCATCAAATTCATTAGGCCTATAACACACACACCTACTCTCATTTTTCCTTTCCCAGTGCTTATGTCACACCAAACAGATTTAACATTACATTGTCCACCAACATCAATTGGATGCACTTCCTTAGATTTTATGTTTCTTAACTAACAGCATAACCCCCCTCCTCCCTTTCTGTCCTGTCTATCCTTTCTGTACACATTGTACTCCCCAAATTCCAATTCTGCACTACTTATATCTGTGTGACACCACGTCTCTGATATCCCAACAATATCTGCCTTTGATGTCTTGATTAGCATTTCAAGCTCATCAAATTTATTTACTATACTCCTAGCATTGGTGTACATGCAAGTATACATGCACCTGTTTCTACTCTTAGTTATCCTAACGCAGCCCATGTATTTATTTGTTCCACTATGACTCCCAACAGTCCTGGAAATCTTCATTGCCTTGCTTTCCATGCTGCTGCTCATTCCAATACAAGCAGTGGATGAATCACTTTTGTCTCTGCCTGCGGCCACTGTTAACCTTTCAGTCTGTGTATCCCCCCAAGCTAGCAGTTTTTCGACCCACCTAACATTGCTACGAAATATGAAATATTGCTATGATTAATAATGGTTACTACTTTACCAATTAATTTAACACTTAATTTTCATTAAGCAGTCTGCCTGTATAACCTAATAATAATTCTGCATACTGGATCCAGACGATCTTGAATCCAGCACAACGAGTTGTTGAAATCAGGAGAATCTGATGGGCATGAGTGGACGAGCATGAGCTGGAAAGTTCACGAAGTAGCTTTCTAGCTTCTGCTCCGTCTGGGAAGACGGTCACCATAAACGGGTTCACATGGTCAGAAATGATGGACCACTATGAGTCTCTGGTGAGGCGCTCATCAATAGGTAACTGGAGGCCCACGGTCTTCCATCCAAACATTCCTCTAAACAATACACTGTCCCTGCTGGTTTATAAAACCCCCTTCCGAGGGTTTTACAAACCAGCTTTCGTAAAGAACCTGAGGGGCATAGATTCATTAAATTAATGCACTATGCGGACATTCATGGTGCATTCACCATGAATTCACACCGTCAGAGCGTCCGCATGGTGCATTCATTAAACCAATCAATTTATAGTCATTCACAATTGGTTCCCCTCCTGTGCCAACTATAGGATCATCTAGACAAGATTGCTGTAATAGTTAAGACACAGCATTGGTTTTTTAAAGGGAGGTCTTGTCTGACCAATTTGATTGGATACTATGATGTGGTCACAAAGGACGTGAATGTCAAAAAGAATTTTGATATCATGTACTTGGATTTCAGGAAAGCTTTTGATACTGTTGCACATGGAAGACTGCTGTACAAATTGGTGAAGTATGGCATTAAGGGTAAGTTGCTACATTGGATAAAGGGATGGTTGAGTGGGAGACGACAGAATGGTAAACAATGGACACTGCTCTTCGTGGAGAAATGTTATTAGTAGAGTTCCCAAGGGTTCGGTGCTGGGCCCATTTTTGTTTTGTGTATTCATCAATGATATTGATGAAGGTATATCAGGATTAATGTCCAAGTTTGCGAATGATACAAAGGTTGGGAGGGGTGTTAACGACAGTAAAGACAGTATGCTACTCCAACTGGATCTAGACAGGTTGGGAAAATGGGCTGAGAAGCGAACTGAAGTTTAACATTCACGAATGCAAAGTACTGCATATGGGTAGCAATAACTCAAGAGAAACGTACTAACTGTGTGATACTATACGCAGGAAAGTGGAAAGTGAAAAAGACCTGGAGGTAATTGGGCAGTCAAATATGAAGTTTGTTGTGCAGTGCAGACGGGCTTCCAGGGCAGGTTATGGAGTCTTGTCAATGATATATAGGAATTTTGCTAGCAGGGACAGGGAGGTGATTATCCCGTTGTACAAGGCAATGGCCAGGCCACACCTCCAGACCAGTACGGTGTACTGGTCTGGAGGCCTCATTTTAGGAATAATGTGGAGTTGTTAGAACGAGTACAAAGAAGGGCAAAAAGATTGGTGAGGGTAACAAAGGGGGTGCTCTTACCAAGAAAGGCTTTTAAGTTCTGCAAATTGCAGCGCCTGGAGAGTAGACACCTGCGAGGAGATCTGATTGAGTGTATAAGGCCTTGAATGGATTCAGCAAGCTGAATGCTGATGGGATTCTTCCTCTTGCTCAGATTAAGAACCTGAGGGGCATAGATTCAAATTGAGTAAAGACAGTTGTAGAATAGATGTGCAGAATGGAGGCGTGAAATGGGAGGGGTTTTTTTTTTTTTTTTTTTTTTTCGCCTTCTGATGTTGCATAAGCCTGCTTTCTTGCATTGTATGCCTCTACTAATGCTAATACTAATGCTAATTTCAGGAATAAATACCTCATTCATCATCATTCCATCATAATATGGCATCCAGTGTTTGTTTCCTTTCCGTCCATTTTAAGGCGCACTAATATATAATCGTATAGTGCCTGTTGTCTTCAACATGTCCGTTTATCAATATGTCTGTCTGTCCGTCCGCACATAGTAACTCTCTTTCTATTAGAAGGATTTTATAAAATTTTATATTTGGTTCTGTTAGAAAGATTTGTCTAGTCTTCCCAAAAATCGTTAAAATCGGACCAATAGATTTTTTCCCTTACATATCATGTAGGCTACTCATATACCGTATATTGTAGCTAAAGCACTGGATATTACTTTTGTTGCTTTGTGATCTGATTGAAGGAATGATGGGCATTATGACGGATGCGCAGAAACGAAATTTTCGTGGTTCGCGAATAAAAGTTTTTGCTTGTTTCTCATCTATTTTGTTATAAATCATGAATTATCACTGTTTGCTAATGGCACCCACCGGTACTGCACTACCTGTCTGACGCTCACCAAAACGAAGAAAGGCAAAACGCCGAGCACAGACCTTCTCAAGGTGGATGTTGTTAAAAGGTTTGCTGAGAGTTTCCCCACGACCCTTCTAAGTTTATTTAATGAATGCCGTGCAGCGGGAACCTTTCCAACTCCCTGGAAGACCCTAAAATTGATTCTTAAAAAACCCGGAAAAACCAACACGAAACCCAGCTTCATACTAGCCTATTGTCCTCCTCTCCATGCTAGCAAAACTTCTCGAGCGTCTGATGCTATTTCGTCTCACTGCACGTTACACGGAGGAGCAACTTGCATCGGCATACCAGTTCAGTTTTAAAAAGGGGACTCAGCACTGAAGACGCCATCCGTAGCCTAATATCCCAAGCCAATCAACAGCAAAGTATTTTCTTGCCATTATGGTAGATTTCACTGGAGCCTTCGACCACCTGTGGTGGCCTAGCGTCCTGCGTAGACTCCGACTAGCAAACGCCCCTACAAACCTATTCAACATCCTGAAGTCCTACCTTAGCGAAAGAAAGGTTCAATTAGTTAGCAAATTCAAGATCCTTTCCAGATCTGTCCACCAGGGCTCAGAACATAAAGCGAACACCGCCTTGGATAAACTTCAGGAATGGGGCTGCTACGCACAACCTACGTATCTCTAGAGAAAAAACCAAATCCACACTCCTAAAAGGGAAGCTGCAGATCCGCAGACCCCCAACCATGAAGCTTAATAACACACCAATCAGATTATACATGGATGTTAAATACCTAGAAATCTATATCGACACTAGCCTCACCTGAAATATCTATTGACAAAATTTCAAAAATATGCCGTCATGATCAGACGAGTTAGAAGACCGGATTGGGGACTAAAACATAATGTCCTAATTCTCATATACAAGACAGTGTACGTACCCGTCATCTTCCCTGACTCCTCTGTATGGTGGACCAAGGCTACCATGGTAAGAAACAAGCGAAAGCTAGACCCAATCCAGAGGTTAATGTTGCTCTTCGTCTGCAGAGCATGCCGCACTGTCAGCACTCCGGCGCTACAAACTAACACTGGATGCCTTCTGTTATACCTCGAGGTTATTAGAAGAGGGCTATTTTCCCGGCTGAAGAAAGGAATCCCAACGCAATTACTTGACCTACAGCTGGACCTAACAAACAACCCAAGACAGGAAATAAGACCAATTATAAACCACCTTCTTGAACTATGGCAACAAGCATGGGAAACAACACCAGGGAGTGAGATCACAAGGCGCTTACTCCCACATGTAAATATGATGCACCCCAAAGCCCCTCCCTGGTACTAGCCTGGACTGCAGGCAACTTTCATAGTCACTGGCCACGGACCCTTCAAACAGAAGCTGACAACTTGGGGTCTAAGGGGACCGCCTCTGTCACTGTGACGAACAAGAATCGTGAGCACATCTCGTGTATGAGTGTCCCACCTACGACGACAGCAGACTTAAATTTATGACAAAAATTCAAAGTAAACCCCGGAATCAAGGGTACTTTCTTCTTAGAGAACACCTACAAGGCCCTAATCAACTTTACGCAAGCAGTATTTACTACCAGAAAGAACAAACTTGCCGAACTCAGAGCTGGACAACAAAATAACCGCTAAACACAACCCCTGATCGGGGCAGAAGTTTTTACCTAGATTATCCACGTGCAAACCCCATAGGATACTGCAGGCAACGTTTTGGAGCGGAATTGCTGGCACTCCCTCGAGTGTGGAATATGGAGTACTCTGGCCTCTGGCGATCGTAAAGGGGCACCCGTCTCCTGTAACCTTAATCCCATCCTTAAACCGAAATTTCGCCTATTTAGGGTGGGCAATCTTCCCTATTTATCCACCCATGCTTATTACCCTCATTCTGACTGCTCTTCTTCTCTTACCTAGTGCATATCTTCAACAATTTTTTTTTGTTTGGTCTCTGTCAGGAAGCTCAGGCGTCCCTGGCAGAGGCTAGCCAAAGCAAATCTGTACTGACCTGGCCGCCTCCACGTGCTGTGTAGGTAACGTGGGGTCCCATCAGGTGCCATGCGACCAAATGCCAGAAAATCAAACAGAACTTTACACTACACGAACCACACTTTACTAACACTTCAGGCATCTACAGAGTCCATTCAAACGAGAGAACAGATGGTGCAGATGTGGGAAACCACTGGTGGCACCTCACCCTCAACACTATGTACTTAGTGTTGAGAACGAGATTTGTGCACAATTGCACGTACAGGATTAAGTGGACTCAGGCTTTGGCTGCTTCATGGTGGCGAAGTGGCCTGCCGACACTAACAACAGAACAACACACTACACCACACATAATACTATTACACACACACACTAACACTTTTTTCAGGCCCGTTTCGCAGACGTCTGTTTCATCAGCGGTGAACAAGGTGGAGGTGAGCGCATATCTGGGAGCCATTCTCGATATCAGGACACACACACACACACACTTGTTAATATTCCTGAAATCTAATGAATTGTGTACATTAACTAACTTGTTTTTTTCCGTCTGCATTTTTTACTTTTCGGTGTTCCGATGATTATAGCTACAGACAATAAAATAATAATAAGTTTTAATAACGCTAATAATTTTTCGTAAAAATTAAAAATAATATAATGATTTTTATGAAATTAAAGCACTATTATATCACGTTGAAGAGATAGTAGTAACTACAACCAGTAATGCAGAGGTGCTAACTGCTACCTGCATACATGTAAAATAAATAAATAAAATGAAGAATTAGAAAATGTTCTGAAATAAATGAAGAAGCAGGGGTCTACACCCATCGAAGGAAGTAAAGCGGCGGCAAGGTTTTCTGTTCAAAGTTGGCGCAACTGCTACCAGATACATGTATAGGTTTGCAAACCCTCCACTCCACCCAGCTCACTAGAGAAATCAACCTAAAATGAAAAAGGGGGGAAAACGTTTAGGGGTAATCACGGTGACTACTGTTTCAAGAGGCATCGGCCCTGTGGAAGTTCCCAAGCACTCGCATTTCAGTCATAGCTTGCTGACAGCAAAGGAATCAGGGATGTCCTAATAGGAGCAGTCGAAGCAGTTTTTTTGTTTCGTTTTAGTTAAAATAAAATAAATTTTTCTGTTTATACTCCGGGACGACCACACGGTCAGTGGAGTTCACAAGGTAGAGAAAATACAAAGAGCAACAGCTTATTTAGCAGTCGCCGGCTTGAACCCGGGTTATTCAAAGCACGTGAACTTATGCATTCGCGCGCTGACCACTTGGCTACGGCGGCCTAGGTAGCAGATGTTATGTTGCATATTTGTATTTTGGTTTGGCTTGTCGACTTGGCGGTCGACACTCAATTTACATTTTGTTTCTTAAGTTTGTTAGAGCTGTTTCTTTTTTTTTTCTGTTTGTTTCTCATTGTTCGTTTGTTGTCAGAAATGCGAATGTTTGGGAGTTTCCGCAGATTCGATGCCTCTTGAAAAAATTGTCAGTGTGGTTCCTCTAAGCTCTTGTATTTTTAGTTTTCCTTCTTCAGTGGGGTCTACATTCGCCCGTGGAGTAGGTGGAGTGGAGGTTTCCCTAGTTTGTTTCCGCTCAGTTGCGCTCGCTCTGAACAGGAACCTTGTCGCTTTGCTTTCCTCGGTGAGTGTAGAATTCTCCTTATTTATTTATTTATTTCAGGAAAACTTCTTCTTCTTCATTTATTATTATTTATTTATTTATTTTTTGCTTGATGCAGGTGTCAGTTAGCACCTCATTGGCATTATTGGTGCAGTTACAACTATCTGTTCAACGTGGTATAATATATATATAATCTTTATTGTATACAAAAGCGATATATACAATATACCTTCACAGCAGCAAAGCCAGGGACTTTACATTGTTGGTGGACAAAGGCTTTGGGAAACGGGGCCCACATTGAAATTTTGGTTTATCCCCAAGAGCCAACAGCAGAATAAGTTTCAGGAATTATTTACATGATATATGTACAGACATACTTTTTACAATATTATACAGACATTATACGTTTTTACTTTATTATACTGTCCACATTACTGTTCAGTTTGCGTGGTTAAGGTTAGGCCATCAAGGATCTGTCTTCGCTATTTCCGATCCTTGACAAATTTGTAGAGGTCGCGGTCGGTTGCTTGGACTGTGATGAGCATCTGCCTGGGGAGAAAACAGTCACAAAGGGCCAGTCTTTAATTATATAATAGTGTTTTAATTTCATAAAATCATTATTTGATTACACCACTTTTGTTTCTCGACATTTAATAAAATTACATTCTTTGTATTTAATTTTGAATATGATACTTTTATAAACAAGCAAAGTTAAATATTCGTATCGATATCCTGCTCGATTGAAAGTGACTTTTAATATTACGTCAGGAAAGAGAGTCGACTGAAAGAAACTCTCCATAGCTGCTTCCAGTTTCTTAATTTATGGAGTAGACTACTGAATATTTTATTGATGAATAATTTTTAAAAATTATGGAAGTTGCTGAACTAGAAAAACAATTTGTGCAAGAATCGAATTTTCCCAGTAAACAGCAGATTGGTATAATAGTGATTTGTTGTTCCAGTTTGGCATCTATATTTGTTAGCTTCATTAGTACATTTTATTGTTTAAAAACTTGCATGCCACAATGACTCGGAGATAGCTACCTGCTGTACAGAAAAGCGCAATTTTCCTTTTTCTCTCCTTATATTCGTGACATCATTAGATGATTGAATAACAACTGACTTGCTTATAAGAAAGTGAGGAGACATTTTCTAAAAACGTAACTTTATTTCTGATCTTGTGACGTCCAAATAAGGTGCGCACCTTCGTCATTACATCGTGTGGGTGGCCATTAAGTGTAGCGCCCCCTTACGGCTCTAGTATAAAGGAGCGGTCTCTCTTTTCTCTTGATGTCACTAGATGGGAAGTTCTCCGTATTGTGCACGCTTGCGATCAAAGTGGTCCTCCCGGCAGAGATTCTAGGCAGCTGCAGTGAGTTACACAGCTGACGTGTGCCAAGGAGGTCCACGCACACATATACACACACACACGCACGTCCACACAAAAATCCATCTTTAATTGGGTATAACAGTTGGCGCGCGAATCGAAAGATTCTCATCAGTAAAACCAAGATGAAACTCAAGGCAGCTATTTTGTTATGTTTTTTAGCCCATGTATCCTCTAGTCCTCTGAGTCAGGTAAGATTATTGTTATATTTTTTCTTATCTGTTTGCACTTCCGAAACTCCGAAAAACAGTTGAATTAACGGCCAGTTCTATCTATTAACCTTTCTTTGATTTTTGAACAACCCAGTGGCATGTAATGAACACGAGGATTCCATTGACATAATTAGAACTCTGTTGATTAGATTATGGTAGGAGCGAGCTGAATATTGATTGTTATATTAATTCATAATTCATTGGGAGGTCTGATCGTCTTGTATAGTCCTCCAGCTTTATATATAATCACAGTTGTATAACAGTATTGATGATTTAGATATTTATAATACCAATTTCGCTGGTTCCCTTAGGTAAACTGTATTATACTTGTGTAATGAAATGAAAGTTATCATTTTTAAAGTAAAATGTAATAGCTTTTTTGTTTAAAATTAATGGTGTTGTGCAACAGGTATATGACTATTAGAAATAAAACACAAAGTAAATAAATAATTGCAGACAAATGAACTGTCTCATACAAGTAGAGAAAATGACACTCATTTTCTTCGATTGATGACATCAACGTAAAGCCCATGTTTTTAATTTATAGTCCGCTCCTCACTCCTAAGAAGTTGACAGTAGTCTTTATATATGTGTCCTGCATTGCATGTCAATCATTGCACATTCTCTACTGTGTTTACATATAGTTGACTTTTTTCCTGACCGTAAATGGAATGTAACAGTTGGCGTCCGACAGCCCTTGCCATCCCCGGTGTTGTGTCTATGCTGTGTGTATGAATTTTTGATCCACAACTCTTTAACACGTCATCAGCCAACTCGACAGCAATTTCCATAATGGGGGCTGTCATGATTAAATGAGATGTGGGTCTGTTGATTAATGTAGCAAGCGACATTGTAGTGTGATTCATCCATTAATGGGTAGTACAAGATCATTGTTAAAGCGAACTTGTCAAAAATAGTAAGGCAGCTTAAGAGAAGAAAAGGCGTCTGAGTTACTGTAAAAGTTCAGTTTATATGCATTGTAATAAGCTTCAAAACAATAGAATGTTCCGAAGAATGTTCTGTGAAGAGCGCCTTTCAGCTAGCCGTTTTGAACAAGTGCATTAGTCTGATCCAGTGGCCTGTGGATCCCCAGGCTCTGACGAAATGTTAATGAAATGAATGAGCAATGAAATGAGCTGTGGAGGTGGGAGATGATTACTTCAAGATTTAACTGATATTCTCTTTGAACTTCGGGTATTTAAGAGTTAGTTATTGCCTGAATCATTCAAGCAGCAATTTATTCGTATTGGATAGTAGGACGATTTATTTGTGACAAATTCTATCTGAGGTTGTAGGGCCCACTCTCAAATCCAAAAACTTTGATGATTGATACTCTGCGTCTTCTCGATATGTAAAATCGGCAATATTTTAAAATACTTAGAACGACTTTCTTTTTAGATTGCAGCCGAGTTAATGATTAGTGTGTATCTGTCAGGCGCCAAAGCAACTTAGGCCATGAGACGTCACTATATTATATGTCCTTGTTTATATTCCGGCACGACCACCAGGTCAATGGAGTTTATAATAAATCAGTCAATACACACGTTAATCGAATTTAGCAGTGACGGGTTTGAACCCCGGTCCACTCAAAGATCGTATGCTACTGCACTCACGCTCCTGACCACTCGGCTACGTCAAGTACTAGCGTGTATGTTTCTGTTTTTTTGCTGCTTGTTTGCTGGACGAAAACCGGAGTTTCTTAGAGATAAAATCTTTTTTTTTTTTTTTTTAAACTCCAGCCCGAGACTAGCTTGGTAGGAATCCTGACTCGAATCCTGTGGAGACGGGATTCGAACCTTTTCCACGGGGTGGAATAGGACGGTGATTGTAATCGTCATGCTAACCGCGAGGGCATCAGTTAATGATTTTTACTGAATATCGTGACCCCAAATGTGTAAAACATATTTTAGTTCAGTTTATTTTAGTACTGTATTTGTATTGGGCTTTATTTGAGAATTCTACTAATGATGGCAAGTCGTTTTTTACTGTTTCCGATTAAGTGTTCTATTATAACGAGTGAACTGTTGGATAATACTCGTACTTTGCTTATTTAAGTAGGGACGATTTTTCACTTATCCGGTTAAATATTATGTGTAAAGGTCTGATTATATCCTCTGTGTCTTGAGATTTTTCTACTCACTCCATGATGAGATGACAAGGAGTTGATACATGTTTGGATTGTGGGAGGGGGGGACAGAACCTAGGGAGGTAAGTTGCCTAATCACCCATTCCTGGGCCTGAAGTATATTTCACCTTGTCTGATTTGTTGCGTTAGGTGTATATCTCTGTGTGCAATGTGGTCTTGATTACTGATGCACTCTATAAATAATAATAATAACGTCAGCAAGAACAGCATATTAGAGAAAAGGCCTTGAGCGCCAGGGATAATCATATAAATATATAAGAACAGCATACCTATTTTTCATATTATACAAATAGTTGCGTAAAAGCTTCAGGACTCTACCCATTAATAAATAAGATCTTTATTGTAAAGTTCATCGGTACACGCAGGTACCACGACCCTACAGTACCCTTCACGGCATCATGCCAGGGGTTAACAAGCGGCAGAGATAACCTCGCCGGGATTATAAAGATTAAATTATAGGCAGATTATGTATATATATATATAAAAAAAAGTTCTTATAGCAGATAATATTGACTTGGAAGGAATACTAATCCTAAATAAACAAAATAATACAAATTGTGATAACAAAAGATATTTTCATTGAGTCCGGTTTTCTGTGAGTTTCTTGCCCAGCTAGAACGATCTGAGATCAGTTGGTAGTTGTGGAGACCATGTCCAGATCTAGGATGAGCCGTCTATACTTTTTATCATCTATGATTTTAAACAAGTCAGCATCCAAGGATTGAACCAGATGGAGCTTCTGATAAGGGAGGAACCGATCTTTAAAATGAAGCCTCGAAGGAAGAGCAAGAAGCTTGGGAGTGGAGCAGAGAGCTTGTTGGGGAATCTGCCAGCACACGGTGTCCCAAATGTTGGGCGCTGAGATTCTTCCTACAATCATTTTTACGGTGAGATGAGCCTTCTCTCGTGCATTAATGCTGAAAACCTGGTTAAATTTAGCACTTTGGCCATCGGTGTTGTGTGCTGCTGTGGCGGGAGACGACACTTCGAGGTTGCCCACTTCAGGAGCCAGTATTTTGCGGCTGTTAATGGTTTAATTGTGGTGTCCGCAGCCGAGCCCCACAACTCTACATCATACAATACACTTCCGAAAATCATCATCTTGATGTACATTTTTATCAGGTTGCTGTTTTGTGTAGCAAGTGCTCTTGGCAACCCACCATTTCCTGTTGAATTTAGCACAGAGTTCTTCTGTATGATGATGGAATCGTAATTTTCTGTCGAAGATCACACCCAGATCTCTTTAATAATAACGTAAATGGATAAATTCAATGCCAGTTCTTAATTCTTTTTATTATATTGATTGGAAAGGAAAATTACTCAATTTGAAAATAGGTTATCCAGCATTGCTGTTTGCGTTTGCGTTATAAGTAGTATTGTAGTGAAGACCGCTCGTGAGGGGGGAGGGGAAGACATTCTTTTCAGCCAACTCTATATTACAGATCAATAATCACAAATCAAAAATTTCTATTGTTCTTCCTGTTTTCTGGACGAAAAATCCGAGACATAAATAGTCGTTAAATGGTTTTGAGTGATCAAGCTAGTCTTGGGCGTGGGTTGAAAAAAGGGTCCGAATCCTATTACGACGGGATTCGAACGAGTTCGCTTCCACAGGATGGAGCAGGACGGTGATTGTAATCATTATGATAATTGCGTATAAAATATTTATATTGCTTAAAAACTTTTAGCAATTTACTAATATAATAAAAAAATCTCTACATTATAAGGGACTTTAACTCCGCCCCCCACCATTACTACTTCACTACTTAAGAATGCTGTAAAATATATAAATTAAATACTGTATACATGTACTGTGGAGTTTGTTATGTGTACACTGCAAGCACAATACTAGATATGTAAAATATAAGAATTTTCCGTGTGTAGTTTGCGATTTTACTGTCACTTTTTGATTGCTTGGTGACCTATTTGTTCCAGTAATCTCGAGCTTGTTATGGCAGCAGGTCTAATCGGCCTGCAGTCTGCAGCACAAAGTGGTTGTTAAATTAGAACGCTTCTTTGAGATTCATTATATCGCTAAACATAGAATTGTATTTTTCAGTTAATTATCTGTAATCCTTTTCCGCCTACTCCTTAATGCCTGCGTTAAATCTCAGAACTTTAGAGACGCAAGCTACTATTAGGTTAGATAATTTTAGCTACATTTCATACGCTGAACGCAATATCTTACTGTCCAGATAATGACCTATGATGGGGGAAGAGGCGTTTTGAGCTCCTTAAAATGTACAGATGAGTAACTGAAGTCAACTGTATCAGTTCTGTAAATGCCTTCATTCTAAACCGGTTTGATTGTTTTTGAAATTAAAAATCCGAAATTCTACATGGAAGAAGGCAGGTGTAGGTTTAGTTCTAGTCGACGGGATTTAAATAGATAATTACAATGAGGTCAAAATCCGAAAGCGCAGCTCGAGAGTAGAATGACTGCACTTTAAGACTGGTTTACACCGACACTTTCCACGGAATACTCTACCAGTCATTGTAATTCGTCTGTGATTTCTCTATTATAAGATGATGGGGAGTACATTTATTTATTTTTATTATGTAGACAGTCCAACTTTTAAGGACAAATCCTCCGTATATTTGTGGTGACACCGTACTTGGTAAAGCTGATCAGTATAGCGAAGTGCATGTATTATAAAGTGTAAAGTGTGTTAGTTGTCTGACGGCACCAGAGGTTTCCCCCATCTCCGCGTTGTATTCTTTGTGAGTGACACAGAACTCTGTGGAGGCCAGAGATTTAAAAAGTGTGTGGGGAGTGGTCTGTTGTGTAGCGTTATGTCCTGTTGTTTCTCTGACCATTTAGCCGTTGGGACCCACCGTTGTCCACACTTTGCCACGAGGAAGCAAGTCAGGCACCCAGTAGATTATTTAAGTACAAAGTATTCTGGCAGGCTCCAAGGATTTCAGTGGTAAGGTCTAATTTTTTTAAAAAGGGGGGGGGGGGGTTCACTAGAATTTGGCCTACAAGAAAGCGGTAGAATTTATATGTTGATTAAAATTTGGCGGCATTGTTAAGGGGTGTACTCGGTCGGTTTAGTGAGAGAGGGGGAAAACAGACAGAAGGATAGGGCGATAGAGTAGGCATCCCCAAAGAGGTCAATGGAGACAAGCCCCACTAGGCGCAGAATGGGGGAGGCAGCGAGGGGAAAAGACAGAAACCTGTCTCCCCCTCCCCTGCCTGGGGATGGGATTTTAAAGGGAACCGGGTTAGAGTACCCAGTTCAGATCGCTAATGGCGTGTCGGCAGCAAAGCCGCAGAATGTTTTCGTCGGTGATGGTTGTCATGTCGATGTCTTGTCGAATCCGATAGGAAGGTCAAACTGCCTATCCCGCTCCGGGGGTGGGATATGTTAGCTGGCAGTGGGGCATGTATTATAGTGTGATGTAGGGTTATTTATTATTTTTAATTTAAGATTAAGATTAGCCGAGAAGACGAACTCATCCGCCCATGTGATTATGTCCGCAAATTACGTGTTTGATTAGTTTGCCTGTTTTTCTGGAAAAATGGGACGAAGAAACCCAGGATTTCGGAAGAAACAACCTTGCCAAACTCGCGCGAGACCCACTAACTTATCGATGGTGTGAAAAAAACACCCATAAAAGTTCCTCGCGTCATTGACGAGATTCGAACTCAGATCTTTTTCACCCTGTGTGAAAGGACCCGAGTTTGAATCCCATGAATGATGCGGTGATTATACCAACTATGTTACCTAGTGGGTAACACATTTGGTGTAATAACTAGGGCGTAGTAGCGTAGTATAAGTCGCAATATAGTCAAGTCGCTGATGCAATATGGCGAGGTCAGTTCAGATAAATTAAAGATAAAAATAAGTTAATAAAATGAATAAATATCCCGCACTAGTGCAAGGTGATGCCAGCAGATGATCCCGCCTCAGGACCGGCCTGAGGCCAGCAGGAGATAGAAGTCAAGAAGACACAGTGATATCATTCGGCATCGTACAAGTTTGATTACCAACTGACCAAATCGAAGATGGTACTTGAGCTAAAAAAATGGTGGTATTGACGGTGGTGGTGGTATCACGAGATCGCAACGATAGAGATGTTGGTCTGGACTGGAGGTAGAGCTGGAATAGGAGTAGTTCCTGAAATTGGGGCACTATTGATGAGTTGTCCACGTCTAGCAAAGGCTTTATGTGCAAAATCTTGCAGAAGATGAAATTTTTCTTTGGAGTCCAAGAGAGACGACTCATTGCCTGGAGAAAATGGTTGACACATAGCAGACAGAGGCTGACGAAGATTAAAGTAATATGGACAGGTGAAAAGAACATGCTGCCAGTCTTCTGGGCTGCCACTGTTACAGAGGGGAGAATCAGACAGGTTAAACATAGCAAGTTTAGCACGAAGGGAATCATGGCCAGTTATAAAAAAAAGAGTGCAGAGACTCGGACTGAACCATTTTAGAATATATTTTTATAAGGCAAAGGACATAGATGGAATAAACTTTCTTGTGACCATACGTTTGGAAGAAGAAGACCGCCGATCTTGCCAGAGTTGAACCAGGCAGTTCCAGCAATGAGTTTTTTCGGTTTTAGGATCGCAGTGGATGTTAACAGTTAAGTCTAAAAAGTCAACTGGAATGGCATGTCTAAGGTAATCGCAAAAACCTCGATAACCAATTTAGAGGTCCAGAGGTAGGCGCAGCTGTCGAGACAGTGTGACAGGTACGACTCATCATTAAGAGCATACGTCTTTGGATAGAGGAGAGTTTCTCTTGGATGACAGTCTTCTTAGTATACCAAAACCAGCCGCCAGCGCCATAGGTAAAAATCGGAACAAACACCACTTTTTACAAAACCACTTTTACACCACTTTTTACATTCTTAGTACCTGGGGTACTAACGATGGTTAGTACCCCAGGATTGATGCGAAAGACGGACAAGCATAGATGTATACTTCGCATGAAGGTGCAAGATATGCTTCTGGAAGTTTAGCTTACGATCTAGAATAATACCCAAAAATAATTTATGAGAGTCAACCATGGAGAGAGAACGATCAAATAGTTTAACAGTCGGAGGCCTAAAAATATTAAGGTTGCCCTTAAAATAAAGAAGCTTAGCCTTGTTAGGAAAAATGGTAAGTTTATTAATAACGGACCAAGAACACAGATCATTCATAATGCTACTTTCCAAAGAAGCACGAGAATTAACAAGGACAAGAAGGGTTAGATAATCGGCATATGCTATTTTAGAAGCATTAGGAGTTGAACGGAGAAGCCACTCATCTAGAACCAAATCCCAGACGAGTGGACCAAGCACTGAACCTTGTGAGCATCCTCGAAAGACAGAGCGATTAAGTTGCTGAGTTCCAGAAATGATTTGTACAGAACGGTGGAGAAAGTAGTTGCAAGTTAAGTTGTAGAGTTATGAGGAGTATTGAGCAGCTCTGAGGAGGGGAAAGAAGCTGTCCCACCAAAGGGAGTCAAAGGCTCCAGAGAAATCTACGAAAATAGCCATAGCATATTTAAAAGTGCAGTTGTTTATTCTGGAGAGAAGTTCAACCAAGGCCTACTCAGTTCCACGGCGTGGACGAAAACCAAACTGGTCAGGTGACAGCATTCAGTAAATAGACAATCTAGACGGATAGCAATAAGTCGCTCAAGAGTTTTACCCAAATTGGACAATAACTCAATAGGACGATAGGCCTTAGCAGAAATAGGAGTACCAGGTTTAGGAATTAATTTTAACAATGCCGTTTTCCAAAGGACAGGAAAAGCTGCCTCGTTCACACATTTATTATACAGTGTAACAAAGACAGATGCACAGAATTTGTGTAGTCGCTTAATAAAAATGCCCTCGAGGTTATCAAGTCCAGGACAGCTATTATTATTGATTTTGGAGATTGCCAAATGAACCTCCGCCTGGCTGAAGCAAGGAGTGGATTCAGAAGTAAAATAGGCACTGTTGAGAGATCTAATTTGTTGGTGAATAGGAAGATCACAGCAGGGGTCATCTGAGGGAAGAAGTGTATCAAATATGGAATTGACAGTGCTGGTCCAAATCAGAGTTTCAGCATTGCGAGAGTCAACAGACTGGTAAATTTCTGGAGGGTGACCTTGTTTCTAGAGAGACGATGAACCAGACCCCAAGGGTCAGAACTATATGAGGTTAAAACAAATGTTCTCCAAGTGGATCTTTTATTATCCTTTATGGCCTTGGCATATTGCCTTTTGAGGTTACCATATTCATTTTTAAGCTGCTCAGAGTCTGCGGTTGGCCAACTCGTACGATGTCGTTGGAAGGACCGGCGAGCTGCACAGCGAAAAAGCCCATAAACACTCTTCGCGTCATTGATGGGATTCGAACCTAATCCTTTTCCACGCGTTATAGGGAGGACGGCGATTATACTCGCTGTACCACCAACGAAGACTTTCCACTACCAAAATGAACTATACAGTGGCGGACAAAAAAACTGCATCACTTGTGAATTTTGCAAACAATGTGTTTTTCACTGCATTGTGGGTTTCAGAAATGTTCGAAATGCATTTGTTAGATGAGATATATATCTCTGAATGAAATCCAATAAAAGACTCCACCTAATCGCCATAAATATTTTCCCAAAGGGTAAAATGCATAATTAATGGTAAATATGAGAAATCATGCAAATGCAATAATGACAACCAAAGTTACATTTTATTGCATTTATGTGTACAAACTGAAATGACAAGTTAACGTAATAGTATTATGTACTGTAAATCAGCAAAATAAGTTCTCAATATTTTGTTGTTCCTCCTCGAGCTGCAATTACAGCCTTGCAATGATCTAGCATAGAGTTAATCAACTTCTGGGTAGTTGCCCAATTTCGTGGTACCACACCCTTACATTGCTCTCCTGCAGCTGAATATTACTTGTTTGCTTCTTCTGAGCAATTTTAGACGACATTATGTACCAGCAATTTTCAATAGGGTTCAAATCTGCACTGTTGCTGGGCCAGTCCAACACTGCAATGCCAGCATTTCCGAGGTATGACTGCACCTTAAGAGATCAAAACGAGGGAAAACATTGGTGTATGTTTTAAGCCTTGTGAGACAAGAAGACGAACTCATCGTTACATCTAAATAGTATAAAACTTACCAATTTTGCTGTGTGGTAAGGTGCTGAGTCCTGTTGGAAAATGCAATTTTGGTCGTCTGTGTGGTGATCCCTAATAACGGGTTTCACGCACTCCTCCAAGATGGCAGTGTAGGTTTCTGCATTCACCGTTCCGTAAATAAACTTAATTCGCCCCACCCCTTTGCTTGTTATGCATCCTCAGACCGTCTGACCGACGGGGAACTTTACAGTCGGTGTTATGCAGTCAGGATTGTATGCCTTTGATTTTCGTCTTCTGACATATCCCTTCTCATCGGAGCCATGCAAGTTGAATTTCGATTCGTCAGAAAAGATGACGGTGTCCCCTTGTTCTTTTGTCCATGAAACATAACATGCATTTTAGCCAAAGCAAGTTGCTTCTTCCTCATTTGTTGGGTCAACAAAGGCTTCTTCTTGGGACGATAGGCATGCAGACCACATTCCAAAAGCCGTCTTTGGACAGTTCGTGCACTTGTTTGAACACCAGAGGCCATCTCAAAGTCCAGTTTTAGATCAGGAGCACTAGCACGGCGATTACGAAGGTATAGCCGTTTCAAATATCGATCTTGGGAAGGCGTAGGCGCTCTCTTACGACCCGATCCAGGTCTTCTCTTCACATCACCGGATTCACGCTTTAATTTCAGCAACCAGGATACTATTGACTGGCGGCAGCCTATTTTATCAGTGATAGCACGCGTAGAAAGCCCTTCCTGGGACAGAGCAACAGCTACACTTTTTTTTTCTTGGTGTCAACGGAACATATGGAACGCCATGCTTACACTTCCGCAAAACAGGATACTAATTTGCGTGTATACCTTTCCAGCGCAGTATTTATAGAAACGGCTGACGCAATACCTTGCAATTACTGTCTAATGCAGTAGAAGCGTTATCTAACGCAATGCCTTGCAATTACTGTCTAATGCAGTAGAAGCGTTATCTAACGCAATACCTTTGCTTTGCGACAAACAAAATGACTGTAATCAAACAATATCTTATGCGTTTCACTACAAATGTCACTTTTTTAAGGTGATGCAGTTTTTTTGTTCGCCACTGTAACTAATAATCTCTAAAACTCGAAATACGAGTATTTCACTTCAAATTCAGAGCATAAAATATACACAACCACCGCTTTGATCTGCGATCCTTTAAGAAAGTCGTTGACAGAGTAACAATCAAATAAATGATTTGTTTTTGTAGGTCTTGACACCAATATTCGGTGGCAACCTGGGGGATTCTTGATTTGTGGTCCGAAAAATATTGTAAAAACGTTCGTTTGGGAAGAAAGAATTTATGTTAAGTGTTTTGTTTTTACTCTAGCATGACTACGTAAGTCAGAGAAGGTAACAACTAGTGATTTTTGAGAAAAATACAATCATTAACCATATTTAGTAGTCAAGTGAGATGAACCGTGATCAATTACACGCATGTACTATTGCTTCCACGTTGGCACTCGACCGTCAGGCTGTTTTTTATTGTATACAGATTTTATATTACCTACACACATATAAATTATAATATACTGTTTTAATTTTATGATAAAACAAATTGGCATCATTATCTTTAAAAGGAAAACATATTTACACATTCTCATTCACACACTCTCACCCATACACAAACAGCAATGTTAGTGCCCTCGCGGATAACTTCATGGGTAGCTTATTGCTGTATTCCTGCTATGTAGGACAGACCTTGGGTTTGATTCCTTGACGAAAGTTAGGAAATATTTTCTGAGACTCAAATGTTTCACGAGCGTTTCGAGACAAATATACCAGTCAGTTTGGGAGTCACGACCAGTATGCCCGTTAATTTAATATTGATTTGCAGCTCTAAAAGTTTGCACATCACTTGGATGGTAAATGGTGCCACTGCTGACAATCCTGACATCCTCCTATGACTCTAAACATGGAGATTCAGAGGAGAACTGAAAAAAAATTTTAAAAAATTTCAGCACTTATTTTTTAATGGTTTAAATTTAAGGTATTATTCAGTTACTGCTGTATATTAAAATAATCCCATTCATCGTAATTCTGACTATATTCATTGTCCATTATAATGAATATAGTCAAAATTATAATACTCTCTGCATATTACACTGAAAGGACAGAATTCATGGGATACCCGGTTTCTGGGCAACGCTATGCTGTCACCCCTCTCGCTAGCAGATGAACCTACTGCTTGGCAGGTATATAGGTACACTGCATCACTGCATTCACGTAGAAGGTAATTCGATGTCAGTATGGATAAACGTCGTGAAGTAACCGACTTTGAAAGAGGGATGATAGTGGGTGCCCGACGCATGGGTCACTCTATCGCGGAAGTGGTACAGAAATTGCACTATCCCCGTTCGACGGTATCAAGAGTGTATCGGGAATACCCCATTTCCGGAATAACATCTCATCGTGGACAGCGTTGTGGGCAGAGAAAGGTGGTGGATGAACGTGGCCGTCAACGTCTGTCTCGCATTGTTTCAGCCAACCGGAGAGCGACAGTGGCACAGCTCACCACCGACTTCAACGAAGGAGGTGCCAGAAACGTCTCCATCAAGACCATCAGGCGATCATTAGCCGCAATAGGCTATGAGAGCCGTCAACCCACCAGCGTCCCATTGCTAACATCGCAACACAGGACCCTACACTTCAACTGGGCGAAAGAACATTGTCGCTAGACTTTGGATGATTGGAGATGGGCCTTCTGGTCGATGAGTCCCATTTCCAGTTATTTCGAGAGGACGGGAGGGTGCGTATCTGGCGGAAACCGCACGAAGCTATGCACCCGTCATGTCAACAAGGAACTGTTCAGGTAGGTGGACGATCGGTAATTGTCCGGGGCGTGTTAAACTGGTACACGTCTGGTACGTCTAGATGCATTTCTGAACTGTCCAGGTTACGGGTCCATCCTTGCAGATCATCTGCATCCCTTCATGGTCATCGTGCACCCACACGGCATTGGCTCTTCCAGCAGGACAATGCGTCTCCCTACAGAGCCTGGTGACTAGAACACGGTTCGAAGAGCATTTCGCAGATTTTACAACCATGGAATGGCCTCCCCGTTCACCGGACGTGAACCTTGTGGAGCTTCTTGGGGATGTTCTGAAAGGTCCGTTCGAGCTTTGGATCTTACACCCAGGAATGCGGCGGAATTATGGACAGCAGTGCAGCAAGCATGGATGTAAACCCCTATGAAACGCTTCCGTGACCGTGGACCCAATGCTTCGCCGTGTGATTGCCCTTATCCGGGCGAAAAGTGGGCCTACCCGTTACTAGGTAGGTATCCCATGATTTCCGTCCAATCAGTGTACATGTTAACAGTTAAATATGGTTAAGAAGTGGGGAATGATAATAACGACTAAAGATATAATCATTAAAGCTCAAGATATTCAAAACTATTGGCACTGAATACCCTGAACTCAATAGAATTACGCACTACAGTTTCGGGACAGCTTTTGATGTATCAAAGTAGCCTCTATGTGTTGTGTTTTGTTTTAGAACGCATGTTATCCTGTTTTGCAGTGCTTCATATTTAATTAACACCTATAAAATATGCATATCAGCGAAATGCTTGATAGAGAAGCTTACTCTCTGAAGTTAACTTTTTATAATTCAGTTACGTTTTGAAATCCATCACGTGATGACTTAAGTATGGCACTTGCCGTGTGAGAATATAGACTCACGTACGGCCTCAAAACTAAGGAATTCTGCTTTCTGCATCTCTCTCTCTCTCTGCATCGTGGAAAAGAGAAATATTCCACCAGAATAGCTGAAGTTCCATAAACGAATGAGAGAAACGCTACAGAACAGGAAGCTGTTTAAAAATATACAGGAATCTTTTATTAAACTGTTTACGACTAGGTTAAGAGATCAGGAGTCTGTTAAATGCTCAGGATAAACGAAAGTCTTGAAGACATTTTCCGTACTTGGGTATGACTGTAATGAATAAAACGGAACATGAAGTACGTCAAAGAAAGTTTTTTTATTTATTATTTATTATTTTTTTTAAATCAACTAACTGTCCTGTGACGTTCATTTCTCGGACCGGAAGAGGGTACGATAAACGTCAATTGATTCAAGGCCGAATTTGATTAAGGTCTAATTTTAAAATTGATTTATTTGGATTAGCAATGGTGTGTTTGTCTTAGCAATGACCTATTCCATTAGGAATAGTCTCTGAGGGCAAAATGCTAAAACGGTTTTGTTATTATACCAACTGAAGCAAAATGACTGCACACACAAAAAAACTTAACAACATCCGTTTCATGACAGAGAATTAGCTACATATGTATAGAAGGGCGCACACTACAAAATAATAATAATAATAATAATAAATAAAAAAATAAGCTCTCCAAATCTTCGTAAGCTTTTGCGTCTTAAACGTTTGTTTTTTAACATTTCCTAAATAACGGAAGTGAATTCCATAATCAAAGGTATGTCAGGGAAATTTGTTGACAAATATTGAAATTAAATTTTCAGATTTTATTCTATCACAACTGCCTAAATATTAGGTATACGAAATCTGGCAATAAGATAATCAGACTAATTTTGTGTAAAAAATATGGGTGTGGCAACCTTGAAAGCAATTTTCTTTTGACTTTATCCACACAGCTCAAATGTCTATCATACCTGAAAACTGATGGAAATCATTTCGAAGTTATTTTATTAGTGTCAAAGACGTTGAAATGTGTATTCAAAATCAAAAGGAGAGTATTTTGAAAGTGCCCACATCCCCTTAACGTTAAGGATAAAATATTTTTATAGTAATACTTTATTGTTCCACATAAAATATATTTTTATTCTTTCGGCCATTTCATTTTCCAGGTTCTCTCACTATCTACATATTTCTCGAATCTTTCACAGCTTAACATTTCAGAAAAGTTTTCTGTTTCATACTGTGTTTGTAAAATATTTCTTTTTCATACTCCCGTAGGTGGTTCAAAATATCTTGTTGAAATTTTTTATGTATTTGTTTTGTCTATGTCTTGATTTGTCTATGTTTTGTATATTGTTTATGTCTTGTTGAAATTGTTTGTCCATTATTTTTAATATTCATTATTATTTAGTTTGTATGATGTTCGATTGGGAGGACGTAAACCAACATATTCAGTTCTTATTGCCTGTTCTTCTTAGTGTCTAATATTGCATAATATAGGTATTATCTTCCTGTTTTCTGAATGAAACCTATATAAATTCGAAAACAAAACCTCATACCTTTGCCTGAGACCACTAACTCAGCCCAATGTGAAAAGTGCTTTACCCATTCTGGTCAACGGAGATATTTGAATCCAGATATTTTTTAAGGTACTACACTTCCAGGAGGACATCAGCATTCTTGGTGATTATGATTAGCTGAAGCCAACACAGTAAACTCTCGATTTTTCGGATATTCATAATTGAAAATTTAAACATTTGCTCTGCACCTGTATTTATTATAAAGGCCAAATTAAAGTTAAACAATAAAAGCAGTCTTTTATTTACCTAGACTGTGCCAGATAGTACATAATAGAAGATAATTTACCGTGACCATATGAATTGTGGTGTTTGGAAAAATTTTATTTAGAGTCAGAGCTAAGTCAAAGTTGAGATACTTTAGAGAATCTTTAGAGTAAGACTCCTTGATAACTCCTTAGGTGTACTTTGCGTTTAATAATATCTGGCACAGTACTTTTTGTTTGTTTGGATTGTTTCACCAGTTTCCTTCGGGGCCTTGATGATACATAGTGAGATTATAAGAAAGATACAGAATACATACGAACACGTTACGATATAATAGCCATCGTATCCATAAACGTCCTCGTGAGTAGCACAGCTGGTAGAATCGCCGTCCTCTCCACACCGGGTGGAAAAGACCTGTGTTCGAGTCCATCAATGACGTGAGGAATTTTTAAGGGCCCTTTTCACAATATGGCTGAATTATTCGGTTTCAGGTGAGGGTAGCATGATTTTTCTCCGGAAACTCTGGTTTTTCGTCCAGAAAACAGAAAATCGACAACAGAACACATGCAATTTACAGACAGTGTACACTTGTATGTTGTAATACTACAACATACAACCTATATGTTGTAGTATTTCAGTGAATTGTAGTTATGTTGTAGTATCCAAAAAAAAATTCTGTTGCTTACTATCGGCAGCCCTGACTCATGAGTTCTCGACTTTCTCTATCTCATGAGTACACTGAAAATACACTCTTGTGCCAGTCAATTTTTTGTACGTAAAATTCGATATCTGTTAAATTGAGAACCGTAAAATTTGATTTCGCCCCATACTGTAGACATGTCATACACTAGTGTGCAAAATTTAAGTACCAGTCAGGTTTTCATCTGTAGCTTCTCATAGGAGTGGCCTGAATATGGGAAAAGCATACCAAATGAACCTCGTGAAGTATAGAAATTATGAAGGAAACAACACCGACACAACAACGGAAACAAAACGGTACAGTGGGACTTCATTCAAAAAATGGCAACATAGCACTGGCTGCCATGCTACAGATGTATCACTGGCAAAGACGAAACAAAGGGAAGAGGTGGTCTTCAGTAGGAGATATGGCCACCCCTAATGTCGATGGAGGCTTTGCACTGCCTATCCATACTTAGAACAATGTTGTTGATAAGTTCTTGCGGTAACATCGTCCATTCCTCTGTCAGCGCCATCTTCAGCTGGTGAACATTTTCTGGTGGGTGTGGACGTGACGATAGGCGTCACCCCAGAACGTCCCACATGTGTTCGATGGGATTTAGATCGCGTAACGGGCAGGCCAATCCATACGAACAATGTCCTCACTTTCCAAAAGCATATCAACAGCTCCACTGCGATGGGGTGTGGCGTTATCATCCATAAACACAAACTCGGGGCCAATGGCACCTCGGAACAGAAGCACGTGGGGAAGGATTACCTCAGTACAGTAGCGTGCACCGGTTACAGTACCGCCTTCCAGTATCTGGAGTTGTGTACGTCCATCCGAAATAACGCCTCCCCAGACGAGAACATCTCGACCGCCATATCGATCCCTTTCAGTGCGGTTTACGGGGTGATACCGTGTGCCAACCTCTCGCCAGATTAACTGACGTTCATAATCGCTGCTGAGACTGAATCTACTCTTATCAGTAAAGAGTACCTTAAGTAAAGATTTTGTGGTTGTAACATTTAGAAATAGTGTTGGTCCTTAAGTTTTGCACACCAGTGTATGTTCCTGAGGCAATAGACGCTGGCCGTCACTGTTAGCAAAGCGGACAAAAATGTGCTGTAAAACGATTTGGGAATTAGGGGACGGATAAGGCGATCTGACTGATTGCAATTGGATTTAAAAACAATAATTTTAAAAAGTTCTAACATTTTTTTAGTCGATTTTTGGATATATTGGGTCCGTAAAAACCATAAGATTCTAGCTCCATAATTGAAGCCATTAATTTTTATAATAATAAATAAATATGTTTTGTTTTGTAGCTATACTGTACAGTTTTTCTTTGACCATGTTGCCAGCCGAGAGAAGGAAGGTAAGATAGGGATTAGGATTTTGTCCGAGGTTAATTAAGTGTGTTGATGTCGCTAATGATGTCTGTATAAAGAATGCGAGAAGAAATGGGTGGGGATCTTTACTTTTAATACTCCGATGTACTTGCACTCGCATGTAACCAGCATCGTAACAAAGTCTCGCCTATGTTGTTACACCACCGCGAGTCACGAGACCCTTGCTGCATCCCAGCTCACTTGCAGTTTAAGTACCGAAAGTCTTCTGTAATTAAGAAAGTCGGCTGTTAAAGTGCCACTGGACAAACACGGACTCTGGGGCGATTGGGGATTAGTCAGAGAAATACCGGCAACTAGTGGAAACAACATCTGTCTAGAGAGATAATTATGGACGATGTTGAAACTGCTTTACTGCAGTGCACTAACAGCAAAAATCTAGTTGAATATCGAAAGCGCAATAACCTTCATATGCAGGAAATTTTATGATTTAATTTATGCGTGAATTCATTCTCTACGGATTTCTTTCACTTTGTTGATATTGCCTTGTTTCATTTTGAAATCGAAAATAATAAAAACTGGCCCAATTTCTTATACACCGATGAATGCGTTTTATTTTCTCGACCTCTACTATATCCTTCTCCATCTTCGTACTTTATCGAGTTTCCCCTCGCTCCAAAATACTGGGTCCTATAATTTTTATCAGCTTGTACCAGTCTCTCTTGAGTCCTCTCTGGAGTCTTCGAGTTCTTGTCGGAAACATGTTACATATTGTTAGTTGAATAGATGCAATCAAATGAACAAATATTTTTTGCATTAACATTCTTATAAAACTTCTTAATCATAACTGAATGTATTACGACATCAAACATTCAAATTATATGTCATGTTGTTGCTTGTTGTTACTGTTTATTAATTGTTTTGGCGCATCGAGTATTTAAGTTTTTGTGCACCAGTTCATATGGTGCACCATTTTCAGTGGTTTATTGTTTAAAACTCAGAGTAAATCTCAAAATTCTGCATTATTTAGAATTAGCCAAGGGGGAAATTCACTACTTGAGCCGGAGATCGGCTCATTTCTCTAATTTATGTACAAGCAAAAAGAACTTTTAAGAATTTCTGCAGTTTCTAACAGCATTCGAACCCATTTGCCAATCGTTTTAAGACCTATTCATATGATTCATAGGTGGCTGGCGAACCTGTTTTACGGTAGTGGAGGACTATATTGTTGGTATATGAGAAATCTAACCCGAAGGGATCGTGGAATACTGTTAAAACTGCTGGAGTAATTCTGGTGCACATGCACCGAATACCTTTCTTCAACTGTTCAATAATTAAATGAACAATGGGCAGGAACATGCGTAAAAGCCAACCTTATGTATAAATTGCCTTAAAAATAAATAAAAATTAAGCAAAAAATAAAAAATAATGAAATAGAAATGAATGAGATAAAATTCAATGTCTCCCAAATTATATTTTATCCGCTTCTCCTTCTCTACAAGGCTAGGTGGTAACTTGTTTTGATAGTTGGTTTCTCATTTATATTCAGCCTACAATTATCTTATCCTATTTCATTAGATTGAATCTATGTCCCCTTGTTTACATCATTCTAGAAATGGAAAAATACCTCCATCTTTAGGTTTACTTAAGCGTTTTATCTCGTAAACATCTCAATCATATCCTCACACTGATGCCTACTTTCCAAACTTTTCTTCGCGTGGAACCGGAATCTCTTCTTGGAGGTGTCTTCTTGTCTCGCTGTTCTCATTTCTCATTTCTAACCTTTCAAGCAAATCGATATCTTTCTAGAAATAAGGCCATCAGACATGTATTCAGTGTTAATGTGTGATCTGACCATTGATTTGCATAACAGGATAATTACCACTTTTCTCTACTGAAACAATTCTTGTGTATTTTTCACTCACATCCATTTAATCTTCGATAGGGCCTTCGTGGGTAGCACGGTTGGTAGAAACGCCGTCCTTCGCACACCGGGCGGAAGAGACCCGAGTTCGAGTCCCGTCGACGACGAGAGGAATTTTTATGGCCTTTTTCACAATGTGGCTAAGTTAGTCGGTCTCAGGGTAGCATGGTTTTTCCTCCTGGAAACTCGAGTTTTTCGTCCAGCAAAATCAAACAGAAAATCGACCGCAGAACATGCAATTTACAGACAATATGCAAGCAATATGGCCTTAGTCGCTGATGCTCCTAAGACCCTACAACAACAACAACAACATATCTTTGTTGCTTTGGCGCTTGAATAGTGTTGAGCTAATCACCAACTAAAAATATAACTTGAGATTACTGCGATCCAGATGTAGGACCTTGTGTTTGCTAGTATTAAAGCTTATTGCCATTATTAGATCAGCTTTATAATTTGCATAAGTCTTGTTGCTACAATATTCCCTGGTTCTTGCTGTTAACAACTCTTCCTAGCTTAATATTATCAACATTTTTTACAGGAAACTTGCGATACCAACATCAGTATCATTAATGACAATTAAAAATAATGACTCTAGTACAGAACCTAAGGACTCCACTTTCTCATAAAACTAGACCATCCACAACCATTCATAACCACCTTTGTCTTATGCCCCAGTTAACCATCCCTTTATCCACTACGTGTTACATTTCACACTGTTACTTTTCTCTAATTTATGTACAAGACAGAGGATTGCCGCAGAAGTCATACTTGCTGGTCTATATTGATTTGATCGCTCTTTAAACTCCCTCTGTGTGTAATAGATAATTACACATTTCCGATATTTTCGAACTTTAGCCTAGTCTAAGAATACTGCATTATTATATATTGGGGTTTCGTCATCGCCTTAGTTGCTTCCTTCGTTATGTAACGTGGCACAAATTTATTTAATGTTGAATAATTTTAATGTTAGCTAAACTAACAGATTTCTAGCCTTGAAAAGTGAATTTTTTTATTGTGTCGTGTAGACCCTCGGGTAGCACAACTAATATAATCAGGTGTGCTACCCGCGCAGTGTGGCTCTTAAACAACACACCTGCAGTGTGATATAGATGCAAATAACGTGTTAAATTCACCAGTGATATGTTTGAAGAATTTTTATGGGCTTTTTCTAGTCGGTCCCAATCGAAGACAGCATGGTTTTTCCTCTCGGAAATTCGGATTTTTCGTACAGCAAACAGGCAAATCGACTGCAGAATACACGCAATTTACTTTTCGTAATCTGTTATCCTATCTCACTCCCTCAGTAACCTGATTACAAACTACTTTATACATTTCGTAACGAATAAGAAGAAATCTTTATTGCATACAAATGGCACACGCCGTACACAATGCCCTTCACGGCTACAAGCCAGGGGTTTACAGTAAAGGCTAATACAATGTAATAAACAAGGATGAGATAAGAGAAAAAACAATATTATTACTAATTATACAAATGTAGGATTAAACAGTGGGAAAAAATGAGAAATTTACATATGAAAATATATACACAACAGCATGTTATCAAGTTAAAATTATTCTCCAGGGAGCAATCCTTTTAAAATGCTGGAGTAATCTGAGCAGGCGCAGAAAGTTGGAACAATGTAGTGATGGGTCCGTGGCAGTGATGGGGAAATCTCTCACGAGTCTTCTCTCATGGATAATGGCAGGAAGACGTCTGATGCTTAGAGCTGCCGCCATCTGGGTGGTCCTTGGTGCAGGGGAAGCCGAAATTTCCATATGGCACACTTCAGAAAGTTGGAACAATGTAGTGATGGGTCCGTGGCAGTGATGGACAGGTCCTCGGGAGCAAGTTCTAATGTCCTGGGACGTGGTCCTGAGAAGGAAGTCGATGGAGTAAGTTCTGCCTATATTTTTTATCGACTGCGAACTTGTAGAGGTCGCTATCCAAGGAGTGTATGAACTGTAGCATTTGCACGGGTAAGAACCGATCGGATAACTTTAACCGGTTAGGGGGTGATCTGAAGGACTGGATTGGCTTGAAGGCTTGGTACTGGAATTCTCCATCCGCAGATAGCCCAGAAGTCGGATTCCGAAATAATGCCAACCGTAATTTTTACAGCAAAGACGAGTCTTCTCTCATGGATAATGGCAGGGAGACGTCTGATGCTTAGAGCTGTCACCACCTGGGTGGGCCTTGGTGCAGGGGGAAGCCGAAATTTCCATACGGCCCATTTCAGTAGCCAAAATTCGCCCGCAAAAATCCGTCTCAGATGCGTTGTGGTAGTTGAGGTCCAGACTTCAGTCTGGACCTCAACTACCACAACGTCTTTTGAGAATCTGTACATATCCCAACTAGCATATTTAATTAAGCCCACTGTCCTTTTTAAGAACCCCTCGCGGTAGTGTACCATTTTCCTCACATCTGATGGAAAAGGCTCGGGTTCGAATTCTGTCGATGACACGAGGAACTTTTATGGGCTTTTTTTCACTCCGTGGCTGAGTTAGTCGGTCTCAGGCGTAGATGGCAAGGTTTTTTCTCCCGGAAATTCGGGGTTTTCGTCCAGCAAAGCAGGAAAATCGACCAGAGAATACACGCAATTTACAGACACAATATATATGGGTAGATGAAGGGACTTTCCGGGTGGCCCTAATAAATAGTTTTTGATTAATTTTGCAATTAAGAGGCAATTTAAGAATAATTAGCCAATCTTTTAATGCTGTTCACGTATAATCCTCTTGCATATTATTTTCGACTAAAATTAATTTATATACAGTGTACTTCTTTTTTCAGGAGGATAATTGATTAGTCGATATGACTTGGACTGAAAGTAAATTTTGTCAGCATGTTCTGTGATTCTTCGTACGAGTTGCTTTAGTTTACTGGTAGAAAAGTACGGATGAGCCATCCTTCGAAACGTTGACGAATTGTCTATTGCATCTATGCAGAATTCATTGCTTTCATATATGAGTGACTAATTGATTCTTCTGATATATTACACCATTTAATCCTTAAACCCACTCATTTTCCATGGATGACACTAGTTGATGCGTTGATTTAAACTGTCTCAGAAGTACAGAAACACTTACATACTCTGGAACCAATATTTTTAATTAGAACAAATATGTGTTAATGTTTTTTTGGAAGGTCAGAAGAGTTAAGTATCGCCTTATAACTGTTTATACTTTACTGCAAGATCGTTGATAGTATTCGAATACATATGTGTAATTACGGTCTCTCTCTCTCTCTCTCTCTCTCTCCTTCAGTAAATGGTTGCAGCTCTACCTATTGTACTGTTGGTAGTAATATCAATACCCGCATTCTCCGTGACTGCCACCATCTCCGTATGTGTCGCTAGATATCCCCATTTTATTTGTTTTGCCATTAATTTTGCGGTAGAGCCCGCCATACATTAGAATCGTTCAATTGGAACTTGTAATTTTCACTGTTAATTATTGGATTGCCGCCCTTCTTCGGTTCTGTTTGCAATGTGATTATTTGGATAAGTTTGTTATTAGGAGTTATTCATAGATTAGTTATTCCACTGAAACATCATAAACCTGAAATGTTAACATTTGATACATGCTGGCCACGACATTTATTAGATAATATCATTAAAGTGAATCACCGGAAGGCATGCATTATCAGGATTACTTTCTCTTCACCACCGTAACGAACGACTGAACTCCAATTGCTAATAGTGTGGATTGTAGATTACTGATAAGGAAAATCTTTTGAAATAAAGAAGAATAACGTGATAAGTAATTCAACTGAATTCATCTTAATAAAAGTTATGATCAATGTATTAAATAATATTGGACATAATTGCATGAGGTTAACGTCACGGCAATTCACAGTAAGAAACATTTAAAGCCCTTAGGAACAAAAAAAAGAGACAAAACGGATAAGATACGAGTAATGCATCTTAAACTCACTTTGATGACATTTAAAGAGCGATACATGTATTTCAGTGAATACTGAGCATATTTTTCTCATGCAGTTCAAATTCAGAGTCAGAAGAGTTAAGCATCTGCAAAGGAATATCAGCTTCCTTTGGCACATAGTTCTGCTGTTGGGATATTTTCCGATGCCAGAGACAGCAATAGCTGTGCAACCTATGACCTTCACAAGTGCCTATTTGATAAGAGGGAATAAAGAAGTTGTTTGGCCTTTCTCTCATTTATTCCCAAGAGCCGTTACTTTTTCATGAATTCATTCTGATTAGAGGAAAAAATAGTCGATCTTGCCACATAGTGCGAAATCAGCTATATACAGCTTAGTGGAAGGATTCTCACCAGAGCAGAATCTCCAACCCTTGGCTCTTGTAGTAATAGTTTATTTATCTGCTCAGTCAACTTAGATAAAATAGGCTACTGCATGATTTGATCCTTTTATGTAATTTTCCTGAAAGGAATTGTACTGTGCATTGCGGATAATTAAATTTATCAAAATCAATTTTACGTTTGTTTCTACCTGTATTTAAAAAAAAATATCCTTCCTTCTTTCAGGATACTTTTAAAATGTGAGTCACCCAACTCTCATTTAGAGGGAATTTCAATACAGCCCTCTGCTTTTAAGAAGCAAAAAATAAGTGCCGTGAGTGCAATGATGGATGAACAAGTTTTTTTACTTTATGCAAAGAAAAAAACAAAAAAAAACAAAAAAAACAATTTGCATTATATATGTCATTAGGAAAAAAATTAAAGAGCGTTTCACCTTTAAGTTCGCAAAAAATGGAAAGCTTTCGAATATGATGGTTTCTTAATATTCGCACACGAGTCTTTGTTTGTTATTTGGAGCAGTAGCGACTAAGGCCACATTGCTCCGGGGATATGCGGTAATCATTCCCTGACCTTTCCGCATCCGGTGGTCACGGGCTCGAACCCCCGTCTAATCAAAAAGCGTGTGCTACGCACTACTGCTCCTGCCTACCTGGCTACGGAGGCCCCACACGAGTCTTTGAAAATGCAATGATTTCTGTAAGAATTGTATTAATGTACGAGTAGATTCATAGTACCATAAGGTCTTGTGTAAGGTTGGTGAGATTTTTCATAATTTTCATGAGGTTATTTTAAAATTTTATATGTTATACCTTTATTCTGATAGTATATATAACAAATATCCTTGGTTAACTGCTGGTTGTAAAATAACTTGTCTGGTTTTGTCATTGTCAATTTTCGGCACAGCAGCTACATTCAACATAGTGCGCCAATTCTTGAGTTGGTTTTGTGGTAGTCTTGTTCATGCGGTTTATGTTGTGTATTCTGTGTATGCATAACCATGGGGTGATTTGCATGTTGCACGGGATGAAAAATCCAGAATTATTTCATGGGCGTAATTATACCTCCTCTGCCTGAAATCATTTAACTTCAGCCCTGATTGAAGAGGATTTTAAGAAATCCTCCAGCCTTTGACGGGATTCGAACCTAAACCGAGGAAAACAACCGAAATTATAAAATGAGTTTCATTTTCAAGGAACGCTATATTTTTTAGTAAATTTATTCTGTATTATTTGAGATGAAAAAGTACAGATATGCCGAATGCGTTTTTTGGCTGCAAATTTGGTTGAGCAGTTAGGAGCCTTGCTTTATTTGGCACACTCGGTCATTTCCAAGTAACCATACTTCGAGTCACTATAGAGTTAAGAAAGTTAAAAGTTTAATTCCCTGTATAAACTTCTTATTCATCCACTACATAAGAAATCGCTAAGGAGGAACTAATTATGCAATTCTACCGCAACTGAACCACACTGAGGTCGTCTTGTGTAAGCTGGAAGTTTATTCTCACTGTTATTATATTAGTTGTCATGAATCCTTTAATGAATAGGTTGTGAAAATACTTAAGAACAGTTTGTTTAGATTACAAAAGTATATTTTTTTTCTTGTTTGAAAAATGCTGTTGATTCAATTTCTTTTAGAAGAAAATGCACACTCAGTCACGAACTGTAGGAAATAACAGCAACTATTGTACAGGTATTGCAATAGCATTATTTGGCATAAATAAAGAACAGTTTTCATAAAAGGCATAGTTATACAGCAGCTCATATTGGAATTTCTTTACTGCGACTTGCCTGACTGTTGCGCCTCGAATAAGTATCAGTTCTCGAGAGGAGAAGTAACAACTATTAAATATGATCATTAAAAGGCATGTTAACAATGTGAAAGTTTCGCTACTTCTCACTCGTTTGGAGGAGCCTCGGTTGAGTTCTATCGTATGGCGATTCTCTCCAGCATATACTGGAGGAATTTCTGAAGGACTTCAATCGGGACTGCTGTTAACCGATCTCAGGTGGAGGTAGTATGGATCTTCCCTCTCCGTGAGTTATTCTGGGTTTTTCAGCCCGCATAACATGCAACTCGCACTGCGAACACACATCCACAGACATAATACCCAGCGACGGAGTGTGACCTAAGTTGCTGAGGCGCCTAAAACCCAACGGAAAGAAAATAAACATGAAGGAAGAGACTTCTCTGCTTAAATTCATGGAAATAAATATTGTAATAGATAACTAGTATTAAATTCTTTAAATAGGCCTCTGGGGTTGGGAATGTTCAAATTCGTAATAACTGCGCTAATACTACACCAACCGTAAAATTAAAATAAAAATGGTATAGTGGAAACCGGATTAAAATTAAACAGGTAATAAAATAAAATACACTGTTTATACAAAAATATAATAAAAATACACAATAAACCACGATATAAATCACGGGATAAAAGCGATAAAAACACCACCGTAGCTTTCAAAGGCGTCCACCTCCTTTAGCAACAGTATATCCTTAAATATCTGCAGGATTACGGTCCACAGCACATGTTACCCATGAACATGGGCAGTATCCTCCATACGTGCATTGGAACCGGAAATGGCTCGGAAGCGTGCCAGGTGGAACCGATCATCCGGTCCAAGAATCACAGTTTTTAAGAGGGG
The DNA here is from genome assembly GCF_048544385.1 of Mastigoproctus giganteus. Lineage (NCBI taxonomy): Eukaryota > Metazoa > Arthropoda > Arachnida > Uropygi > Thelyphonidae > Mastigoproctus > Mastigoproctus giganteus. The sequence goes on from NC_143575.1 coordinate 62,813,066, forward strand.
ATGAATGCAGATTCCCTTGTCTCTATTAATAGTGTGTGTGGTATCGCTGGTGGCTCCTAGGCATTTGCCCATCTCCACCTTGTTGGTGCAGAACTTCTGCAGAGCGGGCCCGAAAAAGTGTTGGCGCTCGTGTGTCAGCCTAATGTGCTGGTTTGAGTCCACTATCACCTGTATTGCTGAAACGCACAAAATCCCGCACCCACCGGAGACAGTGCAATACCGGTGGGCGTCAGCAATCTCGCTCCCAGGTTGTCCAAACCAGGGAGCCAGAAAAAAAAAAAAAAAAAAAAAAAAAGAAAATAAAGGAAAAAAAAAGCTCTTTGTAAATTAACCTATTAATTATTTTACTCCGTTTTCTTATTCTATTAATAGTGTTACGCTCAGAAGAGCAAATCCGCAAACTCTTGAGCCATTTGGGGTTCCAAAATCTATGCGAACGGTCGACAATAACAGCTTCGCCGGGAGACATTTGGTGATTCTTCTCCGAAAAATATTCGGCCATAACAGATTTCCCATAATCCGGGGTCTTTATCGCATTACTATGTTTCCATATACGATCTTTGAAACGAAACGGCGTTTTGTTCCACCAATATAAGTTCCCCACAATCCGGGAATTTTATCTCGTATATGACCACACTTGTACCAATCCGCTCCGAGAGATGGTAAATCTCTCGGAGATTTAAATGGGAGAGATGGTAAATCTCTCGGAGATTTAAATGGGAGAGATGGTAAATGGGTGGCCCATCATCCTGTTTAACCATCTCTCGAGCCAGTACTCACTCCCAAGGAATCTCTTGAGTTGAGCAGGAGAGGCCCCTGACCAAAGCACAGATGCATAGAGCGGTACGGGGATCAAATTTCTTTGGACGTAATCTAAAAGGAACCCTCGAGGCCTAAGACCGACCAGCTCCTGTCGGATTGCCCAGAGAGCAGTAAGCGTTTTCTGCCTAGCCATATTGAGGTGGCCTTTGAAGGTTAGTCGTCATCCCACTTCAACCCCAAATCGGTGTGAGAGTTAACCTTTTCAATGACGGTCCCATTGATTTTTAGTGTAATTTCATTCTTTGTCTTCCTTTTTTGTGAAGGTTATCTCAGATATGTGATTAGTGTGGGTTTATGCGCTATTCTGCCCACTTGTCTTCCCAGAATCATCAGTCACCTGGAGAGATGATTCTGGGTACTTGTCCACACCACAGGAAGGAGGGCCAGTCGGAGTAGAGTACGTACTGTCTCAATTTGAGACTCTGTCTCACATGATGTTGCCAAAAGGTAAGGCAGAAACCTCTGGGGGTAGGCCCAGAGGACTGAGAAAAGAAAACCGTAGTGTTGGGAAGGAGAAAAAAAGAAAGCCTGGGAGTCAACCAAACCCAGGAAAAGAAAAAAATAATTGGTAGCCTTCCCTGGCAAAGAAAAAAGAAAAGAAAAGAAAAAATGTTCTCGCAGTCTGACGCTACATAAACGTAGCATTAGAATGCGAAAATGTGCATCATTATACGCATGAAATCCAGTGAGGGGATTATGCTGTTTATTAACTAATGCTAATCGGTGGACGGAAGTTAAGATCTTTATTTCGTAACAATAATTCCCATTGCTGCTTAAAGAGTCGAAGGGGAGGATGCAATAGTAGTTTTGTTCGAGATCTACGAATAGACATGTCTCAGCAACTGCTGGAATACCAATTAAATACAGCATTCTTTGTTTGAAAGTACATATCTACATGTTTCAGGAGATGTGACAGTATTTTGTTCATAAAAAATCATTGTCTTATCCATTGAATTCTGTTGGAACTAAATAAAAGCGGCGGAAAGAAGTGAGGTTAAAATATTTATGCATTATAATTTTTTCGCTAAATCGCAATACATTTAGTGTATAAACTTCAATCATATGTCAATAATCTTAGTATCATATTAAATGCATTAAATGTAAATGATTAAAGATATTACTATTGTAGAAATCATCTTTATATAATGCATTTGTTAGTTATTGTGGAAAATACTTGATTACTTCATGATTTTTAAAAATTACAGTGGATTCCTGGAGAATTTGGAACATTTGAAATAACTAGAGTCCACATAAGTACAGATAACATTCAAAAGAGGCAAGCGCACAATATTTATCTTGTAAGATTAACTGTTCAAAAACGTAACATTGCGTCTTATCCTTCAACGTTCGATGAAAAAAATAGAGTAATTGCGGGATTATTCTTTTGGGGGTACTGATAAAATGGATTTTGCGATTTCTGAGAGTATTGAAGTAAAGAACCAACACGATTGGGAACGTGTGAAGTGAAAAAAAGTAAGTAAAAATTGCACGAATTATCACAAACTCCAGCGTCAACAAAAAGAAATAAGAACTGTAAACACGGATATTCTGAAACAGAAAGACAGAAAGTAATCACGATACTTCTTCACTAAAAATAGGAAATCGGTTATCGTTTTTATCTGCTATGTGCTACTAGATTACATGGTTACTGAAGGAAGGCAAAGAAAATACGAATATCCGCCTTGAATTAGAATTATATGTGACCTCCATCGTGTATTACGTCTGTACGTAATATGTCTCCATTTTTAGGGGTCCTGTAGCCAAAAGCCAGACCACAACAACAGAACCCGACATAATACTTCTCACATACAACACACAATACTTTTGACTGTCTTTTACAGGGTAACGTATACTTCAAAAGAGTACTTATGGCGCAGTTGTGGGAACCACCGGTGGCGCCTCCTCCCGAAACACTATGTACACGTGTATTCGTGGGCCAAAAATTCTCGAAATACAATGGCAGACAAAAAAACTGCATCACTTGTGAATTTTGCGCTGCATTGTGGGTATTTTGAAATGTTCGAAATGCATTTGTTAGAGGAGATATATATCTCTGTGAATGAAATCCAATAAAAAGACTCTACCTGATATACCTAATTGCCATAAATATCTTCCCAAAGGATGCGTAATTAATCGAAATATAAGAAATCATGCAAATGACAATCATGACAACGAAACATACATTTTATTGCATTTACGTGTACAAACTGAAATGACAAGTTAACGCAATAGTATTATGTACTGTAAATCAACAAAATAAGTCCTCAATATTTTGTTGTTCCTCCTCGAGCTGCAATTACACCTTGCGACGATCTGGCATAGAGTTAATCAACTTCTGGATATACGGTTGCCCAATTTCGTGGTACCACACCCTTACGATGCTCTCCTGCAGCTGAATCTTACTTGTTTGCTTCTTCTGAGCAATTTTAGACGACATTATGTACCAGCAATTTTCAATAGGGTTCAAATCTGCACTGTTGCTGGGCCAGTCCAACACTGCAATGCCAGCATTTCTGAGGTATGACTGCACCTTAAGAGATCAAAACGAGGGAAAACATTGGTGTATGTTTTAAGCCGTGTGAGACAAGAAAACGAACTCATCATTACGTCTAAATAGCATAAAACTTACCAATTTTGCTGTGTGGCAAGGTGCTGAGTCCTGTTGAAAAATGCAATTTTGGTCGTCTGTGTGGTGATCCCTAATAACGGGTTTCAGGCACTCCTCCAAGATGGCAGTATAGGTTTCTGCATTCACCGTTCCGTTAATAAACTTAATTCGCCCCACCCCTTTGCTTACTATGTATCATCAGACCATCTGACCGGCGGGGAACTTTACAATCGGTGTTATGCAGTCAGAATCGTATGCCGCTGATTTTTGTTTTCTGATATATCGCTTCCCATCCGAGCCACGCAGGCTGAATTTCGATTCGTCAGAAAGGATGACGGTGTCCCATTGCTCTTTTGTCCATGAAACATAACATGCATTTTAGCCAAAGCAAGTTGCTTCTTCCTCAATTTGTTGGATCAACAAAGGCTTCTTCTTGGGCCGATAGGCATGCAGACCACATTCCGAAAGCCGTCTTTGGATAGTTCGCGCACTTGTTTCAACACCAGAGGCCATCTCAAAGTCCGGTTTTAGATCAGGAGCAGTAGCATGGCGATTACAAAGGCATAGCCGTTTCAAATATCGATCTTGGGAAGGCATAGTCATTCTCTTACGGCCTGATCCAGTTCTTCTCTTCACATCACCGGTTTCACGTTTTAATTTCAGCACCCGGGATACTGTTGACTGGTGGCACTCTATTTTATCAGCGATAGCACGCGTAGAAAGCCCTTCCTGGGACAGAGCAACAGCTACACTTTTTTTTCTTGGTGTCAACTGAACATATGTAGCGCCATGCTTACACCTCCGCAAAACAGGATGCGAATGAGTGTGTATACCCTTCCAACGCCTTATTTAAAGAAACGGCTGATGCAATACCTTGCAATTACTGTCTGATGCAATAGAAGCGTTAACTGACGCAATGCCTTTGCTTTGCGATAAACAAAATGACTGTAATCAAACAATATCTTATAACTACAAATGTTACTTTTTTTTAAGGTTATGCAGTTTTTTTGTCCGCCACTGTAACTGCAAGGGGAAACCGTACTTCCTTTGCCTGAAGTCGGAAAATTACAGCCCTGATTGAAGGGGTATTTTAAAAAAATACTGCAGTCCCTGAAATAATTCGAATCCAGACCTTTCAAAAACTAGTAAGGAGCTCAAGGAAAAGTGTACGAAAGAGAAAGACTACAAGATATAAGCTTATTTGGTATCAAGTCGTTTCGAACACTTGTAACTCTGCTATTAAACCTGACCAGTTTTATTTTACTAAGCTGCGATATACACTCGGTGATCACTGAATTGTGACAACTCCATCCGTATTGGACTATGCTGCATAACCCGCAGTATAAAAATCCGAACAGCTCGGTACGCTAGAGCAGGGGTAATTTGTATCTGTTTGTGCAAGTCACAGTGAAAACGTAGCAGCTATGTGATGCAGTAAAGATTCTAAAGGGCGTGATTTTGGAAGTTCGTGCGTCGGTTGTTTCCATATCGGAACTGGCACGTCTCATCGGTTGCTAACGGCCCACTGTGATTAAGGTATGCAAAGAATGACGTCGAACGGGGCAAACCATCTCCCGCCAACAGAAAGGATTACGCAAGGTGGATGTTAATGGTAAGCGAAGGGTGCAGCGCGTTGTACGGGTTTAACGGCAGGTTGCTGAGTAACAGTTGACATCGCAATACTATATGTGGAATGCAAGAACAATGTCCCAAATAATGACGCGCCATACATTCAGACATATGGGGTTCCACAGCAGACCACCCAAGCACCCTCTCCTCACCGCTGATCATCATTGACGGCGAATGCTGTGGTTTCAACAACACGTTGATTGGACACTGGGGGACTGGAATGGAGTGTGCTGGTCGGATAAGTCCAAATACCTGGTGCCACATGCTGATGGATGCCTTCGTGTGCGTGTGGCGCAAACAGAACGGCCATAACCCATGGTGCATGGTGCCCACTATCCAGGCAGATGGCAGTGGTTACTTAGTATGGGACATATTTTTCTGGCAAGAACTAGGATCGCTGGTGCGTACAGGCCAACGTTTCACTGGCGATTTCTACCGGCAGCTCTTAGGAGACCATGTACACGCTGCCATATTGCATTTTATCCTGGATAGAAATGCGATTTTCCAAGACGATAATATGCCGTGTCATCGGGCCTGCACTGGCACTGTGCACGAGTTGTTTGTGGAATACAGTGAAGATATCATCCATCTTGATGGTACCTCAAAATTCTCCTGACCTTAGTCCAACTGAACACCTGTGGGTCGTTTTGGAACGGGAAACGAGGCGTATGGACACGTATGAGTCATCTATTTCGACACTGTGGAAAGCCTTGCAGACATCATGGCTGCAGATCTCTACGGATGTCTTCAGACACTTTATAGGGTCAGTGCCTAGGCGAATAGCGGTTATTATCTTTGCGAAAAGTGACCCAACACGGTATTAGGTAGGTGATAATTAGTGATCACTGATTGTGAGTGTAATGTAAAATTCTTTAGACGTTCGTAAACAGTAGCTCTGCACTTCAAATTTACTTTGCATGTGAAATTTCTTTAATTTTCCACCGTTATCATGTTCTTTTGATTTGTAATTGAGTATTTGTTGCTAATCCCGTTTCTTGTATATTGTACACTATATATATAGATATATATTTTCTAATTGTTATCGGCCATTTCCTATTTAATTTTAAATTATTATATTTTTGTTCAGTTTTGAAGCTGTGTTATGCATCAGTATCTGTTCAATGTTATTCTTGACAGTATGTAATGGTTTTGCCATCCTTAGTTCGTTTGAAGAAGTCCGATTCAAATCCTGCCAGTGACTAAACTGATTCATTCTCGACTGTAGTTAGGTCATCTCCAGCAGAGGAGGCGGGATATTTTCCCATAAGTTACTGCAAGTATTACAGCCCGCACAATGAATAAATAATGCTTTGTAACCAGAAGCAGGCGTACAACATCCCATCAAGGTTGTCTGCGCGGGTAGCACAGTGGTATCGTCACCGTCCTCCCCACACCGGGTAGAAAAGGCCTAGATTCGAATCCCGTCGATGACGCGAGGAACTTTAATGGGCTTTTTTTTCACTCCGTGACTGAGTTACTTGGTCTCAGGCGTAGATAGCAAGGTTTTTCTCCCCAGTAACTGGGGTTTTTTCGTCCAGCAAAACAGGTAAATCAACCATAGGCCATACGCAATTTACAGACACAAATACGGGTTAATGTATTTAATTACGGGCAACCCTAAAATAATAATAATAATAATAATAATAATAATAATAATAATAATAAATCCCATCAAGGTTAGTTGCCACCGGTTAACATAGCGAGTGGTTCATATGAAAATCAGCCCATGAAAAACACAGTTGTACAAACAACGGATTCGTATAACACTGTGTCATACACTCAACACCCCCCCCCCCCTTAAGGTTCCGCCGGAGCAGTAAAATGGGCATTCTTTTCACCCTCCATTATGGATGGATCTCTTCAGCAGGTTCTTTGACGCACACCAAGAAAATTTTAGCAACTCCAAATCCATCGAAATAAAACAATTCATTTTTGGTTTTAGTATTGGTAGTAGTGGCATATGATACAAGAAAGCAAACTTATAAAGCATCGGACAAAAAAAATTTCCCACATCACCTGTCCATCCCCTCCAATAATTTATATAGTTCTTCCTTGAGTTTATTGAAACTGCCCACTTCCAAAACATCAGATGAAAGCCTGTTCCAGCAATCAACCACCTGCTGGTTGAAGGCAAGTCTCCGCACGCCTATTCTGCAACCATTCTTCCTCAATTTGTTATGCCCGCTCATGTGTGTAGTCTGAACAAGAGGAAGAATGCCATCAGCACTGAGCTTCCTCAATACATTCAAAACCTTAAACACCTCGATAAGATCACCTCGCAGGTGCCTAGTTTCCAGACGGTGCAATTTGCAGAACTGAAGCCTGTCTTGGTAAGGCTATCTTTTCGTTCCCTTCATCAATCTCTTTGCTCTTTTCTGCACCCGTTCCTAGCAGTTTTACATCCTTCCTGAAATGAGGCTTCCAGACCTGTATACAGTACTCAAGATGTGTCCCAACCATTGCCTTGTACAATAGGATAATCACTTCCCTATCCCTGCTAGCAAAGTTCCGTTATATCATGTCTATAACGTTATAGACAAAACCCCATGAGCCGTCCTTGAAGCCTGTCTGCATTGCTCAGAGAACTTCATATCTGACTACACAATTCCCAGGCCTTTTCATTTTCCACTACCTTGAATACAGGACGATATGGCTGGTACGTTAATCTGAGATTGCTGCTATCCATATGCAGAACCTTGCTTTTGTGAATTAAACTGCCATTGTAAAGTAATGCTTATTTATTAAAATATTTATTATGGTATAATGAAGTGTTAGAATAGTGTTACTTCGTGAAAATTATTTTTAATTTCCAAATAATTCATACAAATTAAACAAGTCGCAGGAATGATTGCTGTATACGTACCTTGTAAGTGTATGTATAAAAATATATTGAATTGTCTTCTTCTGATAAGTTGAAGAAATTATTTCTGATTTACAAGTGTTTTTTTTATTTTAAATCTTAAACAAAATTTTAAATTTTAATCAAAAATATTCATCCAGATGAGCAGATTTTGTAAATATTTCCACTTGAGTTCGGAAATATTTTAGTGTTGCATTAAAGACAGTGGTAACATTAACTTTGCCGACTCGAAGGTGTACGTTGTTATTTTCACTACAAATATTTCCTTCGTTTCATTCGTCAGGGTGCCACTTTAGGCCGCTTGTTAATACGTATTTGCCGACCAGAAGAAATTCTTACATCGCTTTCACTTGCTATTTGTCCTATGTACAGCAAGCAGTAGACCTAGTTTCGTCTTATTTATTATGCCTCAGATGGTTCAATTCTGTGCGATAAAATCTCGTTCATCGAATCGTCTGTCATGTGAAGTCAGACGTAATACAACGCAAACGACCCAGTGTCTACTTCACGACACCATTAAGACTTGTGATAGCTCCACATCTGTTCACCGTGATGAGTTCGCATACTTCCTGGACGGATTTCTCCAGAACACACAGCCACGTATCTTAATGATTTTGCTTGATGGATAGCTCAACCGCGTTTGAAGACGATGTGTTTTTTTCAGTGGGGTCGTTCGCCGAACATAAGCTATCACCCATCTAAGTGTGCTTTATCCGTTAGATACGGTTTCTATATTCTTTGAAACTACTCCAGGGGTAATCGATCTTTGTCTTTGTGTTAGAAGGTTTAATAAAACAATGTTAGGTACGTAAAAAAAAAATCTGTAGAATTTTATTTAAAATTAGAAACAAGAATTAAATCGCAAGTCTATTTCATTAATTGTCACAATCAAATAATCGTTGACAATTAAGGAAATAGAATTCAGAAAAAGCGCATTTTCAATAAGCAATTCTTATTCATTTTAAGTCATTCATCTTTTGTTAACTGTTTTTCTTTCAACTGTCTTAGTTTCTTAATATTTTAAACCTATCTAAAGTTTCTTAATTACATTTAAAATGTGAGTTTGTTACAGTAGCTAATTACTCTTTGACTTAATGAAAATTATCTCATATAATTTGTAGATATCTAATTTAAATACCGTATTTTCTCGAATACCCTGTGGCATGCTTTCGAAATCTCATTGAGTTCATGCTGTGACGAATCCATCTGTTCTGAGGGATAAGGGGGCCTAACCGTTATTAAATGGTGTCCCCAATACACTGGCCACTTAGTGTATATGTAATAATCGTATGATGTATATTTCTACAGCGTAGCGGAGGCGCCTCCGTAGCCAGGTGGGAAGGAGCAGCAGTGCGTAGCACACGCTTCGTGATTAGACCGGAGTTCGAGCCCGTCACTACTAAATACGGAGGATGCGGAAAGGTCAGGGAATGACCACCGCATACCCCTGAGCAATATGGCCCTAGTTGCTAATGCTCCTAAAAAAAAAACCAAATAACAATAACAATAACAGCGTAGCGCTGAACGCCGTGGTTTATAGGGTCGCATTACTTTCAGCATTCTCTTGGTGTACGGTGTTTACAATTGATGGTTGGGTGTCTTTCTCTTTCAGTTGTTGAGGTACTGAAATTCATTATTAATATAGTGAAATGCAACTCTATGCAGTGTCTCTGATTCAACACCTCCAACCGCTCGTCATTCTGCAATAAGATGAGGCCACCCCTTCACTGTGGTTACGCTGTTTGCCAGTATCTCAATGATTAGTTCCTGGAAAGATGGATCAGCAGAAATGGACAGAAATGTGAACACAACGCTGGACGTGGTATATCACATTACAATCACCGGAAATGATGACCTGAAGAGCAGGGTCACGAATGCCATTGCAACAAACATGAAATCGATTACTGGTTGGATATATTTCGTGCTACCAAGAGTGCCCATATCGAGGTATACTACGGTAAACAATGTCACTGAGACATTTACTACAAATTATAGCAAACAGCAAGTGTATACCCTCGGTTTAAGGCGCGGAGTAGAAATAACGTATAGCATCCGCTGAACCAAGCTTATCATCCATATGTGAATCGGTCACTCCTTAGTCTGTTTATACTCCAGTACGACGACTAGGTTAGGGAGTTTACAACTAATTATTTTGACAATGAATATAATCATTAATTATATTTAGCAGTCACGTGAGCTCGAATCACAATCAACTCAAACGCTTACGTTATTACTTACACTTTTGGTTTCGTCACATACTATTTATCATCACCCAAAATAGTTTCACTGCTGCCAGTGAGGAAGGATTTTTCACGCCTTCACTTTCCATTAGCGTGTCGAGCGGTTCAGGTATTAAGAGAGAGAGAGTCATCTGATCCTCCAGCGGGACTACTCGAGAACTTTCAAGACTTCGAATAAAAGAGTTTCTGCTGCCACTTTACGAAACATCAAAATTTATGCTCTTCTGCGCCACACAATAAATGAAGTATTACGACATTTAATGCTTTTTCTTTCACATTGCAACACGTTTTTATGACATTTTGTCAACTTCGGAGATTATATGCATTTCCTTCGAGTTTAATGGACAATCCGATTTAGCGAACATGATTTATCCTTTATAATCCGTCGAAGTTTCGTTGTAATTGAATTCATTTGTGTACAGCATCCATCAAAAACCCCGGAGGAACTTTATGGGTACGCCTATATATATGTGTGTGTGTATGCTACCGAAATTGTATAATTTAGTGATGCTATGGCTTATTCATTCTACCTATTAAATATCTCAACCTTGTGAGATATGATGCTGCTGCTTTTATTATTCAATACTTATTTCATGAAAGATGTCTGCATCTTTAATTTAATACTGTATAATCTACATAATGAAACATAATATTATTTATATATTTAACATTTAAAAGGGAATTTATTTTGACGCCTTTGATTTTATATTAGCAATTTTTTAAACCTATACTGTGGAGATTCACTTTATTTTATTGTTTTTTTGTAAAGAAGTTTTTATCTCATTTGCTTTATTTTATTTATAATATTCACCTGAACTGAAGAAGTGTTTCCTTTTCAGATATTTTTTTCACTCCAGAGCAATTAAGCTTTTTATACGATGGCAGTTTTTACTGAATCAAGATGCAAAACTGTTATTCAAATCAGTGTAGTTCAAAGATGGCTTTATTTTTCTAGAGCGAATTGTCACCCTTCTTTTTTGATTCTTTTTATCCTTGTGCCATATACGACCTCCAAAGCAGAAATAAAATATTTCTATGCAGATACAGAGCCAGCATCTATTAAATGACAAAGAAGTCCTTTTTTTCCTGGATCTCTGATTTATTTTATTTCCGGGAATTTAATAACAAGAGATCTAATTACATTTGTTGACATAGGTGCCACCTTCCAAATTACTGCAAGAGAATAATTTCCTTTTATTTTACTAATAAGGTAGTCTAATAAAACATTGAATGTGTGTGTTATTCTTTTGAAATCAGATTTGTTTATCTTTGCTCTTTCATACCATTACGTTAGTGAATCTAAATGAATCAATTTTCTAGAAACAGTAATTTAGTTATGGCAATTACAAAATGGAATTTTATTATTTTGGCATCAATATCCTTCATTTATGTTGGCGTTCAGTGTTTTCGAGGCAATGAGAAAACATTAATTTCGATTAGGTATTAAAAAAGTTACTATTGTAATTAGCCTATTACACAGTTTCAGAAGACGAATTTTATGTTTCCTTTGTTTCTCTTTCCTCGAGCTTTTACAATACGGATCATTAATTGCCAGACTGAAATAGGCTTAATGAAATTCTAGTATCTTTAAACTCTTAAATAATGCGGCTCTGGTTATTATCAAGGGAATATAGATAATAAGAAACTAAATTGAAATAGATGAGGGATATTATTTAGGTCCCTTTCCGCATTGAGGTCGTCATTTGAATTAGATCACGAAATGATAACATAAATTATTAATAGTAATGAAACTTGTGCATTGTGTAGGAAATGAACACTCCACAGTCATTAAAATATGAGAGTAAAATAAGAAAGCTCAAGCGACTTGATTTGGTTGAACTCGAACATCGATTTCTTAAAGATAATATAGGAAAACCTGATTTTTGTAATGCCTCTTCAAAAAGGGATATTACAGATATAAGAAAGTAAAAGGTAAATAATTTACGGCTAGTCTCTTAAAAGAAAGAGAAAAAAAATCAAAGAAACATGGTGAGGTCTCAAGGATTATTAAAATTAAGTGTTATATATTTTTTAGTATTTAAAATGTAATTTAAAGTTCTTTAATTTTAAATAAGCATTATAATGTGCAACAGTTCATCTTCATTTAATATTTTCCATAATTTAATATAACGGTGATCAAAAAGAACCATTCTAGTTCGAATTGCTCATATTTGTTTTTTAACTATTTAACTTACAGTAATTAATTTGGGAGCTTATTACTAATCCGTGATGTCCTCTAGTAAAAAATTCTGTAAACAGTTATGATAAAATTGGCATGCATTGTACAGTGTTTAGTTTTTACGAAAATTCGACAACAAAGTATATTTAAGCAGAGATCAGAAGTCAACAAGTTAGTTTAAAAAGTTTCAGATAACTGTGCTATGTATGACAATAAGAAGAGAGTTTTTGATGGAAAAAAAAAAATGTAAAAACAGCTAATAACATGGCCCGTATACAAAATTATTTATACTCCTGAAAATTCAGTAAAACAGCAGTCTCAACAGCTTGGTTTAAAATAACTATCCACTCTGCCACTGCTCGGCAAAACATAAATGATAATCCATCTTCAAACAATAAACGAATTTCCTTACAAAATTCAGAAAAACTTCAAATTTATTTCAAAGCTGTCCAGAAATTGTCAAAGACAGAGGACACGAAATTTATGGCAACTTTTGAAAGACAATGGCAAACAAACACATTTGGTTCTCTGACGAATTATATTTCCACCTAAATCGGTACGTCAGTAAATAGAATAAGCATATGTGGGCCATAAAAAATCCTCACGCAGTGGAGATGTTTCATGTGAATCCAGAAAAAATTCAAGGGCGATTCAGTTTTTTATCTTCGGGAATTTTCAGACCAGCAGTCTTTAAATGACGATACGGTGAATGCCCTTCAGACAAATTTATTTCAAATCTTCAATGGGAGTTAATATTCAAGAAATTTTTTTTGCAGTGGGATAGGGCAAAACCGGATATGGAAAATGCATTTATAGATATCTGCAGCTAACGTTTTTCGTTATAGGGCGATCTTGGATCGATATCTTCGATGCTTTCGAGTTGGAAAACGTTGCCATCGTACTTACTAATGTGATTAGTATGGGGATTTCTTAAAGATAATGTGTACGGGAATATTCTACAGTTACTCGAAGAACTAAAATCCAAAGGTTTAGGAGAACACTTAATCAACCACAGCTCCAGTTATGAAAACTTTCCATAGATGTCTTAAAATATGCAAATGCCATTGGTTGTACAGGGATAAAGTATATAAAACGTTTTCGTTGAATGTCATCTCCTTTGCTTCACCAATGTTGTGATATCAAAAAGAGTGCTGTAAGTGAAATATCATTTTCCCAAATAGAACCGTTAAGTGGGCGGGTTTACTGAATTAACGTTCATTTGTTAGCATTTATAATTTCTATGGGCCTCAGATGGGAATTCTACTTTGACTGTCTTAGTAACAATAGAAACTACAACAACGATGTTAACTGAGGTCTTGTGCAGGTAGACCAATGTAACTTTGATACAACATGGAGTGTAGCAATGTTAAACGAACTCTCCCTCTGCATTCTGTGTTACATATTATTATATTATTTTATTATATTCATTATTATATAAATTTACTATTTATTATATTCATTATATAAATTTACTATTTATTATATTCATTATATAAATTTACTATTTATTATATTCCTTATATAGCTGCATTATAGTATTTCTGTTATCTATGCGATGCATTTAATAAATTTATTTATTAACCTTCGGGAATTATTGATTCACTTTGATTCGTCTTTACGATTAAGAGCAGACAGCATCTCCCGTTGCTGCAAATATCTTTCAGCTAACAGGAAAGGCATTTGCAGAATATAAAAATTGATTAAAATTTGAATAGCGCTAAGTACACCATTAATTTAGAAAAACTTTGCATATTAACGCTAAATTGTAAATAACAAAAATTAATCAGAAAACACTTTCCTAATTTTTTTTCACTGCCATGCTGTATTATATTTGCATTATAATAAACTCTGCATATTTTTTCAGTGAAACTACTTTATTAATTTAGTGGTCACAATACTGACAGCTTTCTTTTATTGATTACTGTGCCCTGACTTTTGACGTTCACTTCATTTTTAATCCTAAACTAACGAAGACGAAGAATATGCCTGTGCGCGCGACACTTTTTCGGAGAACACTTGGGGATTTAATAAGAGAGACTTCAAGCGACTGACAGCTGTAGGACAGCCATCCGATGCTAATGTAGACATCCTGTTATTCCACCCAAACCACTTGTTTCACGGAGATCGTTTATCTTGAGATATAAACGTTAGTTAACAAAAACTTCCAACGGAACATCGCTGTGACTTAATTATCCACAATTTCCTTTACACTACTAATAATACGCAGTTACACTACCTATTATTAGACTTCCGATAATTGTTTTGTAATTGCTTTTGTCTTTATTTTCGTTAATCCTCTTACCACCGAAGTTTTCTTTTTCTCATTAACAGCAAGAAAAATGCATCCACTGAGTTTCATCTCTACATTATATTTTAGGGTAACGTATTAGTGTTGCTTCATTATTTTCAAGATAATTAGCCATTATCTGGCTAATTTGGCAGAGTTGAATTACTGTGAAAATTGTTTATCAGTTTTTTTCCATGCATGCAGAGTTATGAAAGTGATCATAACAGCAATGGAATATAGAAAAGGCCTGATAACGCATTACAGAAATTAAAATCATAATAACTTTTTATCATAGAATTATGGTGAAGTTATGAGTTATTTCTTCTGTGAATTTTTTCTTCTAAACTTTTAAATTTTCTAAATAGAAGTTTTAAAAAAATCAATAGCAAATATGAAAAAAAATGCAGCAAATTGTAACAGTTAAATAATAACTTCAATTGGAGTTAGAGAATTGAGAGAAAAATGTTCATGGAATAGCATAAAAACTAAAAATGGTAATAAAGGAAAACCAATACTAACACAATGTAAAGATTATAGGAAAAAAGAAATGCAGATTCAAACGAAAAAATAAAATGTAAAACTAAAAAATAAATTTTAGGAATAATAATGAAGTAATTCATTCTAAAATAAAAAAGAAAAAAATATATTATTAGTTATTTGTTTACTCATAATAAGATATCTGTTAAAAAAGGAATACTCAGAATAAAAGTGGAAGAAACAGAAAGGGGCTTATAAAATTAAAATGAATAAATACAGAGATATAATCTTGATAAATAATCATGGCCTAAAGATTTTAGATTGACAGTAAGTAACTAATACTTATACATTAGTTGTAAGAAATTTAAAATTGTTAAGCTGTAAATTTAAATAAAATTAGATAATTATTATTCTAATGGCTTAATTTTAAATATCATATCATTGTGAAAAATTGGCTTTATCTCTCCGATGAATAAAATAAATAAAATAATAATGAAATTGTATTGCTTAATTTTAATTGAATAAGGTATCAGAAAATAACGTTGGCTATATTAAACAACTTTAATTAAGAATTAAAATTGTATTATAATAAAACAAGAAGAGGGGAGATATAATAATGTATTGTATAAAAGACCAAACAGTGAAAAGAATATTTCATAATATTGGCTTGAAAAATTAAAAACAGAATTATTACTTGAATTATAGATATTTGCAAATATCTCAATGTAATATATGGGTTAAGCGCCAAAGCGACTAAGGCCACGAGGCGTCAGCATATTATGTCTGTAAATTGCGTGTATTCTGTGGGCGATTTGTCTGTTTGCTGGACGAAAAACCCGAGTTTCCGGGAGAGAAAAAAAACATGCTACATCGTCTGACACCGACTAACTCAATCATGTGAAAAAGGCCCATAAAGATACCCGTGTCAACGACTCAGGTCTTTTCCATACGATCTAGGGGGGGGACGGTGATTAACCCGCGAGGGCAAAATATATTAGGAATTATGTCATGACTAAATTGACGTCAATCTTGACGTAATTCTTGAATGAGTTGACGTAATTATAATTAATAACTCTGAATCTGAATCAGATTCGTGTACCTTTAATTATGTAATAATATTATTACGTGATCATTTTAAAACTATACTGGGTGTTTCAAAAGTGATGGGCAGTAATTTAAAGGTGAACTGTACAGCCTACAATATGCAAAAAAAGCCTAGTAAACATGGGTCCTTAAGTGAATCGTTTTCGAGATATTGCACATTTCTAGTTGGGATCAACCACTGACAAGGTGGTCCACCACTGTACAGAGTTGGGATCCACCACTGACTTGTTTGTTTAGGATAAGTTATGTTCAGGTCTTTACATCTACCCATATATTTATTTGTCTGTAAATTGCGTATGTTCTCTGGTCGATTTGTCTTTTTGCTGGACGGAAAATCCGAATTTCTCGTGGGAGGGGGAAACCTTGCTATCTTGCTCTCCCTTTCCCCTCTCTCAATGCTCTGAGACGTAGCAGGCATACTAATACTTGTCAAAGAAGGCGCACTATAGCCCCAGAACTTATGCGCCATTAAACCTCCATAACAAGCAAAACAAACTTCTCAAAGGATAGTCAACATGGAAAGTGTTACAACGAAGAGTATACGGACATGCACTTCATGTATGGTAAAGCCAACGGCAATGCACTCGAGGCTGCACGTTTGTACCAAGAAGCATTTCTCCGCCGAAGGCAGCCCAACAGGCCCACATTCATCAGGTTACATCAACCCCTTAGAGAACATGGGCGCTTCGCGCATGTTCTTATCCTAATATCATGATGATATTATGATATTAGGATCCCCCATAAATGATTACATCTACCCATATATTTATTTGTTCGTAAATTGCGTATGTTCTCTGGTCGATTTCTCTTTTTGCTGGACGGAAAATCCCAATTTCTCGTGGGAGGGGGAAAACCTTACTATCTACGCCTGAGACCGACTAACTCAGCCTCGGAGTGAAAAAAGCCCGACGGGATTCGAACCCGGGCCTTTTCCACCCGGTGTGGGGAAGACGGTGACGATAACACTTTTCCACCCGCGCAGACTGTTAGAAAGAATAAGGTGTAACGTGTAAGGTATATTGATGTCATATCCAGGAATTTCGACAAGGAGGGTTGCTCTTCAAGAGCGTGTACCGAGTCATAGCAGTGTGTGGAAAAATGTACATCGCCAATTACTGTAGGTCTCAGAAATACAGACTACCCTCCCAGAGTGAACTTCTGCCAGTGGATGCAACAACAGTGTGTCCTGAATCCCCAATTTTTAAACAACATTTTGTTCACTGACAAAGCTGGGTTTACTCGTGATGGTATTTTTAATTTTCATAACTGTCACCTTTGGTCCGACGAAAATCCTAATTCAATTCATGAGTCACGACATCAGCAACGTTTCTCGTTGAATGTTTGGGTAGGACTACTAGGAGACCGTCTAATTGGACCACACTTTCGGCCAAACAGGCTAACAGGAAAGCTGTACCTTCAGTTCATGCAGAATGTTCTTCCAGACCTCATTAATGACGATAATGTTCCACTTCAGCAACGCCGAAACATATGGTTTATGCATGATGGTGCACTGGCACATTTTGCTCGAGTTGTAACTCAGTATCTAACTAGAAGGTATGGTCAACGGTGGATAGGTAGAGGTGGGCCTGTAATATGGCCTCCCAGATCACCAGACTTAAATCCTATGGATTTATGTACCTAGAATCATGTAAAAAGCTTGGTGTACATTTCGGACATTAACACAGTTGAGGAATTGCAGCGTCGGTTTGAAGGAGTCTTTCAGCAAATCAGAAATTACCCAGGAATGCTTGAGAGGATTCGCAACTCAGTGCAGAGAAGACTACAAAGCTGCGTACGGATGCAAGGACAGCATTTTGAACACCTTTTGTAACATCCTGTAACGTGTAATATCTGTAAAATCCTGTGGTGTTGAAACCAAAAATTAAAAATATATTATCTTATGTTTAATAAAACCGCCCTTAGCAAAGGATTCACAGCTTTTTGCTAAACTAGTGCTCCCATAGTCAGTGGCCGATATTAAAAAAAAATGTGCATTATCCCGAAAACGGTTCATTTGCGGCGCGATGTTCACAGGGACTTTTTTGCTTATTTTAGTTTGTACTTTTCACCTTTAAATTATTGACCATCATTTTAGAAACACCCAGTATTTAGACTATGTTAACAGAAGGCAAGTAAACAGCATGAAGTATACAGAAAGAAGTAAACAGCAAGAAGTATACAGTAAGAAGTAAACAGCAAGAAGTAAACAGCAAGAAGTATACAGTAAGAAGTAAAAGCAAGATGTATCAAGTTGTATTGACCACATATTTACTATCACACCTGTAAAGCAGAAATGTAGTTATATTTCGTAAACTTAAATATCAGATGATTTTGTAATATGAATATTACCTACCAACTTTGTCGGTTTCTCGGATGATTTCCGGAAACCATGTGTCTTTTACACTGTTACAGAAAATTTACTTTCCTCTTTTTTAAATCTTCTTTGTGTTTAAATCTTCATTTGTTATGTTTTTTCGAATGTGGATCTACTGAATTTATTGAAATTGGCTGAAAGCTACGGTTAGAATTGTAGCATTTCTCATACTTGAGAACAGCGTTTACCGAGCACATAATCTTAGATTTTGGTTTCATTTTCTTCTATTGGAGAATAGCAACATCCTCATGTTTTCTGCAGTTATTTTGTTCCCTGGTATACTTGTTTAGTTTTAAAAATATTTGAGGTTAATTTTCCTAATTATTTGCCATTCAAAAATATATTAGGAATGTACGGCTCATGTGAAAATTGATTTGCTTTCTGTGAGTATTATTTTTCCAATGTATCGGGTAGTAGTTTACTGTGTCTCACCTTCGCAGGTGAAAAGGGCACCGAGGAGATATCCTATAACTCCCAGTCCTGACGGCTACGCTTTCCCTCTATGCAGTAGTTACAGCTGTGGAAGTAGTCGGCAGAAAGCACAGACTTCCTGCTGAGACCGACCGTAAAATTACAGGTTGAGGAAAATTTATTGAGTGTCAGACACTTCCAAAATATAAAAAGTATTCCAGTTTCATACATGGAGAAAGCGTTATTTATTTTTCATTCAAACCGTTCTTCACCACTTAATGCCCAAAGTCGTATCGTATCGTTTTTCTCGTGTGATTTAAAAAGGTGAAGTTACTGTTGCATTTATTCAAATACAAACAACGATGGGGTGACAAAGTAAGAAGTGTTATTTTCAAGAATGGAATTCAGATCATCCACACTTCATAAAATATTTGAAGAGCCTATTTCTGTTTTAAAATGCAGAAAATTGGATCTTTGTCATGAGCAGATTTTTGGTACAGATATCCTGAAAACAAAAACAAAAAAAAAAAAGGAAAACAGAAGACTATTGCTGCTTCTTTAAAGCTTTCATTTCACAACATTATTTGAAAAAAACATATCTCGTGTTTTCCATACTCTTTGTCAGGAAAGTTTGCTGGATTTATTTTGATAAAGATGTCTTTACATTTTAATTTGATTTTTTAAATAGCATTGATTAATTATTTCGATATTTTGAGATTTTGACAACTTCACTTGCTGTATATATTTGCTCGATTTTTTTCCCTGCCGATAAATGTTCCAGGCCGACCTGGCTAGCCGCGTGGGTAAAGTGCCTTGCCTGGCAACCCAAAGGTCGCGGGTTCGATTCCCGCCTCGGGCTTGGATCAAAGTACCCAAAAACCTTGGGAGGTGCATTATGGCCACAGAAGCCTAAAAAAAAAAATTGTTCCAGAAGGCAACAATAAAACGAAGTACTAATGTTTATCCACAATTGCATGAATAATTTTCCTGTTAACATCGCTGACATACAGAGTAGTTATAAAGTCCTTTTCCACTTTTAAAAATTATTAACTGGGGAGTTAATATGCCATGTCCCAAAACGGTCTTGTATTGTAATCGGTACGTGTAAAATTTCTTTAAACAATAAAAGTAATTAGAAATTTCACCACTAGGAGTGATTAATTTAGTGTAAATTATAAAGGTAAGTTCTTCACCAATATTTATTGACGATAAAATCTCCACGTGCCCTTGGGAG
Organism: Mastigoproctus giganteus; assembly: GCF_048544385.1. Lineage (NCBI taxonomy): Eukaryota > Metazoa > Arthropoda > Arachnida > Uropygi > Thelyphonidae > Mastigoproctus > Mastigoproctus giganteus. The sequence continues at coordinate 62,833,291 of NC_143575.1, forward strand.
ACACTTGGTAAAATCTCCATGTGCCCATTTTTTCCTAATAAGAAACCAAGAGGGCATTGTTTATCACAGTTTTCTTCAAAAATTTCGATTGGATATTCATTACCTCCCGACAGACTGCATCCTTCAAATCTGAAAGATTTGAAGGGAAAGCTGTAAACACGGTGTTTCAGATGTTCCCGAAACGCCCGCTGGAGGTAGGCTGGAAACTTCTTCGAAACACCTTATAATATTGAATACGGTTATTCTCGAACAAAGTTGCCTTGAGGCAATATTTTGCCTTTGATATGCTCTGCGAGTTGTAATAACACTATCACCAATCTTGTACTAAAGTTAATTAAAAGTTCTTGATCTTTAGGGAACATTTTAAATTGTATTTAACTGGACTTGATTACTTAAGTTAGGGCTACGGCCTCAAGCTTTTTTTTCTTTTTATCTTAAGCCCAGGATGAGCAAACACTCGAATTCTTCGATCCCAGAGTCATTCCTTTTTATAATGAAGGCAAAAGCTGATTTGTTTATTAGAGTGAGTAAATCCCTTATCCCACGTATATTGATTACGATGCAAAAGCTTGTTGTTTGTTTGTTATTTGGTTTTTAGGAGCATTAGCAACTAAGGCCATATTGCTCCGGGGATATGCGGTGGTCATTCCCTGACCTTTCCGCATCCTCCGTATTTAGTGGTCACGGGCTCGAATCCCGGTCTAATCAAGAAGCGTGTGCTACGCACTGCTGCTGCTGCCCACCTGCCTACGGAGGCGCCCGATGAAAAAGCTGTTTTTCGAGTAGTTTTCCTGTACTTTTTGAGTTGTTAACTGTTAAAAGTGTGAAAAAGCTTTGCACAACCACCCTATATGTTAATTATTTATTAATAATTTGGGAGATAACCTCTAAAGTGCACTTATAGTGAAAAACGGATTTATAATAAAAGTTCTCTGAATTAGTATTAGTAATGGCAGGTGATTTTACACTTTTTTAATGGCAGATGATAAACACTGCTCATTTCATCTGTCCATCCCCTCTAGTAACCTATGTAATCCTTTCTTAAATTTATTCATACAACCCACTTCCATTACACCAGATTGAAATTTTCGAGCATTTGAATACTCTGCGGCTGAAAGCAGATTTTCTTACATCTATCCTGCAACCATCCTTTTCAAGTTAAGTGTATGTTCCCTTATGGGTTGTCCGAGAAAGAGTAAGTCAGCCATCAGAATTTAGCTTACTCAATCCATTTAAAGCCTTAAACAATTTCAGTCAGGTCTCCTTGCAGGTGTTTTTTTTTTCTAAGGGCTGCAATTTGCAGAACCGAGGTCTTTCATTTTAAGAGTACCCTTTATGCGCCGTTGACTCTTCTTTGCTCTTCTTTGTACCCGTTCAAATAGATCCATGTCTTTCTTAAAATGTGGTTCCAGACCTGTATGCGGTACTCAAGGTGCGGCCTAACTATTGTCTTACACAACGGTATAAATTACCTCTTTCTCTCTGCTGGCAAAATTATGATTCTTCTGGAAAAATTCTGGATTTTTCGATTTCTAAAATTAAATTTGGAATAACTGTTCCATGGATTAATCATAAAGATAGTATTGCAATAAAAGTAGAAAAATATCATGAAAAGAAAAGCAAATCCAGAAAAATAAACAAAGTGCTATGTAAAAAAATAACAGAATAAAAATGAGAAAATAAATTCAACAGAACGATATTTTATAAGGTTTTACAACGTTTCAAGGCTTCGAGATACAAACAAAAACACACAGTATAGTTTGTTTGTTTGTTTGTTTGTTTGTTTGTTTGTTTGTTTGTTTGTTTCGGGATTTATTAGGCGCATCGGAAACTATGGCCATAGTGCTCCACACAGTATAAATCATCTTAACACAACGAAAAAACACACGTACCAGTACTATAGTTGAAAAACCATAGATGAGCAGCAAAATAAAGTAAAGGAAGCAGATTGAACGTAGATGATTAAAAACACAAAACTTGTAATGCTATGATGAGTACGAACCATTTAGAAATTCGATAAATAAAATAAAAACAACTTAAGGCCAATTATTAAAACCATATTTACAGAGAAATTGTATACAATAAAATTATTTAAAAAAAAACGATTCAGATAAATTAATAGGAAGAATTAAATGACCGAAAAAACAAAAATATAAATGAATATTGTATATGTAAATATTTCAATCTAAAATTTTTTACAATAAACTGATGTATTCGTTGTTTATTCCAGAGTCCATTATAAACAAAAGAATACTGACAAGCTTTCCTTTAAATACACTCTGCGAGACATTGAAACTACAGTATCCAGAAGGAGGGAAGGAACACAAGTGTATGCAAATCATCAGGCTTATGAGTTGCGGCGAGATATACAAATGATTAAAATAAACAATGATTATATGGGAAGGTAGGGAAGAGTAATTTGAAAAACTTCACAAACTTAAAATTATTTCACAGGGTTCAGAGTATTCCACACATTCTGAGTGCGAGTTTTATTTGAATGAAATTTTCCAAATAACTTCTTTATTTGGATAAATTTATTAATTTTGCCCTTCAGCTAATTCAGATATGCTCTTCTAGTACTAATATACTCATACAATTAATTCGCTGTGTCCTGTAGTTCGTAATAAGTGGCTGCTCATATTATTGTCGTCGACTCGTGTAAATGGTGTAATTACCTTGCATGTTACGTTATTTTATGAACTTCTCTGTATGTAACCCAGTCGTACTGTATATGCAATGGAATGTGATACAGCTGTTGTCTTTCATCCAGAGAACCGTGAATTGCGAATGATTAGTTATCCGGCTTGCTTATAAAGAAGGTGTCTTCGTGTACATAAAACAGATGTCTGGCTAATAAATACAAAATTTAACGTCTCTCAGAGCTGACGGAGAAAGTTCAGTGCGTAATATTTGATCGAGAACAGAGCACGAAGCAGCATCAATAATTTCGGGCTGAGTATTTCCGTGTTGGTAAATTTAATACATTCCTGGACCATATTAAAGATCCTTTTTTTTCGTTCGAGAAATATCTTGGATAAATCTGCACCAAGAGATTATCCAGGGAACATTTTCCCTTGACGAACAATGACTGAAGCAGAGAAGAAACCAATGAGCAATTATGTATTAGTTTAGTCTTATGTTTGTCACCAAACATACACATACAATTATTGTAGCTGTAGTAATTAAAATTTCGTTTTGTTCCCTGTGAAGGATGCTTCACTGCATGCCCACGATACATGCAGTGAAACATCGTGCAGTGAATGATCTTGGTTTTCCGTTTGGAAATTCCGCGAAAACATAAATTTATATTCTGTGTTTTTAATTGTTTCCGGTGTATCTGTGTATCCCGTATGATACACATAATATAAAATTTATATTCTGTGTATTATAAATATAAAATTTATATTCTGTGTATTATAAATATAAAATTTATATTCTGTGTATTATAAATATTAAATTTATATTCTGCGTATTTCGGGAGGGCCCAATAGGATTAGAGAAATACTTTATATTAAATGATGTGCATATTGCAATTGTGTAGGTTATGCTGCGCATGTTTTAAAACTTGTTGTTAAAATCCATCACATGTTATTTGTAGAGTATCGATTCTGTGAAATTACCTGATCCAATGAAAAGAGTTGAACAGTAAATTTCATACTTTGAGAATTAGACTGAATGCTTCATATTTTGAAAAAAATCGGTATCTAATATCTGTACTGATGTACCTAAAATTTCGAAATACAATAGAGGTTCAAAGTACTCGGTTCAAAGCAGTGACCACGAATTCAGAGTATCGGATTTTCGTTCGAACGAATAAGAATTCCATACTTGAACTAAATGATACCTTATAAATTAATAAGGCCGATAATGTATGTCTTTTGCCTAAGCTTGGCCTCCCCCTCGCTGGTAGTACAGTGATTGTAATCACCGCCCTCCACACACCGTTTAGAAAAGGTCTGAGGTCGAATCCCATCAATATCATGAGCAACTTTTATCGGCTTTTTTCCCCATTCTTGGCTGTTAGTCGGTCAGAGGAGAGGATAGCAAGATTTCCCTCCCCCATCGAAATCCCTGGAATTTTCGTCCAGCCAAGCAGACAATTTACGGACATAATACGCATAGGAAGGGTGAATTGTTTTCTCAGGTTACCCTAATCTGTAGTATTATAAATACAGCCCCCTAAAGGCTCACTCTTTATAAGGACGGACTCGTCCTGACTGTACTTTATTTAAAATTTATCTATATTAAATTCAGAAGTAAAATTTATACACCAGCGTTCGTGATCATAGGAGTATATTTATTTTAAACTTAGTACAAGAGTTTCTATAGAAGGAACCGCAACTTACGCGAGGTTAGGAACCTAACTCTACTATACTTATAAGTTCATTGTTCCTATTAATATTTAATTAATGCGAAATAATATAATATTGTTCTGCTCTTCTACCATTTATATTCCGTACTTCTACAGGCTAAGTCAAAATTACTTTCACATATTTGGTGCTTTATATCTTTTTAATGTGTTTATACAGATGAAACATTGTATTGAGAGAAAATTAGTATAAACCAAAAATTATAATGGAAGTAACTGTTAGGTCATTTCGATATGATTTCCAGCAGTAATGTAGCAGATATTCCAACGGTAATCAAGCTTTTTCCTGACGCGCTGTGAAGTGGCTGGTGTAACTGGTGCAGTGATCTTGCCTCAAATCATTCGCACCAGTCGGCAGGGTGGGGGGGGAAGATTGTATGTCTGGACCTTCACGTCAACCTAGAAGAAGACCAATAGCCAATAGTGAAAGTCAGTGAGCTGGTCACAGAGCGATGTGTGCTGCTCGACTACGAGCAGCACACATTGCTCTACAGAAAAGTGGAGATCCAAATATCCTTATGGAAGTGAGGGGGGGTGCGCTGTCTTGGTAAAAGAGCACACTGTCGCTGGAGTCATTCTGAATAATTTTCAAGATTATACAATTCTACAGCATATCTCGATACAGGGCATTGTTTTTCTTTCTCCGAAGAAGAACGAGATGATTGTTCTTTCTGTGAAGAAGAACGGACCGTACACCTTTCGAAAACCTAAAGCAGAAAATATGTTAACTTTAGGACTTTCTAGGACGTATTCCAGTGTCGAGTTTTTCACTTCCCTACACTCTCATGTAGCGTGCGTTCACCACGCATCTGACATGGATTGTGCACTCGTCATTAAGCACACAACGTGTAAGAAATTCTTCATTTTCTGTCATCTTAATAAACATGTCCATATAGAATGTCAGCCGTCTGATTTTGTCTTTAGCTGGTTGTCTTGTTGTTAGCCGTTTACGCGGGTTTGGATGGAACTGTTTACTCCACGCTGTTTTTTGCTGCTTTTTTTTTTTTTTTTTTTTTTTTGCGGTACACCAAGTTCTGTGCTGACCCGATACATTGATTGTGAACTGTGATGACATTCCTTTGCGCTTCCTCAAGAGTTTTCTCACTTACGGTATGCGGAGATGGGGGGGGATCCCCTGGTGCTGTCAGACAACTAACTAACACACTTTACGGTAGGCTTGCAGGCCTTCTTAGTGTGGTTCATAGAAATTTTATAACTATCACAGGCTGATAGTCATAAAATTCTTATGCCGAAAAGCGTAGGAATATTTCTCCCAACTTAATCCTAGACTTCGATTCTTCTCTATAAAAAATGTATTGTGCTCTTTTTGCTCTTTTTTTCCTCTAAAAATATATTGTGCTCTTAAGACATACATAACTTATGTATATCTCCTTTTCTGCTTACAGTACAGTAGCGTCGCACGTAGCTACTTCAGCAATCAATGAAAGATGAGCATGAAAACTCCGATTTTAATACTCTCTCTCATTTTACCACTGTCAGCACACGTTGACTGCAGTGAACACGTTCACAGACTTTTAAAGTTATGAAGCTATTTGGACTTTCCCTCAACACACTGAATTAGCTTGGCATTAGCAACACCTTCATTGTGTAGCAACGGACTGATCTGTGACGCTGGTGAAGGCGCAGAGTCGGGAATGGCTGATATAAGATTGTAGTTCGAACACGAACTACAATCTTATATCACTGGCGATGAATTTTTGAGGATTTGTGAGGAAGAATGGGTCGGCATCGAGATATTTCCGACTTCGAACGTGGAATGATTGTAGAAGCAAGATGTGCAGATGCCACTATTCGACAACATCTAGTATGGTTAAGTGTTCTCCTCTATAGTACCACTAGTCTGTCGTGACTGGCTCAACAGTGGTCGAACAACTAGCCAAAAGTCACACTTGGGACAGCTACGTGTGGTCGACCCCCTTGGTGAGGGTCGTGTGTCTCGTCTCGTAACACAGCACAGTAGTCTAGCTAACCACATAACACAACGTAGAAATAGAAAGACCAATATCCATATGGACAATGCGCTAGACATTAGATCATATAGGCTGTCTGCACGGGTAGCACAGTGGTATCGTCACTGTCCTCCCCACACCGGGTGGAAAAGGCCCGGGTTCGAATCCCGTCGATGACGCGGGGAACTTTAATGGGTTTTTTTCACTTCTTGACTGAGTTAGTCGGTCTCAGATAGCAAGGTTTATATCAGGCGTAGATAGCAAGGTTTTTCTCACAGAAACTGAAACTGGGGTTTTTCGTCCAGCAAAACAGACAAATCGACCATAGAACACGCAATTAAGAGACATAAGGCACGGCAGATGAATTTAATTATTCGAGTGGACTAAAAATAGTAGTATATAGTTTATAGTTCATATAGGTTATGGCAGGCCGTTACGGGTACTCGTGATCACTGCGAGACACAAGAAAGTGCACCTTGCATGGCCACATCAGCACCATCACTGGACCCCGACGTGTAGAAATTTGTCGCCTGGTCTGATGAACCTCGTTTCTAACTCTATTCATATTAATGGAGCTTATCTGCATTTGGAGAAAGCGATGTAAAGCCATGGCACCTAGATGCACTCTTCGAATTCAGCAGGCTGGAAGTGGTGATGTTATGGTTTTCGTGGCATTCCCCTAGTCCTCTAAGCTCTGTTAATGAACGGCTGGATGGGAACGCCTACCTTTCTATTGTCGCCGACCAAGTACATCCCTTCGTGATGAGAGTGTATCCAGACGACACCGATGTTTTATCACTATGACAACGCGCCATGCCACAAGGCCCGTTAAATGGTGCTAACCGATTTCAGGAACATGATAATGAATTCTTCGTCCTCCTGTAGCCACCAAACTCCTCTGATCTCAACCCACGTTTAGGGACCTACTAGAAAAGGCAATTTTTGCAACTCTATCGTCATTTCGAGGGGTTAGCGAACGCCCATTTAGGCGATCGGGAACGTCTCCACGTCCGTCTTTGAAGCGCTTATGCCATTCAAACGCACTGGTACAACTGAATGTTTCATCACCGCATCCAATTTTAACATTTCATTAGTTTCAGTTGTAGATTTTCCCAGTTTAAAGTAAATTTTGATATATATTCGTTCATTGCTCCAGTTCGGGAAATTGTGGAGGAGACATCATATGACCCTCAGAATGATGGCCGCTGAGTCGGATATGAATAAGATGATGTCCAATTCTGTATAAAGAGTTAGGAAAAAGTAAGTTCCGTGCACAATTTGTGCCGCGTAGCTTCATGGATGAGCAGAAGCAAAAAAGAATGTCATCATGCAAAGACTTCATCCAGACCTGTCCAAACAATCCTAATTTCTCGACTCTATTTTCACCAAAGATGAGAGTTGAGTGTTTCAGTACGACCTAGAGACAAAGCGCCAGAGCATGCAGTGGACTTCAAATTCTTTATCAAGTCCCAAAAGGTTTTGATTACTGAAGTCCAGGATCAAGACGATGTCATGCATGTTTTTCGACAAAAAAAGATTTGTGATTCACAAGGAATTTGTACCAGAAGGGGAGAGTCAATGCTGCGTTCCGCGTACAGGTGCATCAAAGAACTATTGAAGTGCATTTCCCGGGTGAGGCCGCCATTTCGAGAGCAAGGCAGCTGGTTCTTGTTGGACGACGATGTCCCTGCCCATTCCGCACTTGTCGTGAAGACATTTCTGACGAAATATGGCATTGTACATATCAACATCAACTATTCACCCTATTCTCCCTGTCTAGCACCAGTGGTCTTCCTCTTACTCAAGGTGAAAACTACTTTCACAGGAAAGAGATTTCAGGATGTCGAGGACATACAAAAAACAACTTAACAGCCGAACTAAACGTCATCTCTTTGGACGTCTTCGCTGACTCTTTTCAGAAACTTTTATAACGATGTAATAAGTGCATTCAATCAGGTAGTGATTACCTTGAATAAAAATAAAATCATTTTTGAGCTCCTTCACTTTGCATTCTTTTTATTGCGCCAGTCCGGGAACTTTATTTTCAATGTGTCCAGCAATGTATTCTTGTAGTACTGTATTTTTATAAGTAACATCGATTAATATATAAACCATTAGTATTATTTCTTGTTTTGTTATTTAATTTGAGATTTAACATATTGCTAGACTTGTTTCTTTAAATTACGTATAACGTTATGTAATTGTCATAATTCGCCATTTTGAGAAAACTGCACTGAAGGAATATTACATGGTGCACACTGTAAAACTAATGCGGCGAGGAATACCCAATTTCTGAATGCGGTCCTGAACTGCCAAAAGATTGCCGACAATTGTTACAGAGGATTACTTTGTAAATGCTACACATGTCTCTTATTATACTCCGAAATGTTCCTGAATGTCAGTTTTAGTCGATGTTGCCATGGTAAATCGTTATCAAACTGGAAGCTAACAAATCGGTTCTGCACAAAGCTCCAGGTTAGAAAGCGTGTTTATCTTAGTGATGAAAAGCTTACTAGAAGAGTAAGAGGAGAGAGATGTATTATAAAACTAAGAAGCTGCAAACAAAGTGATCGCATGAAATGACTTCACAGCACGCTCCGCGTGTTTTTTGATTTGCCTCATGCCAAGCGAAACAGTAAGATGGAATCTAGCCATTTTAAAGTTTTCATTATTTTGATAAGGAAAGCGCCGACTTCTGGCAGAGAAATCAAATAAGCAACGTAATAGAATAAGAATAAGCTAAAAACCAAAATGTTGTCATCAGTCGTCAGACCTGCTGTGATGGTAAATGTAAATTTACCGATGCCTTCTCTTGGTTTTATTTAGGAAAGTATTCCCAAGTTAATTGTAATGATGCCTCTTTCAGAAGCGATATTTCATTCTTTATGTACACTCGCTTGCAGTTGTACAAGTAATAGAGGTTCTTTTAATTTTTTCAACTTCATTGAAGTTATTGATTATTTTGAGTGAAAAGCAACACCCGCTGGCAACGAAGTTGAAATGTCATTACCCAAGCTGTTAATCGATTTTATTAATTCTTTGATTAACTTTAAAATGATATAAATACATATGCTCATTTTTTAAGAAACGGTAAATAGTAAACAAAAGTTTTCTAGGTGAAAAGGACACCTAGAAAAACTATACGATTTTATCGCTCAAATTGCGAGACTTTCACCATGAGTTGCCTCAGTGCTCCACATGGTGGACAGTTTCGATGTATTTGTTATTTTATAGGTGCAAGTCCAGATATAAATCACCAGGTGATAAATATCACCGAAAGGTCTGTCTAAAGGAGAATTCCGTATCGATTATTCTGAGATATTAATTCTCAGACATCAGTGATGTCACATTCTGTAGTTTGTCATGGTACAAACTACTCTAGCGGCCCACCAAAAATCTTCGAAAAAAGCAATTAAGCTAGCCATTACATTTCACTGTCCTCGAGGGTAGCAGAGTTGGTAGAATGGCCGTTATTCCCATATCAGGTGGAAAAGACCTGAGTTAAAGTCTTGTCGATAACGTGAGGAATTTTTATGGGACTTTTTCACAACGTGGCTGAGTTAGTCGGTCTCAAGCGAGGGTAGCATGGTTTTTTCTCATGGAAACTCTGGCTTTTCGTCCAGCAAACAGCACAGCGACCACAGAACACACGCAATTTACAGATAGTACATACGGAGCAATATGGTCTTACCTGCCGATGCTCCTAAAACCGGCGCCTCCGTAGCCAGGTGGGAAGGAGCAACAGTACATAGCACAAGCTTCTTGATTAGACCGGGGTTCGAGCCCGTCACCACCAAATACGGAGGATGCGGAAAGGTCAGGGAATGACCACCGCATATCCCGGAGCAATATGGCCTTAGTTGCTAATGCTCCTAAAAACCAAAAAAACAACAACAGCTCCTAAAACCCTATTGCAACAACAAAACGTTCCACTGCTTTCACTATTAAAAACAACATCTTAATTCAGTCTCTGGCGGTACGTCCATAAGAAGTTGTCTCTGAGCTGTTCGCTGTGGCATTGGAATTGCTTTTAAGCAAGTGAGTTCAACGTGTACTATTGGAATAACGGTAGCAAAAGAGAGATAAATGAAACCTTCTGAAACAGCGAAATCATTTTAGACGATTATCTAGAAATTAGTCCATCCTAGGTGCATGACTAATATCATGCAAGTAACGATGCCAACAATATTTGAATCAGTCAATGGGGTAGATTCCAAGAACAACCTGTGCCTTACAAGGGATTTTAAATTTACCGTCAGAAAACATAGAAGTTCGTACAAAGCTCTACGGGCTGTGAAACAAGAAGCCGCAGGGTTGTTAAGACTCCAGTTTTATAATACGTACGTCGTATCATACTGTAAGGACCCGTCCTTACATTAATTAATGAAATTTGTTAAATATTATGTGAATTTAACTGTAATACGAATAGTGGTTTTCTGGTAAAAACAACATGGATTAAGAAACACTGGAATTCAAAAATACCTTCCAGTCACTCTCTGTTTAGTAGTAGCTTGTTTGTATAGAAGTTCTTTGACGAGTCAGTGAAAGTAATATACCATGACAAATCCCCATTAAGACAGAGGCAGATGCACCATAGTAAGGGCCATGAGTGCTTAAGCTGGCCCTTTTAAAAATTTCACGGTGAAACGCCATTAGAGGTGGGCGACGTCACCAGGTGTGCGCGCGTGAGGTCACGGGAGGAGCTGTGACGCTTCTCAGCTGACCGGAACTTCCGCCTCTCTTTCTAGATTGTTCTCGTATGTTCGAGGTTCACGGAAGTTGGGACACAAAGAGTAAAGAAGACCCGCCCACGGAAGAGGAGAGGAGACAAATGAGAACACAGGAAAAAGGATGTGCAGATCTCCTATTGGCCAGGAAGAAAGTAGAGGGAATTTTGAGAGGGAGATTCTGGAAAAGTCTTCGTAGCATTCTGGAAAAGTTTTCGTGAGATTCGGAAAAAGTTTTCGGAGGAGTCGGAAGAAGTTCTCGGAGCGGTCTGGAGAATGATTTGAAGGAGCTGGAGAAAGATACAAAGCAGAGCAGTAGTCTAATTTGGATGATAGCTGCAGACCTGAGGTAGATGGAAGCAGTGATAGAAATTCTGCATATCCCGACAGCCAGTAGGAATGTTCACCTGTAAACATGGAAGCCGTAGTGAGGAAGGAGGAAGAATCACACCCTGAGAATTATATAGGCAAAGCCAGTCGAATGAGTGGTGGAACCATTGACCTACTCGAAAGCCCCTCTATCCACGGAGGAAGAAATGCTGACCGGTAAAGAGTATGCGACACTGATTGATTCCAGCCGTACAGTATCCGGTAGGGAAACACCATGATCACCGAGATCCCCAAATGAGCGCCCCCGCATTCCAGTACCTGAATGACCGATATGAAAGGAAGCCGAGCAGAGAGGGAAGTTCCAGGCCAAACACGTAAGTGCTAGAGAGTTTACCGACATAGGTGTACTTAATTTATTAAGGAGAGGACTTTAGGATAAATAGATATTTATAGTTAAGGAGGGAGGCTTATGTAATGAATATATGAATAAAAGTGTAAGGTATTTAAGACGGACGTTGCCTATAATTTGAAGTGAAGCTCCTCATATAAATGCTTGCTGGAAGGAGAGGGTATAATAGATAAATGAGAATTGTTTAAAGCTGGGAAAGGTTTTTATAATATGTATGAAATTGAAGGTTGAAATTTCAATTTATTATGAGTTGATTTGTGGAGAGTATTTCTGATTTGAGTAGGGGCTAATTAATAAGTGATATATAAGGGTATAGAGGATTAACTGTTCTGAAAGGTAATGTTAAATTGAATTGATTGATATTTCCTGTTGACCTGAATGCAGAAAGGGTGTCTAATTGAATAAATGCAATTTTTTTTACAAATTGAGACACGAACTCTGAAGGTTTTTGTGAGCCAGTTCATTGGCTGGTAGTTGTTGGTTTATTATACAGACTGTTCAGAAGAAGAGTGGGAAGAATCTATGTAAAGTGTATGACACGACCTATTGAAGTCCCTGTAAAGAACATGAAGAGACACCATGTCATAATGAATAATAATGTGTATTAGAATAGGATATCTGATGATGAAACAATTGAGTTTGAACAAGATATTTACATATATAAAGGTTAATGAAATAACAAGTCACCAGCCAAATATAGTTTGACTAAATACTATTGCTAGTTCTGTATGATATGTTAATAAACATTGTTTTAATTTACATTCATGTGTTGGAGTCTGTCATTCCGAAACTCAGCCAATCCGGTGGAAAAATACCTAAAGTAATTGGGGTCCCCTTTGGGTCTGGTAATCTTCTGAGAACAAACAAGTCAGATGCTAAGTGGGAGGATTGGACTACGGGGATATACATATAAAAAAGGGGATAAATTACAATAATTATAATATAAAGAAGATTAGAGCAACCAAGAAAAACAATAATACCACAAGCCCCACAATAGAAAAGAACAACCCCCACAATACACTGAAAGGCTATCTGATTATTATTTCATTTTTTTTTGTTAGTTGTTGGCGCATCGGCTTCTGTGGCCATAATGCACCTCCCAAAGTTTTTACATTTTTACTCTGATCCAAGTCCGAGGCGGGATTCGAACCCACGACCTTTGGGTTGCCAGGCAGGCAGGCACTTTACCCACCTGGCTAACCCGGTCGTCGGCTATCTGATCTCTAATTACAGTGCCGTTATTTTGTCACAAATTCCTCCTCCATTTGGCTGGTACCGGAGAAGAAGATAATGAGAGAAAGCAAAGGAGAAGGGGAACAAATTACCTGTAAAGTTAAAGGAATTCAAATATTACAAATGATATTCCATTTGGGCACATTAGCAGAGTCAACAATCTGTTGCAAATTTTAGAAATTTTTAGGGCAAACGATACAGAAAGGAGGTACTAAAAATAAATTTACAAAACAGTTTAAAATAAAATGAGAAATGTAATTAAGGTGCCCGGAATAAAGTTAAGAAGAAAATACTAATCAAGAAAATAATATCTGAAGATACAAGATCAAACAGAAAAATGGGCAGAGAAAGAATGGAAGAAATTTGGAGAGAGAAAGAATTGAGAGAAAGAATGGAAGAAAATTGGAGAGAGAAAGAATTGACAGAGAAAGAATGGAAGAAAATTGGAGAGGGAAAGAATTGACAGAGAAAGAATGGAGAAAATTGGAGAGAAAGGATGGACAGAGAAGGAAAAAACTGTAACACGTCAATCCAAATCAAAGAAGTGCAGTGAGAGAACTGCAAAACTGCAAGGGATGATAAAGGAGTAAGAAGGACTTGACTAACTTAAGAATTAACATATGTACACTATGTTGGAAAAACAAAATTTATGTGCTAGGTAACATAAATGCACTAAATTGACAAAAGTATTCTAACGCCAGTGTGATTTGAAAAAAATCAGTTATACCCAATTCCTGACACCATAGCGTGTCAGGAATGGGTATAGAAGCAACTGCATTTAAGCTGGAAATAAAACCGATAAGCCCTCGTGGGTAGCACATTTGGTAGGATTGTCGTCCTCCCCACACCCGGAGGAAAAGACCTAACTTCGAGACCCGTCGATGACATGAGGAATTTTTATGGGCATTTTTTACTACTACGTTAGTTGGTCTCAGGCGAAGGTAGCATGGTTTTTTCTCCAGGAAATTCAGATTTTCCGCCCAGCAAACAAAAAATCGACCTCAGAACACACGCAATTTACAGACACTATAGACGGAGCAATATAGCCTTGGTCACTGATGCTCCTAAAACCCTATTACAACAACAACAACAAAACAGATAAAGCAAAGCAGATCAGTGAACATACAGAAGATGGGTCGAGGCGTTGAACTTAGCGACTTCAGCGGGAAGTCTGACATATTAACAGTCAATATGTCCGAGCAAAACTGAACATCCTACATCAGTGATAGCTGAGGTAATCACCAAAAGGAACGTCACGGTGCTACTACAGCTGGAAAAAATTGGGTAGACCCCCACCGATTGACAGAGAAAGAGAGTGAAGTGATCTTAGAGCAGTGATATTAAATTATGGCAGTCCTCTGTGAAACTCTGTAAAACAGTTCAAGAAGGCCACGAAGGAACTGACACGAGTACGACGATACTTAGGGAACTGCATAGCATAAGATTTTCCAGGAACTGCAGCATACAAACTAAACATCACAGCGTTAAATGCACAGCATGGACTTGCATGATGTCCAAACGTACTGTACTGTGCCCTGGAACATTGGAAAGCTGTGCTATGGAGTGAGAAATCATGGCACACGGTTTTTCTGTCTGATGGCCTTGTTTGGCTGTGGCAAATGGCCAGATAATATTATTTATCAGTGTATCGTCCTGAACTGCGCAGTTTGGCGAAGGTGTTATTGCTGTGTGGAGTGGTTTCTCGTGGTTTGGGCTTCGACCATTGGTCATCGTCCCTAACAATTAATGCATGCCATGCAATACATTACCATTCTGGACAGTTCGTTCGTCTCTCTTCTTACACGTGGCAGCAGTTTCGGAGAGCTTTCTTCTGTTCCTATAGTGACTTGGTTTGAAGACATTGCTGTGGAATTACTTAATCGGCTGCCCAGAGCTACCTTAACTCCATTGAACATCTTTGTGATGAACAAAAATTGCACCATTATGCCTGCCGATGTGCTCGCAGTCAATAGCAGTGTTAAGGAAGACGGACTAAAATATCGCCTTCCAGTTATCAAAAATTTGTTAGAAGTCTACTGATGAGGACACAATATGTAATCAAAGCCAAAGGTGAATCGAAGTGTTAATAAATATTGTATTGATAAAATATTCTTTGAAGCATGTGTACCTACTTGATCGACATAGCAGTGCCCAACATTAGTAACCTTCAGAAACATACGAGGAAAAGATTAGGAAGTACTGAGACCTAAGACAGGAAATCAAAGATATGTGGCATATGGAACAAGTCATAATCACCCCAATCATCTTGTCCCAATCATCACTGGCATGGTGCCAATGAACCTCCATAAGAACCTAGCAACAATAGGCCTCCCATAGAACATTTACATGGTACTCCAGAAAGCCGCAATCCTGAACACCTGTAGGATTGTAAAAGGGTTTCCTGACTAACTGTAACAATAATAATACAAACCGGACACAACCAACCACCCATGCACTTGGTACTAGTATCCGTCACGGGTGGGAAAAATAATAGTAATTTTTTTATAATAATAACTGCTTATGCTGCATTAAAGACTAGAATATTGTTCTAGTCTTATTGTTCCCACATCTATTGTTCCCACTAGCATATTGTTCCCACATCTGAAGTAGCGCTCTCAAAATCTCTTTAAATCCCCTGTACTAAAATGGAGTAGTCAGGTTAATTGAAGCAGACGTTCATTTTCTGCTTGTATATACTGTATATATTTCCACATGCATTGCTCTTCTGAATTGGCACTTGTAATTCCACCTTTCTTCCAAACCGACCTGAAGGAGCGGATTAGCTTGTCCACCCATTCGTAGTTCAACTCCAAACTCACAGAACTAACTTTTATCTTCCCCATTTATCCTTTATGTTTATTGCATTTCTGAAAATTACTAGATACAAATATTCAAGTCCCACCCACTCTTCTCTTTTCGACTCAGGATCATCACAAAAAATCTGGAACGACGCTTATGAGACTTCAGCAATCACGAATATATGAAGATCATTCTCGAATCGGAATTGGTTAGCATCACCGGGAACGCCCGTGCACATTTACTCGATGTATAACACACAAAAAAAACCAAAAACCAAACTATTATATTTAGGCCACCCGAATAATTAAATTCATCTGCCGTGCTGTGTCTTATGTCTGTTAATTGCGTGCGTTCTATGGTCGATTTGTCTGTTTGCTGGACGAAAAACCTTACTATCTACGCCTGAGACCGACTAACTCAGCCACGGAGTAAAAAAAAAAAAAAAAAAAAAAAAAGCCCATTAAAGTTCCTCGCGTCATCGACAGGATTCGAACCCGGGCCGTTTCCACGCGGTGTTGGGAGGAGAGTGACGATACCACTGTGCCGCCCCCCAGACTGTATACCACACAAAAAAAATCAAATTATTATTTTAGGGTTACCCGTAATTAAATACATTAACCCGTATTTGTGTCTGTAAATTGCGTATGTTCTATGGTTGATTTGCCTGGTTTGCTGGACGAAAAAACCCCAGTTACTGGGGAGAAAAACCTTGCTATCTACGCCTGAGACCGACTAACTCAGCCACAGAGTAAAAAAAATAAAGCCCATTAAAGTTCCTTGCGTCATCGACAGGATTCGAACGCGGGCTTTTTCCACGCGGTGTGGGGAGGATGGTGACGATACCACTGTGCCACCCGCCCAGACTGTATACCACACAAGGTGATCGCTGTCATCCCTCGCTAAAGTTTGTCTTATTTGGTACGTTCCTAATATTTTGGCAAGCAGTGCTTAATTCGCTGCCTTTTCGAGGAACACGACCCCAAGGACTGCTGGTGATACTCTGTAATTAATTTTTCGACTAGGTTCAACAAGCTCTCACGCTGAACTAGAAGCACTCACTCTTGCTGCCATTCATCTTACTCGACCTCACCGAATAAACATTTTTCCACGTCCCTTCTCCATAACTGTTTTTAATATCCCGATCACTTACCTTTCTGTTCAGAAAATGTAATGGTCAAAAAACATGTGGTTCTCTCATTCACATATTAATATTTCTTATTGAAGATATGAAGTTAATATGTCTTCAAAGAACATCTTGCTTAGCCTCAAGGGTGCGATAAAATCTTGTCGACTATTTATCGATTGCGGTAGTAGATATTAGATATGTGACTGAATTTGTAAATGAAATAACGTATTAATTTTTCTTTCCAAAGTTTTGTCAAAATGCAAATTCTCTGTTTGCTCACAACATATTATTAATTTACGTGAAAGAATAAGTGAGATAAATATTGTCAATATTTACGGAAATTAGCAATCTTAACTGGTCTATGTTGTCATATAAGATGACAGATACACAGAAGATACTTTTCATCTGATCTTCAAAGATATGGATAAAAAGCTTTAACCTACGAAAGGAGAAGACCAAGAAGCTAATCTTGTGCGGTCCACTTTATTTTCCATTTGGAATTTTTCCCTTCTTTTGTCAGAAAATAAGATGATTGTAGACTAAAAGAACGCATCATAGAGATCAAAAAGAAAATCCTCTTTCGTATTTATCTGTTACAGCACAAGGAGTATTCAGGGATGTCTGATTCCTATTTCAAGCTAAAGCCTTGTCCCAGTCTTTTTTTTTTTAAAATAGACAAAATTTCCTGAACCTTTACAACAGGATATTACTCATTTTCGGAATATGTAGTTCAGAATGAGATTTTGTTGTCCTATCCGAACTAAACATAGTATAGAAATGCCAGAATTTACCAAAAAAGCCGCACATGTGCCAAGCAGGATAAAAAAATTCCTTTGCTTGACCGGAAGGAATTTTTTCCCTACATATTCTGTTTTAGTTATAGATAATTTGTAAAATAATAAGAGGAGTTTACCTCAATATAGTACGTAGAAAACTTCCGTATGATACTCTCCAGAAATTAAAACTAAAAAATCGAAAACTTACATTAGAGTAAAAAATAAATAATTAAAAACCAATTTAACACAATTCAAATCAATTTAAGACAATTAAAAATAAATTTTAAGCGATTAAAAATTAAAAAGAATCTAACGAAAATATTCAAAACGATTTTCCTTCCTATCTCTCCAGGTGTAACCTATCGATACACACAATTATGGGGGATTTTTTGAATGGCTTGGAGGAAGGAAAATCGTTTTGAATATTTTCGTTAGATTCATTTTAATTTTTAATTGTGTTAAATTGATTTGAATTGTGTTCAATTGGTTTTTAATTATTTATTTTTTACTCTAATGTAAGTTTTCGATTTTTTCGTTTTAATTTCTGGAGAGTATCATACGGAAGTGTTCTACGTACTATATTGAGGTAAACTCCTTTTATTATTTTACAAATATTAATATCAATGTAGAACGTATTGAGTATTACAGCTCTGATTCATACTATCTAGTTATAGAGAATAAAAACGTGAGCTTCCTTTTATCAAAAACTAAATTTAGGAATGTCTATATTAAGTCCGACGGACTGAGTTTCATGAAATCTAGTCGAATCTGTAACACAATGGATTGCCGCTAAAGGTGGAGATTCGTGTTATTAGATACATTCTTTAATGTTTAGGTAGACACTGAGTGATGCCAGGTACTTTTTTGACATCAGAATTCCGCATTTCTATGAACTTTAAAATTTAAAAAAATTGTAGATGTTCTGGTGTCATTTTATGTTAATGATTTCCTTTCGTATTATGCAAGAAATGTGGTAATAAGAACGAACAAATTCTAAATTCATTCGAATGGTTTCAAAATTACTATTGAATTTTGTTTAATATAAATAGTGAAAGATGTAATGAATTGTTTAATGGCTTTATTAATTAATTTTAAGATACTATTTTGAACTATATTAAAGATTTACTACGTGTATGTTTATGTCTATTTTGAACGTGTGTGTGAGAGAGAGACAGAGAGAATTTTTGTTATAAGTTAGTCAGATTTATCAAAACAAAGTTACGTATACTAAATGAATTCCTGTTTCCCTAAACACTTTTCATTTTCAGTGATTGTTGCTGTATGCTTATTTTGTGCTTTTGTTAGAGATAAAAGTAATTTCATGACTTTTTTTAACAGTCCAATGTGTTATCTCCAAATTTTGTTTTACTGTATACACGAAGCGCGACTAATAATTACTCCAGCCTACCTGTAAATGAAGGTACATCTCTGACATTACGTTTCTCTTTTCTCTTGACAGACATTTTAAAAATATTTTTAACAAGTCAGGCTCGCTTATTTATCAATGGAAGAAGTGTAAAACATTTCAAAGTGTTTCCACTTATTTTTAATAGCAAAGACTTCTGATTTAAATGTTACAGGAAAGAATAACAAGCAAAACTGAGTCAGGGTGTATGTGAGTAGTTTGAAAAAATGCTTGCAGAATATTTTTTAAAGATAACAAAATATTATAAAAGGAACTGTCAGGACTTTTGCGACGTCGCAAAAATATAACACCAGCATCTTTCGCGACTTTTCTCTTGTGAGTCAGGCTTACACGATTTATTCTGAATTTTATTGAATGCATAAGACATTTCATATTGATCAATTATTTATTGATAACTGAAAAATTAATGTTAATAACTAAAGTGTGAATCAGTACTACTGCGGTAAGGTTATTTGTTGTTTTGATTCCGGTAGTACGGTGCATATAAGCCCCATCATCCTCACACCAGATGGAAAAGCTCGAGTTCGAATCCCATAAATGATGCGAAAATTTTTAATGGCTTTTTTCCCTCCCACAGCGTGGCTAAGTTAATCGGTCTCAGGTGAGGGTAGCGTGGTTTTACTACCGGAAAATTGGATTTTTCATCCAGCAAACAAGTAAACCACACAAAACACACGTAGCCTGACGTAGCCCAGTGGTCAGGAGCGAGAGTGCATAGCACGCGTTCCTTGAGTAGACCGGGGTTCAAGCCCGTGACTACTAAATACGATAAATATTTGTATTGACGATTTATTGTAAACTCTACTGACTTGATTGTCGTGCCGGAGTATAAACAGAATATTTATTTAATTTACAGTATAATATATACCGCGCAATATGGTCTAAGTTGCTGATGCGCCTAAAACCTAACAGCAACAACCCTTGTTTTATTTTGTATGAAATCAAAACAGATTGAATTGTGTTAAATGCTAAAGCAACTAAGGCTATGAGGCGACAGAATATTGTGTCTGCAAATGTTGTGTATTCTGTGATCGATTTTCCTGTTTGCTGAAGGAACAACCCAAGTTTCCCGTAAGAAAAATCATGCTACCCTCCTGAGATTGACTAACTCATTAACATTATTACTATAATTATTACCCATTCCTTCCCTGACTAACTCAGCCACGTTTCGAAAAGGCAAATAAAAAATTTTCCCGTCATCGACAGGATTTGAAGTCGGGTCTTCTTCACCCGGCGTAGGGAGGACGGTGGTTATATCAACTGTGCTACTGTGAGGTTAGAACATGATGTGAAATTGTTACTACAGAGAATAGTCATTTAGAGCTGTATACAATCGATGTGTATAATTGTGGACTACGTTTTTTGCGGTTTTGAAAGTAAAATTGTCATATTCAAAACGATAATTAATTGAAGGTTCCGTATTTGCGATATCAAAACTTTATAATGAACTTTGAAGAAATCACTATTTTTAAAACTGTTACTTCGAGTGCATTACTAGGTTGCACGTTCACTTTAATTCACATTAAGTTTGTCTTCTTGTCTCTGAAAATTGTTAATCGGGTTATTCAATATTCTTTTATTCTCATGTCGCTTGAACTTTTATAACCCATCGGAAGAAAACCCTTGTTTTAAAATATTTCTCAGTGTGCCAATTATTTGATGATGTTACGTTTTCCTTAAAAGTTTTCCTAATTAAAGTACCTGGCACTTTTTTTTCTTAATAATTAAGTGGATTCGTAACTCATCCTGAAGCAGAAATGGTTATAGGATTATCGCTGTGAAGAGACTGATTTAAAGGGCTTCAGAGAATCGTTACAATGGGGGAAAAATGTTAATATGACACAATAATGTGCCTAACTGAAGTCGCTGGATAAGAATGTCAAACATTTTTTTACAGTACGAAAATACAACCATACAGACTATGAGTATCATCAAAATTACTAAATATAGGAGTAATATTAAATTCATCAACTAAGTATTTAATTAAAGTGGTCAAATTTAGGAAAGATCCGTATTTAGTTTATTTAGTATCAACAGTAATAACTATTTCTGCGAAGATCTATTCTATATTTAATCAGATTAATGAATGTAATCGTAAATTACTAATAGGTGGAATTAAATTAAAATATTTCGACTTTGCAATTAAATAAAAAATCGGCATCAACTGTTATGAAGAGGCTTGTAAAAAAGCATACGAAGCTTCCTTTATTATTCAGATCTTTGCATATAAATAGATATTTATATGGAAACGAAGCCAATTTTCATTAGTAACCTTATAACAGCTATAAATCTACAAAAAAAGCTGTATTATTGTCTTTCTGGAGATTTATAGCTTTCCACAACATTATTCCAGAATTGGCAATATTTTTGGCAGAGAAAATATAAAATAAAATGTGATTACATATGCCTAACTGACGAACAAATTCTATATTATTAAACTGTGAAGGGAAATATTCAACTTGAAGATTATGTACTCAACTCCAGGAAGAATTTGGTCATTAATAATATAAGCTAATCGCTTAAATCATTGCGATTTAGGCGTATTATATTATAACGTTAATTGCGCAACACAGGCTGCCGCTCTGTCTTCGAGCTCCTTATGGGAATTTCCCACCAATGGAACACCAAGTCATCTGCATAAGTCAAGATGTCAACGCCTTACACATCATGTAACGCCAGATATTCATCCAGCACAATAGACCAGAATGCTTGTCCCAATATTGACTCCTGCGGTCAATATTGGGACAAGCATTTAGTCAAGCACAAAAAGTAGTGCTTGGCTACCCTCACTGACTCTTACCTTCCTGTCCCGGAGGTAATTCTGGATAAGCCGGTACAAATTAGCCAGGCAAAGGACGCTCTAACCCTGCAGAGGGTACTGTCCCACCACGGGACGTCGAATGCCCCGTGAAAGTCCATGAACAAGCCTTGGACGTATCGACTAGGATGTTCATTTTCATGGTAAGAAATGAAATGAACAGGTCGTGATGTAACATTAATTTAAAATGGTGCGATGTTGTGGACAAAAAAATAAAACTGTCATGTTAGGGCTGCCCATGTCATTTGTCATTTGAGTGAGCTCCGATCCCAGTCGCCACCCGGGCTTTCGCCTATACGCGACTAGTTCTCATTTGTGCATTGCTTTAGAACTACTTTCAGTATGTTAAAGATGCTATAATAAGAAAACACAGAGACCCCATGGTCAACTCAAATAACATAGCAAGGTTAGAGATTGATAGCAACGATCGTTTGGCCTTGCGGTTGGTACGGGAACCACGAGTTATTGTCCCCAGTGCGAGGAGGTAAGTGCCCTATCTAGATTTAAATTGTACTTCTTCTTATAAAGAAGTGCTTTAATAAAGTTGGCAAAAATGCCGAAAAACTCTCGAAAATGACATAACCAAAGTGGATTGGGAGAGAGCCAGCGTCACTCACTCCAGCCCCACTCGGAGGTCCAGATATAATGGACATGACAACACAATGTGAAGGCCCGTTTCCGGCTCTCCACAAGAGCACATTTCTGAGGAAGCTAACCCCAGATAGTATAATATTTGATAACATTGATTTCAAGCCATGTCCAGTCAGGACAAAGCAGGCTGCCAGACCAAACTGGAGCCAAGGCCTTCACCGACTCACAGTCTGTAAGGAGGGAATGAAGGAGTGCAAATGACGTCCTTTCTCAGAATTGGTCCACTGCAATTGCCAGATGGCCTCCAACTCATCACTGTTTCGCCTCCACCCTGATTATAAATTCAAGATTAGAACCTCAAGACTATAAATTCAAGATTAGACTGGGCACGACCGAACGCCAAACACCTGTCCCGCTAAGACACAGTGTACACAGTTCTACAGACCCTGGTGATGCCAAAAAGAGCAAAGGCCGCCCATGTGTAAGAATTTGCATTTTGCAGTATAAAATATTGCTGGCTTTTTTCTGACCATCCCTGAAGATTATTTAAGTCGTGCTGAAGAAGCGCCTCCTGGTGCTGATTATTATCTGCAATCCCGATATTTACATAATCTGAAACTTTTGTCACCACATATGTGCATCCCTTCGTTGATATCATTGAAGAAAATCATAAACAACAGTGTTCCCAGTATCGATTCTTGGGGAACCCCACTTCTTAAGTTAATAAAATGTGAAGGATAATCGTTAATCACAACGCTGTGCCTTCTGCTATCCATCCATCCATCCATCCATCCATCCATCCATCCATCCATCCATCCAAGGATCTTCTCTGTGATCCCGACATGTTCCAGCTTATACAGGAACCTCTAGTGCGGAATGAGTCAAATGTTTTACTGAAATTCAGATGAACAATGTCTAAATTATTTCCTACATTCAGCTCACGAGCGACTCTGTCAAAATAGCAAACTAAATTAGTTAAACATGAGTTTTCCTTTACCAAACCGTGCTGTGTTTTCTTCAGATTTCCATTTCTATCTAAATAATCTTGTATTGCAGTCTTAATCATTGCATCCATGATTTTCTCCACTATTGAAGTCAAATTAACTGGTTAGTAGTTACGCACTTTGGTCTTAGACCTGCCTTTATGTAATGATGATACATTGGCACTTCTCCAGACAAAAAAAATCTCTCCCGAGTCCAATACTTCCCTCATAATTAATCTTAATGGTTTAATGCACCCACTTGAAGACTCTCTCAAATTATTGGCTATATGCCATCAGCTTCAGGAGCCTTATTCACCTTCAAGCTGAGTAGTGTTTAAAATGGTACGATTTTGTGGACAAAAAACTGTCAAAAATTAAGGCTGCCCATATGTAATAAATCTATACTTTCAATATTTCTTCATTTTGCCAAATTTCACACTTCCTAGCTCCATTCGCACAATTCCTTTTCAGCGTGAAGGGTATTTCGTCTGAAAATGTCGATACGAAGTACCTGTTCAATTTATCCGTAATATCTGATTCGCTCTTTTCTTCTTTATATTCACATACATGAAAAACTCCCTATCGTCCTTTCCTTTTTACTCAGATATTTCTTATAATCTGTCTTTGCCAGCCTAACTTTTTCTTTGGTGTTATTATTGATAATCTCCAGCTTCGGTATTTTCATCACTCTGTAACTTTCCCAATGCCACCTTTTTCTGCTCTGTTAAACTGACTAACTCATTATTCATCCATCTCGTCATCATTCCCGTGTTACGTTTTCTTAATGGATTTTGCACAATTTCAATGTATTTTTCCTCTACATGCTATCTCCTCATTTGATAGAGGCCTTCAGCTGTCCTAGTCTCCTTACCCGAAATTAAAACCAATTCCTTTCCCGTTTAACAATGTTGTCCCTCTCTTCATCGTTCAACTTAGAACTCGGTTTTCTCTCTCCGCTAATGGTTCCTGTACAATCGGCCCTAGGATGTCATCTGGTTCGAGTGATAATCACATATAGAAAATTATTTTCCCCTAGTTATTTTCCCTAGTGCTTATAATAATAAGTACCAGGGACTAAAGGCTTATACAAATAATCATCTTGTTGATTTAAAAATTTTGTTACCCTCATGGTCAGTTTGCCTTCAACTTTCTCCAATCAATTAAGCGAAAATTGAGATCACGCACAATAAAAACATTCACCTTTTGTTGCCCATTCCATCTGCGTATAGCGACTGTTATCAAAAACTTCAGAATTATCTGGTCTGTAGTTACTCCCACTTTAATTATACCTTTGATTCTAACTAACGCCACACAGATTCGAGACACGTAATGTCTCAATTTGCAAAAGGTTTTGTCGTGCTCAGGTTGCTTTGGATGAGAAGCATAATTCTATCAGCCCTTCTATTTTCTTTATCCTTTCCGAATACATTTCACATACCACAGTGAAACTGATCAGCCCTTTATCTGGTTGTCCCTCTTTCCTTTAATCCTGTTATGTCAGCTGTAGTTGTGCTAACAAGGAATTCTAATTCACTCATTTATCGACAACACTCCTGATATTATTGTAGCCGACCACAATTAAGTTTAAGCTTTCTTTGTATAGTTTACTTCCCTGACACACATTTTGAAGTTATTTAACCTTGTTTCCCTTGCATTAGCCTCCTGTTCTTTGAAACATTGCTACTATCGATGTCTTGCCATTATCAACTGTTGCGTCAGGAAACAAGAGCTCCTGATATGTGAGCAAGCGTCACTGTAACTTATACCACGAGATAAACGCGTATTTGTATTAACTCTGTCCCCCTAAATTTCAGCTTCCTTGAACCCTTAAAATTCTCCTCCATGACATTGACATAAACCCTTGCATTACCATTGCTTTAATGGATTCCGTCTCTACAAAATAGGTTTTTTCTACAAGTGCAGGCCATGCTGATTAAAATTTATCCGCAGAAGCCCTTCGGAGTCCCTCAAGTCATGAGTTAATCCAGAAGGCTTTCAGCAAATACACCATCCTATCGCGTCTAGGCTGAACTGCAGACACATACACATTCTGCAGTAACTCACAGTCGTTTTTCGGCATAGTCCTAGTTTGTCCAACAAATCGCCATTTCATGTGCGCTTAATATCATTAGTTCGTCTCTGCATGAATAATAATGCTGTGTTTGCCTCATTAAAAGCTGACGATCTGTTGGTCATTTGTTGTTGTAGTGGAGTTGCAGGATTATCAGCAACGAAAGACATATTTCTCCGTGTATACTGTCTGTAAATTGCCTGTGTTCTGTGGTCGATTTCCTCTTTGCTGGACGAAAAACACGAATTTCTGGGAGAAAAATCCATCTCATGAGACCGGCTAACTCAGCCACGTTATGAAAAAGGTCCATTAAAATTCCATTAGAACTAAATCCTCTTGAACTAAAGCGGTAGTACTCACTTAACTATTCTGTTCTGAGGTCCAGATCGAGGGTACATCACCTGAGGCGATGTTCCCTTGGGGACTCATCAAGGACTGAGGTATGCAGTGACGGATACCTCAGTCCTTGCAGTTATTTATCTCTCGGGAAATCATCCGTTCCTTCAGCGATTGAATTTCGATTAGTAATACACCAAGTTTTAATTTAAGATCGATGCATTCCTTACATATAGATAAAGAAAGGAATCAATCAAGAAAAAAACTATTCAAACACACCACGATAAATAATTTTAATAAACAAGCAAATAATTTCATTTCAAAGGTATAGGAAGGTAATTTGAAATTTCCTGTTTATGACCAGTGCACACTCAATCAATAATCAGAAACAATATCCCACAACAACCTGCATCTCTCAACTTCCTAACGTAATCAGAACCTAGGTGGATGCACTTCTCTCATCGGTAAGAGGTGATCAATCGCAGTGCTGTAGTCAACCGTGCTCACGCGACGTAATAATCCACTAACATCCTGTTGGCAGCATATACCGATTAAAATCTGTGTCCCTGGAGTGGTTCCTTCATAAGAGCCAACAAAACAGCAATCACGCGGCGATATATCGGTTCAGGAAATAAGGAGAGTATGCCTGCCAGGCCGCAACGTTTTAGCTAACAACGTTGTGTATAATACGCTCCATTTATTAATATTTATTCAGTTTATTGCTTTTTTACATTTTGCAAACTAGTGGGGTTGAAGTAGGATTGTATCTCAAATAACAATCAGTATAAGTGTAAATATATAATGCATATATACAGAATTGGATAATTGAGACTTTAGAAAGGAGCGTTCCAGAAATGAGTAAGTTGAAGGTAGATTATCGTAATAGGTTACTAAATGTTCATTTTACGTCAAGTTATAAATTGAACATTATTGCTTTTTCGGATGAAGTGGAACTTCGCAATTGGTTCTTCGTTGCTGGTTATCCTCTTAAGGGTTTAGGTATGAGTCAAGGAAAGCTGCCGCGATACAGGTTCTCATGGATTTCTGTCTGCTTTATTTTCAATTAGTTTGTGAAGTTCATTGAAATATTTTATGGTGTTTGTGGGAAACAAACATTGAGGCAGACTACGTTGTTGACTTTCATCCTTAAGGGGAGGAGAGAATCTATGCATTCCTGTGATGGGTGTGTATATGTGTTATAAGCAAACGCAGCTAAGTCTACAAGGCGTCAGCATATTGTATTTATACTGTAAAATCGTGTATTCTTTGGTTGCGTTACCTGTTTGCTATACGAAAAACATGAATTATCTGTCGTTCTTAGAAACGAAATTAGAGCTGAGGCCCCAGGTCTTTTTCACGTGGTGTGGAAGGACGGTGATTGTAACCATTGAGCTAACCACATAATATTGTATTGAGGTATATACTCTCGCTGATAGCAGAGTTGTTATAACCATCGCCGTTCTCCCTTACCGGGTGGAAAACGCTCAAGTCCGAAACCGTCAATGACACGAGGAATTTTTATGAGCCGTTTTCACGTCTCTGATTTAGTCGGTCTCGAGCCAAGGTTTCATGCAGTGGTCTCCCGGAAATTGAGGTTTTTCGTAATATACTTGCACCGAAGAATACTCGCAGTTGCATATACAATATACTGACGCCTCATTCATGAGCCATATATAGAGAGGCATTGCGGATCCCTTATATGAGACCCTGTGCAAGTGCGGTTTGGGAAAATTTCATCTAACAGGACGATAATGTCCAACCACATTATGCCAGACTGCTTAACCGCTTTCAGGAGAAAAATTATTTTGATATAATATACTTGGATATCACGAAAGCTTTTGATACTGTTGCACATAGAAGCTGCTGTACAAATTGGAGCAGTGTAGCATTAAGAGCAAGTTGCTGCTATGGATAAAGGGATGGTTGAGTGGGAGAAGACAGAGAGTAGTAATCAATGGACACTGCTCATCGTGGACTTATGCTATTAGTGGAGTCTCCCAGGGTTCGGTGTTGGGCCCATTGTTGTTTTCTGTATTTATCAATGATACTGATGACGGTATATCAGGCTTAATGTCCAAGTTTGCAGACGATACGAAGGTTAGCAGGATTGTTAATGACAGTAATGACGGTACAATACTGAAACAGGATCTAGAAAAGTTTGGTAGATGAGCTGATAGGTGGCAACTGAAGTTTAACATTGACAATTGAAAAGTACTGCATATGTGTAGCAGTAACTCCAGACTAACGTACCAACTGTGCGGTACTACACTCAAGGTAGTGGAGAATGAAAACTGCAGTAATTGTGCAGTCATATATGAAGTTTTCTGAGTAGTGCAGACAGGCTGCTTAGAGTAGCTCATGGTGTCTTGTCAATGATATACAGGAATTTTGCTAGCAGGGAAAAGGAGGTGATTATTCTTTTGTACATGGTAATGTCCAGCCACACCTTGAGTACTGCATACAGGGCTGGAGGCCTCGTTTTACGAAGGATGTAGAGCTGCTGGAACGAGTGCAGAGAAGGGCAACGATATTAGTGATTGAAACAAATGGTTGCTGTTACGAAGATTGAGGTGTATAAGGCTTTGAATGGTCGGTTTGAGCAAGCTCAATGTTGATGGGATTCTTTGTCTCGCTCAAATTACGCGCTTGAGGGGGTATAGATACAAATTGAGGAAAGACAGTTGTAGAATAGATATGCAGAAATTTGCCTTTAGCCAGCGGGTGGTTTGTTTGCTGGAACAAACTTTCATCTGTTGCTGTGGAAGTTGATAGTTTAAATAAATTCAATGAACTAGACAAACTTTTGCAGCGAATGGATTGTCTGCGCGATAGCACAGTGGTATCGTCACTGTCCTCCTCACACCGGATGGAAAAGGCCCGGGTTCGAATCCCGTCGATGACGCGAGGAACTTTATTGGGCTTTTTTCACACGGTGGCTGAGTTAGTCGGTCTCAAGCGTAAATAGCAAGGTTTTTCTCCCAGAAAATTTGGTTTTTCGTCCAGCAAAACAGACAAATCGACCATAGAACACACGCAATTAGCAGACATAAGACACATAGCACGGTAAATGAATTTAATTATTCCGGTGGCCTAAAAATAATAGATTGGTTTTTTTTTGGAGCGAATGGATGGATGAAATTGGAAGGGTTTTTTTGGGCTGATGCTGTATATGCTTGCTTTCTTTAATCACGTGCCTCTACTAATGCTAATGCTAATGAACGCTATTATCTGTATAGCCTTGGGAGCGCAATATCTTGACCACAGTCCTGAATTGCATACTTGGTATTCTGTTCGGAGAGTGACTGCTCTCCTGTAATCACTGTAGAGCTACGATTGCTTGTTGTAGGAACTAATGGCGTAGTGGACATCATTATACCATCTGGGCTTCTTGATTACTGTAATTTGTGTGCATATTCCTTGTCATTTTGCTATTAATCGTCATTTTCTCTTCCAATCTGTAGTACTCATTAAGAATAATCTGCGAAGTTGCAGTCGATTATTTTTTGTTAACTTTTAGATACTGGTGTGTAACCACTGTGTGTGTACTACAGGGGGAAGACTTCAAAATAGAATATAGACAGTATTAGATAAATTCTAGAAGGTTTGCAAAACAACCATACTACAATAGGAACGCATTGCAGAACTAGATAAGAGAAGAGTATCTTAAATATAAAAGTGTGCCTATATTGCCCATTTTTTAACTGGCCTTCCTAGAATTTGATGGGGTCGGACAAGTTAAAGGAAGTTCTACCACATTGGTTCTAATCACTCTCTTTCCAAACCTTGAGGGAAAGCCTTCCTTCGAATCCCATCTCGATTGCAGCCGTTTTTATTGACTTTTTTCACATTATAGTCGAGTAAGTCGGCTTATAGCGAGGTTTTTAAGAGTTTTAAGCCTACCCCAGAATAGAGAAGTAATACACTGACGTCTATGGTTGATGACCTTTTGTTGCTTTGGCGCAAATTAAAAAAAAAATAATGATAAACAGACAAACAAATTGCGTCGTTCTTACGTACTAAGATAAGTGTCCTCCTTCCTTAAACTTGTTCAGATCATAGCAGAAAGATATTTAATATTATACGCTACGTTTGTATGTTGTTGTTGTTATTTGGTTTTTAGGAGCATTAGCAACTAAGGCCATATTGCTCCGGTGCGGTGGTCATTCCCTGACCTTTCCGCATCTTCCGTATTTGGTGGTGACGGGCTCGAACCCCGGTCTAATCAAGAAGCGTGTGCTACGCACTGCTGCTCCTTCCCACCTGGCTACGGAGGCGCCTACTACGTTTGTATATATCTACACATAGTCAAATTGTCGTAATTCATATCTTGGCCATGGTAAGGAAAATTAAAATGAAAATCCGTTGAGACATACATTTGACAATCTGCAGTAGGCCAGTTCTCTAAATTTCAACATTATTTACGATATATAGTTAGTAATAACTGTTATCGTTATTTAAATCTTTTATATTTTGAAATTAAAAATCGGCGATTCGTAGAGTACTAATTTTCCTTTATTTTTTTATAACAGGTGCATGCTGTTTTTATAATAATTTGTGGTACGAATTCGTGCAGAAGATGTGAAAAAACGTCTTTTGTTTTTAATTTTTTGTATTTTCATTTCAGCCCAAAGAATCAAGGAGTCGGCAACAGAGAAGTACGGAAAATGCTATACCACTAGTTCTGGATGAATCTGGACGTAAGTGGGTTTTGTTTTGTGGTTATTAATATTATTCGTGCATCTGTAATCCATTTCTGGATTCAATTTCCTTACGTTCACATGCTTGATTTAAGTCAACCAATATTAAAATTTATCACTGTTCGGTGTCCGTGCACTGTTTATTTCAAACTTGCATTCAAACTCTTTACTAAGAACTATTTTTTCACCAGTTCTGTGTACCCTTATATGCCAGGCTTCATAGGCTTGTATGATTACCACGTACACCTCTCATGCTACACTGTCCTTATAAGTTTACTCAAAATAGTAGTACGCTATTCCTGAAGAAGAGCATCAGATGGCTTTTATGTCCTTTAAATACTCTCAACTCTGCCTTATATTACTCTGAACTTGAGCTCTGTCCTTAGATTTCAAAATTAGAAATCTTTTCGTTACGTTTTAAAATCCATAGTAAGGTACAGTGAAAGTGAACTCTTATTTTTCTCTCCTGTGAAATCACATATCGTATTTTCTGAACCGAAATCATTGAAAAAGATTTAACTGTCCAGATCATGTTGAGTGAACACTTGCAAGTTTTTGGTGCTGTGACTGATTTTTTTTTTCTTAAAAGGTCGTTGATCTCCGTAATCTCTTTTCAATGACTGGTCGATACATTTCCTTCAATTCACTTTTACCTGTCTAACGTGTAAGCTCAACTTACGAACTTCTGCACAAAGGATTTACAAAGCTTAAATTCGAATCACGACATAAAAGGGAAGTCCCTTGGTGTACATAGCCAACCACTGTTAGCATGATCAGTACAAGTACCTTTCGGCGAGAAACGGGTCACTGAACTAAGCATCTTTTGAAAATTTTCTCCACAAAGGAACTGCTTTGGATCGTAGAAGAGTAAAGTAAACGAAGATGTCTCAAACATCCCTTAACATTGCCTTTTCATTTGCAATTGCGCCTTTGTGGTTTCCTAGAAGATACTCTCGCACCATGGCTATTTTCAACAATCTGTCTTTATTGACAGAGGAAACCCATCTTAAGAAAATTCTCTCTGCGGATTATTATTGCTAGTTATGAATTAGTGAAACATTCCGAACACCACAGATACTGTACTGTACAGTGTGTCCATTAAGTCCGAAATCAATGTAAACTGATTTTATTTTATCGTTTGCAAAAATGTTTTAAGATTTGGCGGTGGCCAGTTTTAAACAGATAGCCATTTTGAACGGATATTGCAACTGTTTTAAAATAAAATATGTTTACATTGATTCCATACATTATATACATTAGTCCAAGAAGAAGAAAATTAACTGAAGATAATTTTGAAGATAACAGTGGTTTTTGAAGATAACCTATTCAATAAATAGGTGGCGCCATTATCGCTGACAAGGACTTTAATATTGACTTCCCACTGCGAATTTATATCGAACGCCTTATATTATTTATTTTATTATTTATTAATAATAAAATAAGTTATAGTCCTAATAATAAATATAATAAATTAATTAAGACTCTAAAACATAAAATAAAATATAAACCAGTTAAGTAGAAAAACGGAAAGCAATTGCTGGATATTCATACACATTTTTAGAACTGATACCAATATACTGGTCGTACGTTTTTCATCGGCAAATCTTCATAGAACACCATTAATAACTTCTGAAATGATTGACAGCAAGCCATCTCTGAAAGGGGCTAAATCGTTTTGCTGTGGTGAAACTGTATGAACACATGGACGATGTTATAGTGAAGGATCGAAACGAAACTGATGGGGAAAAAATTTTGATAAGAGAGAAGACAGCAAGGGGAAAGCAGACATAAGAAAGGTGGAAGGATTGTAACAAGAGGAAAAAAGGAGGAGAGAAAAGTTGTGACGAAAAATAAAAAAGAGAAAAACAAAAGTAATAGAAATAAATTAGAAAATTAAAATTTAAATTCCATTACGTTCTCCTTGACATAATAATTGATTCGTCACTTGTCAAGCGTCTGGAGGTCTAGTTTAAAATTTTGTTGGAGATTGAAATCATTATTAAAGGAATCTTCAGTGAAGGCTGCAGTTGGCCGAACTAAGGTGGAGATAGTAGGGTTTCCGCGTGAGTTTTTCAGTTTTTTAAAGGCACAATAGCATTCAAGTCGCCATTTGAACATCCGTTGCACATTTAGAATGCCAATCCTAAAGAATACAGACAAACAGTCTCTGACGGTCTAGTCAGCGGGGAAACACAGTTGACCATCTTAGTAGACCAAAAATCATATGGTGAAAGAGGGTATAGTAAAGTATTTTATTTTCGTTTTACAGTCATAACCGGTGGTTTCATTAACCTTAGGTAAGTACAACTCAAATAATATGCTTTCTTTTTTAACCTTCAGTCTCTCGCACCCTCAGTTCGCGTGACTTCTATTTAACCCCCTTTTTGTTTTAATTATAGAAAATTAATTTTTAGTTTTTTTTACGGAATTTAAAACGGTGATTTACTAATTGTGATTTGCTAAACCTAGTTAAAGAATATGGAACGAAAATAAATGAGAGATACCAGTATTTGTAAATGAACTTTTTATCGTATTTAAAAAAAAAAAAAATTTCGAGGTCACTAACGCCTATATTGAAACTCAGACCCTGGCGTGGAGTCTGGCAAACGCAACGTGATCGTGTGGATTTTTGTCAGTCGTTTGTATTTAGCTGGCGAAATCAAAGTTGCGTCAAGATTATACACCTGTCGTTGACGTGTCACAGACAACTCGTAGGAATGGGAGTTGCCTAGAAGAAAGGTACACACTTTTGCTTACCTGGCGTCTGATAAACGCCAAAAATTTTTTAATGACTCTAGTAATTTATAGTATATCGAAATGAAAGCAGAATATACTGTATACCCATTTATAGAATGTTGGGGGCGAAAAGTACACGGTAGGATTTGATTTTATTTCCAGATTTAAAAAAAAAAAAAACAGAAAATTTTTGAAAAAGTGGCGTCTGTAAGATGCCATTCCAGCCGATGAAGGTTAGTCCTTTTTTAAATAAGTAGGAGTGCTGCAGCTTTAAAAATAGGTGTCATTCACCATATTAAGAAACGTTTATGTAATATCCATATAAATAGGATAATTCATAAGTTTGTTATAGCTGTACTCCATCAATCAAACTGACGATTAATTACTTAGAAAGAGAAAAAATACTTGTCCTTGAATGGCATCGACCTCTCATATTCAGCGTTGTCACTTGAAGTTTCTGCCTTTTACGTTAAAAATAAGACAATCCCCTTCAGAAGAATATTGCATATTATTTCTAATAATTATGCACCACACTTAATAACAATTATTCTTGGCCCAATATCGAGACCAAGTGTGGTGATCACGATGTATAGGAGTGATAAATATTATACAAAGAAAAAACTTAATCTTTGTAACTCAAACTTTAGTGTCCTAAAACTCCTTTATAACGAATAGCCCAGGCTACTATTGTTTATATCGATAGTAACCTTCTATGGGCATGAAGCTTTTAAAAGCTTTTTATTTTAACTTTATGTATTTTATTTTTTTTTTACCTTCAGAATGCATGTATGTCAAGTCGGAAGAAGGTGTCTACACATTCTCTTCTCCAGGCACCCACCAAGTGTGCGGACTGTATATTATCGCTGAACCGGACAATCTGGTTGAATTCGATTTCCAAGATTTTGACATTTCCTGCAGCAAGGGAGGACTCCTCAGCGTAAGTTATTCAGATTAGATGAAGGTTATAATTATTTGGTTGGCTTCCTGTTCTTGACGTATGTGTGTTTAATTTACTTTGGCAACTTTAAATGATTTTTATTTTTTGTTCGTCTTTTTCAGGAAATAGATGGATGGGAATTGAATGGTCAGTTTTTTCCCGGGGACCATGACCATCCTAAGCCTAGTGACAAGAGGTATTCGGAATACTGTGGCACCACCAAGCCCTGGAAAACGCTGATGACGTCTCAGAACGTAGGATTACTAGAATTTCGTGTTCCTATCAGGGGAGAAGGCTTTACCGTTGCAGTTAGATTTCGAGACAATCCAAAGCGTAAGTGTTTCTGCGTATTTTCTTGGTTCTTACCAGCTATGGGTGGTAAGAAACAACCACGGGTTGCAGAGATAACAACAGGACAAATGCAATTAACCGTTCCTTTCGTTAGTTGTTTTAGGTTAATCAAATATTTCGCTTGTTGTGTCTCCATCTGTTCCTTCAAAATTTGCCTGTCTCTCTTTGTGCGACACAAAAGTTCCACTGCTTTCTAAGTACTTTTAGAGAGTCCTACTTAGCCCCACCTTGTAGGCCACTCTCCTTGAAGATGCAGTTCTTGAAAAGTTTCCTTCTCTCGCTGTCCTCTCTCTCTCTCTGAAGAGGTCGCAAGTTTTCCGCTTTGGTGATTCTTCTCAAGTGCTAAGTTGCGATTTTCTGTGTTGTTTAACTACCATACTTTTCCCTGGCGTTCATTAGGACACACACACACACACACACACACACACACACACACACTCGCATCGAGCGACACCTTAATTCGATCCCCCTCACTTTTCAGGTGGAAAACAATACAAAGCTGGTGTTCGATAAGAGAAAGGTTTTAATTGATGTAAATTTATAAACAAATGTATATTTTATGTGAATATCCACATTTAATCAGTTGAGTTACTCGTCCTTATAAATTAATCGGTTAATTTAATTTATTTAATAATTAATTTAAATTAAAATGAATTAAGTCGATATATATATATATATATATTTGTTTAATGCAAAATGTATCTATAATCACTTTGATGTACATCATAGAGACTTTACTTCATGATGAATTCTGTTATCGATCCAAGTCTTTTCGGAGATTGGGTAAGAGTTTGAACAGTTTCTTATGGAATGAATTTGTTTGGTTCGTTTTAGGTTCCTCGCTTTCTTGTTTTTCTGTGAGATCTTAGTAGTTACTTCCCATAACTCACGTGCAAAATATCTAACGTCTTCAGGGTGCTTGCTGGAGAATTTTTATTTTTTCAGG
The DNA here is from genome assembly GCF_048544385.1 of Mastigoproctus giganteus. NCBI lineage: Eukaryota > Metazoa > Arthropoda > Arachnida > Uropygi > Thelyphonidae > Mastigoproctus > Mastigoproctus giganteus. The sequence continues at coordinate 62,868,922 of NC_143575.1, forward strand.
TGTTTTAGGGCAAATTGTGAAAAAAAAAAAAAAAAACGAAGTGTTAAATGCTATTGAAACTGTTTACAAGGTACTTTATATTTGAAACTCACCTTCAATTGCATTTCATATTCGTTTTACTTCTATCCCAACTTATTACTTCTTGTTTTCTTGCAGCGTGCAATGCTGTTCTCCAAGAACCGACAGGTGTATATACTTTAAGGAACTACGGACGTCGAGTAAACTGCAGCGTAACTATCATTTTTCCAGAAAGCATTCAGATCCTGGCCACCAGCGTGGGAACACAAGGCAGCCTTCACAATAGGAACTTAGATATTGAAACAGGCATCATTAAGAAGGTAAGATGCTCGTTACACCGAAATTATGAGTTCCATTTCAAGTTAGTTAGCATCCCTTCGCAACGATTGGCGCTGTTTTTTTTTTTTGTTTTTTTTCTACGTATAATATAAGCTCACGCCGCATTAAAAATTGAGGGAAAAAATCAAGTAACATAAAACTATTAAAATTGATAATCTATAAACTAATTGTCTGTAAGTATGCATATATAATGTATAATTATGTTTGTATAAATGATTATGTATTTCTATAAAGTACTTATAAAAGCCGACCGGGCTAGCCGAGTGGGTAAAGTACCTGCCCGGCAACCCAAAGGTCGCGGGTTCGATTCTCGCCTCGGGCTTGGATCAAAGTACTGCAAAAACCTTGGGAGGTGCAATATGGCCACAGAAGCCGATGCGCCGACAACTACCAAATCAAAAAAAAAAACTTATAAAATATTAGGAGCTTCTGATACGAAAAGATAAAAGAATCAAAATTAGAAAATCTAAAGGGAGTTAAATTCAGTAAATAATGAAAATCTAAATCTCATCATGGTCTGCTATGAAAATTCTGATTACTCTTACTAGGAAATAGCTAATAGAAATGCATTAGTCCTGCAGATTTTTGTTCGTTAGTTACATCTAATTTGATAATTATTTCTTAACGTAGTCAAGTAAATTGCCACGTTCAGACTGATTACCAGGCAAGGCACCTTAATCTCTTTATGTTTTTTTAAAAGAAAACGTAACTGTTTATTTTTTTACAAGGCTCAATTAATAATGCCTAATTAAGAGGTTAAATCGATGTCAGACTAAGACAGAAGATTAATCTTTTTTTTTTTTTTACATACAATTTAATTTATGAACTAAGTGAAAGGAGAAATAAAGAAAATCTTTGTTCGAAGTTGGTTAGAAGGTATTAAATATAAGTACCGTTCTGACGTCCTTCTGACATTTTGAATCATGATAAAGGATTTTTATTGTTTCGTCTCAGTAGCTCGCCAAGGAAATTTCATTTGAAAAATGATTAATTTCACTTAATTTATTATTTAATTAAGCCAGTGCTTAATTAAACTAATTAAACAAGTGTCTGCTAATATTTGTTACGCCTTAATACGAGTTGCCTTTCATTTAAGGCAAATTTAAGTATCTTCCTGGACTTGAGCATTTCAATATTTACAGATATATTAAATTTTTCCACTCTTTGACATTCTAAAAAATATTCGCTGTCAGTGTACTGGAGCGGAAATAAATCATGGAATGCCCAGCATGGAACTTGTTTACTTCGTGATTATATTTCTTGAAGTTTTCATAAATGAAATTTTATGATCAGTTTTCATTCGGCGTATTATCAGCCTTAAAGCATATTAGAGAAAGTAAAAGCATTGTAGTAATGCTTACAGTTTCTTTTTTATAAACATGTAAGTTGCGTATAAGCGACATACAGCCATCCAACGAGTTTTCAATCATTTCGTGTGCGAGTGGAGAACTCCAATCTGTATTCTCTTCAATGAATTATATAGGGGGAAAAAAAACAGATTACAGTTTACAAGCAAACCCTGTAGTACCAGTAACAATTTCAAGTGCACTGGCAATCAGGTTGATGGCATCCTTCACTGCATTGGCTTGTTCCTTTAGTATACCGTCAACGAGCGAGGAATTTTTATGGACCTTTTTTCACAACGTGGCTGAGTTAGTCGGACTATTAACAAAGGGGGGATCGAAGAGAGAGAAATCAAGCTTATAGACATTTAAACTGACTTCTATTCCAGGAAAATTAATGGAGACAGTGATTAAAGAAGTAATGCGGGATAATATTGACTGGAATGCAGTTATACGCAAATCAGAGCACGGTTTGTTAAGGGAAAATCTTGTTTGACTAATATGATCAGCAACTATGATGTAGTCATAAAGAAACTGAATGCAAAAAATAATTTACATATTACACCGATGAGCCAAAACAGCTTGACCATCTACCTAATACGAGGTTGGTCCTCCACCTGCAGCCAAAACAGCTCGTACCCGGCGAGGCATGGACGCTACAAGATTTCTAAATGTGTCTTGTGGTATCTGGTATCAACACGTAACCGGCAGATCCTTTAACTCCTGTAAGGTTCGTGGTTGAGACGCCGCAGATCGGAATTGCTGTTCCAACACAAACCACAGATGCTGGATGGGATTGATGTCTGTGGAATTTGGAGGTCAGGGAGTCTTCCTTATGTTCCGCGAACCAGTCTCGAACGATCCGGGCTGTGTGGCACGGCGCATTATCCTGCTGAAAGACGGCACCGCCAGAGGGTAAGACCGTTACCATGAAAGGGTGTACCTGATCAGCAATGATATTTAGGTAGGTGGTAGACGTCAGAGCGCACGACACATGGATGACTATACCCAGAGTATCCCAGCAGAACGTCGCCCAAAGCATGACACCGCCACCACCGGCTTGTTTTCGTCCCACGGTGCATCCTGGCGCCATCACTTCCTCAGGTAAACGACGCACACGTATCCGGCCATCCACATGGTGCAACAGGAAACGTGATTCATCGGACAAGACGACCTTCTTCCAATCACTCAAGGTCCAGTTTCGACGCTTGCTGCCCATTGTAGGCGCTGTCGCCGGTGAACTGTGGTTAGCATGGGCACTCGGAGCGGCCTGCGGCTACACGGCCCCATTTTCAGCAGGGTTCTATGTACTGTGTGTTGTGACACATTGCTCTCGTCACCAGCATTCCAATTACCGGCGAGTTTTCCTTCTGTTGCCACGTACCATCTGGGAGAGCCTTCGCTCAACTCGAGCATCGATGAGCTGTGGTCGTCCAACACCTCGCCTGCGGTTCGTGGGTTTTCCCTCCTCGAACCACTTTCGGTAGGTACTAACAACGGCTGACCGTGAGCATCCCACCAGCCATGGCGTTTCGGATATGCTCTGACCCAGTCGTCTGGCCATTACAATTTGGCCTTTGTCAAACTCGCTTAAGTTCGCTGCCGTTCCCATCTGAAGAGTAAGAGTAACACTGATTAACGGAGCTCAGTATCAGGTGTTTTTTATACCGTGTTCCGATCCGCGCACGCACCATAGTTCACCTGCAGATCCTTCGATTTGCATAACGACTCTCTGGTCATAATGTTTTGGCTCATCGGTGTATATACTTATATTTTAGAAAAGCAGTTGGTATAAAAGACTGCTGTATAATTTGGAGCACCGTAGCATTAGGGACAGCTTGCTGTTATGAATAAAGGGATGATTGAATATCAGAAGGTAGGGAGTGGTCATTAATGTTATTAGTGAATCCGTTTTGTTTCAGCTTTAGGCTCCTTACTGTTTTCAGTATTTACGACTATTAATTATATCAAGCTTAATTTCTAAGTTTGTAGATGATACAAAGGTTTGGCAGGTAGTATCAATGTTTTGGCAGTGAAAGTTTGGCAATGAAAGTAATCAGGGTATCCTACTGCAACAAGACCTAAAGAAATCAGGCAGATAGGCTGAGAAGTGGTACTTGCGGTTTAACATTGATAAAAGCAAGATATGCATATGGGCAGCAGTAATCCTAGAGTAACACACCAGTTGGCAAGAACGGAAAATTTCTAACGGTAATTGTACAGTTAGACATGAAGTTCTCTAAGCAGTGCAGGCGGGCTGCTAGGATAACTTGTGTGGTTCTGTATTGGTATACAGGTATTTTACCAGCAGGGACAGGGAGGTGATTATCCGGTTGTACAAGTCGCTGGTTAGGCCGTAGGCCGCATTATGATATAGGTCTGTAAGTCTTCTTTTAGGAAGAATGTGGAACTTTGGAAACGGGTGCAAAGAAGAGTGACATTGTTAGGCAGGAGCAGAAAAGGGTTATCTTACGAAAAAATACTTAAGTTCTGTAAATTATAACGTCTGGAACTAGTCATCTGCAATGAGATCTGCCTGAAGAGTTCAATGCTCTTTTATTATCTAGTATTTAATTCAATTCATTTAATGAATTAAATTCTGAGGCATCATTACTCTTTCTCATACAATTCACATAAGGGGATATAAATTTAAATCGAAAAAGAATGGTTGCAGGACAGATGTGTTAAAATTTGCTCTCCGCCAGAGAGTAATTGATTGGTTGAAGAAACTTCCATCTGGCTTTTTTGAAAATGGGTAGTTTGAATACATTTATGGAATAATTAGACAAACTATTAAAGCGGATAGAGAAATTATGTGGGTAGTTTCTTTTTTTTTTTTGGGGTGATTTTGTATAAGCTAGCTTCTTTGGACCATTTGCCACCACGCTTATACTAATACTAAAGTAGCCGCGTCACTAAACGCAATATTTGATGGAATGTCTTCATCGTTTAAGATTCAGTCCTGTGAAAGAGTGGAAAAATGTGAACTTGTTTTCCTTATCATCTGTAGTGTCTTGAAATAACTGAAACGTGTAACGAGTAAACGTATACTCATTTGTATACGTTTTAGAAAGGTTTTTACACTGAGTTGCAATATGACCAACTCATTGCTGGTCCTCCTAAACTGCTTTCATCGATATACGTGTCCTGTGAAACTTTTTATGTCATTCAGAAATGCTTGAGGTAGTGATTCTTTTCGAAACTTCTCTTGCAGTTAGTACATTTTTCAGCGTCCTTCCACACTGTGCTGAAAAGGCATCTTTTTCTAGCATGGTCGATTTAGTCGGTGTCGGACGAGGGTTGCATGGTTTTATCTCCCATTTGGCTGTTTAGAAGCATTTTTTAAAGATTTTATTTATTTATTTTTCCAAGATATTCGTACTATAACCTTTAGCTATCAGGGCGATTTTCATATGCATTACATGACTGGCTACACATCACTCGATTGGCTACTTGGCTGACATGAACTATGAAATTTCTATTAACAATTTGTCTACACAGACCTATTCTGGATAAAATTTCATACGAACTTTGGAAGAAACTAACCTCTGCACAACGTGCTTTTTAAAACTGGTAAATACAATCTTGATTAATTTATTTATTTGGTCAACTTTGTTAAAATAAAATTACTGTCCTAGAATTTAATATTCGACTTGCGTAGTCGAATATTAAATATCGCACCGATAACTAAGATATTAGTTATCGGTGCGATTGTTTTTTATACCTCGGAAAGTCTAATTTTTTAACCCAAAATAGGCAAACCGATTATAGAATTCGCGCAGTTTTACGCGAATAATCAATATTTATACAGTATTATTTATTAATGGACCATAATTTTAGTGATGGTCCATTAATGTTAGTGTGAGTCCACAGACTTCCAAACATTAGGAACAAAGTTATTGTTTATAGCGTCATTTCACTGGCCCTGTTTAGCATAGAAACTGGTTTTCGTGATATTTATGGTGCGGTTATAGTACACCGTTATTACAAGCATAGAATTTCAGAAAATAAATACACCGTAAATTCTTAATTTTTTTTAAATTTGAGGCTGAACCCCTATTATATTTCAGAATGAAATCTTAACACGGGCAATGACTTATCTACTATATCCGTTTTCTCTTCGCAGGCTCTGCGAAGAGAAAATGGACCATTGTAATAAGCAAAAAATAAAGAGACACACCGGAATAATATCAGTATCTTTCATTTTTAGTGCAAGAAAAGGGGAATGACTGACTATGTGGAAATTCGCGGAGGAGACGGGCTCGATCCTGCTCTAATGACAGTTGCTGACGATTTGTGTGGACTCGACTCAATACCAAGTAAGACTGAAATTGCTTTTGTATTTTTGTTATTATCGTATGAATGCAAATTATTTCTGTGGTTACTCTGTTCCTTGTTTCTTGAAATGATTTCTGTTCAAAGGAAAAATGCTGAAAATTTGCGTAATGAGTTCCCTTGACCGTTCATTCTCATTCTGTTATTCCATTTCCTTCCCCAAAAAATCTGATTAAAAGATTATTCTGATGTGAAGAAAGAAATACTTCTCAGGATTTGATTTTTCTTTGAAGCTCGTGTTTTCTACTGCTTGACCATTATAATCGTTTTTTGTATGAGAATTCGTCATTTGACGGCTTTAGATGAATGAAACCTATAGACACAAGCGTGCCTTTTTATGTAAATTAACCAATGTGAGAAAGATGACGTACTTTTCACTGAGAAAAAAAAAAAAAAAAAAAAAAAAAGGATATCAGAAGAAACGTGTGGTTCTTTCGGTGTCCTGTTTGACAATATTAATATATTACCAACCAGGATGTCAACCGAAGGAACCGTAAACTATGTTAAGATATTTGCCAGCAATATATATCTTACGCCCTCGCGAGTAGCACAGTAGTGTAACACCACTGTTCTTCCCCACGGAGTGAAGAAGACCTAAGTTCGAATCCCCTGAATGATGCAAGGAATTTTTATGGTTCTGTTTCACAACGTTGCTGAGTTAGTTGGTCTCAGACGAAGGTCGCATGGCTTTTCTTCCAGAAAACAACAAACCCATCGAAAAACACACGCAGTTAGAGACATAATGTACTTATGTCTCTAAAAGCGCTTTGGTGCTTAACGCACACAACCTAACCGTACATGTTATGTTTCCATTCGATTCCTTCGGTATCCAGTTTGATTATATTGAAATATCAAACAGGATCTCAAAGGAACCCTATGACACCTCCTCATGTAACTGACAAAATCAATATCGAGTTTTAAAAATATCACCTAAATTTATCAACTTATATGAATGAAAAAGAGAGTCAATTAAATTGACTTGACTGGTAAATGAATAACCTTGTCGTTTTAAAGCTGGACTCTCATGAATTAAATCATAATGGTAAATTTCGTCCTTATGACTTGTGTAACACCAAGATCGCCAAAAGCGATGCAATTATGTTTCGGACAAAAGTGCTTTTAATTTTTCAATACAACGATAACCTTCAAAACAAGAAAAACAATTGTTCACATCCATTCTTGTACACGCTTCATTTTCACAAAAGGATACGATTACGATAACCTTAAAAGGATCGATAAAATTTCGGACAGTTAATAATAAACCTACTAATATAATTGCAGCAGTAACATCTGTTATAATTGCTATTGATGCATTTCCTTTTATGTAACCGTAACATAAAAATATCGTTGGAATTCATGCATGAAATTAGCGCATTAATCAAACCTCTCTAAGTAGGCTGTGACCCCAGCAGGCTTTCTACAGCATTCCTTGTTATGAGAGATGCGCAGCCATATATTTGGGCTCTCGTATATTAAGTTCTGAAATGGCTACCATATCGTGGGAAAAAATGACTATTAACAAAAAAAGATTAAGAATTCTTTCATTCACCATATTCTGCTTAACGCTGTTCTGTGTTTTAACAAATTATACAGAACTTCATTACTTGAGCAACATCTTCGTTGGTTTTATGTTACCCTAGTGAATAGAATTCGAATCGGTTATCATGCTTTTACAAATTTTAATTAACGAATTACGCTTGTTAATTCGTTTTAATTTTACTTTAGTTTTAAGACACTATCCTGCCATATTAAATGAGATAATGTCTTAAAATAAGTTCTGTTCTGGATAATATTCTTAAACTGTTATTATTATTTTTTTTTTCAGATTTCATACACAATTAATGTATTTCAGACAAGCGATCAGTGAGTTTTCTATGAAATATGGAAAACTGTTTAGACAGCTTGTTCATATTGTAACATATCGATTACCTGCAGTATTGTTATTAACAATTCCCTATAATGCGCTGATAACGAGCAGTCCTTAATTAATCACAGCCATTCGAGGCTTGTAGTCATTAAATAATAAATAGTTGGCCTTTGAGTTTTCCCAAAGCTGTTGGCATCAACTCCCGTGGAAACAACTTGTTTCAAATAATTAACAACTCTCTGGGTAAAGGAAACTGGATACACTCCAGTCTATAATTCTGTCCCTCCCCGTTTGAATTTATTTCTAGTTCTATCATCATTTAATACAATCAAAATTTCCTCTCGATGTATTTAAACAGCTCCTCTCAGTCCCAATTAAACCCTTTCTAAAGTATTTACTTACCGAGCTGAGTATTTCACATATTCGAACTCATGCAGTTACCCTTTTGCTGATTTCACCTAGGCATGTTGCCTGTCTTCTGACCTTTACGAAAAATTCGATATCTTGTGGGTCTTCTAGGTATGGACACACTGGAAGCCACACCAATTAAAAAAAATTGCGGTCCGATATGGTTTAGAATTGCTTTACAGCGTAATACATAGATCACATACCTGATCTATGTACCAACTTTTTACACTATGTTAATCAGTAAAGAAAAACAGTGAGCATCAAACTGAGGGTGGGAAGCTGATAACTAAGGGAAAGAAAAAGTTTGATGCAAACTAAAGAAAGTTGGTACATAGATTAGGTATTTCTTCTCATCAGGGGACTACACCTGATCATGTACCAAACCACTGCGTTTCTATACAGACTTATGGTAATGGAGGAAAGATTTAAAATAATAGGAAAAGGGGGGGGAGAAAAAGATAAATCCTCCAAAAACATAAGTGAGGTAGCCCCAATTTGGTACATGATCAGGTGTAGTCCCCTGACGAAATACCTGATATATGTACCAACTTTCTTTAGTTTGCATCAAACGTTTTCTTTCCCTTAGTTATCAGCTTTCCACCCTTAGTTTGATGCTCATTTTTCTTTACTTATTAATCATATATTTTTGCTTTTCCTTTCAGCTTCTCTACGTTTAATTGGCTCATTGATTCAGCCTTTAATTCAAATAATTCTATATGTATATATATTTACCTTGGCATCTTGTGTTTGATACTGCTCCATCTTTATGTATTTTTCTTTCAATAAATTTTTTTCTGATTTAATTTATATATAATGTATCTTGTGTTGCAGCCTTGCGCACTCAGGTATAATTTCCGTTATATATATATATATATATATATTATGAAATATTGGAATAGATGTAAAAGGTATGTCAGATCTGACATACCTTTTAGACCCTTAAAAACGTTCCATTCAATGTATCCGAATAACAATAATTAGCTACATAATCATTATTTTATTTTATTCTGTTTTATATAATATTGATAATTATATGTTTATTTCTAGGGTATAGCAATGTAGACCAGCATAGGCTATCTCTTTATAGGTTCTTTGGCCTTATGGCCCGCAGAGTACTTTTATGCCTGTTTTAATACACTTTGAGTACCTATATAGTACCAATTATACACTTACTATAGTAATTATATATATATATATACACTGAGTGATCACTGAATTATGACCACCCGTATTAAAACTGAATGCGACCCGTTGACTACGTGAGATACGAGAGTGCGCAATTAGTCGACCTACGTAGCATAGATAAGGTGTCAGTGGTTCAGTAGGTAGTAAAATTCCGGGCGTGATGGGTAAAAGGAAAGATTTATCGGACTTTGATAAAGGACAGATTGTGGGTACTAGACGAGCTGGTGCCTCGATTTCCCAAACGGCTGAACTGGTGGGGTGTTCGAGAGCCGCCGTAGTTAAAGTGTACCAGGACTGGTGTCAAAATGGTGAAACAACGACCCGATGGAAATCTGCAATGGTCAGCGAAAGGTTGATGTTAGAGGTGAGCGCCGGGTTCGACAACTCGTACAGGCGAACAGGCACTGTTGAAGAGTTGACTACCCAATACAACAAGGGCCAACCCGAAACAATATCTGGCAAGACCATGCGTCGCACGCTCGCACGTATGGGATATATCAGCAAACGACTCCTACGGAATCCTCTCCTAATCAAGGTTCATCGGCATAAGAGACTCGCCTGGTGCAAAGAGCATGCAAGTTGGACATTAGAAGACTGGAAGAAGGTGTGCTGGTCGGATGAGTCACGTTATTTACTCCACACTGTGAATGGTCGTGTACGGATTTGGCGTCAATAATATGAGACATGAGACTCTTGACCCATCATGCATGGTACAAAAGTGCAGGCCGGTGGAGGCGGTTGTATGGTGTGGGGCATGTTTCACTGGCAGAAACTTGGACCCCTAGTGGGTGTGGAACATCGTATCGGTCTCCGCTATCGTCAACTGCTTGCTGACTGTGTACACTCCGTTATGTTACACTTTGTCCCGAATGGTGATGGTGTCTTCCAAGATGACAATGCGACGAGCCATCGGGCACTTGTTGTGCAGGAATGGTTTGAGAAACACAGTTCTGATTTTCAGCATATCGATTGGCCTCCGAACTCCCTCGATATCAATCCCATAGTGCACTTGTGGGACACTATAGAAAGGCATATCAGGCGTCTGGATACACCAATCACCTCCATACCTGCATTGCTGACCGCATTACATACAGCGTAGTTGGCCATGCCTCTCGAACGCTTCCGACATCTTGTTGAATCAATGCCACGTCGGATAGCTGCTGTACTGAGGGCAAAAGGAGAACCTACGAAGTATTAGGTAGGTGGTCATAATTCAGTGATCACTTAGTGTATATATATATATATTTTTTTTTTTTTCTATTTTTTTATTTATTTGTTATTATTATTTTTTAAATTTTATTATGAAAGATTCAGTTTCAACTATTTTAAACATTATTCAAATATATATATGCTTCTACCGGCGAAGCATATATACGACAATACATGTAGAGTGTAGAGTGTGTTTAGTGTTAGACGGCATCAGGGGTTTCCCCTATCTCAGCGTGCTATACATTGTAGGTTTTTTCTTTTCTTTTTTTTTTTTTTTTTTTTGCTGGCACCCACCGGTATAGCACTACTTCCGGTGGGTGCGGGATTTTTGTGCATGAGGCACTTAAAATAGAAGACCAGGCCCAGCACCAAGTGAATATGGGCAGCCATTAGGGTCTATTCGCCAACGGGGAGCGGCTGTGCAGGTGACAGCTTCTCCCTGATGGCGAAGAGACCTTCCATACAGGTCTATTTTGCAGAGGTTCTGCACAAAGTCAACTTTATCAGGTGGAGATAGACGGAAGTCTAGGTGCCACCTTAGACATAATAATAATAATAATAATAATATACATTGTGGGTGTGAAACAGAACACTGTCAATGCCAGAGGTTTAAAAGTGTATGGATTTTGCACATGTGTATTGTTGTGTACCGTTGTTCCTCTGGTCATTTAGCCGATGGGCCCCTAATGGGACCCAATGTTGTCCACACTCACTCATTTTATTAGCAACACTCCTACCATTGCTCTAAATACAGTCAGTTACAGTTCAGATTAAATATTTTTGTATTCTTTACTCCTAACACATCCTTAATGTTTTTTTAAGTTTGTTGCCCTAGCTTTAGTTTCCCGTTCATTTGAAGCTTAACCTCACATCATTCTCAACTCATAGCTCTCGTGGATAGCACAGTTAAATATAATCACCTTCATCACCACACCTGGGTTCGAATCCCTTGAATGACTCGTGGAATTTTTATCTTTTTTGTCTTTTTCACAAAGTGGCTCAGTTAGTTTGCCTCAGGCTTGGGTTGCATGGTTTTTCTCAACTCCAGTTTTTCATCCAACATACAGGAAATCGATCACAGAACACACGGAATTTACAGATATATTATGCACGGCGTAAAATATGGTTGGTAATGCACCTAAGATCCTATAACAAGTAATATCATAAAAGTCATTGGTTTATGCCACATCGCACAAGAACCCTTGGGATGTGTTAATTTGATCCAACTCCCCCGACTAATGGTTCCTCTAAACCCCGGAATCCCTTTCATGACATCAGCAAATACTCTTGCATCCCTCTTTTCAAATATGGTCCATCTCTAAAAAAACGATTTCTTCTGCTAATACAAAGGGTACTAGGAAAGTTTTGCAATATGACGCAACAATGAATCACAGGAAGCTGCTTGTTGCTGCATGTTGAGACATGTTCATACGTGCATAGTAGCCGCCGCGCCAAGTCGATGGGCTCAGTTATTCATTAGTAGTGATAGTGTAAAGTGCTTGCGATGCCATCGTGGTCACGAAATGAGATAAGGACAGTTTTGCGGTATAATTTCGTGCGTGGTTTAACCATAGACCAGTGCTTAGAAGAAATGACTCTTGCACTAGATGATGATTGTCCACATCGTACAACGATATTCAGGTGGTATAGAGAATTCCAAAGGGGAAATTTTACTCTGGAGGATTCTGAGAGGCCGGGAAGACCACGAACGTCAGTTACGGAGGAAAACGTTACTGCTGTGAGGAAAATGCTTGACGAAAACAGGCGAGTGACCTACCAACAGATAGAGGATACTTTGGGCCTAAATGCACCAGCAATTCGTTCGATTCTGCAAGATCATTTGCACGTGAAGCAACTTTGTTCTCTCTGGGTGCCGCATCAACTGACTGAAGAGCAGATGACACGACGTGTGACTTGGTGCCGGGAGATGTTAAAAAAGTTCGATAAGGGACAATCTCGGTATGTGAACAACATCGTGACAGGTGACGAGACTTGGCTGTACTATTACGATCTGCCGACCAAGGCTCAAAACAAAGTTTGGGTCTTTGATGATGACGACACACCCGTAATTGTCAGAAAATCGATCTGTAGATCTGTAAAGGAGAAAATAATAGCTGTATTTTTCAAATCGAGTGGAATTGTGGAACGTGTCGTTTTGGACACGCAGAAGACAGTCACAGCTAAGTGGTATACTGAACAATGCCTGCCTAAAGTCATTGGATCTATGAAGAACCTGCGGCCAAAGTCAAGAATGGACACCTGGTACCTCCATCACGATAATGCTCCAGCTGACCGCGCCAAAGCCTGCACCGAATATTTGACCACGACAGGACTGAAACTTCTCGAGCACCCTCCCTACAGTCCAGACCTTGCTCCCTGCGACTTTGTACTGTTCCCGCATGTGAAAATGAAGCTAAAAGGGAGGCGGTTTTCCAGTGATGAGGACCTTCTACGGGCTTGGGACAACGAGTGTGCTTTACTCCCTAGTGAGGCGCCTCCGTAGCCAGGTGGGAAGGAGCAGCAGTGCATAGCACACGCTTCTTGATTAGACCGGGTTTCGAGCCCGTCACCACCAAATACGGAGAATGCGGAAAGGTCAGGGAATGACCACCGCATATCCCGGAGCAATATGGCCTTAGTTGCTAATGCTCCTAAAAACTAAATAACAAATAACAAACATACTCCCTAGTGAAACTTGGCAGAACTGGTTTAAAGATTGGTTTCGGAGGATGGAGAGGTGTATTGAATGTAGAGGAAATTACTTTGAAAAAATTAAATAAACAAAGCTGTATTGCAAAACTTTCCTAGTACCCTTTGTAGATAGAAGATGGGCAGGCTGTTAAAAATTTCCTCTAAGAAGCCTTGCGAGCCCTTCCAGTCTTAAGTTAATCCAGCTTTCAGCCTATAGCTCCTATCATGCCTGGGCAGAATTCAGACACGGTGCATTCCAATCTAACTCGCATTTTTTGAGCATGCTTCTATATCTATCCACCAAATTTTTTAAGTTTGTGCAGTTCATATGAATATTATTGTTAATTCTCACATGAATAATATAATATAGAGTCTTTAAAAAACCAATAACTGTTTGTTCCATCATTAATTTTCACTCCAGACAGATGGACCTAGGATTCAATTTTATCCAGCAATGCATCAAGTTTTAGTTTCAGTTCATTTTGCTTTCAGATGACACCGTACATATGGGACATTGAAAAGAATCATCTGTTGAACTAAGATTAATTTACTTTGAAAATCAGAATAATAGAATACGAAAGACAGATTGAAATTTAATATTTTAAAACTGAAAACTTTCCCTTTAGAGAAAACTACCACCTTTTTTTTACCGTCGAAATTAAAATCGTATGATTTGACGGTACTAAGTTAAAAAATATAAATTTTAATCTATTATTTGTATTTTAGTTTTCTGATCGCAAACAGTTACAGTAAAAATAGGTCCGTTGGTAGACGCGAGATTACATTTGGTAGAAATCGAGACTTATGCTATTTATTAATAAATGAATTGAATCATGTTATCAAATATATATTATTGAAAGGAACAAAAATTAAACTGGTAGAATATTACGGATAGAATATTAATTGATCAGTGGAGGGTAGGTCGACTCCGATATACAATAATGCTGTATTGCATTCGGAGGAAAGACTGCCAATTAATTAATATTTTATCCACATAGCTGAAGATAACAAAAAACGAAGCAAATAACCGCCCCGATGAATCGATGGTCCCAAGAGCATCCCAAGGATGCTGTTTAGGATTAACGTATGTTGATAGCGCTGGCCACTCAATAAGGGTTATTCATAGAGTTCAGTATATCATCTCTCTATACTTCTGTGTTGCCATTGTTTTCCCTGAAGTACATGCAACTCGGTAAATCTACCCAAAATAAATAAATAAATAAATATTCTATTTATACTTGGGCACGATCACAGAGGTCAGTGTAGTTTACAGCTAATCATTTTGACAAGAATATTATCATTAACTCTTGGTAATATTTAGCGGTCTCTTGGACTGGAACTACAGTCAATTCAAATACGTGCATTATTACATTCCCTTTTACTATTTGGCCATATCAGGCCGCTCTGTCTAAAAAGTATAAGATACAACACATGTCCAATCAGTACATTCTCCCTCCATAGGTGCATTGTCCTTGGCTCTCTCCAAGATGAGTGTACGTCTCGAATCATTCTGTGTAGCAAATTTAAACTCATCAGTAAACCAATTCCCTTGGGGCTATGTAATATGCTGTGTTTTCGCAATTCAAGTGCGCTTTCTGGGGGTGGGAGGGGTAAAGATCTCTATGAAATCTCGTATTTCATAGAGATCCTCCTCGTGCAGCTTCCTTCGTATGATAGACGTTCTTGCAGCAGTCAGCAGTCCAACAGCAAAATATGTACGTTTATGGACGTTAGTCAAAGCCCATTTCCTTGACGGCTATGTTGTGGTCCTTAAGACTATCTTCAGCATGTCTCATCGATGTAACAGTTGTTGCAATCATTACTCCCAATATTACGATGGTGATGAAAACAAAATTTCGGTTGTCCAAATTTCAATTACCTACCATCAGAATTGTAAATTTAGAGATTGGTATTAATGCTTCTACTGAATAAAAGGCAGACTGGTGGTCCTGTATGCGCGAGATGTTACTATACAGGGTGTTTCAGTTAAACGTTTCAGAACTTCTAAGAGGGGTAGGGTACATCCTGACAACTCGAAATCATATAGCAATGTGGGGTCGGAAATGCTTTCCTGAAGCGGTGTTGTACACAGAAGCATCATAAAAAGAAAAGAGACCGTAAGTGAGAAATCGTTTTAATAATACATGAAAAGAAGCAAAAGGTACATGGATTAAAGTAAGTGTTCGAAGTTTCTTCAACCTCGTATTGCTTTCGCACAGTGGTACCTTGGAAAATGTGCTACAAATCCCCTTTTTCCTGCTGAAGTGTTGTTTTCCGATGAGGCATCCTTCACAAGGGAAGGAATTTTCAACACGCATAACGACCATATCTGGGCGGTCGAGAACCCGCATGCAATACGACGTCGTGCAGCACAGATTCGATTTTCGGTCAATGTATGGGCCGGTATTATGGGAGATCACTTCATCGGACCTTACCTGTTACCGTGTCGTCTAACCGGACTTATCTACTTGATCTTTCTGCAGCAAGTATTACTACAACTTTTGAGAGATGAACAGATTTCTGCATGCGACGCAACAGACAATGTGGTTCCAACACGATGGAGCCCCTGCCCATTATAGCGGATATGTTCGTAACTACCTGGATGTCACATTTGGTCAACAGTGGATCGGACGTGGTGGTCCCGTGCGTTGGCCTGCTCGGTCACCCGACCTATCATGTCTTGATTTTTATTTCTGGGGTCATATGAAATCGCTAGTTTATGACACCCCTGTTGACAATGCTGAGGAGCTGGTTGCAAGAATCGCAGTAGCTGCCGAAGAAATTCGAAATTCGCCTGGAGTATTCCAGAATGTTCGGATGTGCATGCGTCGGAGATGTGAGGCGTGCATTGTAGCCCGTGGAAGAAACTTCGAACACTTACTTTAATCCATGTACCTTTTGCTTCTTTTCATGTATTATTAAAACGATTTCTCACTTACGGTCTCTTTTCTTTTTATGGTGCTTCTGTGTACAACACCGCTTCAGGAAAGCATTTCCGACCCCACATTGCTATATGATTTCGAGTTGTCAGGATGTACCCTACCCCTCTTAGAAGTTCTGAAACGTTTAACTGAAACACCCTGTATACTATCAACGGTGGCAGAGATAAAATGGAGTTCGCATTGACGGGAGCGTCCAAGTTATTGCATCGGACTGCTGTTCAGTTTCTTACAGCGGAGGAAATTTTTCCATCAGAAATTCACCGGCAACTGTATGCATCGCCCCCACAGTGTGCCAATAGTAAATCGTTATGATGAAGGAAGAAACACTAGTGGATGGCCGTCTTCCAGGTCAAATAAGACAATGTTGCCTTGGCAGACAACGTTTTCAGGGCATGTCTGTATACGACAGTTGATGATCTAGTCAGGGAGTTGATTATCAGTCATGAGCCTGTCTATGTCATCCGTGGCACATTACTGTACAGGAAGGGCTGCGAAAAAGTTGGTTCCAAAGTGTATGAACGATGAACAGAATGAGGTTGGTAGTGCAAACGGGATGCTAAGAGGAAGGAAATGACTTTTTTGGATCGCATAGTGACTGTAAATGAAACGAGATGCGTCTCATTCACAGTGACAAAGTGAATGCGGCTCATTCACTTGGAACAAGAAAAGAAGCAACGCAACAAGTAATGGAAACATTACTTGTTTCCATTACTTTCCACTGCGTTGTCAAACAATGGCAACGCAACAAAAAATTCAAAAGTAATGGAAAAGTAATGGCCGAAACATCATCTCGGCCGAAGAAATTGGAATTTCGAAAGCACTGTGAAGATCATGTTCATACTATTCTTTGGCTCTTAGCAACTGTTGCTGTGCCATTTCATGTATGGAGATGAAACAGTCAACTCACAGAATTACTCACGAATTCTCAAAGTTGATCTTCCACCTGCCATCAATAATAAGAGACTCGGATACTTGATTGACGGGTCATTTTGTTACACGCGATAAAGCAGTTCAAAAACTACACTGGAAAGTGATAGAACTTCCTCCATGTAGCCTGGACATCACACCTTGCGGCTTTCATATTTTTTGAAGCTGAAAAACGATCTGGAAAGATATCGGATCCACACGGACGATGAGATGAAGGAAGCCGTCAAAAATTGGCGCCAACAGCAACCAACATTGCTTCTATGAGTAAGGAATAAAATATCGGTTGAACAGATGAAACAAGTGCCGTTGTGAAGATTTGTTTTTTAAAAAAATCAAGTACAGTACTGGTTATTGGTAAAAAAATAGCGGATACCGTTATACGAGCTAACAGTGTCACAGATAGAACCAGAATGCGTTAATATGAACGAATATTGTAATTAGATTCATATAATATTATCTAATTTAATTCATATAATATTATCTAATTTAATTCATATAATATTATCTAATTTAATTCATATAATATTAATAACTTAATTATTTATTTTTTGGCATTATCAAATATTGATATTTCATGTGAAATACTTGGTTTGTTGGGACGAATACGTGCTATCAAGAATACTTCCCAGTCCTGATATCTGGCGAATGCACCTACTATGTAACAATCTACAATAATTGTGTGTGCACCCCCTTTACAAGTATATCCTACTTTTAATATACTGGTGAGCAAAATTTAAGGACCAGTCAGGTTTTCGCCTGTAGCTTCTCATAGGAGTGGCCTGGATATGGGAAAAGCATACCAAAGGAACCTCGTGAGGTACAGAAATGATGAAGGAAACAACACCGACAAAACAACGGAAACAAAACGGTACAGAGAGACTTTATTCAAAAATGGCAACATAGCACTGGCTGCCATGATACAGATGCATCACTGCCAAAGATGGAACAAAGGGAAGAGGTGGTCCTCAGTAGGAGTTATGGCCATCCCTAATGTCGATCCAGGCTTTGCAACGCCTGTCCATACTTAGAAGAATATTGTTGATAAGTTCTTGCGGTAACATCGTCCATTCCTCTGTCAGCGCCATCTTCAGCTGGTGAACATTTTTTGGTGGGTGTGGACGTGCCGCTAGGTGTGTCCCCAGGCGTCCCATATGTGTTCGATGGGATTTAGATCGGCGGCGGAACGGGCAGGCCAATCCATACGAACAATGTCCGTCCTCACTTTCCAAAAGCATACCAACAGCTGCAGTGCGATGTTATAATCCATAAACACGAATTCGGGGCGAATGGCACCTCGGAACAGACGCACATGGGGAAGGATTACCTCAGTACAGTAGCGTGCACCGGTTACAGTACCGCCTTCCAGTATCTGGAGTTGTGTACGTCCATCCAAGATAACGAATCCTTTCAGCGATGTATGCGGGGTGATACCGTATGCCAACCTCTCGCCAGATTAGCTGACGTCCGGAATCGCTGCTGAGACTGAATCTACTCTCATCAGTAAAGAGTTCCTTAAGTAAAGATTTTGTGGTTGTAACCTTTAGAAATAGTGTTGGTCCTTACGTTTTGCACACCAGTGTAGGTATTGCTTCCATGTGACGTTTGGAATTAACCAAAAGCCACATGCAAACGCCAAACTCTTCCCAAGAGGGAGGTATTCCAATACGTGTTGAACGACAGTATACAATGTGTACAATTTGATCAACATGTGTTTTAGAGACCTACGTTTGATTGCACAATTTAGTAATATTTGTTATATTGACTGAGGATTATTCTGAATGTTGCTATTATTACATTCGTCACGAACTAGTTCTATTTTCTTCTGTTTTCTTTGTCTCAATTTTTGTTTGTTTGTTCTATGATTGTTTGTATTATGATTGTTTGTTTTGTTTCTATCCGGCCAATATAGCTAGATTACGAAGTTTAAAATTGAAGGAAATTTTAAAGTTGTAGTTTGAATTTTAAAGTAATTGTCATTATTTTCTATTTTATCAAAAAGCTATAGCCCTCGTTGTAGCACAGTTGGTATAATCACCGTCCTCTCCACACAGGGTAGAAAAAAAACTGAATTCTAATCCCGTCAATGACCGAGGAATTTTAATGGGTCGTTTTCATAACGTGGTTGAGTTAATCGGTCTCAGGCGAGGATAGCATAGTTTTTCCTCCCGGGAAGTCTGGTTGTTCGTCCAGAAAATCGACCACAGAACACACGCATTACAGTCATATTATACAAAGTGTATATATTGCGCAATGTAGCCTAAGTTGCTGATGCGTGTAAAACCGAATAACAACAACCAAAGGCTCAAATTTAATATGCACATTTGTAATGTTATAATGGTATTTCTCCCTCTTGATATTATGTTCTCCTAAGTATTCCCACGTAACTCCCTGTACCGCCAAAGGTCTCTGCTCTCTTAGACCTAGTGGAAAAGGACACAATCCAAAGCAACTGCCAAATATAAATCCAAACACATATGCCAAAGCAACTAAGGTCACCGACGCCTCGTGACCTTAGTTGCTTTGGCATAAACGTTTACCAACTCATCCGAACCTAGTTCCACACAGCAACACATTCCAAAAATTACTGAAACACTTCCGGTATCTTAAAATTACCAAAATGTCTTCTCATAAAGCAAAGGAGGATGTTTTAAATAAAATTTCTAGAAAGTTTAACCTTCTAGGCGCTCGTCTCATTCGCTAACTTCTGAATGTATTTCTTCCATATATTTCCCGCTTAGCCTTGGTTATGTTTATTTCTCTTTGAACTTCTGTATTGCCGCTCGGTACTTGATGTACTGCTATTTCTATGTCACAGATGGCAGCTTTTGTGTCCCCAACGACTTAACAACAGATGTTTGCATATTCGCTTATCTTTACAATAAGAATATTTTAAACTTGTTTCGGACCCATCGCATTTGACTAATTCAACAAGTATCATCGCACATACGCTGACGATAAACAAGGAGATTAAATGCATAAAATTCAGTGTAAGAGGATTGAAGGGTAGCGTTGTAATAAAGTTGATGGACTAATTTGCATATTTGTCCTTTGAAGGCAACAGTGTGCTTCGTCTGTGGTCAAATGTATCGACCAAACTACATTTCAGTGCTCCCACCTCTTCATGGTCCGCGTGATATCCCCACTACTTGCTCGATGATAATTAAAGAAGATAATTGGACCCAACTTTCTGTGTGAATTGGCTGTAATTAAAGGCTGTTTCTGACAAAGCTTACAATTGTTGCCTATTTAAGTAGTCAACAGTCATAAGCTCTATCTTTACACATGGGTAGCTAAGGTTGTTCTTGGGTAAAAGACACAGGAGAGAGGGATCGTTGCCTGGAAACAACAGGAATCTTAATATCAGTGTAGAGGATGGATTACGGAGAAATAGCGAATATTGGTGCTTTAACAATTGATCACAGCAGCCTAATAACTTAATGCTCTAGTTGTTATGCAGGTGGAGAATAAGTTGATTAAATTCTCTGCTGTGACATTTGTAAACCATGCTTAATTTTTCATTTAATATTAATATTAGTATTAGCATTAGCGATATGGTGAAAAGAATCCATAAGCTTTTGGTGCATCAGCCAAAAAATAAATACATTAATTAATTTATTAAAAATAATATAATAGAAAAATAAATAATAAAACAAAATAAAATATCTATTTGACTCCCTCCTCATTTTTCCAATCTATTAGCTTCAAACAGCCATGGAGATAACTTATTCCAATAATCAACAACTTCCTGGCTAAAAGAACACTTCCTGCAATTGTTTTTCTGAAATTGTTTGCTCAAAGTATGATCTCGCTAATCTTAGAGGGATTATCTTAGATATGCTGATGGAAGAATATCCCTTTAGTATAAATCGTACCGAACAGTGCTGAATCTTATTTTACAAAAATTGAAGAAAAAGG
Organism: Mastigoproctus giganteus; assembly: GCF_048544385.1. Lineage (NCBI taxonomy): Eukaryota > Metazoa > Arthropoda > Arachnida > Uropygi > Thelyphonidae > Mastigoproctus > Mastigoproctus giganteus. The sequence goes on from NC_143575.1 coordinate 62,890,101, forward strand.
TCATCTGTATTTTAATTTTTTTTTTCTTACAGGTAAGAGATCGATTGATATTGCATGCGGAAATACTGCAGTTCGTCTGATATCCAGCGGGAGATTTGAGAACACCGTAACTATAAGTTTCGACCTTCTTCTGGACTTCATGTCACCCAGTCTCATATGTCCTGCCCTTTTGGAGTCTCTCTGACCTAAAAGGTAATGAAATTGTTTGTAGTTTGGATGTTACGCTTCGTACGAAGGAGGAGTATAAATAAAATTTAAGTTTTGTTTACTTAGTGAAAATGCAGTTAAGCCGACTCTTATGATGCAATCCGGAAATGATTTCTCGATTATGTTATAAGAGATCAGTTTAGATACTGGTGGCAAACCAAAACGTGGATAGGTACCAGAAATCATCTTGAACAGCCATTAAAATTTTAAATTATCAGTTATTTAAAAAATATATCTCTGAATAGTCCTATGCATATAAATGAACTCTTTGCAACGCCTTTAAATGGGTATGAATCGTTTATTGACATAGTTTTGTTTCCTGCTTGCAGCACCTCTTCGCATTCGATCATGCAGAGTTCTCCCAGGAGAAAGAGGATGACGTCAGGCAGTGAGCAGCGAGTGCCATTGTGAATATCCCCATCAGGGAATCCTTTCCACTTTTGTGTATATTCGGTTATACAACACCACCACCACCACCACCATTACCACAGCAAAAGCAGCCAACAGATATTGAGTTGAAGGACGTTCACCGGCCCTGTTTTTCGTTATGCGTCTTGTTTGAACCATTGGTTTTTCTCCTTACCACAATGTCGCTTTGTTCGTGTTTTAACTTTTCCTGTGTGGTGTCGTGCTGTATTCTAAGTAGTTAATAAAATTACTTTTACTTTACCATCACACTGTGGTCTCTTCATTCAATACACAGTAAAATGTAGAGTTGTTCTTATTTCTCTGTCAGTCTGCAAAAAAAGACAGATTAATAAGTAATCATGAATTCACTTAAATTTAAATGTGGCTATTAAGCTTAGCTGTTCACTGGCGTGTAAAATGTGGGGAGAGAGAGAGAGAGAGAGAGAGAGAGAGAGAGAGAGAGAGAGAGAGAGAGAGAGAGAGAGAGAGAGAGAGAGATTTAACATTTACAAATTCATAAATCTAGCATTTGGTAATTTTTTATGTTTTAAAAAATTATTGTTTCAGAATTTTAAAACACAAGGGTTTTTCAAATAGTGGCAATGTTGCAGCGTACATGCTCTAGCGGGTAAGAATCGTGGGTCGGGAGCTACATGTAAAAGATGACAGGACAATTGTACAACAGCAGCATTTTCTTATGAGTGTGAATGAGAAAGTTGTTTGCTGGACTGAGAAGTGGGTAATACGGGTTCACTTTATTAAGCAAGATCAGTATCCTTAGATAAAACTGAAACCTGCACGGGGGGTGAAACGCAAAAGAATGTTTCTGTAGTTTTTCAGGAAGCATGGGAGCATAGTATTCCTTATGACCGGAAGTAGTAGCTTTGCAAAGTTGCCAGTATGCGTCTTGAACACTATTGGAAGAATGGTGACGCATTTCTGAAAAGGACAATTCGCCATTAATGAAACCTAGGCTCAACCTTATGAGCCAGAGCTGAAATGTCAGTCCGATGGACGGAAAATCCTTGAGCACGTCTCCTCCATTTTTTAGCTATGAAGCCTTGTGATTTTGATTTGTTCCACAAGATGAAGATATCACTCAAAGATCAACTCTTTCAGACAAACGTGGACATATTCCTAGCAGTATACATATTTCTCGTTGCTCTTCAAGAAAAATATTTGAAATTATGTGACTGTAGAATACTGTCGTAAGGAAACCGTGTGGTAGGACTGTGTTATCCAGGCTATTTGTGAGTACAATATTCATAAATAGCCGACAGGTAGTGTTTCACGGTTACATTCTTTCAAACAACACGTCGCAAATAAAGCTATGAAGTAACGGTCATGTTATCACTATTTTTTTGAACAACTCATTCAATTCATAGATTGAATTAACTTGGAGTCATCACTTCCGTCTTTATTTATTTTTAAGGTTTCGCTATACGAGTGTTGTAAAACACATATTTTATTTCTTTATTACTTAATTATTGTTTATTTATTTATTATTGTTTGTTTATTTATTATTGTTTATTTATTTATTTATTATTGTTTGTTTATTTATTTATTATTGTTTGTTTATTCGCTTATTATTGCTTATTTATTTGATTCTGTGTGTAACTGGAACACGCTGGTAAAAGAATAATTACTCAATTTCATATAATATTGTATTAAAATAATTTATAATCATAGTATTATTATCATTTATCAACCCACATACTAAAATATCGCTGAATACAAACATTTTATTACAAATTAAAGGTACGAATTACTATTATTTAACAACAAAAGAAAATAGTAACACCTTTGATTATAGGCGCCTTCACGGGCAGGCTAGCGTTTATGATCGCTTTCTTTCCGCACTATACTGAAAAGGCCTGGGTTCGAATCGCATCAAGACTGGAAGGACTTTCATTCACTTCACACACATCAACCGTGGCTGAGTTAGTCGGAGAGGAGGACTGTGCCACCCTTTCCGGAAACTCGAATTTTTCATCCAGCAAAACAAGCAGATCAACATCGAATACAGGCCAGCTACGAATACAGTACACTAAAGTGTAACCTTAGGTTCTTTGGTTAAAACTTTGGCTATCAGTAAACTAAACCTTTCGCTAGACTGCTATACGTTATAATATTTCTTGGTAGCAAATATTTTCGATTAAGATATTTCAAACGTTAATCCCCAATGAAGCCTAGATGAAAGTTCGGGAGTTTTGGCCAAGTTTTAATATATTGTAATTGTCCTGATTATGATCAGTTTTCATGTAGTAATAATTGGTAAACCTTTAGATGTAAAGGCCTGGATTTTATTTTAATTTTATTATTAGCAAGATATTTTATCAGTTACTGCGACAAATATGTCAAACGCCGTGTCACGGGACTGCCATACTAAATAGTGCATGTCGCACAAGATGCCACAGTCATTAGCCGGCGCTGGCTTATAGCACTAACGTGCCAAAATGGTCACCCTACATTACTTATCGAAGTAGACTTGCTTACACATGTTGGAATGTTGTTAGAAGTGCCCTAGTACCGCTGCATGTACGTTGGCCACCAGGTTCCGTGCTGCTAACTGACCTGCAGTACAACGATTCGTTTATACACTGAGTGATCACTGAATTATGACCACCTACTTAATACTTCGTAGGTCCTCCTTTTGCCCTCAGTACAGCAGCTATCCGACGTGGCATTGATTCAACAAGATGTCGAAAGCGTTAGGGAGGTATGGCCAACCAAGCTGTGTGCGTGCGTGTGTGTGTGTGTGTGTGTGTGTGTGTGTGTGTGTGTGTGTGTGTGTGTGTGTGTGTGTGTGTGTGTGTGTGTGTGTGTGTGTGTGTAATGCGGTCAGCAATGCAGGTAGGAGGTGATTGGTGTATCCATACGCCTGATATGCCTTTCCATAGTGTCCCACAAGTGCTCTATGGGATTGATATCGGGGAGTTCGGAGGCCAATCGATATGCTGGAAGCAAGAACTGTGTCCCTCAAACCATTCCTGCACAAGTGCCCGATGGCATTGGGGAAAGAGTGTTAACATAGCGGGATGTACACAGTTAACAAGCAGTTGACGATAGCGGAGACCAGTGTTACGTTGTTTCACATGCACCAGGGGATCCAAGTTCCTACCAGTGAAACATGCCCCACACGATACAATCGCCTCCACCGGCCTGCACTCTTGATACCATGCATGATGGATCAAGAGCCTCATGTTGTGGACGCCAAATTCATACACGACCATCCACGGTGTGGAATAAATAACGTGACTCATCCGACCAGCACACCTTCTTCCAGTCTTCTAAAGTCCAACTTGCATGCTCTTTGCACTAGCCGAGTCTTGCACGCCGATGAACCTTGGTTAGGAGAGGATGCCGTAGGGGTCATCTGCCGGTATAGCCCATACGTGTGAGAGTGTGAGAGCAGCAAGCGTTTTCTGCCTGTCCATTTTGAGGTGGTCTTTGAAGGTTAATCTGTCATCCCACTTCAACCCCAAATCGGTGTGAGAGTTTACCTTTTAAATGACGGTCCCGTTGATTTTCAGTGTAATTTCATCTTTTTCTTCCTTTTCGTGAAGATCATCTTCACAAAATAAATAACGTGACTCATCCGACCAACACACCTTCTTTCAGTCTTCTAAAGTCCAACTTGCATGCTCTTTGCACCAGGCGAGTCTTTCACGCCGGTGCTTTCTGAGTGTTCAACTTTAGTCCGAGACATCATAGATAATCCTGAAGTTCAACCAGGACGTTCTGTGTTTTGGAGGCGACTGTATCTGTTAATGCTCCACTGTATTTGATTTCGTATTTCATTCCCGTGTGTAATAAGGCTGTTGTTAAACCATGAATAAATGCAGCTTGTTGGAGGATTGGGGGTGAATTGGTCTTTTTGTTCGATTTTATCCCTTCACCGTCTCGCTGTCATAAAAATACGTTAGTAACACATTTTTCTCCGTCCTTTCCTTTTTTCGAAAAAGTAGTAAAACTACTTTAAAATCGGAAATATTTTTTAAAAAATACTGCGAATTTGTGCTTATTTACGTTAACATCAAGGGAGATATGCTGTGCTTTCTATCTGCTCTCCTTAGCAAGATATTGCGACTTGACACTGGAGGAAGAGAGGCAATTGGAGGGCTGTTACGACTAGAGGGACAGGCAATTGGAGGACTGTTATCACTGGGGTAGTACGGAGGGGTATCCTCTCTGGATTGTTGTTCAGAACAATTATTGCCCCACTGGTGCGTAATAACCAAAAAGCATCTCCTATGAAGATGACCTTAAGATTCTTATCACAGTCGGGCCCAGTGCCAACCTCATCACGACCAGTAACCACATTAATAATAGTCTTTTGGAAATCGCATCCTTTCTACAGCACTTTGTTCTGACGATCAATTCCGGGAAGACCAAGATGATGACGTTCTCTCTGAAGACCAATACTTCTGTGATTGCTCCCACTTTTGGTAACACCCAAATTCCTGTTGTTACTTCATATTCTGACTTAAGTGTAATGTTTGACCCTAAACTCCCTTTTAATACGCAGCTAGATAAACTCGCCTCACGGGCTTCGAGTCTTCGTTGGACAACAAAACAAAATCTGTTACACATTAAATATCCTAAAATAATCAAGAATTACATCAGAACAATTATCTAACCACCTTTAACGTACTCTTCGGAAGTCTGGGTCTCAGCCACAAAAACAGCTAAAAAGCCCCTCAATACATCTGAATATTGGGTACTGAAATTGGCCAATTGGAAATCCAATCTGCTACCACAAGCTAGAACAACAGCATTAGCATATGCAATGGGAGTTCCCCGTCCCCCCGAGCTTATTGATTCCCGGAGGTTGGTCGTCACAGTGAAAATGGTTGCGGGATTTATCTCCGAGCCATCCATATGGGATACATACTGCTGGAGAATCCCTGTCTCTGCCTTGAGGCTGCCCGGAATTCGAGACTTTTCTTGACAGATCAGTTTCTCCTTTTTCAGATGCTCTCCCAGGTCTACAATCTTGATGCTGCTCTTAACAAAAATTGCATGTGATAAAAGATATAGATATAGAAAAAAGGTGCTTTCCATGCAGTGACATCAGCTGGACTCAGTCTCTTTTTTTTCTTCTAGTTTACTTCACATTATACAGTATGTCTTGACATTGTTAACCCCCGGTCTACATGCAACATCTCTCTCTCTCTCTCTCTCTCTCTCTCTCTCTCTCTCTCTCTCTCTCTCTCTCTCTCTCTCTATACTGAGTGTTTACGTTGCAAATTAGGAACGCGGGATATAACGTTGTTCTTTGTAATGAGCGAAGATTTCATCATTATACGCAGCTAAGTGACAATGTCTTTCAATAAGATGCTAAAATAATTTCAGAAGACATACCCAATATCCACATAAAGTACACAATTTGTATTGTGTACTTTATGTGAATTCTATTTTTCAATATCAACTGGCGGAAATGCAATGTAATCAGACGTTTCCAAAGAAATAAGCATAAGAAAAACACTCACTGCACAGAGAGAAAGCAAAAATAGATTATTTTCCATAGTCAGAGGAAGATAAACGATACGAATAAAATTCAAATCAATATTCGGCGCGTGCTGAACGTTGATTCGCATTGTTTATCGTAGAACATAATCATCACCTGAGTGATGCTAATCATGCAGATGCTTTCAGAAATATGTTTCCTGATAGCGAAATAGCAAAAAAAAAAAAAAAAAAAACCAGCGGGTATGAATTGAATAGATAGGGAAATAAGAGGTAGCTTGGGTTTATTCCTTAAAAAATGGGTCATTTTCCCTTTGCTACAGATGGAAGTAATCAAAGAGAATCCAAACTGTATTCCTCCCACTGTGGTTACCTTTCGTAATAAAAAATTATCGATCGATTCAAATGCCACTTACTCTGAGTGCTACAGTAGTATTATAAGGTTGCTAACCAATGCTGACACTGAAAACGTGCTCAGTGTGGTACTTTAAAGATCATCTTGTGACCAACCGTAAACAAATCGTGGGTTTAAAAATCTGTCTTGCGCTTGCCGTTGATAACCCGGGCATGATAAGCCTAGAAAGTGGAGTAGCAAGAATATTAAAAGAGGAGACTGAGCATTTAATCGCAATATGCTGTCCTTGTCATCTCCTTTCGCGGGTAGCACATTATAATCGGTCGTCCTCCCCACACCTGGTGGAAAAGGCATGGGTTGGAACCCCGTAAATGACCCAAGGAACTTTTATAGGCTTTTTTCACTCCGTGGCTGAGTTAGTTGGTCTCAGGAGAGGCGAGCACGGTTCCCTCAGGAACTCCATTTTTACGTCCAGAAAAACAGGGAAACTGACCAGAGAATATACACAATTTACAAAATAATACACACTGATAGATGAGATGATTCTTGGGTGGCCCTAATACGCGCTTATTTTATTTACATATTTATTGTCTTTGTATGCTGAAAAGCGAGCTACATATCTTCTTATAAAGGTGGAAGGAATGAATACTTTATGAACATTTTCTGCTATCTAGAAAGAAGTGCTAAAAGGAAAGATAGATTCAAAGTTTCAATTATGCGCATTCCATTGAAAAAAAAAAAAATTGAAGTATGATGTGTTTACACGTTGGCTGTCTTCGGTTGAATGATGTTGTAATAGGGTTTTAGGAGCATTAGCGATTAAGGCCATATTGCTCTGTGTATATTGTCTGCAAATTGGCTGTGTTCTGAGGTCGATTTTCTGTTTGCTGCAGGAAAAGCCCGAGTTTCCAGGAGAAAAAAACCATACTGTCCTTGACTGAGACCGCTTGACTTAGCCACGTTGCGAAAACGCTCATCATCGACGGGCGTTTAGGTCTTTTCCACCCAGTGTGGGGAGAAAGGCGATTATATCAACTGTGCTACCTACGAGGGTCTTCGGTTGAATGTATAATTGGCTAGTAGAACTGATACCTCTGGCAAATCTTTAAATAAGTGGAGAGAAAATTCATATGAGCACTTCTCAGTGTTACCAAATTGAAAAGTACAACAAGCAATGGCTAGTTAGTGGCACAGACTCATGATCAAATGAACTCATGAAATGAGTTCATTTGATCATGAGTCAGTTATTTCTGAATCGCAAACTTGTGGTGAAAGCAGTCCTAAAGACACCAAGGAAGCTGATAACTCTTAGGCATGTTATCTTCACTCGCGCAGAAATTCTGTTCATGATCCTATCTTCTGGTTTGAATAAAGCAATTTTCTTGCTTCTTTTAAACGTTATGCCATTGTTTAAAAGTTCTCGTGGTTCTTCAATCCAACGCACCTCACATCCATTTACTGCGATCATTGCTCACAGTTATGTAGATGAACGTTTTGTGAAAATTTGTTATACCAACAGTTGTTAAATTTCCCACTTCAATTTTGGAAGTAGTTTGCCAAACTAGACTGAATTAGAAGGATGATTCTGGCTAACTCATTGGCAATTGTAGTGGCAAATTCGTGTAATGGCATATTTAGCCTAGTTTCAATGTGAGAACCTAGCAAATGCTATTATGAAAAAAAGAAAGAATTGAGGCTCAGCATTACTGCAGAAGTGCCAAGTTTGCTTCCGTATCTTTCTTGAAATAATCATAATCAGTTGATGTCTGATGGTTAGTTGACTCTTATCAGACAACCAACCAGCAGACATCGGACAACGAACCATATATCCACAGACAGAAAAATCCTAAGTAAGTACGCTTGAAAGCATACTTAAGGATTTTTAATCTTTTTCAATCAGCTGGTAATCGGTTCTATGGCTCTATTTAAATATAAAATGTGCATGTGGCCAGTAAAATTTATTTAACTTTGAGTTTAAAAATACAGTTATCTAATCTGCAGCTTTTCGAAAGTCAAAAATTGACAGCTATGTATTTTGTTTGTAATTTACCTTTCATATTAATGTAACTTTCCCATTTCATATTGAATAAATCTTTATTTTCCTTTCGTTTATCGATTTATTTTTTAATTTTTTAAAATGTTTTATTTCCTTTGGTAATCGCCCACTCCGAAAGGCGGCGTGAAGATCGGTCTCGCGCAATTCTTTCTAGTTCTGTTCTAAAGTGTTTGATGGTGTGCGCGTTAATTTGTAGCGTATTATTCTGTGACAATTCCTTTTATTTTGGTTGCTGACGGTTTTATTTCCTCCCCTGCAATCTGCCCGTGGTAAGTAGAATAATATTTCTGAAGTATCGCGTTCTGTTGCTAACTTATTTTATTCAATTACAGTTTAAATTTTTGTTTACTTGTTATTTGCGAATTACGTTACGTACAAGCTCAAATCATTCTGGTTATCAATTTGTGTGAGATGTAACTGCAATATGCTGTGTAACTTCAATTGCTACGAAAAATATCTTGCCGTTAAACATATTCCTAGAAATATATCCGTCACAAAAGTTTGTGTTTCTTCTCGTTTCGCACTTCCGAACTACCCACCTTACCTCAACTGAGTGGATCGTTTGGAACGTAAGAAACTACATAATCACTTTACTTCTGCTATAGCAAAACCAGTTTAAATTTTGTGGCTGAAATCTTTTTTTAATGAATAAGAATATATTAGTGCTATGGATATTACTCAGTATGAATGTGATAACGTGTTTTAATGATATTAAGTATTTGCTATTTATAAAAAACGTAATAACTTACTGCCATCAATTACGAAACGAAAGTGAGAAATATATTCATGCCATTTCTTCTTCTTCTGTGATTAGCTGTGTTGTGAACAGCGAATCATAAAGAGCCCAATATTGGAAGAGGCTAGATTTCAGATTCTTTTACTTTAACATATAAATACAATCTCTGTGAAAATTAAAATACTCTTCAGTTTATTAATTATACAGCTAATTAATTATCACTTAATTGGTTTAATTAATACCATTTATTAATATTATAAATTAATTAAATTTTATAATTATTTTATATTAATTTAGTTAAACTATTAATTATAAATTGTTGTTAAATAACTATTAACCTTCACTCGCTCGCACCTTCAGTTGTAATGAAGACACTCGTGCCGCATCTATTTGAAACCCCCTTGTTCTTTTTAATTATAAAAAATAATTTTTAATATTTTCTACCGAATTGAAAACGGTGATCCATTAATCATGATTTGCTAAACCCAATTAAAAATGGCGAACGAAAACAAATTAGGGAAACCAATAAAGGTTATACTCAAGATTATGGGTATACCTCTGGAGGAAGTGGCTTCTTTTGCTTTTGAATCCGTCCCGAATTACTGGCGTAAACTAACCTAACCTTTTTTCGCTAGCCAAAAATGAAAGTCTATTAAAGGGTTCTTAAAAATACCCACACTTCTTTTGCTTGAATCGCTCCCGAATTTGGCCATGCCTGCAACGCGGTGACAAGGTGTACCCAGGAGCGGATTAAGGTCGGTTGAGGCCCCGGCCGCAGAAGAAAATATTGGGCCCCTTAAAAAAAAGAGACAGAAGGGAAAATAAAAATACATGTTAACCATTTTTTTAAAAATAAATAAAAAATATTATTTTTATTTAAAATATTAAATAAATTAAAACTATTATTGATGTTTTATTTCCAATAAAATTTGAATATAATATATGTATAATATAATTAATAATAGCATAATAATAATCACAAAGTTTTGAACTAATAGTTGAAACTATTAGTTGAACTAATATGTTCAACTAATTTGTTGGGGTTTTGCGTGGCCCTTCAGAAGTCGGGGCCCAGGGCGCTCGCCCGGTGCGCCTGCCGTTAAATCCGCCTCTGGGTGTACCCATAATCTGGAGTTCAGCCTCAATAATAATAAAGATTTTAACGTATTTTTTAGAATTTTAAAAGTTATTGGCCACTATATTGAAACAGACGCAACGTGAATGTCTGTTTTTGTCAGATATTCGTGTTTAGCCGGCAAAATTCGACACCTGTCGTTGGTGTCTCACAGACACCACATAGTAATGGAAGTTTCCTAGAAGGGCAACTTCAAAGATACCTACAGCCCGGTCTCCAATGAAAATTTCCAAGGACGACAGACAATAACGTTGCCCATGTACATAGCTCGCATAATTTATCATGTGACGACTTGTATGTCTAGAATAGGAGCCTCTTCTTAAACTATCTTCTTCCGTCTCATTTTTACACCCCGTTATTAATACTATCGCTCTGCCTCGCAGATAACTGTTTATATATATATATATATATTTTTTTTTTTTTTTTATTATTATTTTTTATTATATATTGCGTGTTATTCCAGTCAGTATGGCGGGAAAGCGTACGAGTGGACCTGGCAATGTTTGTGTTTCGAAAAAGCGGCATACACTTACGTTCGAGCAAAAATTAGAAGTTGTGAAAGTGTATGAAGGTGGAAAAACAATAAGGATCATTTCACGTGTTTTAAGGCTGGCAACATCCACAATGAATGCAACAGTGAAAGATAATGAACGAATAAAAGACCATGCAAGAAGTTCCGCGCCTTTAAAGTCTACTGTGAGAAAAAAAGAAGGCATTCGTTCAAACCTCCCTACCTAAATTCGTGAGAAAGATTGAGCGACCTCTCAACTTTAAAATTCTCTGACTCCAACTTCAGCACCATACTTCTATGGGCCTTCCACTTCAGCTATTTTAGATCCGGAAGAGGAGTCTGATATTGACGACGTGATAGCTCTCTCTTCAACCTCATCCTCTTCCAACTAATATCAGTGTCATATATAAGTTAAAGGTAAACTTCAGCGATTATCTGCAGGATGGAAGCCTCCTCAACAATTCATGTCGAGGGAAATGGACCATAATCTGCCACGCTGGCCCAGTGGGTCGGCAGATTGACCGTATTTAGAAGTCCGAGGCTTGAACCCCGGTCTACTCAAAGAGCGTGTGCTACTGCATTTCCCCTCCTGACCACTCGGCTTTTTTTTTTTTCTTTTGTTTTTTTAATTACACCACGGGATTTTTTTTTCTTTTCCACTTCCTCTGGAATGGGCCCCCAGAGGAATCTGGTCCGCCTTTTGACAACATCAGGCGAGTCAGAGTTTCTTTTGAGACGGTACGTATTTTATTGGGACTGGCCCACCTTCCCGTGGTGTGGACGAGTACCCAGAATCATCTGTCCAGGTGACTGATGCTTCTGAGTAGCCAAGAGGCCAGAACAGAACACACACATAATACACACAAACCTACGTCATTCACATTCTGGCCCATTTGTAGTGATACTGTTCTTCACAGAGATACGAGGCGGATTTGAACAGACACATAACGTCTGTTCAACGTTCTAGGAGCCGCCCTTTACAAAACACATGTCCACTGACCACTCGGCTACGGATGCCTTAATTGCGAAGCATTTCGCTCTCTCAGGAAGGTAGCCTGAAGGCCGGCTAGTACAGCTTTTTTAGTATATAAAATCATCTCTGACTTAGCTTTTGGTAATTACTATGCCAACGACAATGATTTAAAATTGTTTTCCTTTAAATCACTACAAGTTTACGTAATATTTATATCTTTCTGCAACGCAAACAAAAAAGAAAAATTTATTTCTGTAGGAAAGTATTGCCGACCGGTCTAGCCGGGTGGGTAAAGTACCTGCCTAGCAACCCAAAGGTCGCGGGTTCGAATCCCGCCTCGGGCTTGGATCAAAGTACTGCAAAAACCTTGGGAGGTGCATTATGGCCACAGAAGCCGATGCGCCAACAACTACCAAAAAAAAAAAAAAAAAAGGAAAGTATTAGCAATTCATCCTTGATGGACGCTCTTTCATCATATGCTTCCTGGCAATCCTCCCATGACCAGTCCTGGTGGGCTGTATGGATGCATATGCAAGCAAATACAAAATCTAGATTTAGTTGTATAAATTTAAATATGTTTCATATAAGTTTTTAAAGGAATTTTCTGTTACAATCCCCCACCACTACAAATTGCTAGTTGCCCAGTAATTATATATATAATCATTATCTTTATCACTGAATTATGACCACCCCATCCGTAATGGACTATGCCTTAGTATAAAAAGCCGAACAGCTTCTTGTGCGAGAGCAGTGGTAATTTGCATCTGGTCGTGCAAGTAAAAGTGATCAAGTAGCAGTTACGGGACGTACTAAAGATATCACGCAGTTTAAAAAGGGGCATGATTGTGGGAGTTCGTGCTTCGGGTGCGTCCATAAGGTATAAGGTATGTTCATGTCGGACGGCACCTGGGATTTCTCCAATCCGCGTGTGTTTCGCTGTATCGAGGACAGTACACTGTCAAGGCAGAGACTTGAAAGTGTGTAGGCCGTGTCTGTGCAGTGTGATATGTTGTGCCCATTGTTTATCCGGCTTATTGGCCTCCAGGCCCCTAGTGGGGCCCGACGTTGCCCATACCCTGCCACGTTGAGGCTAGCCGGGTGTATCCAATATCACAAATTACTCTGGCAGGTCCTGCCACCTAGTTTCCTGGGATTTCAGTGGCTAGGACCTATTTAAAAAAAAAATTGCGTTTGACATTAATACTTAATTGGGATTGCTGTTAGGAAATCGCTGGTTGGGGTTTAACGCTAAAGAGATGTGTTAAAGGCCAAATAGGTCGGGCAAAATTTTGATGTTATTAAATTTAGACATGTGAGGCTATACGCTAGATAAAAGCTAATAGTGTTAGTTGTCTTAGAGATTTACAGGAAACCGGTAGAATTTAGACGTTGATTAGAATTTGGCGGCAACTCGTGGGTTACTCGTGTACTCGGTCGATTTAGTGAGAGAGGGAGGGAGACTGAAGACTGGGGGAAAACAGATAGAAGAATAGGGACGATAGAGTAGGCATCCCTAAAGAGGTCAGTGGAGACGAGCCGCACCAGGCGAAGTATGGGGGGTAGGCAGGGAGGAGAGGAGACAGAGATCCGTCTCCTCCCTCCCCTGCCTGGGGATGGGGTTTTAAAGGGAACCAGGTTAGAGTACCCAGTTCAGATCGCCAATGGCGCGTTGGCAGCAAAGCCGCAGAATGTCTTCGTCGGTGTCATGTCCAAGGAGTGTCGAATCCGGTATGAAGGTTAAGCTGCCCATCCCGCTCCGGAGGTGGGATATGTTAGCTGGCAGTGAGGAACCCACCAGGCGAGGGGGTGGGAGAGACACATATTTACTTCATTCATAATCTGCATTCTCACTCTGTTTGCATTCTTTCTTTTTATTTATTTTTTATTTATTTATTTTTATTTTTATTTATTTATTTTTATTTTTTTAAATACTTTTTTCTTATTTTATAATTTTTTTCCAAGTTTTTTATATATATATATATTTTTTTTTTTTTTTTTTTTTCACTCTGCTCATTCATCTTTTTCTCACACTCCAGGAGGGGATGCAATGATGTGTAAATTTAAATACTAATTAAAACTAGGGTCAGTTTGTACTTAACTGTAGCATTTATGGTTTGTGTTCTTTTTCTCACACGCTTACACTTTTATTCATTCTTCTAGCTCTCATCTCATTTATTCGACTCTTACTTTCTGCACTGCACTCTCTGGGCATCTCAACTTACTGTTATTCTGCAGTTGTGGTGCAGGCCTAGCCGCAACTTTTTTTTTTTTTTCCAGGCCAGGGGAGAATGCAGTGATAGTATTGATGCGGTTAGTAAATGTTTGTTGGTACAGTATATATAAAGTAATATAAGTTATTTTTAACTTTGTATTCTTTCGGCCAATTACATTTGCTCTTCCACTCATTCCCATTCCCTCTAGTACCTCCCATTCGTAAAGTATAAAGTGTATTTAGGGTCATACGGCACCAGGGGTTTCCCCCATCTCCGCGTTGTTTACATTGTGATGGGTGTGTCAGTTTGCTGGAAATGCCAGAGATTTAAAAGTGTATGGACTTTGTATATGTGTGATGCCGTGTACCGTTGTTCATCTGGTCATTTAGCCGCTGGACCCCTACTGAGGCCCAACGTTGCCCCACTTTCGCCCCGTGGAGGCAGACCAGGTACACCAGTATTATAATTAATTTACTCTGGCAAGTCCTGCCACCTAATTTCCTGAGATTTCAGTGGCTAGGACCTTAAAAAAAAAAAAAAAAAAAAAATTCGCACGTTGTATGTTGATCACATACATGTTTCCCGGTTTGAAGGGGTTGCATTTGAAAATTTAATGGCCGAGGAGAGGGCGAAATAATTTAGAGAAGCTAGAATTTTGGTGTGGGTTCTGCGCTGGCATAGAGATAGAGTGGGGAGGAGACTGAAGGCTAGGGGGGGAATAGCTAGGAAAGACTGGGGTCAATAGAGTAGATGACCCCAGCATGTGCCAGTGGGGCATGCCCATGCCCCACCAGAGAGAAAGATGTGGGATGGCAGGGGGGAGGAGGCAACAAGAAGGCTGTCGCCTCCCCCTCTGCCAGGGAAGGGAGGAAAGTGTGCCCGGCAAGGGAGCTGGCACAGGTCGCCATATGGCCTGGCGGCTGCATGTCTGCTTGAGTCAGTTCCTTGTTGTCCCATCCGTGTGTAGGTTCCCGTCTGTGGTTGTCACTTGGCAGCAGGACAGGTGCCTTAGTCAGGTCCGTAGTTGTGGGTATTCAGTCCGGTCTGTACTTATGTCTCTATCTGGAGTCATGGTCATTAGTTATTGGATCCTGGGTCCATTTGTTGGATCCCAGTTTGTCGAGTACGGGTGTTTTTTTTTTTTTTTTTTTTTTAATGCTGTTTCTTCCTGGGATGCAATCCCTTTGTGGATTGTCTTGATAGTGACTGTCCGTGCACCTTATATGGTTGTTTGCAAAGTCATATATTGTGGGCCTGAGAAACGCTATTGTGGCTGTGGGGGCGGAAGAGTATACCTTCTGTGAAAAAGATCTTGTGCAAAGTTTGCCAGTGCTTTGTAGCTATGCTCTTCCTCCAATAAGCGTTCCTCTTGATTCTCTGGTACATAATGTAATTCTGTAATTAGTCGGCATCGGAGGTCTTCATAAAGCTTGCAGTGGTACATTAAATGCTCCCACGTTTCCACTAAGCCACAATGACAGAGGGCATTCCATTCCATTCAAAATACCATAACCCAACCACTCCCGGTGCAAGAGCACATCCGTGGCTTGGGTCCTTGAAAAATGGCAACAGAGTTCAAATATTAGAATTTTGTTAAACAATCGATAAAATGAACTTAAATTTTAAAAACACCACTTAGCCCGCCGTCAGAAACAACATGTCTAGTTTTAATTTATAACCACATATCTTAATGAGGGCGGTTTCCATCCCTGCCTCGCGGAGGCGGGTGACTACTTTCTAGCATTCGCGCTCTTCTTTTAAAAACCGCATCCACATAAAGATTAAAACTTTTAAAATTCTCTTTTGTGGCAAACAAGACACTTAGACAATTCGTCTCCATCGATCCAATTGAAGCTTCTAACAAATTTCTATAATCCAAATACTGTACACATTCTAGCATTATATGCTTCGAAGTCTCCACCTCAACGCAAGAACAGAGGGCAGAGTCTCTGAGCCCTAACTCAAATAATCTGAGTGCTAACCCATGTCCTGTCAGTAGAAACATAGCACGCATTCCAAATTGAAGCCATGGTTTAACTCTTGTATTTACAATATCTACCATTGGAAAAAAGGAGTAAGTTTGCCTGCCCTTCTCAGATGCATTCCATTTTTCCTGCCATTGCTCCATCAGTTCTGAAACTATTCTTTTCTTTTCTGTTTTAATATCAGAACGAGAATAAACATAATTATCCAATGGACAGGATGACACATTTAAAATGGTTTTCCTAATATTATACTTTATATAATAAACCATTCCTGCCATTAAAACTTCATAATATACAGGCAATTTACCTGCAACCACCTGCAAGGCGTCATTCGAAACGGTCCGACATGCCCTAGCGATGGACAACAACACAAAACGCTGTGCTTGTATTAGATGCTTTCTAATTAGAGAGTTTTCTACACGATGTACCCAAGCTCCGGAGGCGTAGGTCACAATGGGGACAAAGACACAATTATACAACAGGTTCAAAGAACGTCCTCTTATCCCCCAGTCACACCTTACAACCCTCCTAAGCTTGGAATACAATAATTTAACTTTATTCTTGAGATATTTAACATGTGCAATAAAGAATAACCTCTCTTCAAGCATTAAACCTAAATACCTCACCACTCTGACATATCGAACAGTTCCACCAGACAGCCTTACAGTGGGAGGACGATTTTCACTTAACTTACCCTTCAACAGCATTTGCACTGTTTTCTCTATAGATATTGTCAATTTATTTTGGTTACTCCAATCCTGCAAGGAGGCCATAGCATTCCTTGCCCTGGTCTCTAATTGCAGGCGAGAACCTCCTTCCACTAACATTACCAGGTCATCAGCGTAGCTATGCATTCCACTCCTTCAAAAGTTTTCTCCAGGAACTCATCCATGACAATATTCCAAACAAAGGGGCCCATCACCGAGCCTTGAGGACATCCTCTAGTTATAACTTTATTAACACTACTGTACTTTGTAATTACATTCACATCTCTTTCTGAAAAGTATTCCTTGAATACATTATATAAGTTATCAGGGCATTCTGTTTTCCTTATTCTAAAAAGGACGCTCTCCCACCAGAGCCGGTCGAAGGCCCCCCTGAAATCTATAAAGATCCCTAGCACATACCTAGCACTGCTCAATTCTACAAATGACAGAGGGCAGTGTTGCTCAGTCCAAAGGTCATTAGTTTGAATCTGATGGCGCCGTGGCCAGTTAGGAGGTACGTGGCCAGCAATCCTGGGGAGAGCCAGCTTGGGTATTTTGGGTATACGGCCGAGACAGTTGGGAGGAATTTTCGCGTTATTTGCCCTTTTGTTGAGTTTTGCCACCGTGTTTGCCAGGTTTGCTGAAGATGTACAGTTAGTCTTCTTTTCTCTATTTTCGGTTCGCTGGCTACATTTAATGTGAAATTTAGGCAGGTATCCGGTATGCCTCTGGAAAGGCTGTAGAGGAGTCCACTGCGTATCACTTCCAGGTCCAAGGGGAGGGCACCCGTGAGCACCTAAAGCGCGTGTGTACTCACTGTTTTGCAAGCTCGTGAGATAGTCAGCAAGATGTACCTCTGTATGGTTTCTAGTTTTCTTTTATTAGTTGCAGTGGTTGCTTTCTTGTACCAGACACCGGAGGCATAGAGGATGACTGGCAGGAACACAGTTTTGTGAAAAAGAGCAAGGGTTTTCTTCTTTATGCCCCAGTCCTTGCGGGTGATTCTTGCAAATAGTGACGAGTAATTTCTGATTTTATTTCTGAGATAGTTAAGATGGGGAGTGAAGGATAGATTTCTATCAAGGACAACCCCAAGAAATTTCATTTCTGTGGTCAGCTTGACGGTGGTTCCTTGTACTTTTATTTGGGGGGGGTCTCCTGGTGTCCACTGTTCCCCGAAGTAGGATGGAGCTTGTCTTAGTGGATGATATCTTCAGGTTATTTTCGTCAGCCCATTGTTGTAGAGTGGCGAGCGCCCGGTTTGCTGTGTTTTCCAGCTGTGCCCTGGAGTTTTCTGCCAGTGTCAGGAAAGGTCATCCGCATACGCATGGGAGGTTGCATTTCCGAGGTTGAGGTTGAGGAATCCGTCCAGGACCACGTTCCAGAGCAGTGGGCCCAGGACGGAGCCCTGTGGGCATCCTCTGTAGATGCGTCTGGTTATTGTACAGTAAGGAGCAGTGACTTTTACTGACCTGTCGCATAGGTAACTGCTGATGCAATTGTATAGATTACTTGGGAGTTTGGCCTCACGGAGCCTGCTTTTTTTTTTTTTTTTTTTTTTGATTTGGTAGTTGTTGGCGCATCGGCTTCTGTGGCCATATTGCACCTCCCAAGGTTTTTGCAGTACTTTTGATCCAAGCCCGAGGCGAGAATCGAACCCGCGACCTTTGGGTTGCCGGGCAGGTACTTTACCCACTCGGCTAGCCCGGTCGGCTCGGAGCCTGCTGAGGACGCTTGGCCACCAGAGAGTGTCAAACGCCCCGGCAAAGTCAACCGCGATGGCAAGAAAGTATTTGCGGTCTGTTTCTGTTGCAGCGTTGATGATGCTGCGTAGGGCATCGGTGGTGGAGTATCCTTTTCGAAATCCAAATTGTTTGGGTGACTCTAGGCCTGCGTTTCTATAGTGCTTCTCTATCCTGTTTCGCAGGAGATGTTCAAGAAGCTTGCTGAGAACTGTCAGGAGCGCTATCGGGCGATAGGACCCTGGGAGGTCCTGCCTCTTCGTGGGATTCTTCAAGATTAGCCGGAGCGTCGCCACCCTCCAACTGCACGGGAAGTAGCCTTCTTTGAGGCATTTATTGTATAGTTTCAGTATTTCCTCCGGGATAGTGTCCACTGCTTTCTTGATGATCTCTGGCTCTAGGAGATCTTCCCCTGGGGACGTTTTGTTTCTCAGCTTGGCCGCCGCGATCTCCAACTCAATCTTGGTGAAAGGTTCCTCAATTTGCTGGGTTGTGTATATCCTGTTCTGTTGGCAGAGCAGTACTTGAGCAGTACCTCCCATTCGTATGGGAAACGGACCATATTGGTTGCTCACGACCCACTGTTGGTAAGATGTACAAAGAATGGTGTCGAACGGATCAAACTACCACTCGCCGACAGAACTGTGAAGGAATACACAAGGTGTATGTTCGTAGTGAGCGATGGGTGCAGCGCGTTGTACGAGCTCAACGGCAGGTCACTGTGCGACAGTTTACATTGCAGTACAAATGGAGAATGCAAGAACAATATCCCGAATTATCATGTGCCGCACACTCAAACGTATGGGTTTTCCACAGCAGACGACCCAAGAGACCCTCACTCATCATAGCTGATCATCGTCAACGGCGAATGCTGTGGTGTCAGTAACACACTGGTTGAACACTAAAGGACTGGAAACAAGTGTGCTTGTCGGATGAGTACAGGTACCTGCTACACGGAACATGATCCCATGGACTGATGTTGCGTGAGTCCATGGATGCCTTCGTGTCAAGCAACATGAGTCAATGGACCCATCGTGCATGTTGCCCGCGCTTTCGAGGCAGGTGGTGGTGATTGCTGAACATGGGGTATGTTTTGCTGGTAAAAACTTGTACCTTTGGTGCTTGTGAACCAACGTTTCACCGGTGAGGTCTTTTTTTCCCCTTGAATTAGGGCGGTCCCAAGCCAGACTATGGCAAACCGACCATGTGTTTATGTACAATACTATATCCAGCAAGGCCGCTCCATGTTATGTTGCACATCTGTATTCTGATATATAAGTCATTACACATAAGTTGATTCCAGTCCATATTCGATATCAAACTCAGTAATCTACATATCAATGAATTAGGATTGTAGAATTTTATCCATGGTGCAGCACAAGGAACTGCGTCATGAATAACCTCCAAATTGCAGCACAAGAAAATGTGTAAATCGATTACTACCATACTTTCTATATTTCAGCACAAGCTGCACCATGAGCTACATCCATATGAATTCACGACCCAAATATTACCATCAATGCACAACGCCATGAAATGTGTTGAAGGAACTGTAATCCACCATGTGTTCTTCTACATTCATCACCATACCCATCCCGAAGCTTGTTCCTTTACTTTCCAATCGTGTTTTCTCATAAAATTCTGTGCCATTCAACTTTTTAGCTGGCCTAGGCAATCTCTCATAACCAAAGTAAGCTAGTGAGGTCTACCGGCAGCTATTAGGAGACCACGTGTGCTCTGCCAGTTACTTTTTTCGCCAACAGAAACAGGATCTTTCAAGACGATAATGCTCCATGTCATCGGAACCCCAGTGTTACCAGTAGTTCGAATAACACAGTGAAGATATCATCTATCTTGATTGACCTCAATCCAGTTGAACACCTGTGGGATGTTTTGGAATGGGAAATGATGCGTGTGGACACATAACCGACATCTTTTCCGACACTGTGGAAATCCTTGCAGGCAGCATATCTGTAGCTCCCTAAGACATCTTTAGACATTTAGAGGGGTTGATGCCTAGGTGAATAGCGGCTGTTATCCGTGCCTTCCATCACGGTATTACGTAAGTGATCACTGCGTAATACGGTATTACGCAGTGATCACTGCGTAATACGGTATTACGCAGTGATCACTGAACACATAGATCAGTGATCGCTGCGTGTATATATACATATACACGTATTATATCGATTCATATGGTGTCTAGAGCACAAGAAGAATAAATCCGGGTAGAAAGTACTTAAGGACCAGGACAGCAGGTGTCTGATCTACCGTGTGTAAGATATAAAATCTTACAAGAAATTTTTAATAACGATAACGGATTTTCATTCCCAAACTTAAGAGTTTAAATAAGTAGAGAAGCGTTAGAGATAGTTATATTGAAAAATAAAATATTACTAATCAATTAAATTGAATATAGTAGGTCGGTCGAAAAAGGGGAGATTAAATTAAAGTGGAGACTAATTGAAAAGAAGGGGGAAGCGTGAGAATTACTACCAACATATGGGGAACCGACATCTTTTCCGACACTGTGGAAACCTTCAGCTCCAAGTACACGTAAACAAACCAAAACGATGGGAACAGGTAGCAAGGGTTGTGGATAAAGTGGCGTGATAGGGGTGAATACAATAGGAAGGTGAACCGGATTAGTTGTAGCGCCTCCTCTGATCAGCGACACCATAAGTTCCGAACAGGAAGTAAGGGTACTTCAGGTGTTCGAATTTAAATTAAGACTAATGTCTGCTCGTCTGCAATGGGAACCTTCACTTATGCTATTAACAAAACGGAGAAGGGGGAATAAGTGCAGGTGGAAGTGACCGGCCAGTATCAAAAAAGAGATACTGAGAGCAGTAGTGGAAATAAGTGCAGGTGAAAGTGGCCTGGTAGACATCTAGTAAGATGTAAGTGGCCGGCAAACATCTAAAAGGGATACGGTTTGGGAAAGGAAAAGACGGATTCAAAAGAGGTTGGATCGCGCGAAAAAGGGGATGGTATTGGGAAACGAATAGTCGGGAGGTAAATTTAAATATTGAAGAATGAGTGGTTAAATTGCAGAACGAGGGTGAGCCAACAAAGAAGGGCAGTACTAAATTCCGGCGAACAAAAAGAGAGAACCCGAGAGAAGAGAAAATCCCTTCAGTCAGTTGAGTAAGTTTTGGGAAGGCTTTAAGATGGAATAGTCAGTCGAGTAGGTTCTGATAAAGTTTAGGTCTGTCAGAGTTAAGAAAGTTTGACAAAGTTTTAAGATGGAGTAGTCAGTTGTGAAAGGTTAGTTAAGTTTTAAGTGCAGTTAGTTAGTAGAGAAAGGTTAGATAAGTTTTAAGATAGAAGAGAACAGTTAAGTAGTTGTTTTATAAGGCTAGTGATGGAAGCAACAGTAGAGCAGTATGCAGACAAGTGCGCCAAGTTGAGAAATAAAGCCTAGTCCGTCATCGGAAGGCAGTGATGGTGGCCAGTGTGCAAATAAATGAAGTGTAAGGAGAAATAAAGCCTAGTCCGTCATCGGATAGTGGCCAGGTGCAAATAAGTGAAATGTAAGGAGAAGTAAAGCCTAGTCCGTTATCGGAAGGCGGTGATAGTGGCCAGTGTGCAAATAAGTGAAGTGTAAGGAGAAGTAAAGTCTAATCCGTCATCGGAAGGCAGTGATAATGGCCTGTGTGCAGATAAGCGAGCCGTGAAGGTAAAGTTGCAGCTCCGAAACCGAGTAGCAGTATCAAGGACCATACGATAAATTCCTAGAAGATGTAAATGATGCCCTATTCAGACGAGAATAGCAGCCCCCAATAAAGAACGGAAAGCCCTAGCGGAGAGGTCATGTCCATTATTAGAAGTAAGTGTCTAATTAGTATGAATATTCCCTTGTATTTTAAAAGACTCTAGAGAACGGATAACAAATACAAAAGGAGCAATTGTAACAGATGCATAAGAGACATGTACGTAAAATGAGTAATTAGGATAAGATTCCCTAGAATAAGGTAAAGAGAAGGGGATTCATAGAGGTAGTAAAATACCTTGATTAACGGAATGTAAGATAACAGTTTTGGAGGGGGGTAATTAAGGGAGATTATATAGAGAATATTATATATATATATATATATCTGATGTACTAAAATGTGATAAGATGACAAGTCAGAAGTAAAGTTGTTAGCATAAACTTAGGGAATGAGATGAATATTGATTTAAAGGATGAATGCGAATGTATTAAGATAAAAATCTAAATAAGAGAGATTTATCATAAATATTGCTAACAGAGGAGTAGCATTGTATCAAGGAAGATTGAAGGTGGAAGATAAGTCTGATCTATTAGAATATAAGGGTGATTTACTTAGAGAATGTTTGTATTAAGTAAATTATGGAAGTATTATTATCCATGTGATGTAGTGAAGGACAATGTAAAAGAGTATAGCTTAACCTAGCCAAACATTTCATATTTGTACGGTGAAGATAATATTATCAATTGTTATATGTACTTAATTATTGATCAATTTATTTCATGTAAATAATCCTAATAAAGATTAAGATCTAGTATAAGTAAATCATATAAGTCATATAATTTTTATATGACTTATATGATTTTGTGTTTGGTCTTTTTGAACGCATGGCCAATTCCGAAGGAGGAGCACACTAATACAGAAATCCCCTAAGAGTCTGAAATCTTCTGAGAGATAAACAAGTCAGATGCAAAGTGAGAGGGAATTGTTAGGGGTATAGAAAGGGTTAAAAAAGGAATTATATAAAATTAATGGAGTAAAGGGATATTAGAACTAAAGAATAAAGTATTTAAACCTTCTCCACCCCACACGTGTACGCAAAATTTGGAATTGCAGACTTGAAAGCATCCATCGAAACAATGGCAGGAACAGTTTTCAATAGGACAGCGTGTGCGGAACTCAGGAAATTGGATCTCTGCAGCCGAACAAAAATTTTCGATTCTCTTCTTTTTGAAGGGTACAGAAGAATGAGTTTGTTGGGAACCGTGAATACAGAGCATCTCAAGCCAGGCTGTTATACTTGTACAAGTGCATGTTAGGCCTTCTGAACAGGCCAGAGTAACTCATGGAGGAAACCAACTCACTCTCCTTAAGATTGGCTAACTACCGCAATGGTTGGTGATCAGTTGGAAACATATAATGTGATCAGTTCATATTGTGGTGACTGTTTCTGCAGTACTGCATGCAGTTCCCTCTTGTCACGCGGTGTGCTCTTCCGTAGTCATATTGTGAGTTGCTGGACAGCAGTGTTAGTCACATTTCCATTTCGTGATAACCTCACCGACGGTTGACCTTGAATGGTGTAGTCTGTCAGGAGTTGTACTAATCAACAAATCACCTTCCTGGCCTACTCCCTCTCTAGTCCCCACTACGTCCTAGTGAGAACAGATCTTTCATATTCTAACTTGTGTGGTTCACCCATCTTCCAGTCTGAGTCATTGTTTATTCGGGAAGGCCGAATTTATATAAAATTTTATATAAATTCAGCTTTTAAATTTATGTATTATCAGCATCTCACGTTATGACTATTTCCCATTACTGGGTCATCAAATTATCCACTGATTGCAATTTCTCCACCAATGAGGCTCCAAATAAGGTCGAAACTGCGATATGGTAATAGCATACATTTTAAATAAACACAAATATACTTCTCTATTAGAGCCGTGCTATTTATTTCATGCATTTAGCGCAATACCGAGACAATTCTGCACCGACCTTGACAACCTGCAGCTCTTCTGCCAGCGCCAACTGGCGATTTGTATCACGCTTCCTTGCGTGGTACCTGTAACCCCTCACCCCTGGCTGGGGAGGAGAGGAGATCTGTCTCCTCTCCTCCCCTCTTCCACCCACTTCTTCTGGTGAAGCATGGGCCTCTCACTGACTGATTGGGGTCGCCTTCCCTAACGTCCTCATACTTCTGTCTTTTCCCCCCAGTCTTCAGTCTACCTCTCCACTCTATCTATATGCAAGCGAATGCCCCACACGTCTAAATTTAAACACGTCAAATTAACTGCGATCTCCAGTTTTTGACTTTTACAACTTCAGCATTCCCCTACGTTTTTTTTTTTTTTTAGGTCCTTGCCACAGAAATCTCAGGAAATTAGGTGGTAGGACCTTCCAGGGTAAATAACTATAATAATGGTGTACCTGGTCTGCCTCCACAGGGCGGAGTGGGGCAGCGTTGGGTCCCATTAGGGGCCCAGCGGCTAAATGACCAGAGGAACAACGGTACACGACACTACACATATACAAAATCCATACACCCTTAAACCTCTGGCATTGACAGTGTTCTGTTTCACACCCACAAAGTATACTACCCCGAGATGGGGGAACCCCCGGTGCCGTTTGACACTAAACACACAGTACCGAGACAACTGGCCCCTCGAATTGGGCACATGTACGTGGTGAGGGGACCTCCCAGTGACGCTGCTGGACTTCCAGCTTAGCATCACTGGGATCTAACGCCCATACCAGGCTTACATCGTTGGAATCCAGCGTATGCAGCCGTGCGCCTAGACCCGTGGAATTCGGAAAGGGGGATCCTGGCAGTTGAGGGGCCCAGCCTTAATACACCACTTTGGCCCCTGCTTTGACAAGGCGGGTGGTCCCGGACCGGCCCGACGGGGATCAATCGGCGGGTGGTTCTTACTGCGTTCCAATAAGTCTCCCTCCCTTTGGTCCTGGGACGGGATCAAGGTTTATTGGAAACGTGGGTATGGTGCTCCTAAGCGAACTTGGCGTCCCATTCGTGTACGCAGTACCTGCTAGTTCACGAGTGGGTGTCCCCTCCTAGGGCTCCGTGGTGGGTGAGGTACTTAGGGCATCGGAAATTTTTATCTTACTCCTATGAGTAATTTAAATCCTTCTTCTTCTGGGGCCCCTACCTAATCGATCGTGAGATGATAATGACACCAATTTTGTTAAAAGAGCCAGAACTGAGGAGAAAACACCATCTGCGACACCTCTTTTCCTCATTCTCCATTCCACCGGATGGGAAAATGTCACCTTTTTTTATCCAGAAAGGATTAGAAGGGATGGCAGGTTCACCTAAATCGGTAAAACGGCTGCGTTCTGGAGATATTTTAGTCGAAGCATCAAATACAAGGCATGCTGAAAAAATTTTGAAAGCCACATCTATAGGGGGAATACCCATCATCGTAACCCCTCACAAAACTCTGAACTCGTCACGAGGTGTCATATCAGAGTAGGATCTTCTTCACGTTTCTGAAGAAGAGATCTTCTCTGAATTAAAAGAACAAGGGGTGTGACAGCTGTGAAGCGAATATCCATGCGAAAGGATGGGAATCTCGTCCCTACCCAAGTTCTCATCCTAACATTTAACACCCCATGGCCTCCAAGTTCCATCAAGGCAGGGTATTTACACTGCCGAGTGAGGATTTACGTTCCAAACCCACTGAGGTGTTTTAAATGTCAAAAGTACGGCCACTCACAAACAGCTTGTTTTGGTAACCCTGCCTGTGCTCGATGTGGTGCTAAAGATCACGAGAGCAAGGAATGTCTAGCTCCTAAGCCTAATTGTACTAACTGCCAATGAGAGCACCCTGTATACTCTCGAGCATGATAGCGGTGGAAGGACGAAAAGGAGATTCAAAAATTAAAAACGGAGCTGAACATCTCCTACCCAGAGGCCAGAAAACGCATTCCAACCAATAAATAGCGGGAAGCCTTCATACGCCCAGAAAGTTTCTGCTAAAATTACCATTGGGACCCAAACTGATATGACTGTTCCCCAAAGGGACTCTTAATCCCATTGCCTGCTACTTATTGAGTTCACTAAAGCCCACCCAAAAATCGCAGTCAGCTGCCACTCCAATATCGGTACCTCCCAGTGCTGCTCCAGCATTAACAACAGCGAGCACTAAATTAACATCACAGAAAAGTGAACTGCCCACTTCAGGGCAAGAAATAATGGATGTCGAGACCAAAGAGGTACATGATGAGTCAGTCTTGGAACTCTTTGCGGAGGAAGAAATGGACACAGGACAGCGTCCATACTTCCCCAGGAAAGATAAATCCAAGACTGACAAAATTAAGCCTCCAGCACCTCGGAAGCCGCCTCATGGACCCACCAAGTCCAAATAATGGCTAAATTCTACAGTGGAATTGTCGTGGATTCCGGCAAAATACTTTTTTTTTTTTTTATTATTTTTACATACATACATTTTTATTACATATATACAAACACTTTCTATTTACAATCGTCGCATTCTGCGTAAAAAAAAAAACAAAACAATTTTAATTATACAGCTTCACTTGCAAGCAATAAAACAATAAAAGATATACTATGTGTGTATGTATGCGGATGTACTTGTTTTGGGTGGCACCTAGACGTTTAGTCGAACTCCACCTTGGAAAATCTGTGTTGAGAGAGAGAGAGAAACTGTCTACACTCTACAGCGATCAACACCCTGTCAATCACTGCCCATTTCTAAGCATGAGTAGTTGTGCCTGGTTCTATTATCTAGTGCTGCTGCACCAATTTGTCGTCCAGTGGAAGGAGTGCAATACCAAAGGACAGGAGCTCTCAGGCTGCCCAACCCGAGGGAAAAAAAAAAAAAATAAAATAATAAAAAATAATAATAAAAAAAAAAAAAAAAGTTAAAATAAAATAAAAATATGTATAGTTAATACCATTATATACATTGAATGTTGCTACTAATTTAAGAACACAACAGTTAGTTTCTAAGTTAACAGCTGTTTGACCTAGTAAGGGAGAAATATAAGTTCATGAACACATCACTCTACTGTCCACTTCTAGAATTAGTAAACAAGGTGCGTCTTCTTTTAAACACCTTGTCAGAAAAGGATTGGAATGCTGCAAAGTTCTTGGCATCTTGAATCAAAATATCGAGGTTGTCAGTCCTAATAGGTTGAGTGCTGTTAAATAGTTCTTGTCTGAAGTCGTCATAAGCCGGGCAGTAAAGCAGAACATGCCTCCAATCTTCTACAGCCCCACAAAAACACAAAGGGTCAGGTTCAAGTCCAAATTTACACAATTTATCCCGTAGTGAACCATGTCCAGTAATTAAATACGACGTTGTCATAGAAGGATAAAACCATCCCATAACTTTCTTATTTACAGCAAATGTTGCAACTTCAATGAACTCCCTGGTAGTGAGTCCTGTTTCACTGGATTGCCATCTGTATTTCCACTTCTCAGTGAATTTTGTCCAAAGATTAATTTTCTCCTGCCGAATGTCCGTGGCCGGATTACTTGCAATGTCGAGGATATGAGTTGCCAAACCTTTCTTTAAGTTAGAAATCATGCCTCGGTATGCCACATAAAGGTCAATCGGAATACAACCTGAGATCACTTGTAGAGCATTGGTTGATGTCGTTCTGCAGCATCTGTGTGTTGCCAATATCATCTTTCTCTGCAATGATAAGAGTTTCGCCTTCACTGTGACATGAGTAACCCTAGGAAACCATATGGCAGCCGCATATACTACAATTGGCAAAAATATAGCCTTATAATATAATGCCAAAGTTTTGTGCTTTATACCCCATTCTGCTCTTGAGAGCCTAATCACATTGGCAGTAAACTTGTTAATCTTTTCAGCTAAGTTCTTTACGTGGGGGATAAAAGAAAATTTATCATCAATTATGAGACCAAGATATTTATTTTGAGAAACGTAAGGAATTTGGACATTGTTAATATGGAGTTTAGGAGGTCTGTTATAATCCAGTTTATTGTTGAAGATCATCATTTTAGTTTTCGTCTGAGAAATTTTTAATTTGTTTATTCTAGACCATTCCAGCAAATCATCCAGGATTTCTTTCCCATGTGTTTCTAGCATAAGTCTTGACCTGCCTGGTATGCACAGCGCTAAATCGTCGGCAAATGCTATTTTATTGCAAATTTGACTTTCTTTTAGTAACCACTGGTCTAAAACAGAATTCCAGACGAGAGGCCCAAGGACCGAGCCTTGTGGGCATCCTCTGGAAATGAATTTTGAAAATACCAAGTGTTGTGAGATGACTTTTATCTGCCTATTTGAAAAATAAGATCTCATTTTTCCGGCAAAATACTGATGACATCAAGGCACTCCTGCAAAACCACAAACCAGCTTGCTTTTGCATACAGGAGACTTCTTTAAAGGCAAATGATGACCCCGCCGTGCATAACATTACCATCATTCGTAAAGATAGAATTGTGGATGGTCCGGCTCATGAAGGAGTCGCAATCCTCGTCGGCAACCAGATCCCATTTCAGCCTTTGCAGCTTACAACTAGCATTGAGGCTGTAGCAAATCGCCTTAGAGTGGGGTTCTCATTAACTGTTTGCTGTTTATTTGCCACCTGGGAATGACATCCCCCAGAAAGACCTTGATGATCTTATCATGCAATTGCCTTCCCCTTGTTTAATTCTTGTGGATTTATGTGGACATAACACTCTGTGGGGTAGTGCCAACATCAATGGAAGGGGACAAGTCATAGAGCATATGCTCACTGACAATGACCTCTCCCTCCTAAACGTGGGAACAAACACCTTCTTCCACATGCCTACCCGTCATTCTCTGCCATTGATCTTTCTATCTGCTCCCCTTCTCTCCTGCCTTCACTTACTTGGGAGGTAGAAGAAAACCCATATGGAAGCGATCACTTCCCCGGATAACCACTCTAACTAGTGGTAGACCGTGTCTGCCATTTAGTTTACCGCGGTGGAAGATTGATCAGGCTGACTGGAATGCCTTTCAACATCTGGCAAATCTTGACATCGCTACAGTCAGTCAGGAACCAATCAATGATGCAGTCATGTACGTCACAGAAACGATTGTCCAAGCAGCTGAAATTGCAATCCCAAAATCATCCAGCCGGTTCCCACTATTTCCCAAACCTTGGTGAAATTCAGAATGCACAGCAGTAAAAAAAGCATAAAACAAAGCCTGGGGATATTCCGCCGATGTCCCACGACTGAAATTTTAATATCATTTAAACGTGCACGTGCGAAAGTGCGTTATGCACGACGTCAGAGCCAAAGGAAATCTTGGATTCGTTTTACATCGTCCATAACTCAGGCTGCTAGTTCAAAAGTAGCCTGGGATAAGATCCGGAAAATGAAGGGAAAATATCCACCATGCCCTTCAGTGAACCTCGAGCACAACGGATGTTCAATTGCAGATCGAACTGCAGTTGCAAATACTCTAGGGGAAACATTTGCAGAAATCTCTGCAGTAACATCTTTTCCCGCAGAGTTTTTGGCCCTGAAAAAGAAAAGTGAGAAAAACCCACTAATCTTCTATTCAAAAGGGCTTGAATCGTATAACAAACCCTTTTCACAGGAAGAGTTAAATGCTGCATTCTTTCTCGCGCATGCAAGTGCTGTGGGGCCCGATGACATCCACTACGAAATGTTGAAACACCTCTCACCACAATCTAAGGATCACCTTTTAATTTTGTTTAACAGAATTTTTATTAACAAACAATTTCCGGATTCCTGGCGAAAGGCTATTGTTCTTGCTTTCCCAAAACCAGGAAAGGATCCTAGAAATCCAAGTAACTATCGTCCTATCGCCCTGACAAGTTGTTTGGGCAAAGTCCAGGAAACAATGGTTAATGCACACCTTGTATGGTATTTGGAAATAAATGGTCAGCTTTCCAGGACTCAGTGCGGCTTCCCAAGAAATAGATCCACATTGGATCATTTAATCCGATTGGAAACGTCCATTCGTGATGCTTTTATTAAATCCGAGCATCTGGTAGCAGTTTTCTTTGATATTGAAAAAGCGTACGACACAGCCTGGTGATTTGGAATATTAAAAGACCTCTATAACTTTGGTCTTAGAGGTAATCTTCCTCTTTTTATTAAAAACTTTCTTTCGAATCGCCAATTTCAAGTCCGTTTAGGATCCACCCCCTCTCGAGTGTTCTCTCAGGAAGAGGGAGTCCCACAAGAATCCGTTCTAAGTGTCATGCTTTTCGCAATCAAAATAAGCTCCATCACAGAACAACTTCCACCCACGGTAAACAATGCCCTCTATGTTGATGATTTTGCTATATTTTGCCATTCATTCAATATGAGGGTCATTGAAAGGCAACTGCAGAAAACCATTGATCATCATACAGCTTGGTCTTTGGCTAATGGGTTCAGATTTTCATCACAGAAGACTGTGTACACTTCTGTCGCAAACGTAATATTCATCCTGACCCAGAATTAAGGCTTGGGCAAAACAACATCCCAGTTGTAGCAGAATTCAAATTCCTTGGACTTATTTTCGACAAGAAGCTGACATTTTTACAACATATTCGTCAGCTTAGGAGAAGGTGTGTTAAAGGGCTTAACATCCTTCGTGCCCTTTCGTCAACTTCGTGGGGGCGCAGATCGTATTACCCTTCTTCGTCTTTACCGAGCACTTGTCCGTTCCAAACTCGATTATGGGTCTCAGGTTTATGGTTCTGCTAGAGATAGTGTACTTCGGTGGTTAGATCCAATCCACCATCAGGCCATGCGGACAGCCACTGGAGCATTTCGCACATCTCCTGTCCAAAGCCTTTACGTTGAAGCTAATGAACCATCTCTAGCTCTTCAACGTAAGCAGTTGTCCTTACAGTACGCCTTCAAGTTGAAATCCCTGCCCGATCATCCCACGTGGGCATCCGTTTTTGAGCCACGCTGGGAAAACCTCTACAACACCCGTCGGACTGCCAACAAACCTTTTGGTATTCGGATTCAAGGGCTGTTGAATGAACTAGGCATGACGGTAGACAACGTTGCCCAGTCACCTAGGCAATTCCTTCCACCCTGGCATGCCTATTTTCCAACTTGTGACTTCTTCCTTAAGATCTGGGAGAAGGCTACTACACCGCAATCTGTCTACCAGCAACTCTTTGCATCACATAGACAGCAGTATTCTGACTTTCTGCCAGTCTATACAGGTGGCTCAAAGTTAGAATGTTATGTGGGATCTGCTGTTGTGTTCCCTCACAAAACGTTATCCAGTAAGATCCCACAAGAAACTAGCATTTATACTGCGGAGTTGCGTGCAATAGAAACAGCCCTAGATCACATTAAAAATCGCGACTACCAGAGGTATATGATTTATTGCGATTCATTAAGCGTGTTACAGGCTCTAGTATCGGTGAGGTATAACCGTCATCCGATCCTGTCCAGGATCCGGCAGATTCTTTTTTCTCTCGTGGAATTAGAATTTGATATTCGCTTTTACTGGATCCCAAGCCACATTGGGATCCGGGGAAATGAATTAGCTGATACCGCTGCCAAATCAGCCATTTCCCTGGATAATCATTGCCGGTCAGTCCCCTATACAGACTACAGGCAAATAATACGCTCTAAATTATATTACCAATGGCAAGATTCTTGGCACGGACAGGCCACAAATAAACTACATCACATTAAGCCGTTATTACGCAATGGCAGTTCAGTCTACGCAGAGTTCGAAGAGAGGAAGTTGTTCTTGCTCGGCTCCGCATAGGTCATAGTCATCTAACACATTCCTATTTGCCGAGGGCGGTTGACCCACCTATGTGCGAGATGTGTAACGTTATTTTAACCGTCAGTCATATTTTTATAGAAGCACGACGATTGTGTTTTACGGCTTTTAACAATTTGACTGAACCATTTACACTCAGTGAGATAATAGGTGACAGAGACAATATGTCCGACGTTTTTAACTTTTTACAATCTATTAATTTGTATACAAATATCTGAGTTTTATATTTTATATGCTTTTACTTTATACCTTTTTTACATAATAGTTAATTGCTTGACGTGGTAGCCTAGGCTACCAAAATGTTTAGTATCCTTTTAAATTTGGCTTGGCGCATTATGGCCTTAGCTGCCAATGCGCTATTGAAAACCAAACCGAGACAACTGGTATTAAAGTTCCTTCACAATATACAATCGATGCACTTGGTAGCAAATTAAGTTTGCTTAGTGCTGTGTACAAGCTTGAGGTCATGTTCTACTTGAACAGTGCTTGGGCCATATCTCTGGTCTGAACTCGCAAATTGAATAGCACCCAGAGTCATTGTTAAGTCTTTACGATAATTGAAATTAAGTGCTTTTGCATGGATAGTACAAATCTCCCGAAACTTGTCGTCAGAAAATTCCCCATGAAACTGTTGAGTTAGTTATTCATTATAACGAGGAAAAAAAGCAACCAGCAAAACAGCACGTTTTGAACTCACATTGATGATTATAGGAACTTGGTGTTCCATGTATATTATAATTTAAACTTAAATAAAGTTAAAAACGAACTTCCCTGCCAATTTTGAAAATTATCGAATGTCACATTCCACGATTTCAGTTCTTTGCAACAAGTATTTCGGAGACGTATCTCCCTCAACCCCCTGATGTATTTTACAAATAAACCTGTACGATAGGTTCGAACGAGACATTCGTTATTGAATACTTTTCAGTTTTTCCTTAAGCCAAAGTAAAGATTAAAGCCAGCGATACCACAGATAGTGTTGTTCTGGTATTCTAGAAGCAACAACCACTGTGCTTCCATTATATGAATAAGTTACTTGATTGGCTCATTTTGAGTTGCAACATGAACTTAAATATGCATAGAAAATGTAAAAGAAAAAGTTTGTCCCCGATTCAAAATATAATAATAAACAATACTGATGAATAACTTTGAGAGCAAGATTCGATATCAAAACGTTGATAAGATAGTGTGGTATGATTAATGTCTAAGCTCCAAATTTAATATGCATGCACATATATACTCACAAAACGGAAAGAGGTAGCGGGACCGATGTTAATGTGGTGTTGGAATTTTTGTCCTGTAATACAGCGCGTAGTCTTTGAGGATCGCCTTTCACATGTTTATGTCAGTATTGACGAAAGTATTTTTCACCTGGAAGTGGTGGCAATCTCTGTGGACAAGCTTTCGCATGTCTCCAATCTCAGCGTTGGAAATGCTGTTTGTCGGGAATATCAAACTATCGCTTCTTCTGCCCAAGCCACATCGTAACAAGCAGACTCAACCCATCACGCTGTTACCACTGCCCCTCGAATCTCTTTTTTGACATGCAGAAACTAGTTCTTCCGAGGATGACACCAGTCTCTGCGCATTATCTTTGACGATAAAACTTCTGGTATGCAACGCTCCATGGACCCCTTGTTGATACAATGCTCTGATTACTATATACACAGTGACATCCACTTCTGTGCATTAAGGACCTCTTCGGTATTCTTCAGAAAATACGGTGCAATTTTGCCGAACAATGCGACACACTGTGTAGAGTTGTGTTGGTTTTTAAGCTTTGACGTATAATATTCATAACTTTAATGGCAAATCCTTTATAAAACAGACTGCTCCAAGCTTTGATTTTTGAATACGTTTACTATGTTCAAAACTAATGTAAAGTATTTAATGACAGAAATTCTTTAGAAAAAAATTGTTAGATAATTATGTTCAGGATTCTTAGATTATCAGCCGCAGTCTTGTAGAGAGAGTAATGAAAGTAATTTCACATTTGAAGTCTTTGAGATAGACTAAAATAAGATTTACATTCGTAAACAAGTTAGCTAATTGCTATATAGACTTCTAATTTTTATTATAAAAAACGCAGCTTTAATTACCTAACTTTGATCTGTTAGAAATTCGTTACCCGTGATGACGAAAATATCTGCTGATACTAATTTAAATATTCTAATAGACCAGGTAGTCATAGCAGTGACAGGAATGGCGAAAAGAATTAAAGATAATTTTAACAATTTATTCTTTTGATCATCAGCTGCTTGCGGTTATAGTATGCTGATATATTATTATTGTTTATTTTGTTGTTTTATCCATAGTGTCAGAAGTATACGCAATTCTTACAAAACCACATCGGTCACAACACTGAAAATTCCGCATGCAGAATAATGGTTGTAAGGTTACACTTACACAAAGTCATTCATATCGGCTTGTTCGTGACGAAACCAATCGTGTCACTCCCTGTCTGAAGGTGCGTTTATATTCCAACAGTACTGTCTTCAAAATAATGTGAACATCAAAGCCAAATACATACATTTTAAACATTTATTATAAAGTTTTCAAATACTTATTATCATTATTATAAATACTGGATTACATAATCTGATTTGAAAAAGGCTCCTTAAAAAACTTTTTCATTGCAGTAGTTGTCTAAAACCATTAGTTGCATAAACACACAGTAGCCTGGGATCATTATATAATAACTCTGCACTTTATAAGAAAAAAAATTATCCCGTTATCTTTCTAGAATTTTCCTGTTACATCTTTTGGCATTGCCCCAATCTTTCTATTTCTAAATGTTATATTATTTTTATAACCGTAAAGCCATAAATTTCCAACTTCAAGAAAAGCGTTTAATTCCATCGTTTTCCGAAGAAGATTTATTTATATATTTTTTATTATTCTTAGTAATAACACGAGATTCACGGGAAGAATTGATGAAACTAGCATCTGGTTTTCTCTTAGATATGTGTACAAATGAGGTATTTTCCGATTCGTACACTAAATGGAATCTTATAATCATTGTTTGCCCCTAGAGCTGTTTCTCTAAGTGCAATAATTGAGTCTGTTTTATTCATTTCAACATAAATAATAAAGCAATTCTGTAGGAGCTTAACTGCCATATAACCTTTTCCTTGGACACATCTCACTCTGAATACCCTTGTATACGTGTTGAAATGTAGCTTCGAAGTGAAGTGTGGTCGCAGGCGATAATGCCTAGTAGGGCACTAGAGGCACACATCTTCTCACGAACAAGTATGAACCACTTTCAGCCTTCAAGTTTCTGATAAGTAGTCAACTCACAAAGAACGTTATCAGTTTCTAAATTCGGTAAATTTTAACTGCGACTAGACCACCGCGTATAAGAAAGTACTGTTAAAGATTCGCAATGCTGACAAATGTAGATATTTGAAATGGTTTTCTAAACCTGTTATCAAAATGTCACAATTCGCTTACGGACATGAATAAGAGTGATGTTTTATGAGTTGTATGGTGAAATAAAATATTAACATCCAGTCATGTTGTGCATCTTTGATGCAAAAATTCTGTGACAGTACGTATCGATATGTCTTCAAATATATATTCATCGTGGACTTTGATCATTGAGAGGGAGTCTCAAGTCTTGGTTGGCGGTCTACTTGCATTGTTTTACTGCTCGGTTTTTCTTTTTTTATTATTTTGATGAAATGGCGATGTTTAGTTCACAGTCGTCCGTTGACGACTGGAGAAGTTCTTAAAGTTCTCTTCAATCGAGCTGTAGTTAGTCAATCTCAAGCAGGAAATAGTGTCCTTCATCCCGCACAACATGAAAATCTGGTCGTGAACACGCATGCACAGACACATCTATGAGAACATACACGAAACGGATGTTCAAAATAATTTGATTTTTGTGTAACCGCTCTTAGGAGCGAATGTAGACGAAGTCATGGACCCTGTTAGGTTATAATCATTCTATAGTAGATTATCTCCGGCGATCTCCTAAAACTTGGAGATCATGGGTTTGTGTGAATCTCCTTTCATCAGACCCCTCCCTCTAACTCATAACAGAAATCCATAAATATTCTTAGAAACTCGAGAAATTGTTTTCATTAGTTCCTTTAAAAGAAACCCCACTTGGTGAGATGTCACACGAGTACTTAGAAATGGACAATCGCAAGTGCTATCTTGGCCAGTCACTTGTCGGAACTGCTACTTCAAGAATTTCGATATTTCGACATTTTCTATAGCTAAATTTCAACTAAATGATCTGCATTAATGGAGAAAAATCCCTATAATCTCCTTTTGTCCCCAATTCTGCTTATATAATGATATATTCAATGAATATTTCATAAGCAATAATCGTTTTAAGCTGCTTACAAATTTTTGTTCGTAAACAAGAAAGAAATGCCTACTAATCTGCAGGGATTCAAATTAAAGTAGCGAAGCCCTTTCTGTTTGGTCTTTCTTCATTCTTCCACCTGTTTGCTGTCTCAGCGTTACTTTAATCCAGATAAACAGCGAACCGGTGGCAGGTATTTGCGCTGAGAGCACTTTTCTACGTAAACACGCTTGGAGTTCGATTTTATCTGTTAGCGCACACAGCTAAAGAAATGATCTTACGTAAACATTTATAGAACCTCATTTATGGCCAGGTTCATACAAGGGCATCGTAATAGACGATGAACAAACAGTTGTCACGAATGGGCTGCGTTTGTTCCTCTGTCGACTGTACATGGTTTTATCGATCCAATTCGAGATTAGTTTTATCAAGTACCACGACATTTTTCTTTAAAATTATTCTCCTCATAGATGAACGATATTGAAGTTATTTTACACCGTTTGTGTCCAAAGGAGCTTGAAGAACGTTGAATTTTAAAGTCTGTTTTCTCAATACGTTAGTTCATAATGAGATTCGGCTGATGTGGAGCAGCAAACGGAGGGAGGGAGGACAGAATAATGCTGCCTGAGTTTCAACGAACTGTTTTGTATTAAGCTGTGAATGAAAAAGCGTATAGTTTGGTCCGTTGTGAATTCCACTCGACTGCATATGGTGGAAGGAACATGAGCGGAATTTAACATCTCAGCTGTGACAAAGAGAAAGATATTAAATTGAGAGAGA
Organism: Mastigoproctus giganteus; assembly: GCF_048544385.1. Classification (NCBI taxonomy): domain Eukaryota; kingdom Metazoa; phylum Arthropoda; class Arachnida; order Uropygi; family Thelyphonidae; genus Mastigoproctus; species Mastigoproctus giganteus. The sequence continues at coordinate 62,927,155 of NC_143575.1, forward strand.
GAGAGAGAGAGAGAAAAAAAAAATTACCATTTTATGCGGATGAAGTTTATCGCCGAAATGTATGAAATATTTTGGATTGAAAATAATTACAAACCTATCTTTTAGTGCCGCCAGTTATGGGCATCGAAAAAAAAATCTTTTGGAATGGCTTGGTTTTTGAATCAAGTCTGTGATCTCAGGAACTTGTAGTAGCCTTTTCAATTCAGGGCTAAGTTATCTAGTCTGTGACGATTAAAAGTGTTTTAATCAGAGGTATATCGATTTCAGTTACCGTAGTTGCTTTGGTACTAATTTAAATCAACCCTGACCTTGAATACTTTGTCTATCTGCAAGCATGGCATGTTCTAATAAATAGAGCTCTCGCGGGTAGAGAATGGATATTGTCACTTCTTTTAACCGCTCACACCTGCTGGAAGAGATTTAGGTTCGACTCCCGTCTCTGGTCGAAGTGCAGACTTCTACCCATCGGTTCTCATCGGAAGTAGAGCAGTTTTATGGGATTTTTTCACAAGTGGCCGAGTTAATCAGCCCCAAGAGAGAGTTAGTATTAGCATTGACCACATGGTGCAAGGAAGCCTATGGCTTATGTGACATCAGCCAAAAATAAAAATAAATAAATGAGTTGTATAGTCTCTTCTCCCTGAAACCCAGATTTCAAAATGCTGATTCCTCATGGCCTTAGTTCCTTTGGCACTTAACATACACATTCCGAAACTGGAGGAATTTTCGACGCTTTGTTCGAGTTGCTTCATGGTTTTTGAGGGACAGCATAGAAAAACAAGTATAATCTTAGGGTTTACCAATTAGTTCCTTTCCATTTCCACCTCCTAAAAAAAATATTTTTCATCCAAAAGGCAGCACCTACTTTTTTATACTGCTCGCCGTCCTACGTAGTTGTCTGGACATTTATTCAGAGAAACAGTCAATCTTATAAAAGGGATTCACGATTTTAGTGATTTTTAAAATTAAATCTTATTATTTTTAATGCTCCTGTAGAGTTTCGCTCTGTTAGCATTGAGGCTTAATGTTAATACATTCATTATTGAAAATAATCCGAAAGGGAAAGTATTGATTGAACGTAATAAAAGAAAGTAGCGTGCTGTGCATTTCAGACTGTTTGTCGATCTGTCTATCAAACTGCTAGTAGCAGCTGGAGAAAACAGGTCTGCGGTAATAAGCAAACATTTCTCTCATTTTTATTTTCTTTTTTGTGAAAGCGAACTAGTCTTTTTTAAAAGGCGTGTTGAACTAACATTCTAGGAGCTGCCCTGTCCTAAAACATACTTACTAGTCTTTTGTAAAAGACAAAGTTAAGAACTAGAAGGACATTTTTATTATTGCTTTAGATAAACTCTTGATTGGTTCACAATTCGTTCACAAATGAACGAACAAAATGAACACTCAGTTACGTGGGATGCACTCTGAATGCGTTTCGTGCTTCACGATACGTTCTTGATATTCTAAGGAAAATATTAGTAAAAGTAGGTCAAAAAGACATCTGAACCCACGTCTTTCACCGGAATTTTCAAGTTACTTTGAAACAAGACTATAGTTGCTGTAATATACCAAATTCATTACAGAAGTCTTGCGAGGCTAATAAATACTATATACAGCCGATCTCTTTTTTAAAAAATGCCTTATCGAAGACCGAAAGATAAGAATCTTTTTTCCATTTCATGATGTATTTTACTAAATACTGCTCGAAAAGTTTCTTTGACTTTTGAAAACCGCATTCTGGATTAAAGTTTAGCAAACTAACCATCCCAAGTTTTCTGTCTGATATTCTCATGCATCTCCAGAGGGCGCTGCGTATGAAATTTAAACTCTGAATTGTGAGTACAATCGGAGGAATTAGAAATATACTGGCCTTCTTCCAGATGATCCTCGAAACTTTTAACTAATTACTAGCTATGCATGATTGAGGACCGCTCTAAGGTTCGTCTTTCTAGCTGCTGGTACAAGGCCGTTGGATGTCATCTTGTTGGAGGAAGAGCCACTTATGAGGAGGCTCTGTTGTTTTGAGAGATTCCAGTCTGGTCTATTGTGTTGGAGTAGTAATAGAAGCACAGATTAGATGTATATCCCTAGCATTTATCTGTCTGTAGTTGCACACAGGTGTAGTATCCATTATTGAAAGAAATAAAGTAGTATCAACTTTTTACCTGGAATGTGCCATTTTTAAAGTTCCAGACCACAATGTCTATGCATTTTCTGGTGTATAACACGCATTCATATCCGTGTACATAAATCAAACTTTTAATTGAAATAGTGTGTAATTCATAATTACACACTATGCAATTATAAATTACACAGTGTGATAATTCTAATAAATAAATCTCATTTAAAATTATGATGGTCAACATTATAACCAACCTATAGTTGTACAAGGTGATCAGGCTTACGAATTAATCCAGGAAAATCGGAGTGCATGATGTACACTCTGAAGGAATCCATGCAATTGACAATGTCTTGATAAGATTCGCATGCTCATTGTCTCAACGCATTCTGATCTGGGAGTTGTTGATGCAAATCAAAAGTTCAGTTACCATTTGGATATGTTCTTCATCCATGATGCCTCTCGTCAGACTAGAAGAATAGTGTTTTGGTGGGGGTGCCTCCACTGGTTTCTCACATCTGCACCGTTTACCCTGTGTAGTGATACAGTATTCTGTAAAAGCCAGAGTTGTGTGTTGTTTGTGAAGTGTAGTGCATAGTATTAGGGTCAGGCGCCACCTGTGGTTTCCTACATCTGCGCCATATGTTCGCTGTGAAGGAATACAGTACTACTGTAAATGCCAGAAAAGTGTTGTGTGTTGTATATGACATATTGCGTTAGGTTCTGTTGTGTGTCCTGGCATTTGGCCGCAGGGCCCCTGGTGGGACTCCACGTTGCCCGCACACACCACTAGGAGGTAGCCAGTCTGCCCATTATTCTCTGGCTTGTCTCCGCCAGGGTCGCCAGAGCTTCCTGGACGGAGACAAAAAAAAAAAAAAAAAAAAAAAGGTAGAGTCGGGGACGTACAGAGTGTACGCAAGAAGGGAGGGTATAGCTAGAAATAATGACGATGTAGGCGAAGGTATCCTCCAGGTTATCAATGGAGCAATAAGCGCCATCAGTTGAAAGGGGACCCCGGGAAGGACGATAAATAAGACAGCAAGAGAGCCGTGTGGAAGTTGCCACTGAGGAATGAGGTGGTCCATACGCCAGTTGATCCTATCCAGGTTAAGATCGGTTGGCCAGTTAGGTTAGGATCAGATGTTTGGGTTGTTCCTATTTTGTGTTAGCAACAGGGTGCTCCCTCTTGTGAAGAGGGCTTGTGCAAACTTGGTAAACTCATAGTAGTAGTTTTCTTCTGTGATGAATAAGTGTTCATTTCTTTGAGGGTTATCTTGTATACGAGTAAACAGGATGCTGCGGAGGTCTTCATAGTGTTGACAGGTATATACTAGATGGTTCCAGTCTTCTATTGTCACCACATGCACAGTAGGGGTTGTCAATGATTCCCACGGATGTTAATTTAGGGTTTATTGATCCGTGTCCAGTAATAAGGTAGGTGGTATAAAGACCAGGAGAAAACCAATTTGGAGATTTAGGAAATACGGCATTCACATAAGGTATAACTTTCTTGGTGATTGGGCCCTTGTCGGTAGCAGTCCATCTGTCCTGCCAGGTCTGAAGTAGTAGGATGGCAATTTTTTTTTCTTTTCCTGCCTGATTTCATTCAGGTTATTGATGGAGTGTCCAAGGATAGTTGCTGGTATACCCCTGGATAGACAGTAGTGGAGGCCCCTTCGAATAACCTCCAGATCAAGCGGAAGGACGCCCGCAAGAACCTGAAGGGCTGTGTTGCTAACTGTGCAGCATACCCTTATAATAGTAAGAAGGATGGTGCGCTGGATGGTTCCCAGTTTACGTTTGTTGTTGTAAAGAGTTGCCCTGCGAAACCAGACCCCTGATCCATACGTTATGAAGGGAAGGAAGATTGATTTGTACAGAATCTTTAGGGTGCGTTGGTTCAATTTCCAATCACGACGACTCACCCGTGCAATGAGAGCAGTGTAATTTCTCACTTTCGCGTGGAGGTGTGCAAGATGCGGAGAGAAAGTGAGCTTAGGGTCAAGTACTATTCCCAGTAGTTTTAACGTAGAAACTAGCTTGACGGTTTGGCCTTGAAGTTTGATAGTGGGGTTTCTAGTAGGCTGCAGTGATCCCTTCAGGAGAATGGATTGTGTCTTTTGGGGTGAGAGTCTTAGTTTGTGTAGGGCTGCCCAGTTCTGAAGGATTTGAAGTGCCTGGTTTCCTCTGGCTTCCAAAGAAGCTCTGCTGTCAGCCACGATCGAGATGGTCACATCATCAGCAAAGGCTTGTATAGCTACAGGACCTAGGTCCAGTCCAAGGAGCTCATCCAGGACAATGTTCCAGAAAAAAGAACCAAGGACTGAACCCTGGGGGCAACCTCTGTAGATTGACCTGGTAATTCTTCGGTACATTGAGGAGATTGTAATTTTCCTATTTGATAAGTAGTTTTCGATGCATTTGTATAAATTTAATGGAATATTTGCTTGCCTAAGTCTGCGAAGGATACTTGCCCACCAGAGCCTGTCAAATGCTCCTGCGAAATCTATTGCTATTAGTAGGTAGTATTTGGAGGTAGAAGTTGAGACTGCAGAGATGATCCTTTGCAGTGCGTCTTCTGTGCAACGCCCCGGTCGAAATCCAAACTGGAAGTTGGACTGGAGCCCAGCTTTGGTGTAATGGTCTTGGAGCCGTACTTGGAGTAGTCGTTCAAACAGTTTACTGATCATGGATAAAAGGGCAATGGGTCGATATGACTCTGGTTGTTGGAGCGGTTTAGACGGATTTTTTATGATCAGTTTTACATTGGCGTTTTTCCATTCTTCTGGGAAAGATCCATGGGACAAGCACTTATTGAAGAGGTCGAGTAGAAACTGGATGTCGATTTGGCGGTCTTTTTAAGGTCTTCGAGTTCAATGAGGTCTGGTCCGGGACATTTCCTCTCTTTCATTTTGGTAAGAGCCTGCTGCAGTTCATCGGTGGTAAATTGGTCTTCTACAGCATTGTTGAAGTAGATGTTGTTTGCCTGGCATATTTCTTGCTGCTGGTGTACTGTCAGAGGATCAGTATCTGTTCCAAAAAGTGTGTCCAGAATATTGGCCATAGACTGCTCCCACGATGTAGTCATAGTGCCCTTTGGTGTGAGAGTGGATTGGATAACTTCGCCCCTCGGGAGCTTGTTGGTGGTGATGCGGTACCCCCCCAGGGTTCAGTATTGCCAGTCGTTTTCACGAGTCGTTCCCAAGATGATCTTTTACGCTGCCTTATAAGGGAGGTGTAATCGTTTCTGACGCTTCGATATTCTTCATGGAGGGTGTTGACCTCATTTGGGGGATCAAGAGGTACGAGCTCTCTGAAAGGCTTTTCTTTTGGAGTGTACAATTCGGCGAAGGTGCTCCAGCTCTGGGGACGACCATGGGACGGCATTAGGCATTGGTCTTTTCTTTCTAATTGATTGATTGCAGGCCTGGATGATGATTTCTGTTGTGAGCTTTTGATGTTGGTTGGGGTCCAGTGCTGGAAGATCAGAAGAGTTGTGGTTCTGGATTATGGTCTGCAGCGTGGAGCAAAAGATTTCCCAATTGGCCTTGTTAATGGCATAGCCACTAATATTGTAGTGAGGTGGTGGAGTTGGATCAATGGATCTTGTGAGTTGAAATGTAATAGCTCTGTGATCTGAGGTGGTCCAGGCCTCATTGACCTGCCACCCAGAAATTTTGCTGGAAATGGATCGTGTAGCTATGGAGATATCTATTGTGGATTCCCACAGAGTGCTGGAATAGGTAGGCAGGTGGTTGGGCTTGTTCAGAACCAGGAAGGGAGAAGTGGCCAGGAAATCTTCAAGAAGCTGCCCATTGTGGCACCCAAAGCGATCAGTGGTCAGACTGTACCAGGTAGGAGAGCCGCAATTTACATCTGCCCCAAGGATAATCTTGCTGTTGGGAAGTGTAGCAAGGACTGTACGTAGATAATTTATTGTTGGAATGATATCTTAGCCAGGTCTGCAGTAGAGGGAGATGAGGTAGAAGGCTCCCAACGGGCAGATTACATGGGCACACGCCGCCCATGCAGTGCATAGGGAGGAAATCCTTGTAACCATGATGTTAGGTTTACGGACAGCTATGGCAGCCCAGGGCGTGTCTTCATCTGTATGTATGATTTTGAAAGTCGGGGTATCCCCTGACTAGCTTTGAATGGGTATATGGCTCCTGTAGAATTAATATGTCAGCATTTTCCTCTTCGGCCCTGATTCTAATCTGGGCACTTACTGCACGGGCTCGCTGGGCGTTTAGTTGGATAAACTTTATGATGTTGCTGTTGAATGATTTAGGGCGTGCTGCCATAATCGGTCTTTATTTGTTGGTTCCTCTTAGCTTTTAGATAAACAGGGCACTTACTGTCCCTGAGAGAATGTGCTGCATCGAGCTTTCCAGTTTGCACAAACTGCATCTGTGGATCTGTTTGGGAAAGAATTATAGTCATGCCCTTTTTGGGCACAGTGCCCACAGATAGACACGGTTTGCATGCATGTGTGAATGGTGTGCCCAAAATGGCAGCATCGGAAGCACTTTGGAACAGGCACGTGCTCATTGAAGCGGTGACTGCTCCAACCCATAAAGACTCATGCCTGTGGAGAAAGCTCCACCACCCAATTGTATAGCTGGGGAGACTTGGAGCTAGTGTGATATTTTGGTTTGATGTGTTCCTTGGCATTACTTATGTCAGTTAATTCTTGGAAGTTTCTGTTGAAGAGTTCATCTTTGATGTTCTCTGGAGTGATATCCTTGCCCACATCAAATATACGTATGGATGGGCCTCTCTTTTTAGGGATTTCTGCTGTAAGACCTAGGGTACTGACTGTTGGATTGGTGATGATAGAGTGAGCCTCTTGCTCGGTTGTTGTTTCAATGATTACTCCAACATTTCTTGTTTTTCGGATGGACTTTATTCTTGTGGTTTTAAAGTCCTTGGCTAGTTTCTGGACAACGGTAGTTTTTACTGCTTCGCTACTGTCTATAGTCGAGTTTTCCACTGGCTTTATTATGACCAGATGTGGCGTGCTGAGTAGTGTTTTCTTCTTTGTTGATGGTAGTTTGATGCTTGTGGTTGTATCTGGAGTTGTCCTCAGCGCTTGGGCGTAGGATAGGGGGCGCTGTGGCATTTCGTTCCCCCTTCCTTCAACGTAAGCTTCTAGCTTAGCCTTCGTTCTCTCATGTTCTACATGAAGATTTACCAGAACATGCTCCATTCGTGACCATACTTCTATGATTTCTCCTCTGACAATGGTAGTGATTTGATTGCTCTGTTCTTCCATTATTGCCTCCAGGTTTAGGCGCAGTGAATGAATTTGTTCTGTTATAGATCCAACTAGTGATTGTACGGTGTTAGCATCTGTATTCAGTGATGTAGAGTCTTTGGGGTCGTCATTCTGCTCTGGCAGCATGTTAGCTTCTGTGGCGGCCCTTTCGGCAGGTTTGCACTGGCATCAGGCACAAACGTAACGCTCTTTAGCTACCTTTGTCATTTTAGAAATTAGTGACCGTCCTGAGCAATTTCCGCATAGGGATCGGCTGCAGTCGCCATTGCAGATTATTACGTGTTTTACCTTCTTCAGGCAGGGCTGACAGGTGTGTAAAAAATCTTCTGACGACATATTGCTCATAGAGTGGTCCGACCATGTGGACATGTGTTTTTGTAATTGGTGGCTCCTAGAACGTTAGTTCAACTCCGCCTCGTATCTCTGTGAAGAACAGTATCATTACAAATGGGCCAGATGTGTGTGACGAAGGTTTGTGTGTGTTCTGTTGTTCTGTTCTGGCCGCTTGGCTACCCAGAAGCATCAGTCACCTGGACAGATGATTCTAGGTACTCGTCCACACCACGGGAAGGTGGGCCAGTCTCAGCTAATCACGTACTGTCTCAATACGAGACTCTGATCCACCTGATGTTGCCAAAAGGTGGGCCAGTTCCTCTAGGGGCCGACTCCAGAGGAGAGGGGGAAAAAAAACAAAAAAACATATATTTATTTAGATTTTCCCGTGGTGCAAAAGAAAGGGAAAAAAAATGATATCACCGTAAAACACAAAACAACAACAAAAAAAAAAAAAAAGTGACAGCAACCCTGAAGAACGCAAAAAAAACCAACCATGTGACTGATTGTAGAACGCCAAGAGAAGAAAAAAAATAATAATTAAATAAAAAAAATAAATAAATAATTAATAAAATAATAAATAAATAAATAAATAAATAAATAAACCAAGTGACTGATTGTAGAACGCGAAGAGAAAAAAAAATAATAAAAAATATATATATATATAATGATAGTAATAATAATAATAAAAAAAGAAAAAAACCAGCCATGTGACTGATTGTAGAACGCGAGAAAAAAAAAATATATATACAGGGTGTTTCAGTTAAACGTTTCAGAACTTCTAAGAGGGGTAGGGTACATCCTGACAACTCGAAATCATATAGCAATGTGGGGTCGGAAATGCTTTCCTGAAGCGGTGTTGTACACAGAAGCACCATAAAAAGAAAAGAGACCTTAAGTGAGAAATCGTTTTAATAATACATGAAAAGAAGCAAAAGGTCAACAGGGATGTCATAAACTAGCGATTTCATATGACCCCAGAAATAAAAATCAAGACATGATAGGTCGGGTGACCGAGCAGGCCAACGCACGGGACCACCACGTCCGATCCAATGTTGACCAAATGTGACATCCAGGTAGTTACGAACATCTCCGCTATAATGGGCAGGGGCTCCATCGTGTTGGAACCACATTGTCTGTTTCGTCGATGCAGAAATCTGTTCATCTCTCAAAAGTTGTGGCAATACTTGCTGCAGATCAAGTAGATAGGTCCGACGACACGGTAACAGGTAAGGGCCGATGAGGTGATCTCCCATAATACCGGCCCATACATTGACCGAAAATCGAATCTGTGCTGCACGACGTCGTATTGCATGCGGGTTCTCGACCGCCCAGAAATGTCGTTATGCGTTTTGAAAATTCCTTCCCTTGTGAAGGATGCCTCATCGGAAAACAACACTTCAGCAGGAAAAAGGGGGTTTGTAGCACATTTTCCAAGGTACCACTGTGCGAAAGCAATACGAGGTGCATAATCCTCCGGTTGCTGTGTCTGGACACGCTGCACGTGAAACGGATGCATGTCTTGTTCTCGGAGAATCCTCCAGACGCTGCAATGGGAAACCCCGACTGCGTTTGCTAGACTTCGTGTACTCGTTCTTGGATTCCCCTGTACATGCTGCAGCACATTCTGTTCGACAGCTGGAGTCCGTGCTGTTCTTACCCTGTCCCTGTCAGCTCTTTCAAATGAACCTCTCTCAGCTAACCTCTGGTGCAGTCTTGCAAAGAAATTATGACTGGGAATACGCCTCGTCGGATATCGTTCCGCGTACAAACGCTGTGCGGCTGGCCCACTACAATTTGCAGCCCCGTACGCCAAATGCATATCGGCTAACTCTGCGTTCGTGTAATCATCCATCCTACTAACTTGGCGTTCTTGTGCGAAATTAAGATTCCCTGCACTAAAGCTCGGAATTTTCGATTCTGCCCATTGGTATATGATTTCGAGTTGTCAGGATGTACCCTACCCCTCTTAGAAATTCTGAAACGTTTAACTGAAACACCCTGTATATACATATATATATAAAAAAAAAAAAAGGGGGGGGGAAGAGAAAGAGATGTTTTCCTTCCTTAGCACAGGCCGCAGAAACAAGCTCCACAACCCATGCAGCAGGATGGGGGGGGGGAAATACATGGTCAGTTTTAGTTCCCTGCTGAGTCATCGATGTTTGCCACTGGTGGTCTGTTAATCCTTCTTTGCGCCTAAAGACTTCAGCTGAGTAGGTTTGCAGTGCAGGGAGGATGTTGGGGTTCTGTAGGAAGAGCTCTAGATGCTCACCAGAGATCTGTGTACAGCTGACAAGGTTGTGTCTCAGATCAGCATACGCAATGCAATCGAATAGTACATGCCACCAGTTCTCTTTGGCTCCACGATGGCAGAGATCTGTTGGGTGGAGACCCAGATGGTGTAATTTTTCATTCATGGATCCGTGTCCGGTAATTAGTGGTCCGACCATAGTGTTTTGTGGAAGGCGCCACCGGTGGTTTCCCACATCTGCGCCATGGTACTTTGTGAAGAATTTACAGAATCTCTGTAAAAGCCAGAAAAAGTGTGGTGTCTGGTTTGTGACAGAGTTGTGCTGTGTTTGTTGTTCTGTCTCTGGCTGCTTAGCCGCAAGGCCCCTAAGGGAACCCCACGTTGCCCGCCACCACCACTGGGAGATGAGCCAGGCTTCCCATTATACTCTGGCTGGCCTCCGCCAGGGTTGCCTGAGCTTCCTGACGGAGACAAAAAAAAATAAAAAAAAATAAAAAAAATAATAATAAAATAAAATAAAATAATTAAAATAAATAAAAATAAAATAAAATAAATAATAAAAAATAATAAAAATAAATAAATAAATAAAAAAAGAAATTAAAAATAATAATAAAATAAAAAAATTAAATAAAAAATAAATAAATAAAAAAATAAATTAATTAAAAAAATAAGTAAAATAAAGTAACAGATTAAAAAAATAATGATAAAAAAATAATAAATAAATAAATTTAAAAAAAAGGGAGAGAGAGAGAGGAGCATAGAAAAAGAGAGGATTTGAGGGAGAATGAATTTGGGTGGGTTGACGGGAGAATAAATCCACCCTAATTTAGGCGAAGTATAGGAAAGAGTGTGGGTTTAAAAGTCACAGGGGACAAGTGCCCCTGTGTAATTGCCAATTGCATAGTGCCTGTAGATCCTGCACTGAGGTCAGTGCCAGCAATCCCACACCTAGATCGGTGCCAGCAGTATATCCTACCCATTTCGGGTTTGCGATGACTTTTAAATCCCGCACTCCGAGGAGTGCCAGCATCCCGCACCTTGGATGGTGCCTGCAATGGACCTACCCTATTAGGGTTTGCATGATTATGTCTGCGTTTTTCCGGGGGAATGGAGAGTTATCCCACGCCGGTCCGGTTTAGTTCTTGGGCTCTGAGTTCTGCAATCTTAGCTCGCCTAAGTGCAAATGTTTCTTGCGCGTAGGTGGTTAATGCCTTATAGGTATCTTCCTCGAGTAGCAGAGTGGATTCTTGATTGCGAGGGTTTCTCTGTATTGTGGTGAGGAATTTAAGCCTAATGTTGTCGTAGCTGGGGCACTCATACATGAGGTGCCCCCAGGACTCCTCATCGCCGCAGTGGCAACGTGGGTCATTCTCGATTCCCATGGCGGTCAGTTTTTGTTGGAAGGATCCATGGCCGGTGATGATAAAGGTCACATGGAGGCCAGGCGAAAACCAGGGTGGAGGTTCTGGGTGAGTTGAACTTATGGATGGAAGGAATCGTTTTGTGATGGCCCTGTTTGTTGTAGTGTCCCAGTCATGTTGCCATATCTCTTGTAGATGTTTGGTTATCCGTTGTCTTTCCTGCCTGGTGCCGTTTGTGGTGTCAAGTTGAAAATTTAACAGTTGGGTTGGAACTCCCTTCCTTAAGTGATAAAAAAGCCCTCTTTTAACCACTTCTAAGTATAGTGGCTGACATCCAGTTAATACCTGCAGAGCAGGGGTGCTGACGGTGCGGAATGCCCTGCAAATTGAAAGGAGCATGAATCTCTGGATTGAATCCAGCTTACGTTTATTTCTTGCTAGGATGGCTTTTCGGTACCAGATGGAGGCACCATAACACACAATTGGCACGTATGCCGCTTGGTATATCAGAGTAAGAGCTTTGTGCTTCAGCCCCCAGTCTGCCCTGCTGACCCGCCTTATCATAGCACTGTACCTTTGAATTTTATTGGCTAGATACTTTAGGTGGTGCAGGGCTGCCCAGTTCTGAAGTTTTACCAGTGCTCCATTTGCCATTTTCTCTAAACTCGTCTAGGAACTCGTCCAGGACAATAGACCAGAGGAAAGGGCCAAGCACAGAGCCCTGCGGACAGCCTCGATCGATGTACCTAGTCACTGTCTGGAATCTGTTGGTAACTTGGACTTTTCTACCAGTTAAATATGACCTTAAACTACTGTTGTATAGGTTGTTGGAAACATTTGATTGCCGAAGCCTCCGAAGAACACTGGGCAACCATAGTCGATCAAAGGCCCCAGCGAAGTCTACCATGATTGCAAGGGAGTACTTAAAGGCTGTGTGAGTTGCTTGAGTGATTAAACTGTTAATGGCATCTTCTGTGCTGCTACCTGCTTTGAATCCAAATTGCTTGTCACTTGGAAGTTTTTGTGCTTCATATCTGGCGGTTAAGCGAAATAGGAGCAGGCGTTCTTGTAGTTTGGCCATTACAGAGAGCAAGGCAATCGGGCGGTAGGAGGTTGGAATTTGTGGTGGCTTGTTTGGATTTTTCAATATAAATTTCAAGGTTGCCGTTTTCCAGGATGTTGGAAATGTGCCTTCTGTCAGGCACCTATTTAGAAGGCTTAGGACAGTAACAGGATAGCATTCTGCAAATTTTTTAACCACATCCACTTCCAGCAGATCAGCACCAGGTGTTTTTCCTACTTTCATTTTGTTTATTGCCAAGTCCATCTCAATGTTAGTGAAGGGGGATTCCACAGAGGCAGGATGATAGTTGTGATTTTCATCTACTATTTCTTGTTGTTGTTGAGTCATAGCTGCAGCTTCAATGGGATAAATGGTGTCTAGAATATTGTTAATGCTATCCTTCCAGGTGTAAGTAGAGGAGCCATCCATCTTTAGTGTCGTATCGAGTACCTCTCCTCGCGGCAGCTTGTTTGTTACGATCTTGAAAACTATGCCCCAGGGGTCCTTATTCCCAGAAGTGGATACCAGGGTTTGCCACGTTTGCTTTTTACTTTTACGAATTAGCTTTGTGTATTCATTTCTGACAATGCGATAAGCCTCCCTGGCAGCATCTACCTCATGGGGAGGTAGCGTTGATCGAGCCTGCTGGAACATTTTTCTTCCATGGTGGACTCTTCTTCTGAGATCCTGTAGTTGGGGATTCCACCAGGGAACTGCATATCGGTAGGGCCTTCTGCGTGGGATGGAGAGATCACAAGCAGATCTTATGGCAGTGGTAATAATCTGTACACAATCGTCTGAAGGGAGTGTCTTCAGGGAGTCTTCTTGTTAGCTCAGTCCGAAAACGTTGCCAGTCTGCCTTTTTTGAATTGTACCGTATCACATCTAGTGGGATCGGAGGGGTCCGTTCCACAGAGCGAACCAGAGAAAATGATATCGCTCTGTGGTCCGACCAACGAGAGGTGTTTCTGATGGTCACGTGACCAAAACAACGGAAACAATGCCCTTTGATTTGATTGGGGAAGAAGTTATGGCCGCCGCCGCTGTACGGAATTATTTCAACGAAATCTTCATGAGTATCTATTTCATTAATGACAAATACAATCTTTCTAAAAATTAAATATAACTAAACCGTAATGAAGCAGCTTCAATCCTGCATAATGTCAAACATCTAAATAGACAAAGTTACAAACTCCTTAAAAAAAAAAAAAAAACCCTATGTTGAATAACGGCCGGACCTATATAGCGTCGCCATGCTGTGTGCAGTTGTACATAGTAATCACGCTACAAGTCAAAATGTTGAAATAGTCATAATTTCTCATTACCTTTGCCGATCTTGACTCTGAGACCATCTACTGATAGATCTTGACCAATAGTATTTTCTGAACACAAGTGTAGTATAAGGTATGTTCGTGTCAGACGGCACCTGGGATTTCTCCCATCTCCGCGTGTGTTTCGCTGTATCGAGGACAGTACACTGTCAAGCCAGAGACTTGAAAGTGTGTGGGCCGTGTGATATGTTGTGCCCATTGTTTGACCAGCTTATTGGCCGCCAGGCCCCTACGCCAGGCAATGACATACCCTGCCACGTGGCAGGGTATGTCATTGCCCATACCCTGCCACGTGGAGGCTAGACGGGTGTATCCAGTATCACAACAAATTGCTCTGGCAGGTCCTGCCACTTGGTTTCCTGAGATTTCAGTGGCTAGGACCTATTAAAAAAAATTATGCATTTGACATTAATGCTAAATGGGATTGCTGTTAGGAAATCGCTGGTTGGGGTTGAACGCAAAAGAGATGTGTTAAAGGCCTAATAGGTCGGGCAAAATTTTGATGTTATTAAATTTAGACATGTGAGGCTATACGCCAGATAAAAGATAACAGTGTTAGTTGTCTTAGAGATTTACACAAAACCGTTAGAATTTAGATGTTGATTATAATTTGGCGGCATTGTTAAGGGTGTACTCGGTCGATTTAGTGAGAGAGGGGAGAAAACAGAGAGAAGAATAGGGACGATAGAGTAGGCATCCCTAAAGAGGTCAGTGGAAACGAGCCCCACCAGGCGAAGTATGGGGGTAGGCAGGGAGGAGAGAACACAGAGATCCGTCTCCTCCGTATCCCCTGCCTGGGGATGTGGTTTTAAATGGAACCAGGTTAGAGTACCCAGTTCAGATCGCCAATGGCGTGTTGGCAGCAAGGCCGCAGAAGAATGTCTTCGTCGGTGTCATGTCCAAGGAGTGTCGAATCCGATATGAAGGTCAAGCTGCCCATCCCGCTCCGGGGGTGAGATATGTTAGCTGGCAGTGGGGAACTCACCAGGCGAGGGAGTGGGAGACACACACATTTATTTCATTCATAATCTGCATTCTCACTCTACTTGCATTCTTTTTTTTTTAAATACCTTTTTCTTATTTTATAATTTTTTCCCAAGTTTTTTTATATATATATATTTTTTTTTATTTTATTTTATTTATTATTATTTTTTTCTCACTCAACTCATTCATCTTTTTCTCACACGCTTACACTTTTATTCATTCTTCTAGCTCTCATCCCATTTATTCGACTCTTACTTTCTGCACTGCACTCTCTGGGCACCTCAACTTACTGTTATTCTTCAGTTGTGGTGCAGGCCTAGCCCCAAGTTGTTTTTGTTTTGCAGGCCAGGGGAGAAAGCAGTGATGGTGTTGCTGTGGTTAGTAAATGTTTGTTGGTACAGTATATATAAAGTAATATAAGTTATTTTTAACTTTGTATTCTTTCGGCCAATTACATTTGCTCTTAACCTCATTCCCATTCACTCTCTTCCTCATTCTAGGTCACTCTTTCTTTCACCAAAACTGTCATTTATTCCCTTTTACCATAATTCCTAGTTCGCTCAGTGCCCAGCCTATTTATTCTATCTTTCATTTTCATTCATTCATTGTACATTGCATCCCCTTGCTACTAGCTTATTGATATTTTTCAGCTAATCTGCTTCCCTGGCTGCCTGTACATCTCCCTCCCCTACATGGTTACTTATTTGGTGTGGGGCCCCAGGTTTCCTACACGTGGCAGGGTAGTCCTGGGGAGTTTTGTTATGTCAGGGTGCAGAATACTGCTATCCTGACAGTTTTTAAGTAATCGTCAGGGCGTGGTGGGAAACTTGGGCAATTTTACTATTGATTATTGTTTAATTGCTGTGGGGGGGGCTGAATTGCCATTCTTTGCATTGCTCTGCGCATTTCGAATACTTTCTGTGTGAAAGATGTAAAAGATTTATAATTTTGCTCTTCTACGATGAACAGATGTTCTTTTCTCCTTGGAAGGGGACCAATCTGTGCTATTAGCTCTGTTCTGGGGATGTCATATATTATACATTCATATAGAATGTGTGCCCAGTCTTCACTTTCGCCATATGCATTTATTGAAAGCAGTAAATGCATATGGCGTTCAACATGGAAGAGCGTGTGTTCATGGTGGAACATTATCTCAAAACGAAGTTGTTTGAACGTGAATTTTCAAGTAGTTTAGGTGTCATAACGCACCACTGAAATCTGTGTTATGGAATCTTGTGAAAATAATTAAGGAGAATGGGAATGTTGAGTTGTGTTTGCGTATTAACTGTTACAACGAAGGAAGTTTGTGTTCATTGCTTTGTCGTGATCAGTTGGGTTGTGATCACGATGACGATCATTTTAAATATTTTTGTGACAACTTAAGCGACATCAGATAATAAAGATTGTTACTTGCAAATTTGAAGTCTTTAGCACTCTTTTACTCGAAGTTATTCGCATTTTCATCGATTCTCATTTAATTAATCTCCTTGTATTATGGCCAACAAATTCGAAACTCCAATTTGATTTTAGTACAAAGAGTAGAAGTGTTTAGGGATTAGCTCAATTACTTGAGCTAATCTCTAAACCTGTTTCTGGAGTAAATTCTAGTACTTGGATAAATGCATTTAATTCGTATTTTTTTATTTTTCTGATTTAATGTTTATGCTTATTTCAATTGTTGGAATAAGCACGCACATAATGTGAATTATTATTACTATGTTGTATGTATATGAAACATAGCTTTTAACATGATGCAGTTGTAAAACTGTTTCAAATATATAAATTTTTTCATGAATATATTTAGCATTGCACAATCTCTCTCTCGGTTACGTTTCAGTTCGTACAACGAAGCAAAAACTCCCTCAATTTTTTTCTTCATTTTATTGAAGGTAATTTGTTTATAAGGTTGCAGATAATCCTTAATAATGGATTTTCGTTTTCAGAAAATTTTAGGGGATTACGACTTTTATCGGAACCATGTCATATAATCACAGGAAATCGTTGTAGATTGCATTTTAATATATCCCAATTTTCTGACGTATTTGTCTTAATGTGTTGTAAGCTTTGAAAATAGAAAGAATGGGAAAGAGACGCTTATGCAAACCTTCCTTCAAAAGTTGCCTGTTTTTTTACTATTCTGCTGGCGAGCTATTTATTTAATTACGTTTATGAAGGAAGGGGGGGGTTAAGTTTTTTTTTTATTTTTTGGATGTAGTGTTGAATTGAACCGTAGTGACGTCAGTTGAAATTAAATTAAGAATAATTTTAAAATACCAAAATAACAAATCTCCTTAAATGTAAAAGAGCTTATAACTTTATTGAGAGGTGGAGGGGGGCGAGAATGTCACTCACTGATCGTTTTAGCCATAGCTGTTAGTAGCTAATTCGTATGTCATGAAAACAGCTTTTAAATAATATGAAAAGATTCTGATTGTAAGCGGATGATTTATTGGCACATTTTAAATAAAAAAAAAAAATAATAAAATAATCCGAAAAACGCTAATGAGGAAATTAAAATCCTAAAGAAAGTTAACCAGGAAACTAAAATACAAAAAATTCTAATTAGGAAAATTTTAAAAAGAAATCGAATAAAAATTAATTGGGGAATTAAAATCCAAAAACCGGCCAGGAAATCCAAAAAAATTAATCCATGAAAAATAATTATGAAATTAAAATAAACTAATTATGAAATTAAACTAATTAGGAAACTAAAATCCAAACGAGCTAGCTAGGAAACAAATTCAAAAGAAAGCTGATTGGGAAATTAAAATCCTAAAAATGGAATACAAGCTAATTAGGGGATTTAAAAAAAATCCGAAGCAGCAAGCTCGAAATTCAAATAAAAAATCCAATAAAAATAATTAGGAAATTAAAATCCTAAAAAATAAGAATTATGAAACTAAAATCCAAAAGAACGCTTAATAGGAAATTAAAATCCAACACATAGCTAATTAAGTTATTAAAATCCTTAAAAGAAATCGAATAAAAATTAATTATAAAACTAAAATCCAAAGACTCATTTGGAAATTAAAATCCAAAAGCGCTACCTAGGAAATTTACATAAATGCTTATTAGATAAATAAAATCGCCATCAATCAATATTTACATATTTGGATTTTAATACGACCATTTTAACTTTTTAAGATTTTTCTGTAAACATTTCTTTCCCCGCCTTCACTTTGTTTTCCGGTGGCCGGATCTCTAGCAGTTAAGCCAGGCTATCCATCGATTTTTGGGACGCTTCGATTTCGTCAAATGCTTAGGAGCTCAGGTGGACCGGAATTACTCTGTTTATCTTAATCTCCACGAGCTTACCGCACACCAGATTAGATCAACAGATAAAATATTCACCTTGTAGAGCACTCGACGTCTCTGCACCTGGAACCACGTGCGCAAGCTGCGCTGTATCAGCTAATGTTGTAGACACGTTCGATGTTTGGTAATGGGAAATTTCGGTTGTGTAGCATTTGACTCGCTGCTGTATTCGCCTCATCTCATTGGCGTTCTGTTTAATGATTGTTGATGGCCACGGATAGAATCGGGGATGTGGGTATGAGGTAACGATGATCAAGGTCTTTCGAGTTCCCTGAGTTAAATAATCGAAGTTGGCTTTCCCAATACAAAAAATTATGCTGAATAATTGAAACAGTCGGCTTTTAAGCGCTTTGTTTTTAGAGGTACAGGTTTATATGTCATCCGAGATAATGAATTTAAGTTAGAAGTGTTATCGGCACTGATTCTGAGCTTTTCATTGCAGTTTCAGTTGATTACAAGGGGAGTGCGTAGGTGGCATTTATTCAATATTGTGTACATAATCTCATCTGTAAGGATATTATTGAATAAGAACGTGCTTTATGCTGGTCTGTTTGTATAGTAATTTAATGAGTGATCGGTGTCATTGCAGAAGAATTTGGTTTTTATTTTTTTGGTTTTTTTTATATAAAGTTTGCAAATTCTACTGACTTTCTGCCGCCTGCATGTTAGGGGGAAAAATGTCTCATTTCGGGAAGGAAGGTTATAAACAGATAAAAATTCAGCGTGACTCTCACTAACTGGAGGGGGTCGCAAAAGTTCAATTTGCTTCGTGATTATAAAAATTAAGGAACTGTTCGTCGCTTGGATATTTTACACTCCGTTTCAGAATACAATTGTGTACATGGTGGACAAATTTCATTTCCATTGACAGATAATATTGCTGCTTGAATTATGGATTGAATTTTATTTATCGAAAAGGCTACCATTCCTTAACGAAACACAAGTTTACTAATTGCGAATTGAATCAGACACTTTTTTTTGTTCCCACGATGGCTACCAGAAAGTAGCGCTGTAATAAATTTAGGTTGGTCAACGTTGAGTTGTTAGGCCAAAGAATAGCTATGGAAGATAGATGGAAAATAATATTCAGGGTTTCGAAACTTTTGAAAATTATGCTAAAGGACGCACAGCCAGTGCACATATTCGTGTTCTTTCGTGTGGAGTGGCAGGTAGTTACTGACTCGTTTAAGCATCCACAAACTGATTAGCTTTCTCAGTCAATTTGAAGAGGCCAGAAAAGGTAGATTGTGTGTCTGGATTTTGTAGTTAGAACAGCCGGCAAACAAAAAGTTATATCGATGGATCGTCGATCATTCCATACCGCTGACGTTTTTCTCGCAGTGTTGTCCCATATTATTATTATTACTAAGTAATATGGTTAGAAGAATCTTTTTAAATATAACTCTGTTCTATAAATTTTCATATCGAAGATTTGAAAATAAAAAGAATAATTAGTGCTCTTCTTGCCTTTGTTTCTTTTTACCTTCGCTTAATTTGACTGCTTCTGGCAGTTTCAAAATTGGCACATTCAATTGGGGCGCACTTCGGGAGAGCCAGCGATTTTTATTAGTTTTCCCGGCTTCCTTGGTCTTCTTATTTTGATTTTCAAATCTTCCTTATGAAAATATAGATAGGCAGAAATAGAGGTTAGTTATCCTTAAAAAGTAGTTTATAAACATATTTATTATAAGTATTTTATATAACTAGAGGCCTTCAGGACTATAACTTTTGATAATAGTATTATTATAAATCACTTTATTGTAATTCCACTCCCTGAGCAACGGATTTGCTTAGCAGTGTACTGGTTAAGTACAACTAAAATAATTGTAGGGAGAGGACATACAACATAATTATATATACGTGTCCCTAAAAAAAAGAATTAGGGCATCGTCACATTTGGAAAAGCGCGAATTTTGAAGAACAAATCGAAAAGTTTCTGGCTCACGTTTAAGTCTTGCGAAAGTTTCTAGAAACGGTTACAAATCGCTAACGTCAGAAAGTTGAGTGCAGCTGTTGAGTTCAGCCGCCTCAAGATCCAATACACTGTTCCAAGAAACCTCAAGAGCAGCGGTTTCCAACATTTTTTTGACTCGCGAACACCTTTCTCCGTAATATTTTTTATCGCGAACTCCTTTCAACACAATATTTTTAATGCAAACCACTAAGCCCGGATTCTCTGAAATCGTATACTATTTCTGAATTTTTATGATGAAATATTTCCAGTACTACGTTTCTATAAGCGACCTTGTATAATAATCAAAATTATTATTAAGTATTATTTATACTTTGTAAAGCAGTTATTAATAAGTACAAACTAGATTTCGATCAGGCTAAGAGTAGAAAACTTGCTTCTTGTCCAAATAGTAGCCGAGCATTCTGGTCTTTGGTCTCTTGCCAAAGCTAATGGCCGCAATTTTTACCCATCTCTGTTTCCACCACTGTCAAAATCAGATAGTTCTGTTGCCAAATCAGCCAAAGATAAAGCAGACCTACTAGCATCCTATTTTTCCTCCAACTCATGTATTGATGATCTTGGTAAATCACCTCAAACCTTTCCCAGTACATTCCATTCGAGGCCTCTGTGGTTTTCCGTTAAAAGGATGTCAGCAGGATTTTGATGAATTTTGATGCTAAGAAAGGGCCAGGTCCCGATGGTATTTCTCCATTTGTTCTCAAAACCTGTGCCTGCCCTTGAACTTACTCCTGTTTTATGTTGTCTTGTTTCACTTTCTTCCAAAGGTATTTTTCCTTCTGCTTGGAAGTTTGCTCAAATCCAGACAGTTCCTAAAAAGAGTGACAAATCCCTTCCATCCAATTATCGTCCCATTGCGATTACTTCTACTCTTTCCAAAGTAATGGAGAAATCAATTAACTGCCACTCTTAAACTATTTGGAAATCTTTCATCTGATCAACGATTGCCAGTATGGGTTCCGTCAGTGTCGATCCACTGGTGATATTCTGGCTTACGTTACCCATCTATGTACAAATTCAATGGAAACGTTTGGTGAAACTCAAGCCATTGCTCTTGACATTTCAAAGGCTTTCGATCGTGTTTAGCATAAAGGTCTTCTAAATAAGCTTCCATCCTTTGGTTTGCCAGCTGTTCTTTGTAATTGGGTATCCAGTTTTCTCCCTGACCGCTCACTGAGGTTGATGGTAGACGGCTGTCTGTCTTCTAACTGCTCCACTAATGCTGATGTTCCCGAAGGTTCAGTTCTTTCTCCCACTCTTTTCCTCTTGTATATTAATGACCTTCTTCCATTGACCGGAAATCCCATCTTTTGCTGATGATAGTACATTACTTTCCATCATCCAGTTTGAGAAATCTTGCCCTGCTCAAACAGCTTCAACTTTTCGAGTATCCTCTGCCAATTCTTAAATGCCGATATCAAAGTAATTCGACAGTGGGGCAACAAAAACTTAATTCCAATCCATCCAAAACTCAGTCTTATCTTATATCTAGCAAAAAGGATTCCTTTGCTCCTATGCTTATCTTCGATTATGCTCCGATTTCTAGGCAAGTTCTTGGGGATTACCCTGACTTCTAATCTCTCTTGTCATAAAACATATTACAAATATTGCTTCCTCTGCATCCAAAAAACTGGGTTTTCTTTCGCTCTCGGCATTACTTTTCTTCCAAACAGCTGCTCACTCTGTATAAATCGGAAATCCGCCCTGCCATGGAATGTTGTTCCCACATCTGGGGCGGTGCCCCCAAAACCTCTCTCAGGCTTCTTGATTCCATTCAGAAGAGGGCAGTTAGATTAATTAATGACTGATCTGTAACAGGGTCTCTCCACTCTCTGTCTCATAGACGTACTGTTTCTGCTGCATGCCTTTTGTAAAGATACTTCCATGGGTTGCCAATTCAGAAGAATTGGCTTATATAATTTCCCGTTCTTTCGTTCAAAGCAGTCCGAACACGTGACACCACCCACCGACATCCATTTACTGTCCAACTTCAAATCCACAGAACCAACTTTTCATCTTCCTCATTTATTCATTCAACTGCCGTTTTCTGGAACAACCTTCCTTCATATGTCTTTCCTGAAAATTACAATTTACAGAAGTTCAAGTTTAATGTCAACAAGTATCTTCTTTCATCTTTTCAACCTATGCACGGTACTAAGTACTATAGGTTCAAAAAAAGTACCCATACATAACAATGATCCTTGAGAATGAAAAAAAAAAAATTGGTATGGAAAACATATTTATTTAAAAAATGTTGTTTATGCATGGGTAATGCACTTCCATCATTTCTACTACCCAGTTAGTATGCATATATCTTTCGATTATATCTCATATTGTGAATACCTTCACAACGAGTTGCCGAGGTATTACACTTCCTCGAATAAGTAACGCTTCAGCTACGGAGAAGACTAATGTTACTTATTCTCGGCGGATACCACCCACCCAGACGGCACCATTTGAATAATGGTATGGGATAAGATACTCTGTTATCCACGTACTGTCCCTATTAGACTTTGGAAAGCAAAAAAGGTGTAGGAAAGTGATAGTAGGAGAGGAAGAGGAAAGGAGCAGTCACACTCACTGAATTCAAACATTCATGAATCCCCCGAATAGGCAACGCTTCCCCATTTAGGGAAGATTGTTGTTACCTATTCGTGGTAATGAGGGACTCATCAAGACCCCCTCCCCAGACGGCACCGTTTCGGATCTGATTGGCTCCTCTTCGGTGGGCAGGCAGGCACCCTGGTGATGCAGTAGTGACAACCCAGTTACGAAGTACAGTATAACTCCAAAATATGAGACATGCTTGATGATGTGTATGGTTTAATCTAAAACTATTTCTTGACAATGTGTAAGAGTATGAAAAAGGTTGTTTAGGCATGGGTAATGCACTTCCATCATTTCTACTTCCTGGGTATTATGCATGCATCGGTTGATTATATCTCGCATTACACATGCATAAACAAACTTTTATATACTTTTAAAAATTTAGTCAAGAAATATATTTAGATTAAACCATGCACACCATCAAGCATCTCTCATATTGTGGAGTTATACTTCATAATTGGGTTGACACTGTTGCAAAAACAGGGTACCTGCCCACACACCGATGAGTAAGCCAATAAGCTTCGAAACGGTGCCGTGTGGGTGGTAGTATCCGACGAGAATAAGTGACATTTCTCCA
This sequence comes from Mastigoproctus giganteus, assembly GCF_048544385.1. Lineage (NCBI taxonomy): Eukaryota > Metazoa > Arthropoda > Arachnida > Uropygi > Thelyphonidae > Mastigoproctus > Mastigoproctus giganteus. The sequence goes on from NC_143575.1 coordinate 62,950,346, forward strand.
CTGGTGAAGCGTTACTTATTCAAAGCAGTACAATACCTCAGCAACTCGTTGTAATAGTAGTAATAGTAGTAGTGGCATGTGATGCAAGAAAGCAAGTGTATGAGCTTATGCAGCATCAGCCAAAAAAAAAAAAAAAATCACACCATTTCCTCCAAATGCCTGTCCAGTTCCTCCTTAAATTTATTCAACCTATCAACTTCCACAACGACAGATGGAAGTCTGTTCCAACAACCAACTACCCGCTGGCTAAAGGCAAATTTCCGCACATCTAATCTACATCTGTCTTTTCTTAATTTGAATTTATGCCCCTTTAGGTTCGTAATCTGAACAAGTGGAAGGATCCCATCAGAATTCAGCGTGCTCAACGCATTCAAGACCTTATACACCTCAATCAGATCACTGCGCAGGTGCCTAGTCTCCAGCCACTGCAATTTGCAGAACTTAAGCCTCTCTTGGTAAGAGGATCCCTTCATTCCCCTCACCAATCTTGTTGCCCTTCTCTGTACACGCTCAAGTAAATCTACATCCTTCGTAAAATGAGGCCTCCAGACCTGTACGCAGTACTCAAGGCGTGGCCTGACCATTGCCTTATACAGAGGAACAATCACCTCCTTTTCCCTGCTAGCAAAATTACTGTATATCATTGACAAAACCCCATGACCTGCCCTGGCAGCCTGTCTGCATTGCTCAGAAAACTTTATATCTGACTGCACAATTACTCCCAGGTCTTTTTCATTTTCTACCACCTTAAGTGTAGTACCACACAGTTGGTACGTTTCTCTGGGGTTACTTCTACCCATATTGCATTTGTCAAGGTTAAACTTCAGTTGCCACTTCTCAGCCCATCTGCCCAAATTTTCTAGATCTTGTTGCAGTAGCAACACTGTCATTAACAACCCTGCCAACCTTTGTATCATCTGCAAACGTCGACACTAAGCCTGATATACCTTCATCAATATCATTGATAAATATACAAAACAACAGTGGACCCAACACCGAACCCTGTGGGACACCACTAATAACATTAGTCCACGAAGAGCAGCACCCATTCATTACCACCCTCTGTCTTCTCGCACTTAACTATCCTTTTATCCATTGTAGCAACTTACCCTTAATACCATTCTGCTCCAATTTGTACAATAGTCTTCCATGCGCAACAGTGTCAAAAGCTTTCCTGAAATCCAAATATATGATATCAAAATTATTTTTTGCATCCAGTTCCTTTGTAACCACATCATAATATCCTATCAAATTTGTTAGACAAGACTTTCCCTTAACAAACCCATGCTGTGTCTGAATTATTGCTGCAGTCTTGTCTAGATGATTCTGCAATGCATCTTTAACCAGTGACTCCATTATTTTACCCGGAACAGAAGTTAAACTAACTGGTCTGTAATTACTCGTGTCACCCTTCGATCCCCCTTTGTGAATTGGGGATACATTTACACATCTCCAGTCAGTGGGAACCTCCCCTGAATCCAAGAATGCTGTTATAATTATGGCTAAGGGTTTGCTTAGTTGCTTTGCCGCCTCCTTTAATATAACTGGATAGATCCCATCCACCCCAGGTGCTTTTCTTATGTTTAACTTCAACAATTTCTCTTCCACTTTGCTCTCAGTTATTACAAAATCATTAAGCACCCTGCTACAATTTGATAACCTTCTGCCATTTTCAAACCTTAATAACTCCTCATGTGTGAATGTTGACGCAAAATACTCATTCAGTTTGTTTGCTATCTGAGCAGGATCATCAACAGTCAAACCATCGATATCAAGTGAACCAATCAGATTCATCCCCTTCCTTTTAGAGTTTATATAAGTAAAGAAATCCTTGCTGTTTTTCTTTGCATCCCTTGCCAAAGATTTCTCGTAATCTCCCTTCACCTGCCTAACCTCCTTTGTGACCTGATTACAGACTAACTTATATCTGCCATAGACTTCTGAGTCGCCTGATAATTTATATTCATCCCATGCATTTTTCTTCTCTGCCGCGAGTCTCATTAATTCATTTGATAACCATTTAGGCCTAAACCTTGAACAATATTTCTTAATAGGTACAAATTTTGTATGAAACTTTTAGTAGCATCCACGATTAATTCCTTGAATGCTTCCCACTTAGAATTTACTGTTGATAACACCGTCAGTTGATCCCACTGAACAGAATTTAAAAACTGTCTGAGACCACTGTACTCACTTTTACGGAAGCAAAAACCCTGATGGTAATTAAATCTTTAAGTAAATCCCACATCAGTACAGTGCGATCACTGCCACCTAGTGGTTCCTTTATCTGCAAATTTTTAATACACAAATGATCAGTGCTGATAACCAGATCAAGAGTATTACCCTCTCTGGTTGCCTCTCTAACATCCTGCTGCAGAAAATAATCATCCAATAAATCCACAAAAGTCTAACTAGTGTGTGGGTGACCAACCCACAAGTTCCAGTCAATATCTAGGAAGTTAAAATCCCCCATTATAAGACATTCCTATTTACTAGCCCACTCTATTTCTCTGTACAATTGTTCATTGTACTCATTCGAGGCATTAGGCCTATAACACCCTCCTACTCTTATTTTTGCTTTTGCAGTACTTATGTCACACCAAACTGACTCAACAGTGCATTGTTCATCTATATCAACTGGATGCACTTCCTTATATATTATGTGTTTCTTAATTAACAGCATGACATTTCCTCCCTTCCTATCCTTTCTATCCTTTCTGTAGACGTTGTACTCCCCAAATTCCAGTTCGGTATTCCTTATATCTGTGTGACACCACGTCTGATATCCGAACAATATCCGCCTTTGATGTCTTGACCAACACTTCAAATTCATCAAGTTTATTTACTATACTTCTAGCATTGGTATACATGCACCTATTCCTAGTTACCCTGACACATCCCATATACCCACCTGTTTCACGATGACTACCATAAGTCCCTGAAACCCCCAGCACCCCTCTCTCCAGGTCGCTACTTATTCTAATAGAAGTTGTACAAAAATCACCTTCACCTCTGCCTGCGGCTACTTTTAACCTTTTAGTCTGTGAATCCCTCCAAGCTAGCAGTTTTTCGACCCACATAACACTGCCTCGATAGCATCAGCAAATATTCTTGCACCCTTTCTATTTAAGTGTATCCCATCCCTGTAGAAGCAGGCTGTCATGTTAACCAGCAGACCATGCTGAAAATAATATCTGACTGCACAATTACCTCTTGAGCCTTGTACATTTCCTCCAGGGCCGAATTGATCGACAAGGCTCTCATCATATATTCCCTTCTATCGTGTCTGGGCAGAATTGCAGACACTTTCAAATTCAACCCTAACTCACGACTTTTTTGCAACATTGACCTGTACTTGTTAAGTAAATCTGCAGATCTCCTACTCTTAATGTTATTGGTGCGAACGTGTACAACAGTATCACCTTTGGTGCCCTTAAAAGATGATATATGCTTTACAACGTCATCAACTTTTGCTCCTGGCAGACATACCCTGGTCCTGTTCCATCTATCCATTTTACACAATATATTCCCCGTCTCCCTGACAATAGAGTCACCAACAATAACTAGTTCCTTTGGGACCAGCTCATTCTGCCTTGGAGATTGCCGCTGTGTTGTCTGTTGCCCAGGAGTGAGCTCTGGCGTTGAGTTGGGCAGCTGAGAGGTTGACGGACCCCTCATATTAATTTCTTCGAGGGCATCTACCCTATACCTCAAGTTCTCATAGACGCCCAGTAGAACGCTGAGTTGATGCCTAATTTCTAGACACTCTCTGCACCTGGCACACACACAAAGACATCTCCTTGGCTAGATCATGTTCTGTTCCAGAGAGTTCGGCAAACATTTCACAAGTTGCACATATTTTTAGGCTGTGATGCGTTGGAGAATCGCCCCCCCCTCAGTTCCCCCCTGAGTCACAGCACTCCTGCCTCTTTGTTCTCGTTTCTTTGCTGCTCTAGTCTGGGGCATGATATTTTAAATTAATAAGATCAATAAATTTAATTAATTAATTGTCAATACTACGTTATCCAATAGAATCCTAAATGCAGTGATGCGTATTACGCTATATAATTATACGTTAGAGCTGCCTAGTTACCACAATTAAAAATTTGAATTCCCTACCACTCTATATAAAAACAATGGCTGCAAGATTCGAACGAAATAACTGTTTTACGTATATTAAGTAGTAATCTACAAAAACTCTTTATCTAAAATAAAAATAACCAGTGTAACTATAAGGCTACGTATTAGGTACAATTAGGTAAATAAAAAGGCAAACACTTATCGCTTTTTAGGAGCCTGTAATTCACAGCTGTAATTTTTAAAGAGAGTCCATCTCCTATTGTGAAGATATTCAGAATATGAGATGTAATCAAACGATGCATGCATACTACCAGGATAGTAGAAATGATGGAAGTGCAGTACCCATGTATAAACAACCTTTTTCTTACTCTTAAGACATTTAGTCAAGAAATTATTTTAGGTATTTATTTAACATGATATACTGTAAGATAGTAAAGTAATTGTAAGGAATTGGCAATTCTTTAATTTTTATTTAATTTTATTTTACTTTATTGTTTATTATTATTTATATTTTGTAGTTTATAATAATATACCTATGTAAATCTAAGCAGATGCCATTACAGAATTTTTAGTGCGAACCACCGGTTGGGAACCCCTGCTCTAGAGATATGAAGACGGAGTTGCAAACTGGATAGAGGCACTTGGTTAATCTAAGGAATAAATTAGTTATATTCAGAGATTCAAAACGATTCATCATGCTGAACAGCCAGCTGAAGTCAACCCGTTAATTTGTTCTCACTCAGGTTTTCTGAGCTCTACATGATATTTCAGAACAGGTATTATGGCTTTTTTCACACCGTGGCTGATTTAGTGGGTCTCAGGCGTAGATAGCAAGGTTTTCGTTCGGCAAAACAGGCAAATTGAGCAGAGAACACACGCAATTTACAGACATAATTCATTTATGGGTATATGAATTAACTTCCGGATGACCCCAATGTAATAGTTTGGATTATATCAAGTTTGTCACTAAGCTTTAATGTTGTTGTTCGTTTCTTCTCTGTATGAGGTTTATTAACTTTAGGAGCCATAATGGGGGAGGAGGTTAATTAAAAAAAAAGTAAAACATCCGGTAATCCGTAATATCAGTACAGAATTCACTTTGAAAATAGCGAACGTAAACAAGTACAATAATCACGTCACTTGCCAGTTTTTTTTTTTTTGTTTTTTTTTTGGCACTGCAAAACATTTGCGCTGTCTGTAAACATCCGATCTCAATATGCCGTTAGCTCGTATGTTCCGTTATTTCGACAGTCTACTGTTTTTGATCCATACGTTTTAAACTTTGGTATATTCACCATATAAAGGTAGCAGTTATTATGATGGCTTGTGAGCTCTCTCCATTTTCGAGGATCAGCATACACTTACGACTACTACGAAATCATCCCTCTGATAATTTCCACAGTAGAAATGAAGGGCCCACAACTTGTCTTGCACTGTCATAGGCATTGCAAAACTTGGGGCTACCATTTATGACATGCTTCTGATCTATATATTCCACAAACATAGCAGAAAAAGGCTGGTGATAATATGTAACCATAGAAAGTTGCAAAAAAAAAAAAAAAACCTCAATAACACCATTGCATTCACCACACGAAAAACAAACAAAACAGTTAAATATACTGTTTGTTTTTGTTTGTTTGTTTCGGGATTTATTGGGCGCATCGGCAACTATGACCATAGTGTTAAATATACGAGGAGTGATCATCTGTCATCATCTGAATCTTCTGTGGATTTCTCCTTCTCGAAATACTCTCCCTTGAACTTTACACACTTTCGCCACCATCGTACCCACGCATTAAATGCTTCTTGCAAGCCATTTTTCGAAAGACTGCGAAGTGCTTCCGTTGTGGCTTTGCGAGCCTCGTTGCGTCGGACGCGAAACGCTTGCCTTTCAGAGCTTTCTTCAGACACGGAAACAGGAAGAAATCACACGGGACTAAGTCTGGTGAAAAAGGGGGATGTGGCAGAACTTGGCACTGCCTGCCCAGTACGAGCAGCCCTATGGGGCCTGGCATTGCCTTGATGGAGAAACCACTTCACACCGGAAAGTTCAGTCACAAAGGAATATGGCCGTCCTACCGAGATACCCATTACCACACACTTCATTCGTCTCTAACTGTTTCTATACATTTAAGCTTCGTCCGACACAATAGCGAATCACATATGGCTGCTCAATCTGTATGTCCGACATGATACTTGCTTCAAAACGATCGTCAGTGAGAAGCGGCTAAAAAAACTCTTCACGAAACATTAGCTCGACAAGTACCGGCATGCATATACAGTCTGCTCAATAGCGATCAGGGAGAGCGCCTGTATCGGCAATTATGGAAAGTTCGCGCGGTAAACATAAATAAAATCTTGCACCAGTCCCCGAATTAAAGATCATCCCTCGTAAACATTTTGTTATATAGTGGAATCGCATATGTACTGTGTGTAAACGTGCTCAAACGTGCCCAATTTTCAAGCAATTTTCAAAGAAACCATCCATCTGATCGTTTTAGTCTACCCTTTGGCCCTAGTGAACCATCCATCTATTCATTTTGGCCCCAACGGGACATCCATCTGTTCTTTATAGAGGCGGGGTAAGCTGAATGATGATTAATGTACTTAATTAAAATAATTTCAGTTGGTATTGAAGGCAGTATGGTATGAGTAAAGTTCTTCACCTACCTGTTTTATTTGTGATTCATTATTTATCTTCAGTAGTCCGTTTTATCCAAGAAACATCTCAGCCTACTAATTTATTTCAATTTAAAGCTATTCATTACATCAAATCCCCATTTAGTTTTCGTTTATACATTATTTAATCCCAAAGATTAAATCCCGTCTTGCCTTAAATCGCTGATGTTTCACTTTTTAAATTTTTTTGTGAAAGTTTTTGTGAGAGAAATCTTCTTAGTAGAAAGTATTAAGTTTTCGTTTTCTTAGTTTACGAAATTTCTGTTTACTTCGCGGTAGTGCAACAGGAGAGCAGAAAGCTGGCCAAATGATGTTTTTATTTTGCTTCCCCTAATTCGTCTTCCTGTTCATAAGGATTAAGAATACCTATTCTCTGTAATTCGTCAACCTATCTTTCTGCTGTTTCCCTTTGTTATTGCTGAAAAAGTCTGTGTTTGTTTTATCAGTGTAATAAACTGAGCACAGTTTTAAATTTACAACAGAAATGTCTTTTATAGCTTCAACCGTTACTTCCTGCGCCTGAGATGGGGAGAAAAAGTTTTTTTTTTTTTTAAATGTGTCAACATCAGGTTATGTTCTAAGAACAGTGAAATCACTCATAAGACTATTATGCTAGAATGAGCTGCTGGGTTATTCACCCTCTTAAAACTTGCAATGGAAGTCCCAAATGTTGAAGAATGTTGTAAAAACTCATGTAGGGGTGAACGAAAAGGGGAAGACACCTTTTATGAAAGAATCTCAGCATTGTTCTTAAACTTTAGATCCGACTTTTCTGCTCTCAAAACAATATCTTGTGAATCTTAGCTGGATTTGTCCAATGAATTTGCTCTCGCGTGTAGCACTCTGGTTACCATGGAAAAAGACGCAAGTTCGAATCCTGTCAACGACGCGAGGAATTTTTATGGACTTTTTCACAACTTGGCTGAGTTAGTCGGTCTCAGTTTATAATACAGTATATACGGCTCAATATCATCCAATGCACCCTAAAACTACATAACAACAACCAATGAATTGTTATCCTTCTTAAACAAAGGCGCCTTCAGAAGAATTTGGAAACCTATAAGCGATGAAATTAAATAATAAGAGAAAGAAAAGCAATTAACACATCTGACCACACTATGTAAATTTAGTACTGGTAACGTTTCTGGATTCTGTTTCGTATCCTGTCATCAGGCCTAATTAAAGTAAATTAAAAATACAAAATTAAACTTAAATTGACCAGGGAGTGTCCACGCACATCGAACTGCGAAAATACGAATCGGAGTCGGTACTAACAACAGATAGGTTCGACTCGACTCTCTAGTGTTCTCCAGCGAGATATGGATGAATGTTTCGTGGATGGTTAAAATTATTTATACATCTGCGCGATGGGAGATATTAGTATAAAATACATAAGGTTACAATATGACAAGTGTGAACGTTAGGTAAGGCTGGTTGAACTTGATCTTTTTTCTCCTATCTCAGAGATTGTTGTGCGTATATCTTCTGCTTCTTTTCATAATATTTGTAATTGACTAGTATTATCAGTTCAACTGGTACACCACTCATCAGTTTGTATATACGATTTATCCATCTGCATTCTCGCTCGTGGGTAGCACAGTTGGTATAATCACCGCCATCCCTACATTGGGTGGAAAAGACCTCAGTTCGAATCTGTCAATGACGCGAGGAATTTTTATGGGCCTTTTCACAACGTGACTGAGTTAGTTGGTTTCAGGCGAGGTAGCATTGTTTTTTCACCCGGAAACTCTTGTTTTTCGTTCAGCAAAAAGCATATCGACCACCAACACCACACGCAATTTACCGATATATTTATATTCGATAAAATATGGCCTACGTTGCTGACGCGTCTAAAACCCTACAGCCAACCATCTGCATCCTGCTAGGGAAAGCTAAGACTTGTTCCTCTGTTAGGCCTGACCTCTCTTCACTTCCAGTTTCGAGACTTACCTATTCGCTTTAAAACGTCGCTTAAATTTGTGTTTCTTTAACTTTAAATAGGCCTAATGACAGAATTCAAAACAAAATCCAGAAACGTTGCCAATATTAACTTGATATATTGTGGTCAGTTGATACACTGTAATTCATTTAGTACGATAAAATGACTAACTATTCACGTAGTCAGTTAGTTCCTTTGTCCCTTTTGTGTTCAGTATAAATATTGAGTATTTTTAATTAAAATACTGTTTGTATAGTGGTTTATAGGAACTATGCATTTAACTCATTAATGAATTATGGATCACTTTTTGGTCTGCATTTCTAAAAGATGGGCACCACTGGACATTTATGCATTCGGGAATAGACAGAAATATTAAAACAGATTTTGTTCTTCGATCTTGTAATTTTTATATAAATAACTTTTCGGATAATAAGTGAAATGAAGATGCACTGGATGTTTTCGTTTAACTTTAGAATGTATCAGGTATAAGTGCCTTTAGATGTATTTTCAGGAATACTTGACCACTTCAGATCACACCAACTGGAACTGAAATTTTCATAATTACTCTCGACTGAGTTAGCAATTATTGAAATATCAAAGAAAAGTTAAATAAAAAATACGAAAGACAATTTTATTAACACATTTTAACTGGTGAGCTGTTTTCATTGTCCGGTCGATGTTGAGTCTGAGTTTTCAGAGACTTTCAGTACTACAATAATAATCCTGGTAAATAAAAAGGTCGTTGTTTAGGGGTCGTTAAGAGCGTCATGAATCGGCCTCGTAAGGCAAGAATTATATTTCCTCCTATATTTACGAATACTGCTCTCAGATATATTAATAAATTATATTCGTTCGTTTAGGCTGCCTCCATTCTATGGCTGGTCTAGCAGAACTTGACTTATGGCGCATGCGAACTATTGTCGTTCCCTAGCACGTTTTATGGTGATAGACCGTTGGCTATTCTCTGGCTACGTTGGATGATAGCCTTCTATCGAAGCGCAGTGAGTTCTCAGATGCACCCTGTAATGCAATAATATTAATTAGTTTCCTAAAATTGATATAATCGTTATGCAAATTAAAACGATAATAGGAGAATAATTGAATAGAAATTCATATTCTAATATTTGGATCAATAATAATTTCATTGATCCTATGGTTAAGGCTATATCCCCCAACTCCCATAATTCCTCCTTTTAAGCACACCGCTATTAAACAACATCCGATAGCCGAATTAATATCAGAATTCTTATGTTGAAGCCAACCTTCTCTGCTTAGTAGTCTGATAAATGTGCCATATGATACGAATATTAAAATTTTTATGCTTGTGCATCGCAGAAACTATCATACCATATGGGGGCAGAAGTTGTAGTTTTGTCTCTGTGTATATAAATACACATATATTGGACTTTGCCGGCTTTAAATGCCTGACAGTTGGGCCATAATGCTTCTGGTTCTTTCTTCCAAATTCCTGAATGTCTTTTTTGGGAGGTGGGGGGGGGGGGTTAAGACCAGTTGGTTGTGCTGGCAGGTGAAGTAGGGAGAGATGAAGTGTTTCTCTAAACATCCTGATCGAGTAGTTCTAATGATATAGTGTTTAGTAAAAAAGGCCTACGTGCTCTGGATTCATTACGAAAATTTTATTTTGTTTCTCAGAGCAAACTAAACAGTCTCTCCAAAGTAGCAGCTGGTGCAGTCACCAGCTGCTACTTTGGAGAGACTGGACGTCGACTCGAGAAACGTCTCTCAGAACATAAAAGGGCGATCCGTTTGGCAGCTGTAGAACACTCAGCTATCGCCGAGCTTGTCTGGGCAACCCGCCACGACATCGACCCACACCGCGATGTCGTGGTTGTGGACAGGTCCCACCATTACCTAAAGCGCACCTGGTTGGAATCGTTAAATATAAAATGCTCGGATGCCTCTTTGAACAGGAACAGTGGTTGCCAAGTTAACCCCATCACAGAGGCAGTAATTCTATCCATAGACAAACGCTGGCCACGTCACCACCATATGTTACAGCCACAAACATCAACAAACAATTAACCACGCGCCTCACGCACCATCCTGGCAGTGCACATCTCTATTCCAACTGCCATTCATGTATTCAATCTGAAGAAGGCTGCCTCCCAGCCGAAAGCTTATTAATTGTAATTCTAGTTTAGTTTGCTCTGAGAAACAAAATAAAATTTTCGATATAGTGTTTAATTCTAGAAATAAGTCATCACTAGAGGAAATAGAAAGTTACCGCCGTGATAAAGTGTGCACGGTGATGATTTTTTTTTTTTTTTTTTTGACACACCCTATAACGTCTGTACCAGCCTGTAGGGTTTATACCAAATAAAATGGATCAGTGTCATTGCTTTCTCCCATACTTCAGTTCTGCTATGTGCTTGGCCAGTTGAAACGGGTTGGACAATGGAAGATTCAGACTTGCTGAATCCTCGTTGTCCAGAGTGGTGATTTTTGGCCTTGCAGTCTTCTGTTCCTATAAACAATGTGAGTGTAATGGGATGGCCTCTGCTATAATTTGGATTTGTTGGCACCCTGAAAAAATTTATTCCCCAGAGTCGCTCTTCAACAAAACAGCCGTCCGCTATTTGGTTTGGCGTGTTGCCAATCAAACGACATGTTATGTGTGTCTCATTGGCTGACTCGGAATATTGATGAAAGAAAGTGAAGTACATAAGAAAAGTTATCTTTCCATCTTTACTCTGTTGCTGAAATTTGGGCCTCAGCGGCACTGTCAATAAAGAAACCACTCTTTGCAGCAGAATTCTGGCTCCTAAAGTGGGCCAGCAAGGAAGCACAAACCTTCCAGCTCTGCTTCGCACCACGCAGCTTGCTGACACTCTCGGGATTCCACGGTTTCTCACCTTAAGCGACGACCAACGCCTCCTAGTAACAGTCAAGATGATAACAGGCATAATTGCAACACCTTCATTCTGGGATACCTGTGGCTGGAGGATTCCCCCTGCTGCCTAAGGGCCAATTTTGAGCTCTACCTGTGTTCAGCACAACTCCATCTCCCGTCAGGTTCCTCCCTCAGCCGATGCTCAAGCAGACTCAGGCTCTCGACGCCGACCTGAACAAATTCGCCGCGTTGACCGGAGATGCCAGAAAAAAATTATGAGGAGCAGGACTAATCAGCAATGACTCATCTGTACCTTGCATCTGCTTCTGTCTGATTGAGCTGGTGCTCTTATCTCAATCAGACCTAACTTTTATAAGGATTTGTATTGTAATATTTTCATTTGTATAGTTACATTTTTGTTGTAAATAATTGCTTGAGTATCCCGGAAGTATGGGGAGGCTGTAACCCCTTGGCCTTATGGCTGTGAAGGACAATAAAGATTCTCTCTCTCTCTAACTGTATAAGACTGATGAGATTGACCACTTATCCAAGGTTGTTTCTCAGATTTATTGTTATATTATTAAGTATTGAAATGATGTCATTCATCATATTGCTTACATAAATTGTAAATCTTGACAAGTCAGCTACCTAACTTGTGTATCGATCACGTCACTTCCTGTTCCCTCACTGCTATCATAATGGCCTATTGGTATTCTTCCAGTTCGTGTGGACACTCCGAGATTCGAATTCAATGCGAATAACATTCTCAGGCATTTGCTACAATTTTTACGTTGTTTGATCATTTTATCATTTGAGTTTTTCCGGATAGGTCCTTAAAATGTTTATGCGTTAACAGGCTACCATGCCATGGCAACTGTCGTTTACAGACAGCATCATTTTTCAAAGTCCCTGCTATCATTTCACTTCACGAGTATCTAGGTCACATGACTGGTCCACTGGTATGTTCGGTTTCCTTATGATTGGTGAGTGAAAGGTATTCTTGTGAATTGTTCACACTGCCTGTGTTTAATTTTAATTTGGAACAATTTAAAATAGTTTTACCTATATTTTAAACATATCTTCAATCAGAGCTTTGGCTAACCAATCTCAGGCGAAGAGAGAGTTGCATTCCTCTCTATTTTTGGCCCTGACGACATCTTGTTCCATGAACATGCACATTTTACATAAAAAAACATGCATATGAATCTCCTGCTACCATATAATTCTTATGCATATGTTGGTAACAATTCAACCAAGCATATGTGCCCACGATATTCGATGTGCCAATAGACCTTTAAACTATCCAATAAATTAAAATAAATTTTAAGTTATTAAAGAGTAATATCTTTTGCATTCACGTCTTAAAAAGCAGATCCATATAAACAGACAAAAACGAACGAACGTTAAAGCAGATTAATATCCATTATCTTTTATACTTGGACACGGTGGATGGTTTGTTGAGTTGAACAAATTGTGATTATTTTGATGTACTAAGTAGGCGCCAAAAAAGAGAGGAAAAGATAAACGCTGCTTTACTGAAAAATTTTCTATGATAGGATTTAGGGTGTCAAAATATGCCCAGTAGAAAGTGGATGAGTTTAACCCCGCTTGCGTCCTGAGAACTGACACAGTCTTTATCTAGCCAATTTTCCATTAAACAAGGAATTGTAAAAATCCTGTAATGTTTGAGTTTATCATTTCTAAATTGCAGTTTAAACCAGCTCTACAGCCCAGAACACAGAGTACATGTTTTCCAGTGATGCTTTTTTTATTATAATCCATTTTTAATAGAAATTACTTTTATTTTGGTTTATTTCAAATTGCAGCGTGTTCAAATTGTGTCCGCTACATCATTTTTGTCCAATAATTCTTCAGACAATAAAAGAGAGTAACAAAGGATTAGTAATAATATACTGTACATCTAATTAAGAGCCATCTAAAGAAATCAGAGTATTAATATAAATGAAACGGGAAGACGGGTGATTAATTTGCATCTAAAGTAAGTTATTTATAATGTTTATCCTTTGATGAAAAGCAAAGAAACCCGGCAGTGGTTAAAATGAATACATTTTAAATTTCTACCTACACAGGGTCGTTTAGAAAGCATATTAATTCTAAAAGACAATGCAAATTACCTTAAAGAAAATTGGAATTTCTCTCTTCGAAAATAATAACGCCATTAATGAATCCCTCATTTATCTGTGAAGATTAAGGGAACTATGTGGAAGGGGAAGTGTTAAAGTATAGTTATCGTACCAAAACCGAGAGATTCTTTCTGTATATGCTAGTTCTTAAACTGGAAAAGTTAAAGAAATAAATTGTGACCGAGTCTGATAAATCCAATTAGAGGTGTACTAATGAGAATCGCAACAAGGGCAACTTTGTACATGCGTGTCCGATGCGGTATCTATAATTTATAATTCAATCCTCGTTAGCACGCGCGCTTGGCAATAAACTTGGATGAAAAATTATCCATTCCTTTTGATGTCGCAACGGGAAATGACAGAGCCAAGCCTGGAATTAAAACAATAAACGTGACACGTACTGACCTGCTTGTTGTCGTAATGAATCTTGGGCAAACGTGGCTCAGGCGAGGAACTCCACTCCGAGTCGTCGATGCTCTGAAAAGAAAACATTGATTAAAGAAATCTCCTTGAGGGGTTGTGGTAGTTGAAGTTAGACTGCCAGTGCTTCCAGTGAATGAGCACTAGACTTTAAGAGACTTCATATCAGTAATTTTAGTTAAAAGAAAAAAAAAAAAAAAAAAAAAAAAAAGAAGGAAGAAAGAATTCTACGCGTTACTATGGAAATGACCTTGAATTTATCCGTATTTCGTCAAGATACGGGGATTTTTCAAGAGAAAGCCTTTTTTTTTAATTATGACTGCATGCATACTTATAAAATTGAATATCATTGCTCTAGATGTGGGTAATTACTAAGCGAATGATATTGTCACTCTGTCATTCATTTGATGAAATTCGTTATTTTATTTTAATCTTCTGTTCAATTTCTATTTTTCTGATTTTGCAGTTACCCGTATTTTTTAAGTTAAATTTTTGGACTCTAATCAGAAGACAGATCTTCTGAATCGTAAAATATGTAAACCTACAATCAACTACTTCACTAATTAAATGTTTTAATTTTTTGCATAATGACTTTCTGAGGTTAACGTAGTTGACCGAGGCCTAATTATGTTTTCGTGACATTTCTGGATGTTAATCGAAACGAATATTCCCATAGACTTAATGTTATGAAATGCGATTGAGTTTTGCGAAAACCGAATTACAATTTTGAGACAAATGAGACAGGAGCCTTTCCAAACGGAGAAAACATAAATATGTGACCATTGAAAGGCAGTTTGGGAATCTTTTTTTTTCTGTCACGAACGATCTAAAACTCAGTTACGGGCACTCTTTAAGGAATACAATAAATTATTAATATTATATTAAATATTTTTTCAGTTTTCTCTCTCAGTTACTAGTTTAAAACGTAATTTAGTAAAAAAAAATTAAAATTATTATATTATATTAGGGTTACCGGTAATTTAATATATAAACCCGTATTTGTGTCTATAAATTGTGTGTTCTTGGAAAAAATCCCAGTTTCTGAGGGGAAAAAACCTTGTTATCTACTCCTGAGACCGACTAACTCAGCCACGGAGTGAAAAAAAGCCCACTAAAGTTCCTCGCTTCATCGACGGGAGATTCAAACCCGGGCCTTTTCCACCCTGTGTGGGGAGGACGGTGACGCTTACCACTGTGCTACCCGCCCAGACCACGTAATTTGGTAAATGTGTTAGCTGCTTGCAACTTCCTAAATAATGTCGATATTATGCAGTTCACCATGATTTCTAATATACATTTTCAAACCATCCCGCGGATTGCTACGAAAAAAAAATTCCATCATTCAAATTTTTCAGACTCCTATTTCTTTAAATCCTCGCTCTGATTTCTCCAAAATTAAAGAAAAGTTTATATTTTATTCTCTTTATTTTTTACATCAGTAATGACCATTCTGTGCTTTTTATATGCGAAAGTGTTTTCGTTATAGTATTTTATTTTGGCGGATATCTTTTGATCATCTGACTGCATAGGTTTCTGAGGATGGTCTTTGGGGAATAATGTGGCTGTCCCAACTGTAGCAATCATGGCGAAAATACTTTTTTGTCGCGTGGTTTTTGTGGATAGTATTTTGCAGATGGATCCGGTGATATCATGAATAGTTCCGTAATTCCAACGACGGCATAGTTTTATTTCAGGCATGGATCTCGGTGAGTGAGACAGACATTCGTTTAGGTAGAATAATGCAACTATGGGTTTTATTGAGTGGCTGTGTAAACCTAATGGTATCTCCTCTTTAAGCTACTGTAGTGCCTACATCCAAGAAGCAGCTTGAGGGGTTACTTGGACTTTATTGGGTTGCTCTTACCAAGAAAGGCTTAAGGTCTGCAAATTGCAACTGCTGGAGACTAGGCACCTGCGAGGTGATCTGATTGAGGTGTATAAGGTCTTAAATGGTTTAAGCAAGATCATTGCTGATGGGATTCTTCCTCTTGCTTAGATTACTCACCTGAGGAGACAAATTAAAATTGAAGAAAGACAGTTGTAGGAAATTTACCTTTAGCCCGCGGTTGATTGATTGCTGGAACAAACTTTGTGAAGTTGATAGTGTAAATAAATTCAAGGAAGAATTGGACAAACCTTTGAAGCGATTTTTTTTTTGGCTGCTGCTGCTGTATATAGCTTGCCTTCTTGCATCATATGCCTCTACTGAACTCCTGGCTTGTAGCCGTGAAGGGTATTGCGTACGGCATGTGCCTTTTGTATGCAATAAAGAGTTCTTCTTCTAATGCTAATTAGACTCTCTGATCTGAATAATACATTCCTGATCAGAAACAATTTTTTTTTTTTAAATTGGCTTTTATCTGAATGATTTTGTGTACACGTGGGGGGGGTTACCACAGGTGGGTAGGGACCGCCTATAACAATAAATAAATAAAAAAAACGCCAATGCAGTGATAAAATTGTCATGTTAAGGCTAACAAAAAATTAACTTATCTGCTCGTATGTAATATGTCCATAAATTACGTGTGCTTTATGGTCAATTTGTCTGCTTTTCTGGACGAAAACCCCCCATTTTCCAGGTGGGGGAACGCTGTCCACGCCGGAGACCGACTAATCCAGCTACAGAGTGAAAAAAAGCTCGTAAACGTTCCTCGCTTCATTGATGGTATTCTAAGCCGGGTCTGTTCCACCCGGTGTGGGGAGGACGGTGATTATAACCACTGTGCTACCAGACTAATGCAGTGATAAATTGACCATATGAGAATTCATAAAGCCTATTGTGGCACGAACTGTAAAGATGTGCATGTTATCCATGGTGGACAACGAAACTTGTCCAGTCATAAATTGTTAAATATAGAATCTTCTCTGT
Source organism: Mastigoproctus giganteus (assembly GCF_048544385.1). Classification (NCBI taxonomy): domain Eukaryota; kingdom Metazoa; phylum Arthropoda; class Arachnida; order Uropygi; family Thelyphonidae; genus Mastigoproctus; species Mastigoproctus giganteus. The sequence continues at coordinate 62,967,328 of NC_143575.1, forward strand.
AAATATCTCTCGTTCTTTTAGTGTCTCAATACCTTTTGGTAATCTCGCGTATTTGCATGATCTGTTGTCATTTAATTTCCACACGTAATACGAATTTATCTAATGTCGCTCACGGCGATTAACCGCAACAACATTATCTTAAGCATCTACCAACCGGCATTCAAGGAATAATGTGGCTGTCCCAACTGTAGTAGTCATGGTGGGAATACTTTTTTTGTGGCATGACTAGTAGATCTGAGCATCTACCAACCGGCATTCAACCATGTAACATGAACACTGTTTTGCGCCAAAGCAACTAAGTCTATGGTGTTAGGAGACGCTTTCACCTACATCCCCTTACTCCTACTTTAACCCCTTCTTCCGTACACCTTGTACTACCGCACTCTACTTTTTCTTGTCTTTTTTTTTTTTTTTTTTTTTTTAACTTGGTCTCCGTTCAGGAAGTTCAGGCGACCCTGGTGGAAACCAAATCAGAGAATAACGGGCAGCCTAGCTACCGCCTAACAGTGTGCTGGCAACATGACGTCCACCAGAAGCTCTGCTGCGAAAATGCGAGAACACAACAACAGAACACAACACAATATTACGCATACAACACACGACACTTTTCTGGCATTTACAGTAGCACTGTATTTCCCAGCATACATATGGTGCAGATGGGGAAACCACAGGTGGCGTCTGACTCTATACGGCTATGCGGCCTTAGTTTGTTATGTCTGTAACTGCATGTATTCTTCGGTTAGGTTGCTTTTGCTTGCTGAAAGAAAAACTTTAGTTTTTTAAGGGAATAACATTTCGACCTTCGCTTGAGACCGACTAATTCGGCCACGTTATGAAATAAATTTCTTGGTCCACTGGACTGTTTCTTGACTTCTATATGACTTTCGTTTTTCTGTCTTTTCAGATTGTCTGTTATACTTTTACGCTGAAAGTTTAAACGATTGCCGTAGCAAATTTGAGTGATAATCGACCGCTTTGAAACTTCTTAATCTTAGCAATGCGATTCATAATGGGTACTGTTTCACCAGCATCAGTGCATTAGCCCTCTTGGGCAGCACAGTTGGTATAATCACCGTCCTCCCCACGCGGGGTGAAAGACTTGAGCTTGAATCTCTTCAGTGACGCTTGGAATTTTTATGGCTCTTTTTCACAACGTGGCTGAGTTAGTTGGTCTCAGATAAGGCAACTTGGTTTTTTCCTCCTAGTAACTCGGGTTTTTCGATCAGCAAAGAGCAGATAGACCACTGAACACTTACACAGTTTACAGACATATTATATACGATGCGTATAAAACCCTACAAAAAATAAACAAAATAATTAGTGGAGAAATCCGAGTACCTATAAGTCACCGAGTTAAAATATCTTGGAATTATTATTGACAGCAACCTGACTTTTACTTCACACCTCAAATATCTTGGAACAAAGATTAGAAAATACACACTGCCTTGGTGAAAAGGATCACGAGCACACACTGGGGGCCGCCGTGGTTGTTCCCTCACCCAGCTTTACAAGGCGGTGTTCTTGCCTAGTATCATTTATTATGGGGCTGATGCCTGGGCTCACAGGGCAACACTAGTCAGGATTTCAAAGAAGCTACAATCAATACAACGTACATGTTCTTCACCATCTATAGGGCATTCTGTTCTGTTAGTACTCTGCCCTCCAGGTCTTTGTGGGCTTCCTTCTCCTTGATCTGGAGGTCCTCCAAGGCTGGCTATCCTACCTTCTTAAGAAAAGTATTCGAACCACTGTTCTAAATTAGTGTGAACTTGGCAACTGACCCGAAAATTGAAAAAAAAAAAAAAAAAAAAAAAAACCACTTCAAATCACTTTTATCAGACCTGGAAAGCTTGTTGGGATTCCACTCCTAAAGGTCTTATCACAAAGACATTCATTCCCCAAATTACCTTCACCAGCCTTCACCCTAGTTTCTTTACTTCCTTCATTCTCACTGGCCATAGCTCGCCAAACTTGCTGAACTTAGCATCAATGAGGATCCTCTCTTCTCCCAGAAAGCTGGGAGCATATTTTGTTCTACTGCCCAAAGTACGAAGACTCCAGAGTACGTCTTACTACATCCATGAAAGGACATCTGGACAAGAGCACTTTTCCACGCTGACCAAGACAGCTTTATCGCGCTCTCACAGTTCGTACAGGAAGTGTTCACCAAACATAGGAACAACCCGAGAGTCCAGGCCAACTTGATTCCAGCTCAATCTGAGCATTAATACCAAAACTCGACAATCTACACTTAGACCGGGGTTAGAGCCCGTGGCCACCAAATACGGAGGATGCGGAAAGTCAGGGAATGACCACCGCATATCCCTGGAGCAATATGGCCTTAGTTGCTAATGCTCCTAAAAACCAAATAACAACAATGACAATCTACACGGACTTGACTATATAACCATCTAACCCACACAGGATAGAACTCTACCTTTAAAACTTGTTGTGGGACAGGGGGAATTGCCATCTTAAAAACACCCATACCATTATAGCACTCACCTTTGTGCGGCACCCTAGCCGTGCAATCTTTTATCCTTTCTCTGATCTTGGTGGGCTCCCAACCCAAGTATATCAATCTCTTTGCCCCTCACTACCTCACTATCTGGAGGATGCCTTCTTTCTTCATCCTTACCTCCTCTCACCTACCTTTACTCCCCCACTCTTAAATTATCTACTGCACTCACTTTAATTTCCTCTCCTTTTTTGGGGGGCACTTCTAGAAAGCTCAGGCGACTCTGGTGTTTGCTTAGCCAGAGTTCTTTCCCTCTGTTGCACTGCCTGGCCTATCTACACGGGGTTAGCGACGGGCAATCTGGGGTTCCACAAGAGGCTAAACGGCAAGAACAACAAACCACTCTGCACATCCATATTCTGGCCTTTACATTGAACTGTCTGCATCACAGAGTACTACGCGGAGTTGAGGGAAACCACCGGTGCCGCCAGACAATAGCGAACTGAACTTGTGAAGTGTGTGTGTGTGCGCAAGTATATTATCAATAGTGTGACTGCAGAAGAACGAATACAATATTAATAGAATATTTTTCATGTAGTGGAAGAGGCGCGACAAAAATCTTCGCACGTTCCAGCCAGTATGATTGTCTATCTGTCACTTACATGTGATTGCAATTTCATAGCGTGTGTGGAAACTCCAATAGTCAGTCCACTAAGGAGCTTGATAAAAGTTTACGTGGCCAGTTAATTTATAACAATTACGAATGCATCGTATATTGGCCTGTCTGTGGGGGATTTTAACCCTTGTAATCCTTTTTGACAAGCCACATGTCCTAATATGTGTACTGATTTATTTTTAGACTTAAAAGTCAGTCTTTAGCGGCTCAACAACCGGTAAATGAAAACTGAATCACCAGTAGAGTCTCCTTCGGGAAGTCTCCAACAAAAACTGCTCGTGTCGAAGATCTTTCGGACAAAAACTATCCATTAATTCTTTAATCCCAACATGTTTTATTAGTCTGTAATTGGAGCATGAAGACCCCCCACTCGTATCAGATCATCCCCTCAGATTTCATGTATAAAATCCTTGACCGGTAAATTAAATTAATGTTTTCTTTTTTTCACTCTTCTCAACACTCGGGAGTCAGTCCACGAGTAGTTCCACCGCCTTCTCACAACATTTCATTAACAAAAAGCTTGATTCTCTTTCGGATTATTTTGACAATAGAAGGCGTCGGTGTTTTATATCCCATCCGTGGAGAAAACCAACATAAAATGCCAAAGAAAACTTAATTACGTCCTTGCCATCGCTGTATCCCTTTAGAGATTAATAACCACAAGAGGCTCTCGTGTGGCTTCCTTGAACAGCTTTTTTTTTTATTCATAATTAAATAACTTCCTTAGGTCAACAGAAAAGGCATTAATGGTGTTCGCCATTTTTTTAAAAAAAAGTTGGGATGAAAACTGCTGCTTCCCGGTTGACTTACATTAAAATTTATTGTGTGAATTGCGGACGTAAACTAACAGGTCATTGTATTATGTAATACCGAAAATAGCGTCATTTATTAAGAGAATATTTTACGTACTTAATCTTCGTTGTATTTGTTGTTGACGTGCATATTTTGGACATTTTTTAAAAGGAAAACTACGTTTATAATGCGTCTGCCATAATGATTTATGGCGTTATCGGATTAACTGTCAAGGACATCGCTAAAAATATTCTATTCAAATGCGAGAGATGTCCCTAAATAAATAAATATGCTATTGAAGTAACCCAGGAAAGGAAATCTAAAGATTATTGCGACTGTATATTATGCTTACCATATCTATCTTGGTATTTTTGAAGACTCCATCCGTTCGAGTTTTTCCCCGTTTCAACAGAATAGTGTCTTTGCTACGACTAGGAGTGACTCCTTTGTGTAATAAACGAATAGTCGCATTATAGCCAAGTAGCTTATGCGCCATGAAACCCCCATAACAACAACAACAAGCAGGAGTGGCCATTTCATAAGATTAATATTAGCTTATATAGATCTCGTCTACTTAAGTTTGTTTGTACCTCGCAATCGACTGTCTGTACCCTCGCAATCGAATAGTAATGCTTCTACCTGAAAACTTGCTTATGTAAGAGTTCTATTTTTGTAATGTAATCTTTAGAGAATCAGCATTTTTCAATTCTGCCGATATTTATACGCGAATAAATTCTTTCAAAGAGGAGATTGATTTCTGCAGTTTTAGGAATGCTATCCGAGTTGATCGTTCTGCTCCGAGGAAGTTTTAAATAGTCGATGTGTATCAGAGATTTAGTACTGTCCTTTATAGTAGATGTTTTTAGGATTAAATAAGAATGAAATCGTGCAGTTTCGTGTTATCTACAATGGTAGAAGTTGAACACGATTCAGATCTCTCTCTCTCTGCGTAGTGAAAGTTCTGATAGTGCTTCGTCCTGTATTTTAAATAATTACGTGAAGCGGAAGTAAATATAGTGCAATACCACTGAACTATTCAACAGACAAATTCTCAAAATCTAATTCAGATTTTCTCTTGCGTGATTAGATAGCGTCGATGCTCTCTCTCTCTCAGAAACGAATATACAATTCTCGTCACTGGCTTAAGTTCGCAAATAATTCCGGTAAACTGGAGTTTTTATTCTACAAAAACGGAGTCAAAAACCTCCCCTTAAACCTTAAACAATCCAGCCTTTGGCTTTCTGATCAGACTGTAGCAATTGATTCTCGTTCCACTCAAGAAAGTTGTTGCTGGTCCCTTTTCCTTGATAATTTTTAGCATATCAGCTGCACACATTATTATTAGTGTCTGTTCTGTTGGTCAAACACCCTACCACAGAAGAATGGCTAGGGGAGTGGTTCCCTTATAATAAGCAATGCTTTGAAAAATGAGTTATATTTATAATACGATACTCCAGCTCTTTTATGATATTCTAGTTCAAACGTTTTGTCGTTTGTTATGTCTGTACGGATTACGGATAAAAAACCCAGAACAATTTACTGGAAACCACATTCCTTCCTCTGATATCGGTAACCCAGATTGAGGATTCCATTAACAATTCCTCCCATCTCTGACAGGATTTCCAGACAAGTGAAAAACAAATGGAAGCAGCTGCTGTGGTTGTAGTAATTGAATACCATTGACCGTGAAATTATTCTCATCATCATTGTTTATAATTAAGACTTACGATTGACGTCAACACTTAATGACTATCTTAATAAACAGTAGTGATTTATTATTTCACAATCGGAGTAATACACCAGCATGTGTTTGTGGGCTGAAAACCCAGAAATAACTTCTAAGATATTTATCCTCGCGTTTGCCTAATACTTATAGGCTTTTTGCTTTAATAACAATGTGAGTGATGATAATATTTCTTATCGAAATAACAGTATTATCATTAATCGTATTTAGCAGTCACGTACATTCTAATCACGGTCGACTCAAACGCGTGTACTATTGCACTTTTGTTTGACCACTCGGCTACATCATTGTGTATCACATGGTGGTAAATTTTTGAACTACTGTTCGTTTACTCAATCTCTTTTACAGCAACTCCCCTCTCCCAAATATTTTTTCTTCAAAAAAGTGTTTTGCACAGATGTCTCGAAGTATAATTTTGATAATATAGGTATATAATAGCTAATAATAGTAATTAACTTAACTAATTAAGTATGTATTAAGAGATTCGTTCTAATTTTTTCAAACAATACCTCATCTCTAGTAGCTCGTAAGGAATCTCCTTTGCCTTCGCTAGAAAGGAACTTGGAACTGAAGGTAAACTGTCTGAATGAAGAAGCCTGGGTCGTGGGGTCGTCACGCGGCCTTCCTACTTCCGAGGTATCTCTAGAGAAGACAAATAGGATTTTTATTACAACCGTCATGTCGAACTTCAAAGAATGGCGCTGATTTAGCTTCATTCATAAATCTCCATAAGTTACGCGCAATCCGCATTTTTAATGATAAAAAAATTTAACTTACACAGGAGAGAAAAACAATATATTTACAGAAAACAATAGATCTTAACCACTGTATTAAGATGAAGCGTAATAAATTAAGGTATAGAATTTTATCGATAGATGGCTCCACTTGTTATTCAGTTCTCGGTTAATCTGAGTAGTTCGAAAGGTGAGTGCAATGGCTTTTGTACCATATTCCAGCACCTGTTATATTTATTTTACTGCTAAAACACCATTGTGGTTGTCAGGCTGGGCCTCCCAGCAAACTTCCAGCCTCATTTATATGCATTTCATTGAGGCAAACATCAGTAATATTTTTGTCTCCTCGTCCCTTACCTGCAAATGTTCTTGGAATTCGTACTCGTTCTACTAACTCCAGTACCCTCTAAGAGTTCTTCATTGGCGTGTGAGGGCGCCACATGTCTATGTCTGCTTCCGTAGTTTTGGTAAGCGCCATCGGTTCCCTTTGTTTTTGTGTTCGCAGTTCTCTGGCTGGCACGTGTCGCTTCTCTGCTGTTTGCGAGGTGACCTGTCGAAGATAGATCGTCCCTGTACATGTTTGCGGAATTGTCGGTTCGCACTTCCCACGTGGCATCAGGACACGTCTGGCCTCCAGATGTGCGATAGTTGGGGTTAAAAGGACTCACGACCCACCTGTCAGTCTGACCGCTGTTGATGGAGCCTGCAGAGAACGCCTGAAATTGAAACAAAAGAACGAACCTGTTATTCAAATCAACCACATGTTACATAAAACGATAAAAGAACTACTAATTTCATTCGGTTACTCTGTAATGTGCTCAAAGACTAATTTGTAACGTTTCACGAATTAGTCCAGCCTGGACAGAAATGGATGGGATTGTTTTTCCTCAAAAAGACAATTTACTACCCAGCTGTTATTACTGAAATCTTAAATAATATAGTAAATGTATTATCATTATCCTGTCTACGCTGTTCAGAGACAGTATAGACTTGCTTCGTATCTGGTAAAGTTATCAACTATGTTGGTTTTGGTGATATCCAAGTTACTCCTACCCAGATGCAAGGCTTTGCATTTTCCAGTGCAAAGAAGCTACATTTCTCAGCACATCCAAATAATCTGTCTTGTTGAAGTAGCATACCCTGATTACTGTCATTAATCAAGGATGCTCTCATTATTTTATATCTTTTTGCTACTTCCAGTATAATTGGTGGGCCTGAGGAGCCAGGAGTTGTACTGATAGCTGGCGTGGGTGATATGATTCAAGCTCACAAGAGGCGAACGTTCGGCAATCTGATGGAGGTTCCATAATTTATATTCTCGCCTGTGGAATGATATAATGTTTCTGATAATCCAGTAATAATCGTATTTATTAACTTAACCAATATTTCAGATTCATTAACTGGCCTCCTAGAGTTAGTATGCAGAAATCCAAGAATTTTCTAGTTAGATATTAGGTTAGCTTTTTCATTCTCGGCACAACTTTTCAGTAGTATCCCAACAACTTCTCACAGTACATGGCCTTACAGCTATTCAGTTCTCTTTTGAGTGATTTCCAAGTTAGTATCTCTTGTAGGACAACGGGGCAGCCCGACAAGAGATGGCCTAACAATCGGGGCAGTATTGTTAAGCGGTAGTAAGTTCAAGAAGACAAAATTACCAATCTCCACGGCCCTATGAAATCAATCTCGTGGAAAATTTGTGACATATACTGACCGTTGGTGTTTCCATTATTTGGCCACTACGTGTAGTAAAAGATAGAAGTAAGGCGTTTTGTTATAAATATGTATGCGTTAAAAAGCACTTTGCTCTTCAGCCGAAGATCTCTTTGAAAGCGAATGACAGCGTAATGTCCCAGCGGATTTTGTAATACAAATTTCATGTTTGCTCGCAATTCAGTGGCCAATATAACTTGGCTTTTAAAACACGAGCCTGCTTTACTCAGTGATGAATGGACGCAGTTATCAGAGATTGAGTAATGGTAAATTTAATAAAGCGGTATATGGATGGGAAAATTCAATTTGAAAGCTAGCTATGTCGTTGTGTGTGTGTGTACGGGTGTCGCGGGACCTTCATTGATTACGTGTCTGTCCCTTACGTAGCTTATTGGGTCTGATATACTGCTGTTTACAAGATGTTCATCTTTCTTATCACGTGCAGTTACTATCAATTCTCTTCATCTTCAAGGGTTTGCAGGTTATACCTAAACGGATTACCAATTCGTAAGTCCAAAGAAAAATTTTGGTCTTACTGTGTGGTTGTTTGCTTCGTGAAAATCGTTAGCTGTTTCCAAAAATTGCATTCATGTAGGAAGAGGTGGATCGATTGTTCAACTGGCTTACAAAATGCATTTTTTGTGGTTGAAAACTAAGTTACTGCATCGAGATGTTTAAAAAATCGCACGAAGTTACCACTGAATGGTTTCCTTAATGGAACCTGCTATGAAAATATCTAATTTCGCTTTTGCGTATCTAAATACGTCTTTTAAGTGTCAAACTTAATATAGTGTTGAGATGGAGAAAGGTGTTACTTACCCCAAAACTGGATCTGCCACTGCCTAAGGCTTCGATGTTTTTACCAGCGGTAAGTGACGCACTACGTTTATGTTTGCTCCTTCTCTGGCTGGCATCTGAATTGTTTTGATCAGTCGATTTTCTCCGTTGTCTCCTCTTAAAGCTGTCTGTGCGTGGTAAAGCGGAAAAAGCCCCGTGGATGTTTTTACTAGTAAGACGTGGCAGTTTCTGGAATATGTGGGCGGGGGGGGGGGAAGAAACATAAATTAAGTGAATTATTGTCGAACTCAACTTCGCATATTTGTGCTGACGTTTCAGCTATCGAAACATAAAAATGAATTATAAAATTGCAGAAATTAAATCATAAAAAGTCAACTCAGTTGAAATAATATTTATATTTAAAATAATTAATATATAAAGAGATGGATAATCATGAATAACCGTAGCAATGAAAAATAGATTCCAGTGCGAACGTGATAATGACGTCCACGTGTAAAAGATTGATTGTTTAAAGGTAATGCATAAGTGTCTTGTAAGTTAACCTTTTTGATGGGCTGAAATTACGTATATAATCGAAGGTCCTATTTTTTCTGGTATCACTTTAAACTTTACATTTTTAGGATGAGGAATTGATGCTAGTTCATTGATATAAATATCAAACAGTAAGGGGCCCAAGGAGGATCCTCGAGGAACACCACTTTTAAATGAAATTTCTAGTCCGTTGAAAGCATTGTGTGGTTGGTTATAAAATAGTAAAATCAGTTTAATAGAGGTGGTTGTAACTCTATTAACTTGTTGTACCTCTGTTAACCCTGTAACTTGATTTTAAATGGGGTATGATGTATCGAATGAAAATCATCAGTATGTATAATGATGTCAACGTGGCCACCTCTGTCAAGTTCCAAACATTGTTCCAAATCGGGTGGCTACAATTTTGAGTTCGTATGGAGTGTTGTATAGAATATGTTCGAAACACCAGTGCATAGTGTCTGTATATTTTCTGGATGAAAAACTGTGGACGGAAAATCAGGTCAATGGGTATATCGATTCTTTAATTTCAGCATGATATACATACAATTAGTCCCGTCACAGCATGGTTGTGTCAGGGGTTGTAATCTCTAGTTCTAGTAATCTTTCACGTTCAGTTGTTTATTGCCTTCAGGAATGCGAAAACGAAAGTGGTATTAAGGTCTTTCTCTTTGATCATGTTTATGTCAGATTGAAGACATTAATTTTATGAGATTGTGATAATGGGACAGTGGCCTATCGTGACTTTGCTTCTCCAAAAAACGTTTGTGTAGGGTAATCAACTCACTGTAAATTGAAGTTAATTATGATTATTTTCAAAGAGATAACAGATTATAAAAATAACATTGATATAATCTGATATCTCAAAGTTATTTTATTTTGCAGACTATTTAAAGAATTATAGAATATTTTAATTATAGATATTTAATTTAAATATCCTATAATTCTATACGTACTGAAATTAAATCCGCTGGAAAAAGAGGGTCAAAAGGAAAGAGAAGTAGATAAAGTTCAGTAAATCGATGACGGCTGTGTCTATTGGATGGTTATAAAGTCCTTTCCCACTTTTTAAAAATAACTCGAAAATTTATGTCGTATTGAGCTCTCGCGATAGCACAGTTGATGCCGTCCTCCCCTCACCGGGTGGAAAAGACATGAGGAAATTTTTATGGGCCTTTTTCACAACGTGGCTTGAGTTAATTGGTCTCAGGGGAGGGCAGCATGGTTTTTTATCCAGGAAACAAGCAAATCGACCACAGAATACACGCAATTTACGGACACAAATACTGATGCCTCGTTGCCTTAGTTGCTTTGGCGGTTTAACATACATTACATTAGCGCATAGCAGTCCCAGGACGGTTTTCATATGTGGAAAATTTTTGAGGTCGCCTTCAAAAGGGCTTTTTGCATTGCAAATCGGTATACGTGGAATATTTTTAAACAATGCAAAAATTAGTGTGAAATTTGACCACCAGGGAATAAGCGACTTATTCACTCCAATTAACAAATTAGCGTTTGTGTTCGTTATAAAAAGGAATGAGTGTTAGATCAGACAATTAGTGTTTGCTCATCATGTCTTATTGTCGTCATCAAGATAAAAAGCTGCTGCTCTCACTTGAGTAACCAAGTCCTCGCAAGTTCGTTTAAAATGTTGCCTAAAGATAAGGAGCCTTTCATCAAACTTTATTTCAACACACTGGCGATAGTTTTAATTCGCTCTTAGAGAGTATCAAAGACAGAAAACGTCTTTAAGATTTCGTGATGGACTTTTCTCACAACGTGGTTGAGTTGGTCATTCTCAGGAGTGCGTTGCATAGTTTTTTCCTTCCCAGGAACTCTGGTTTTTCGTCCCACAAAAATGCAAATCAACCACAGAGCACACGCATATATGGTGCAAATGGTCTAAGTCGCTAATGCTCCTAAAGCCCTACAACAACAACGTTAAGGTTTTGCTGTTCAAAAATAATCGCATTAAGTATTGTAAGGCATTTCGAAGAAGCGTTGCCTAGTTCAAAAGCCTAGAATTGATGAGGTACAACAAGAAGCTCATCAAATTAGTAGTCTTGGCGCATTATGGCCACAGCTGCCAATGCGCCATAAAAAACCAAAAACCAAACCAAACCAAACCATCAAATTAGTTGAAGTTATCCAGTGCTCTATAAGTTTCGTGTGACTTGTATTCCCTGCAGCATGGTACGTAAAGCCTTAAAGCTAGGCCTCCACCTTTTCCATATGAAGTCAAACATCTGCATCGATTTGAACCACAAAACTAGTAAAGCCATTGTGATTTCGCTCATTGGATGACTGACAAAGGCAGGATCCAAAATGGTTTCTGTAACATCCCATCTTGATGAATTTGCGGTAGGTACAAATTATCTTATCGAATTGTGTGCTAGAGAAAATCCTCATGTGCACGTTGAGGAATTATTCTGCCCTTAAAGGTTGCGGTATTATGTGGATTTACAAGACGCCATTATTGGTTCCTTTTTCTTTGAAGCCATTAACATTGGAGGAATTTTGAGATATGCATAATTAATGGCGCCCAATATCTTAACCTGTCGCAGACCAAATGTATCCCAGAGCTAAGTGAACATGGTACAAGGAGGCATAATTTTTTATACAGGACGGTGTTAACGCCCCATATTGAAATTAATATCAAATAGCTTCTACGAAAAAAAAAAAAACCTTCACGGAAGAGCGAATTATCAGCAGCCATTTTCCACATTTCTCGCCTAATTCTAGTAGACTTGTGGCATATTTTAAGGATAATCCGTCTGGATTATCCTTCAAAATTTTGAAGAATATTCCCATCGAAAATTTTGAAGACTCCTGTGGAGAACTGAATGCCCTGTCTTGACTGCACATTAGAAAATAATGGTGTTGACACGTGGAAATTTAAAAAAATTATCTTTCTATTATTTTTCTAAATTTATGACTGTTCGTTCCTCCCTGATGGCCAAATATCAAACTTTTTTTTTTTGTATTGTTAAAAATCATTACGCATGTATTAATTACAATGTATAGTTTTTGAGTTATCGATTTTTACAAGCGAGAAAGGATTTTGCAACCACTTATTTCCATTATGCAATGATTGGTCACATGACACATTCAATTTGTTACATTTAGTGCAGTCCCCTGCGATTAGTGGAACTGTTTTAATTCTTCCGAGTATTTTGATTAATGCAAATGACATACAAAGTATTACTCCAATAAATTAATGTACTCTATGCCCGCGAGCTAAATATATTTCCGGTCACTTAAATGAAGTTTATTATGAAACTGCCTACTCACGCGAATAGATTATTTTCATTCCATTTATCAGTCATGAAAAGTAATCTTTTGCATCATGTCAGTGGAGCCATATCCTTAAAAATATATTTTTTTGTTTAATATCTCTAATATCATTCGTCTCTCATCTATTTTCATCCCATCTTCATCGCAAGTAATTTATTGCGCTGTTGTTATTTCACAATCAACAGATAGATTAAATCGCAGTTTCCACATACTCTGGAGGATTATTAATTAATACGAGAGAGACTCTTAAATAACTTTGATGGAGTGGAGACTCTGTTCTCATAAATATTGACGCTTTAAGAGCTTCTTGGTACTTCATAAATATTTAAAACCCCACCACATCTCGTATGCTAAATGAAATGGCGAGTGATGGTTTTAAATATTTGAAAGTTTCATAAATTGAAATACAGTTTCATTACCGAACACCGTGGGCAGAGCATTAAACTGTTTGAAATTGCAAATAAATACTTTTGAAATTTTTCATAAGTGTACTGGTTTATTCTTAGCTTTTAGGAACATCATCAGCGACCTAGATCATGTTGCGTCATTGTGTATTATGTATATAAAAGGGTGGGTTAAAGAGCCGATTTGCATGCTGTGCGGGATGAAAAAAAACTCCTACAGCCCCCATTGAAGAGGTGTTTAGAAATTCCCCTAGTCTTAGACGGGAATCGAGGATATGAGTTTCTATTAATTTTAATTTTGTAAAGAATATGATATGCTTTTGTAATGGAGTCTTTTTGGAATCTTTGGAGTCTTAATGGAGTCTTATTATGTGGTTATTAGATGTATGATGACTAGGCCATGGAGTTGAAAGCTTTTTTTTTACTCTGTCTCACTTTCTAAATTAATTTTTAGAAGTTTAATTGAATTTTGACACTTACATTTCCTTCGAGAAGTGACAGTAGTTGGGTTTGTCTGGCGCTGGCACTGAGTTGGTCTGTCCATTTGAAGGGCGCTCCATGACCTACGGTGGGATACTTCTGCTTGGAGAGAAATTTGACATTAGATTACATTAGACATTGTATATTTGATTACTTATCAGTTAATCAAGAATAATATGGTTAACTGAGTATTTTATAAGCATCGTAGAGGATGAATTCTGGTTTCAGATGTCAGCTCATGACATATGGAAACGAAGCTTAAACCACCGTATGGACTCTCGGCACCCGCTCAATCATTATTGGTGACCTAAATGCTGTATATCAGTATCCAAACATAGGAATGCAAAAGAATTTTACCTTTTACGGTGATGCTTGAATTACTCCTGACCTAATTGCCTGTTCCTCTGAATAGACTGCTTCAACAACTGGACGCAATTCATTACAAGTACCGTAGCTTCCACCCCTCTAGCTCTGTGAAGAGATTGTATCAAGTCCCCAGCCTATCTCATTTGAAATTTATACACAGCCGGATCCTGTTCAAATAATCTCATGCCCTTAAGAAATTAGAAACGAAAATACTACTGAAAGGATTCTCTGCAAGATTAATTGAGCAAAATGTGATATTAAACTGACTGGCGTCCATTGTTCACACAAAAACAGAGAGCGTTTCTAAAATTTAAAAGAACTTATCATTCGAAGATCAAATTGCTCACAAAAGAAAGGTCTCCCTCCATTAAATCAAAACCGCAATTATACCTGAACGAAGCAGACCGGACGAGTTTAATTAAGATGAAAATATTCTAAGGGATTGAACTTGTAAAACTGTGGATAATGATTGGGGCCAAAACCAAGGTAATGGTGAAATTATCAAAATGAATGCCCAGACAATAACATAGGACCAACAGTAAATAGCATTACAATTAAAAGTAAATACTTTATTAGTGTCACGAATAGTTTGCTCAATAACGCGACCATCCATCCAGATAATTTTTCCACCTTCATATTAAAGATAGCAAGTCCATATATTTCACGTGTGGAACTTTCTCTTTTTTTTTTTCTATTTTAAAATCTGAAGGTGCGCCGTCTAGTTGGAAAAATTTCTATTTGAAAGTGGTACTCAAATACAAGAATCCCAAATCTAAGGATTTCCAGACAATTTCTTATGGGATGCCTATTTCTTGAATGTTTTGAGGTGTCACTGCAATAAGGAAACCATTATTTTTCACATAGGTCTTCTTATGTACGCAACGCGGTAGCGAAAAGACCAACGATACTGGGTTTCGCACCCGGAAATCAGTTCATAAAAGATCCATAGATTCAATGTTTTGAACATTAAGGTAGAATTTCATTCCTTATTCATAGCTACTGTAGGATAGCGATTGTATAACCGTTTGTTACCTTTACTGAGTGGTGATTGCTTTAATCAATCACCACTTAGTAAAATCTGGAATGCATCCGATTTCTCAGCCAGAAATATCGTCTAAGATGCTAATGCGGCACCTTAAAACCAACAACAAAACACTTCTTCCCAATAAAATTGAGTAAATGGTATTTTGTTAACGTGTGGCACGGCGTTTATAATCTCTACCCTTCAACGCCGTATAGAAAAAAACAGATTTGAATGCTTTCTTGACTGAAGGAATTCTTTGGGCCTTTTTTTTCACAATGCATCGGTAAGGAAGGGGAGATCCATTAAAAAAAACCCGACTAACTTGAAATCGTGCGAGGATTGCTTGGTAGAAACCAGTATTTTTAATTCTTGCAGAACAAGCAAACCGACCATAAAATACAATAAATTTTCAGACACGATTTACTTGACGCCTCATGGCTTTAGGGGAGTAACATCTTGGATAAAGTCGGTAGCGATGATAGAAGGAAAAAAAAAAGGAAAAAAAGACCATTAAGATGCGAGACTTCAACCGGTTTTTCAATGTTAAAAGCAGCACGCACTGAAGTTCATTGTGAACTTGTTGCTTGCTGTGCATGGTAAGTATGCCATAAACCGTGCAGACCCAACAGTGGTTCAAGGGATGTGGGTAGGAGATGCTGATATGTCTCTAAACAATGTAAGCAGGCACTCTCATATTATATAAACACTAATTGACACAATTTGATCATAATACAGTCGTAGTCGTTGACCTTGGACAAATCAACCTTATGTATCGTAGAACAGCTTGATTGATTTGATTTGATTTTGATTTGGTAGTTGTTGGCGCATCGGCTTCTGTGGCCATATTGCACCTCCCAAGGTTTTTGCAGTACTTTGATCCAAGCCCGAGGCGGGAATCGAACCCGCGACCTTTGGGTTGCTGGGCAGGTACTTTACCCACTCGGCTAGCCCGGTCGGCCCGTAGAACAGCACATTCTGTCATTACCTCAATAAACACCTATTAAAAAGATCTTTTGTTTTTTTAAGTTAGTTATTTGTTAATAAAGTCACAATTCCGAGTTATATAAAATTGTTTCTTGTAGGTTTTTCAAAGTACGCGTATTTGTTCCTTTTTAGTTTAGACAGCGGTTTAAAGCGGTTTATATAATCTTTAAAATTGTATCGAACAAACTACGCAGAATCAATGTGTCAGTGATTGATTGGCAGATAAGTAAATTCATAATCACCGTTTAAACTGCAGTTTAAAAAAAAGTAGAGTAGCAATCTAAAATAAAAGTAAATTCGTAATCTGCCCTGGTTAACATTTGTTTTTAATAAGTTTTTAGCTTCTTAAAATGGCCTCAGCATGATATCGCTTTGAAGTAATCTAAAATTACTGTCGTGTCTACTGGCTATTATTTGGAAAGGTGTCGGTTCAAAAGAATTTGTTGATCTTTTCACTGGTGGATGTCTCAGGCGAAGATTATGTCTCGTGGAGCTTCCTCCACTACCAGAGTTTATTTCCCCAACATGTAAATCGACTTATGAACATAACTCACATTAATCTGTACCGAACTCACTCTGTTTTTTCATGTAATAATAATAATTTTCCATGATCCGAACAGAGACTTCACGGGGCAGTCTGAAAATAGCGTTCCTCCGTAATTTCTTTACTTTTAAGAAATAGCCTCCTCCCGTTTTCATCACAACACGTGCACCCACATGTGCTTTTTTCTCAGTACTCTTAACAGTCAACAAAACATTGCAAGGTGACACGCGCATCTATCTCCACGAGCTGTCCCTCCACCACATCAAATGCAAACAGTCATTTCGTTGAAATGTGCTGAAGGATACCGAGTAGAACCTTCTTGGCGCATAACAGGAAATTCGATATCTTTTGTATTGGCGAGGGAGGCGGGAACTCTTCTGTGTGACAGATGATATGTAATAACTGTTTTGTGTTATCCCAAACCTCACACTTGAAAGACGATGCAAAGTATTCAGTGTTTGAGATGTTTTAATGCATCGTAACATGAAGACCGAAAAGCTCAGAAGGCCCACACAACTCTTCTCAATCGTTTTTTCTCTTTGAAAGGTGATAGCATAAAAGTAAAACGAATATCAAATCCAATAAGATAACTCTTGAAACATTTGGTTTTTAAGAAACATTTGCACCGACTTTAAATTTTGTTTTTTACCTCTTTTTAAATTAAAAGAATTGATGAACTGCTCATAGTATTTGTTTTTAGTGACAAAAGTAGCTAAGATTTCTTACTCATGAATATTCTCCAACGTGGAGGCCTAAGTTTAATGTTACTGAAACGCAGCACTCGAGTTGTGTGGGATTCATTCTTAAACTGAAATGTTACTTTGACTTGAACCTTCCATTTAGTGAGTTCGATTTAGAATTTATGCCGAGGTTACTAAGGCTGTGAAGCTGTTGTGTTTGTAAATTGGATGTGGTCGGTTTTGCATAAACCTGTCATTTTAAGAATACTGCAGAACCTCTTCGAGATTCAAACACGGTGATCACCTACCCCAGTACAGCCACAGCCACAATTATGGGCATCTTGTATTCCCACAGAAAACCTTACAGTTATAGGATTGTTTCGTGATATCCTATCCATCACTGTTTTCATAGCTCCGCTCCTGACAACCCCCCCCCCCCAACAGATATAATGCTGGGGTTTAAAAATCTTTACCGCAAATCACAGAATTAAGAATAAAATTGGCAAATGGACCTGCAAGCACTTACCATCATGGTTAACAAACTGCATATACCACCTGAGAATAACAATTCTAAATCCAATTGAAATGCTCATTCGAGATGTTCCAATTCATGCTTGAACCTCAAAAAGGACTACAGCCTTCTCGGGGTTAAACCACGGGGGCCAAGTCTTTATTTTCCACTCTTAATAATCATGATCATTTTTCGCAAAAAAATTTCCAAAGATGAACAGACTAACTAACAAACAAACAAACAGCCGCCACCACAGTAAAAAGACAGTTTTACGATTACTACTCTCAAAACAATCCTTGTCCTTAAGAATTCAATATTTATTTATTTAATGACTAAATCTAAATATCTGCAAAATTCCTCATCCAACTCGAAGTAAAATTATTTCTAAAGGACATGCTGATCCCGAACACTGTCCTTCTACACTACATGATAGCCTATGAGATTTTATCGCTTGCAAAGCAGAGTTGAAATAAGCAGCTTAGATATGTCATATCTAAATCGCCCACGCGAGCTGTTTATTTAAGACTGTCTTTACAGGTGAACATCCGAAATCATTCGCCTATTCAACTCGTTGCAGGCATTGCTAACTCCTTACGTCACCTCAACTATACCTCTTGTTATCTTCCAGTTAGTAGACGTAAGCATTAATCTACTATTCAAACCGAGAAGTCTTTCCAAATCGATTATACACTGCTCGCCAAAATTAACAGAACAATTTTTTTCATGAATAGTTTATTGCGAAAAGGTTCGCCGAAGGCGAATATTTGATGTAATAGGCATCCTGGCATGTAAATTCCAAGTATCCAATAGAAATCGATCTATGATCTTACAGAGCCGCACATTATGCAAATTATTCATGCTTATAAAAACATGGGTTGCGACCACATCACTTCCTTCCCGTTTTTTGGCTTGCTTAGTGGGCAATCCACATCTCCAGTTCTCAGGATGGCAAGTTATCGTTGTTTAGATGATTCTTTGAGATGGCGGGCCGTTGGACGACTTGAAGCCGGGCAGTCTCAGGCGGAGGTGGAAGGTTGGCTTATGTGTTACGCGGTGTCGTCTCAGTACCAGAAGTCAGAAACCATTACAAGCAGAACTGGCCAAGTTCGCCCGAAGGCTACATTAACCATTTGGCTCTAACAGCAAGATGGAACTCTACGATGTATTTTCATCAACTGTCTCTTGAGGTTGCTGCGGCCACAGGTGAAAACATTTCCAACCGGACTGTGTTAAGAAGGCTCAGTTCAAGTGGGCTCTACGCAAGGAAACCAGTGGTTTGTATCCTATTAACCCCAAACCATCGCAGAGCTCGTCGTAACTGGTGCCATGAACATGTGACTTGGAACCCTGACAAATGGGGTATTCTCTTCTCTGATAAGTCCTGTTTTAGGCTACAAATAGATTCTAGACATTATTTCATCTGGAGATAATGTCTAGAATCCAACATCACAGAAAGGTGGGGACGGTGTTCTCGTGTGGGACGAAATAATGATTAACTGCTGTACCGTTCTTCATATTTTTGATAGGGGTTCCGTAAGTGAGCAGAAGTACCGAGAACAAATCCTCGAACCCTATGTAGGACTATTTAGGGGTGCATAGGCCCAAATTTTCTTTTCATGCGCGACAACGTCACTGCACATAGAGGTCAAGTTGTGAAGGAATATCTTGAAACTGAAGATATCGAGCGGCTGCTGTGGCCAGTACGATCACCAGACTTAAATCCGATCGAACATAAATCCTCGACCTAAAAAGTTCGTTTACAGTAGTCCAGGATCAGGACAATGCAATGGTGATCATGTTTTTCGACAAACAGGGTGTGATTCGCAAAGAATTTGTACCTGAGGGGGAGAGAAAGTCAATGCTGCATTCTACGTACAGGTATTCAAACACTATTGAAGCGCATTTCCCTGGTGAGGCCACAATTTCGAGAGCAAGGTTTCTGTTGCACGACAATGCGCTCACCCATTCCGCACTTGTGAGACATTTCTGACCAAACGTAGCATTGTACAGATTACCATCTGCCCGACTCTCCCGATCTAGCAACGACGGACTTTTCTCCTTCCCAAGGTGAAAACTGCCCTCAAAGGAAAGAGATTTCAAGACGTTGAGGATATTAAAAAAAAAAAAAACATAACCGCCGAACTGAACTCAATTGTTTTGACGCATTCGTTGATTCTTTTCAGAAAATTTTAGAACGTAATAAATGTATTCAATCAGATGGTTACTTCGAAAAAAATAAAACCATTTTTCATTATGTCCACTTTGTGTTCTTTTTATTACACCAGTCTGGAAAGTTTATTATCACATCTCATATTTTCACACATTTCCCGTTGCATAAAAACATGCGATTGCATAACCAGCAACAATTATGTAGGTTCATATTTCTTATTAATTTTATTTTAAATTTATTTGTGTTCCTTTAATTGCCGTTATTTTCATATGGATTTCCTACTGTTAACTTGCAAAAGACCAACACTTGAGGGCGCACGTGGCCCGCCAGTTTGACATATTTGGTATACTCGGGATGACGTGCACTACCCTCCAAAAAGTATGCGGACACACGTTGATTCCACATAACGTTCTTACTGCACAATTCAGTAACGTGTTGGCTCCCCATTGGCCACTGTGACACATTCCACCATCCTAGGGGGTTGGCTTTCACCGACGAACGAGACTGCATCTGCCGTAGTTCCCATTCCTATTGTAAAACGGTAACCAGTTGAGCTAGCGATGTGGTCATTTTGTCCTGTCTCTTGCGCGAGGTTCTGTTTCACCCCATAGGTGTTCCACATGCAAGTCGGTACAATGCGCTGGCCATTCCAACTTTTGTACATTCCTGTCCATAAACCATTCACAAACAGCACTAGGGGTATGGCATGGGGCGTTATTTCGTTGTAATCTATCCACCAGGAATCAAGTTCATATGGACTTAGTATTTACCTCTTCACCTGTGGAAATGAGCGAGTTCCCCTCATCCTCTTCTGTTTCCATCATATGCAAATCACTTTTGATGTTCTAACTACAGCCGCTTTCAAACGAACACAAAACTCTGCCCAGGCACAACTTCAGAAAGACTGATTGGTCCGTCATGAACTCTGCATTTGTCTCTTGATATTCACTGGCTTGACTTGGAACGTGGTGTGAATGCCTTTACAAATTTATTCGTAATGTACTTTCCATCTTCACAGCTCTATCGAAATCAACATCAGGCAGCATTTGCTCTTTGTGGTGTAAATGGGACATCATCCATAAAACCAGAAGACTTGCAAAATAAAATAAAAAGCCTCAGGGGAGTATCGTTCATTCTTCTTCCGTATATTGCGGAAAGAAGTTAAATCATGAATCCTTGCAGCTTATAGAATCAATTAAAGGTAATATTGCAGCAAGGATATCAGATCCTTCTGAAATTTTATGAAACAAAAAAAGGCAGAACGGATCACACCTCTTGTGAATAAGGGTTCCATTGTCCAAACATTTACTGACCACTTCTCTGCAATTCGGTCAAATGCCTTTCAGTCCTCTTTAATTGGTTCTCAAAACTGGGAAGTATTCAATTCACTTTAAGCAAGTAAACATTAAACCTGTCTTTAAGAAACGTGCTTCTGACTACGTAAACAACCATAGATTAATTTCTCTGCAAAGCAGTACAGCAAAAATATTCCGTACAGTTGTCGTCCAATAAGCATCTTTTTAATTACTTCAGACCATTCCTTCAGACAACCAGCAGCAGCTTGGTTCCTGTCTCACTAAATGTGCTTTCAGCAACCTAATATTGATTTGTTTGTTTGTTTCGGTGGCCGTGAGTAATCGACAGCAAGTCGACTCCATCTACACCAACATCCCAAAAAGCCTTTGATAAAGAACCGCAATCTGGAAACTAGAGCGCTGTGGAATACAAGATCCTGTTTTATCATAGTTCCGAAGTTAGCTTTCTCTACGGGTGCATAAAGTGATCACCACCCACTTACACTCTGATCCATTCATACCTCGGACGTTCTCTCCTTTGATCCCTGCTAGTTGACGTTTTTAGCCGTGATATGACAAACTTTATTAGCAGTTTTCGAGAAACATTCAGAATAATGACATTTCATGTTACCTTTCAAATTCTGATATCTTGACGCACTGATATCCCTTAACGGGCCCTCAGAGTTGCCAACTTCCAGCGTCGACTTCCATGTTCCTAAAGTAGTGCAAGTATCATTTGGGAAATATGCCAATTCTCTAAGTATTTTCCGTATAGGCTGTGGCCATGTATTCGTATTACCTTATTGCTTTTATTTTAATTATTTATTTATTTTTCTTAAATTAATTTTTTCTTTCGTGATCTTCCTTTACATTGGTATACAGTGGTGGTCGACTTTGGAAGGTGTAAGCTGTCAGCCATTGCACGAATCGACAAGAGAACAATGGGACATTCGTCAATAATAACACCCCTCTCAAAATCTAACTTGCGTGACTCACGGCTTCCTTTTCTACCGTCCGAGTCATTTGTTTATCTGGGAAGGTCCAATGCATTATGAAAACAATATACAATAACCTCCAAAAATATCAGTGTCCGGATATTTTTGGAGGTTATTGTATATTGTTTGGCGGCACGAGAGATTTCCCTCAGTTCCGCGATAGTTACTGACGCACACAATACTGTAAAGGCCAAATTGTGTGTGTAGTGCTGGTTATGTTGTTCATCTGGCTGCTTAGCCCTCATGGTAGTACAGTGGTTATAATTACCGTCCTCCCCACACTGGGCGGAAGGGGTTTGAGTTCGAATTCCATCGTTGACGCGAGGAATTTTATGGGTGATTTTCACAGTTAGTCTGTCTCAAGCGAGGGTAGCGTGGTTTTTCATCCAGCGAACAGCAGCTCGACCATAGAACACGCGCAATTTACAGATATATTATATACAGTGTAATATGGCCTGAATTGCTGATGGGTCTAGAACCCTACAACAACTAACCAATCCTGGCCACTTAGCCTAGGGGCCCGTAGAACACCACCGATCTTTAGTTATCGTCCATCGGCACTTGTGAGCCGGGCCAGATAAGTAGGGAGAGGTTATCTTCAGAGTCGTCTGAGCTTTCTGAGTAGAACCCCCCCCCCCTCCAAAGAAAATTGGAAGGCTGTATATACAGTCATTTCTTCCTGGTATGCCGCTGCTACTGCCATTACCGCAGTCGCCAAATAACACGGTCAGATCGCATGCGGTCTCCTCTGCGAGCCATCCGTTTTACATGCCTAGTCTACGGTTTTCACTTGATGGATGCTGGACATGATATAGGACAGTAAGTCTTGCTGGAAGAAAAAGGTAAATTACTGCCAGGATCGGAAGGTAGTAGTAATGGCAAATAATGTAAGAAAGCAAGTTTATATAGCATCAGTCAAAAAAAAAAAAAAAAAACAGTTCACTCATCCGTACCCTCCAAGAATTTGTCTAGTTCTCCCTTCAATTTATTCAACCCATCGACTTCCACAACAACAGATGGAAGCTGTTCCAACAATGAACTACTCGCTGGCTGAAAGCAAACTTCCATATACAGTATCTATCTATTGTGCAACCATCCTTCCTCAACTTGAATTTATGTTACCTTATGTGTAGTCTCAGCAAGTGGAAGAATGTCATTAACATTCAGCTTACTCAATCCATTCAAGGCATTAAACACCTCAAACAGATCTCTCCCGCAGGTGCCTGGTCTCGAGACGCTGCAATTTGCAAAACTGAAGCCTTTCTAGGTAAGAGCACCCTTTTGTTTTCTTCACCAATCTGGTTGCACCTGTCTGCACTCGTTCCAGCAGATGTCTGATCATACGCAAAAATCGGCACGCAGCATTTTGGAATCATCAAAAAAGCAGGAACCAGTTGCTATCAGCTGTCTTTGTTTTTAATGAGCTGGAAACACACCCTCTTTAGATCTTCATCGCTTCAATAGAGGATGAAAAAAATTAAATTTAACTTGGAGAAGGACATTGATCTGAAGATTTCGCTACTCAGGTAATTCATCGGCCAGAGTAGCATTAAATACAGCGACTAAAAAAAAAATCCTGAAACAACCATTCTCTGCACAGTAAATCACAATCATACCAAACAGAATACATAATCACAAAACCAGTTTAAGAAACCACCCATGGAATTCATGAGTGACCGAAAACAAGTTTTAGATTTATTTTGTTGAGGATTACAATAAATACACACACAGATCATATGGAAACACCCATTCAGTTAGTGTGTTTTTAAAACGTTAATGTAAATGCTGGTTTAATATGATATTGATTCATTGTACACAGAATTGACAAAGTACGTTCATAATTTTAGCTCTATTAAGTTTCTTGCCTTCGAATTGTAAGTAGCGTTGAAAAATCAATTCAGACCTGCAGATATCTCTCCCTTTCTCCCTCTGAAGTATAAATTTTTACGTACCTCAATTTATGTAGCAATCTGCAATGCTATTTTTAGGAAATACCAATCTGAAACCGTTTTGTGTTCTCTTTTTTTGCTGAAAAAGAGACAGCCTTATTATAATTGTCATTGTGCATCTCTTAATGCTAACAACAATTCTTAATGCTAACAACAATCCTATTTTGCAGAACGTTCTTGACACTGAACTCCATGGAAATACACTTCATGGCCCACTTTATTAGGACCATAGAGGTTTGGGCTGTATATGTAAATCGAAGAGGTCACATGGTGTGTATGTGTGTGGGTGGGGAGAGTAAGTGCTGTGAAGTCGGTTGACCAAAATCAGTGACATCGAAATGGCGAAGGACCGAGTCTCACGGACTTCCAAAGAGGTATGATTATCGGTGCGCATTTATCACGTGTTACACTGCCGAACTTGTGGAGCATTTAAAGGCTAGTGTCTATGGAACCTTTAACTAGATTCGAATTTAATTATTTCACTACGGGAGTAAGAGACCTTAACGGAAGCCGCCGAACTTGCATATACCAACCGAAAAATACAGCTACATTGGTGCTGAACGATGGACGCAGGACGGCTGAAAGTAAGTCACATGCGCCGATCAGTCCCGATAGAACAGTGCATATATGGATGAAACGAAAGCACTGGATGCAATTTTGTGTACCCGACAGTATGGCTGTCGAAAGAGGTGCTTGCTTTTGTGGCATATCCTTTTCACTGATTCCGATGGAAGGTACCATGAACACCAGAGGAAATCCGAATATCGCTACGAATCAGATACTCCCGGCAATGTTGCGTATTTGCCGCTATGGACAAGTCTTCCTTCAAGATGATCCTAGCCTGATTCTCGAATCTCAATCCCATTGAGCCTATATGGAAAGGTTTTCGTGAGCACAGTTCTCAGCATACGTCACTCCAGGAACTGGAGACTTTTTTTTGTTACACGAATGGTTCAAAATTTCTCGTATCGCTTTTCAACACCTTGTTGGCTCCATATCGAATCGTGTTGGTACAATTATTCAGACCAGCTGCCGCCCAACTCTCATTTCACGGTTCTAATAAACTGCCCAGGAAGAGTATAAGAAGATTCAAACACATACGAAGGCCAGCCATAAACACTGCATGATGACAAAGTGGAACTTGTATTCGGAATGACTTCAGCATGGTCCCTAATGTCTTATTGTGCGAATTACGTAACCGGTTGCTACATTCACGAATAGGGGGTAGGTGCACTATGCTACAAAGCAACATGGTAAGAAAAGTTCGCATCCATCTACGTACAACGCAACACGGTGCACTTAGCATTTCCATAATTAGATGCATGAATGGTCCAAGTTAAAGTTACTATTTAATATGTTTGAACAATGAGTATTATTTAAAATTTTTGTGTATTTAAAATATTGTCTAATCCAGTACCGTTGAAGTCCGATTTATAGATTAGTCAGTGTGCCGATTTTAACCCGGGCTGTTTATTACTGTTCTTTGACTTCTGTAATTTCAAAAGAAAAACATACTCCTAAATTTTTTATTATACTTTACTGACTAGCCAGAGGGGTGGATTTTTAAATTTGAAGGATCGAAATAATGCTCTTAGAAACACTAATTTGAGACTGTTTCCTAAATAGTAAATAGTTCCCTATTTACTGCAACGCTTTGTAACAGAACCATGGCCATAAGTTGTACAAGGCTTTCCAAAAATTATGGGACGTGCACAATTGTCTAAGCCTAACTTTAGTTCTGTTAGACTACTTCAGGTACGAATCTCGAAGTACTATAAGTCCTTTGCTAGCGTAATTTGCTTTCTTTTTTTAAATACATCTTCGATCGTTCCTGCTTTTAATTAAGATCACCAGGCTCATCTCTCTTTTACAAAAGCAGCTGCTCGTGGTGTCTCGCGAGTAAAATTATTTCCAAATAAAAATACTGCTGCCAAATGTCGCTTGATTTATTATATCATTATCTTGTTTTGCCAACTCCTCCAGGTTTGTGTGTTTACGACACTCCGAGGATTTGCATCTGCGCAAAGAAATCCTTGGAAATCACACGACAGCAATATCGCGGGTGAAGAAATATGGAAAATAAGTTGATTTTAATTAAAGCCGGAAGGTTTGCGTATTCTGTTTGTAAACCGCATCGGGTGTTCTTCCACTTTTCTTTGCACCACATGCGTGGTCATTAAAATCTTATTAAGGAAATGCTAACACTTTTCTTTGTTCTTCTGCACCATATTGGTTGTTACACACGTGGTGAGATTAGTTAAGTGAAAGCTGTTTCGCTTCTGCTTTTTGTATCTTCGTCTTTCTAACACTGCAAGTGTACTGTAGTTTATTAGCGATACCTTATGTTAGACAGGGCTGTGCCACTGGAATGATTTAGTTAACTTTGCAGCAATTTATTCATGCTGGAAGAAGTGGGGGGAGGGGGGGGTGCAAGGTGAGGCGCATCTCCATCAAGGTCTAGAAACAGTGTCATCACATAATTTAATTATGAATCAAATAAGAAAAGTGTTTGGAGGATTGTTGTCTGTTAGAAAATGATCGTTTCAAACTTCACTGAAATTTAACAAATATGTAAATTGAAGAATGACAGTAAATTAGATAATTAGCGTAGATTGCTAATTATTTATTTGAACATTAAAGGATCTTGGCATAATCCCTAATTTTCGTAAGCAATGTACGATTTAAGTTACTCTTTTATATGTTTGAACAGTGAGTACTATTTTAAATTTCCATGTATTTGATGGGTATCCAGTTATGTTCTGTGAATTTATTACGTGTATTTCAGTGATAAAATAGAACTGTACACTGAACTGTGGTGTTTAGACTTTGCTGAATTAAATTTTAATTGTAAGATGGAGAATATGCGATCTCATTCACCAATCCGTTAGAGGTGTATTCACAGATGAAAAATGAAAAGTTTTGCACATATCAGACAGAAAGTAATATGAAAAAATAATGAACAAAGTATAGAAAAACGCTACTGTATAAACAATCAACCCAAGAATGATGAAAATGGCCGTGCATGTAAACTTGCTGAGATTACTTTTTCACTTTTAAGCAGGATTTGGAAGCGAACTGGAAATTTCTAAATTTAGTAACAGTTTCATCCAACACGAATACGTAGCTGCAATTAGAAATATCTTCCTTTGAAGATAGGTTGGCAAATATAAAGGGATAGGAAGATTCAAAAGAAAAGAAGCAAGAGGAGTTATCCAGCTAGAAAGCTTGTAAATTTATGCAACAATTTGTAAAGAAGGAATGGACGATGTTTATTTAATCCAAAATTGAGAGAAACTCCTGTTTTGTAAAACGAGAGTACCTTTATGGCTATATTGTATAATATTTTCTAGTTTTTCAGTCAAGAAAAATGTAGGCGGTCCCATTTTGTGATAAAATTCTTCGTGTTTTCCAAAATAATTATTCTACATTAACTACGAAGCTTTTTGTTGTTGTTGTGAGCTATCATAAAATGCATTTGTTTTTTTAATTTCCAGTTTTAAAGCTAAGCTTGGAAATTTTAACAACTTGCATTAGGCAAGATTATAATCCTATCATTCGTTTCGTGTATAAAGTTTTATCCGAGTTGTTTAAATAATTGTGCCTTTAATTATTGATAATTTAATACGTGATGATGACAATAGTATTCTTGGCTAAGCAGTAAATAATTAGTTTTTAATAAGAGTTTTAACGAAAGAATTAGCTTTTAATTAGTTTCTAATCAATGTGTAATAATTAAGTGTATTGGATTAGATCTTACTCAAAATATAGTTAGGCTTAACAGCTTTGCAACGATATAAATCTTGATGATTTAAACGATTTTCTTACATTAATAACCAAGTAAAAATTCCATTACAAACATATTTTTATATAAATTTCAAGTTATTGTTTTATAAATATGCCCGAAAATATAAAAGAAAAAATAACAAGCAATTTGAAAATAGCTTAAATCCAAGGCAGGAAATGAGAAATTTACCCATATTGTGAAGATTAAAATATCTTGTGAAAAGAAAAATAATAACTTAAACGAGTAACTTAATCAAACCAGTAATCTTAATAATTAATCAAATCTTAATAATAATAATAGTAATTTTAATAATAATT
The DNA here is from genome assembly GCF_048544385.1 of Mastigoproctus giganteus. Lineage (NCBI taxonomy): Eukaryota > Metazoa > Arthropoda > Arachnida > Uropygi > Thelyphonidae > Mastigoproctus > Mastigoproctus giganteus. The sequence continues at coordinate 62,995,568 of NC_143575.1, forward strand.
AAACTTTTTGCGAGTAACTGTAAGATACTAAAACTTCTGTGACGCCCAGAATGTATTTTTTACTTTACTTCAAACATTTTAATTTCAGTAATCCATTTGATAATCATTATAATAAATACTAATACGAGAAAATGAGAAATATCTTTGTATTCTATTTACAATATTAAAATATCTTTAATTCTATTTTTACAATTTTTAACATCTTTTATAAAAAAGAAAATGTTTATATACACCCACTAATTGTTCGTATGGTTTACAGTAAATATTATTTTTGCCCTTGGGTAAGCGCAGTTTTTGAATTTTCAAAGGAACTGTTTATTTGCTTTTTGGTGCAAGAAAACAACTGAACAACTGAGAGTTTCGTCCAACTGTAAAATGTTGAGGTTCAGTTAGCGCTATTTATAGATACATAGGAGGATAGTTCACAATTTTCCTATTTATCCAAATTTTACTTTCGGTTCAATCCAATGAACCCAATCCAGCGGCATTTCAACGCTTGCGTTTCACTTTGAAAAAAAATCTTTGTTACTCGTCTAACTGAAATTATTTATGGCCGATCTTTGTTGGTCTATCAAAATAAGGAATATTTTGAATAACTATAAGGCTTCTCTGCATTTAACTTTAGCAGTGATCTATCAGGGGGCACTGTGGTCTCTGCAGTGTCAGTGCTCGGACAGAGCATAATTATTTTTTTTTATAATAAAATTTGAGAGAAAGTTCTAAGATCTACAATTATATTAACTGTACTTAAAATTTAACGCAATAAGTACAAAAATATTGTCAAATATCTTGTGAAAGTTCGAATTGTAGTTCAGGACTAGAGAAAGCTATGTATTTGTTGCTGGATTTTAGGCGCATCAGTTACTTAATTATATTGCGCCATCGTGTATTATGTCTGTAAAAGTCTGTTCATGGGCCGATTTGCATGTTGGGTTTTAATTTATAACCATAAATTAAAAGTGATACGAAATAGGAAAATATTGAGGCAACTCACTGGGAGATGAGAACCCGTTATGAAAGAGCTGTGCTTTTACAGAAATATATACATATATTGTCTAATAAATAAAATTACTACTACTTCAAGTTAGCAGTACTTCCGGCCCGCCGCGATCGACAACTTGCCAAGCCACGTGCTACTTTCAACTTACCCCAAAAACAATCAAAGCAACCATTCTGTGAGGACCATTATCGTTTCCTTTATATGGAAAACCATAAAATTGTGTAAAACAGTCCAAACTAACGTTTATAAGAAAAGCATTGCGAATCTGTAATGATATTTGAAAAGGCGAGGAGTTAAAAAGAATCCTTTCTATTCCTCCAAAATACTAACCCAAACCACACCATCAAAATAGGCATGAGAAAAGCAACCAGTTATTTGTATAATCTTTTCACACTCTTGTACATAACTTACATCAGTAGAAAGTCATTAGTCAGGACGTTCTTTTTCCCAAAAGGATCACTAGAAAGTAAATTATAACCTGAATTTCTTTAAAGATTCTGTACTAACTGTTTTACAAATATAGGAAATCTTTAAACAATCACGCTGCTCATATATATATATATAGGGTGATTCAGGAGGAATAGTGAATATTTTGTGAGGTTATTGTATCGATTATTCTGAGTAAAAAAGTAAAAAAAGTTCATATAAACATGTGTCCAATTCTCAGTGGATACAGAGATACAGCTGTTTGAAACTGGGGCGCACAAAGCCATTATGAGAGGTATTAAAGAACGATAAATGACTTACTGTTTGTATTTATTGACTTTTTTAATGATAAAAACAAAAATAATTGACACTTTTTACAGTTCACAAAATATGTTCGAAAATCCCACCGCCAACCTCAATGCACTTTGCAACTCTTGTGGTAATATGGCATGTTGTTCTTCTAAGGTCCTCTTGGTGTTCCTTTATGAGGACAGCAGTACCCAAAATGCGAGTGAGCAATTCGTCTCTTGTATTCACCTTTTCTTTGTATACTGCACTTTTCATCCATCCCCACAAACAAAAATCTAACGGAGTGAGGTCTGGAGACCTTGGTGTCCAATGAACGGGACCACTGCGGCCTGTCCATCGTTCAGGGAAAGTTCGATATAGATGTTGTATCACCAGACGGGTATAATGTGCAGGAAGTACATACCAATGCTTGTAGCCAGGGGAAACACCTCCAATAGTAGTGGAAGTTCGTTTTGCAGAAATTCTAAGTAAATGGGCCCTGTAAGATGATTTTGTAACACAACAGGCCCAATCAACTGATTGTCGTTGATACCTCACCACAGAGAAGCGATGTTGAAAATCTGTTTCTACAGTGGCATGCGGATTTTCGTCTGACCACCTGTGAGAGTTACAGGTGTTGTTGATACCGTCGCGGGTGAAAGTAGCTTCATCACTGATCAGTATTAATGGAATAAATCGGCGATTAGTATTTACCCACCGACAAAATTCCGATCGATGAGCGTGGTGGTCTCCTGGTTGAAGGTGTTGCACCCGCTGTATGTGAAATGGATACAACCCGTGCTCACATAATGTTCACCATACTCATTTGTAGAACACCGATACGCGTAGAAATTCTTCGTGTGCTAATAGTAGGACTACGTTCTATCGACTGAAGAATGTGTTCTATTTCATCCACATTTTGTTCATTTGCACGTTCAGAAGAAATATGACCGCTGAGAACTGTACCAGTCTCACGCAGTTTGGGGTAAACACTAGTAAACGCTCTTGAATCCGGTATTCTGTGGTTAGGAAACCGTCGACGGTATTCTCTACAAGCAGCAGTAGCACTTTCACCACAAAAATCGTAGACAAACACCAATATCGGCATATTCAGCATGTGTGAAGATGTTCTTAACAGCACTTCTAACATCAAACAGCGTCAGGGTATACTCTTCTTGGTCACATCTAATTCAGGGAGCTGTGCGCGCCAGTTTCAAACAGCTGTATCTCCGTATTCATTGAGATTTGGACTCCTGTTTATATGAACTTTTTTACTAAGAATAATCGATACTATAACCTTCCAAAATATTTACTATTCGTCCAGAATTACCCTATATATATATATATGTATATATATATATATATATCCAATATTTTAAATTAAATAAAATAAAACATAAGCCAGTAGTATGGCAAAAACTGTAGAGCGAAAATTAACATAAAAATAACCCAAATAAACAAACAAACGAAAAACAAGAATAGACATAAATAGTAGCCCAGAAACCCTTGTATAATTTCAAACTTTAAATCCAATTAACAAAAACTATACAAAATTTAGAATAATGCCAATTACTTATTAATTTAGCGGTACCCCCCCGAGAGGTACCAGTTCCAAAAGACGTGAAATATCACCAAAAGAGGGTTAAAGGAACTACCAAACGATAACAAAATCAAAATAAACTAAAATAAAATAGAATAGACTGACCATCATGCCCCATATCGACAGAGGACCATGAGGCCAATAATGGTCATGGAATCGCTGCATTTCAATCGTCATACAAATCATCGCAAACGCGGAAATATCGAAGAACCAAACCACCCTTCCATTCTCCGATAGATCAACCAATGCAGAGGATTTGCATGGCGGTGGTCCTTATGCAGCGAAAATAAAATATAGAACAGACAGCACTCTAAAGCAGAGCCACACCACTGACATACTGTAAGCTGAATCAGCTTATATTGAAGAAAAAAGATGGCGGCACAGGTGTTGCTAAATTAGCATATCGACCCATTACTATTGAATTATATTAAATATTGACGAAAGTTAAATTATAATAAAAAATTAAGCATTCATTAGAGGCAGCAACTTGCAATTCCTCCATATGAAGCCGAAATATATACTATCATTGAATTATATTAAATAAAGTTAAATTATAATAGAATGAATAAATAATTAAGCATTCATTAGAGGCAGCTACATGCTGCCTCTTCGATATTTCCGCGTTTGCGATGATTTGTATGACGATTGAAATGCAGCGATTCCATGACCATTATTGGCCTCGTGGTCCTCTGTCGATATGGGGCATGATGGTCAGTCTATTCTATTTTATTTTAGTTTATTTTGATTTTGTTATCGTTTGGTAGTTCCTTTAACCCTCTTTTGGTGATATTTCACGTCTTTTGGAACTGGTACCTCTCGGGGGAGGGGGGGGGTACCGATAAATTAATAAATAATTGCATTATTCTAAAAAAAATTTTGTATAGTTTTAGTTAATTGGATTTAAAGATCGAAATTATACAAGGGTTTCTGGGCTACTATTTATATCTATTCTTTCTTTTCGTTCGAGTGTTTATTTGGGTTATTTTTATGTTAATTTTCGCTCTACAGTTTTTGCCATACTACTGGCTTATGTTTTATTTTATTTAATTTAAAATATTGGATGTATTTCAGCTTCATATGGAGGAATTGCATGTAGCTGCCTCTAATGAATGCTTAATTATTTATTCATTCTATTATAATTTAACTTTATTTAATATAATTCAATGATAGTATATATATATATATATATATATATATATATATAATCAATCATATAAATTAGAATAAGGTATAAAATAAAAATAAAATAATGCCAGCAGTACGGCAAGACAAGAGCGAAAAGACAAAATTAAACCAAATTTCAAATCAAGCAGGGAGGAAAGAGAGGGGTAAAAAGAGCAAAAATATTGCAGCAGAAACTGTAAATTAATTTAGAAAATCTAAATGCACGAATAATAATTCTTTGAAATTTAAGAGCCAATTAAATAGAAATTTAACGGTGGCCCCTCTGACGGGCACCAGGTCCAAATTTATGCGAAATATCACCAAACAGAGATTTAAACCACTACAATAAAACAAAACAAAAATAGACTGACCATTATGCCCCATCTCGACAGAGACCACAAGGCCAATAATGGTCAGGTTTAATTTTGTCTTTTCGGTCTTGTCTTGCCGTACTGCTGGCATTATTTTATTTTTTTATTTTATACCTTATTCTAATTTATATGATTATATTTCAAGCATCATGTCGAGGAATATCCTTTTTGCTGCCCCTGATGTATGCTGTACTCTCCTTTTTATTTTTATTATGAAATATTCCGTTTTTCCAACTTTTAAATATATATATATGTATATACAGGGTGATTCACTACCAGTGCGACAAACTTGCAGGAGGTGTAGGGGGCACAAAAACGAATCGGAATCACATAGCATTGCAGGGTCCGAAATGCCCTTCGTCATGCGGTAGAGGACGTTGAACGGGAGGTCGCGTGAACAGCGATCCCGCTGGAAATCAGCATTTGCGAACCGGTTCCCGAGGCAGTAGGATGGACGAGTATTCAAAAGTTGAACTGGCCGACATGCACCTCGCGTATGGAGCTGCGGACTGTAACGGGCGCGCCGCTCTGCGCTTGTACCAGGAACGTTTCCCGCACAGGCGTGCTCCTCATCATACAATTTTCGCACGCGTGCACAGAAGGTTACGTGAGACTGGTTGTTTCACGAGAGGTACCATGAATCGAGAGCGAACGCCGAGGAGAATGTCCTACGTCTTGCAGAAGGCAATCCCAGTACGAGTACTCGAGTGATAGGCCAACGATTGAGTATTTCCCAATCCACTGTATGGAGGATACTATCAACATACCAAATGAGTTCATACCATCTGCAACGCGTCCAATCATTGGAGCCTGCGGATTATCCACTCCGGAGGATTTTTGCTACTTGGTTTCTTCAACAGAAACGGTTCGCAAATGCTGACTTCCAGCGGGATTGCTGTTCAACGTCCTCTACCGCATGACGAAGGCATTTCGGGCCCTGCAATGCTATGTGATTCCGATTCGTCTTTGTGCCCCCTACACCTCCTGAAAGTTTGTCGCACTGGTAATGAATCATCCTGTATATTACTGAAATTACGTATTAAAATTTTTAACACTGCAGAAGGAAAAACCAATTCACATTCCCGAAAAATGTACATTTATATCGTTAAATCGTTAAAGGTAGGATGAGAGCGACCTCTGCTTTTCACACACGTTTAAATTATGTTTTAAGAATGAACTGAATTCCACTGTGGGGGTGTTCCTTCTTGAAATCTTTATAATAATGGAATAGTAAATATTTCTCAAAATATTTACTATTCCTCCTGAATTACCCTGTGTGTGTACACACACACACACACACACACACACACACACACACACACACAGTGTGATTCAGTGTATATATATATATATATATATATATATATATTTACAGGGTGTCTCAAAATACACGGCATAACTTCAGGAATGAGTTCCTCATATGTAGACAATAAAAATATTTTATATCAACATAGTTCCGCAGGTGATTTACATTCCGACCATGTACTCAAATCAGGGGCAAGCGGATATGCACTTTATGTACGGTTTGGCGGACGTTCAATGCTCTGGAGGCTCGTCGTTTGTACCACGAAAGGTTCCCAGAACGAAGATGTCCAGACAGGAAAACGTTTGAAGGTATTCATAGCCGCCTTTGTGAACATGGGACCTTTACACCTCGTGCTGCCGACAGAGGACGACGAAGAGCTACTCCTCTGAAGTAGAGGAGGAGATTTTGGATATTGTGCATGCCACTCCTGGAATCAGCACATGCAGATAGCAATGCAACTGGCTGTTCGACTATTTGGAGAGTGTTGCGAGAACACCAACTGTATCCTTACCATCTGCAACGGGTACAGGTCTTGTCACCAGCAGATTACCCTGCGCGAGTAATGTTCTGCCAGTGGTTCTTGCAGCAGTGTGGTACAACTCCTCACTTTCCTGTCTTAGTGATATTCACAGATGAAGCACCGTTCACACGAGACGGAATCCAAAACTTTCACAATCAGCATGCATGGGCTGAGGAAAACCCACATGCAATTCTTCCATCACATCACCAACAGCGGTTCAGCCTCAACATCTGGGCGGGTGTTTTTGGTGATAAGTTATTTGGGCCCCATGTACTTCCAAACAAACTCACAGGGCAGGCGTACAGAAACTTTCTGTAAAACAACATGCCTGTTCTTGGACGACACGCCACTGATGATTCGTCAACAAGCACACTTCATGCACGATGGCGCTCCCGCACATTTCAGCCACCTAGCCCGCAATTACCTGAATCGAAGGTTTCCTGGTCGGTGGATAGATAGAGGTGGACCAACTGCCTGGCGTCCATGCTCAGCTGATTTAAATCCACTAGATTTCTTCTTGCAGGGCCATTTAAAGTCATTGGTGTATTCGACTCCGGTAGCTGATGTGGAAACTCTCCACAATCGAATTGTGGCAGGTTGTGAGACAATACGAGACATGCCAGGAATTTGGCATCGTCTTCGCGAGTCCATGAGACGTCGATGTGAGGCCTCTATTCAGGCAGAAGGTGAACATTTTGAACAATTACTATAAGGTGATGTGAACAGTTAAGTGTCACAGACAAACCTTCAAAACTCGGAAACCAAGCATTTCCGGAACAATGTTGATATAAAATATTTTTATTGTCTACATATGAGGAACTCATTCCTGAAGTTATGCCATCTATTTTTGAGACACCCTGTATATATATATATATATATATATATACAGCGGTTCATAAATGAAACATAAGCCAGTAGCATAGCGAAATTGTAGAGCGAAAGTTAACATAAAAATTAACAAATTAAATGCCTCGTGGTCATCTGTCGAAATGGGCCATAATGGACAGTCTATTATTTTGTTACTTTGTTTTCTTTTAGTAGTTCGTTTTAGTTCCTTTTTGGTGATATTTCACGTCTCTCGGAACTGGTACCTTGCAAGGGGGTACCGCTAAATTATTATATAATTGGCATTATTTTAAATTTAAATTGGATTTATTATTAATTGAACTCTAAATAATTTGGGGACTTGCGGCTACGGTTTCTGTCTTGTTACCTTTACTTTCCCCTCCCTGTTGATTTAATTTATGTTAATTTTTATGTTAACTTTCGCTCTACAGTTTTGCTACTGGCTTATGTGTTATTTTTATTTTTGTATGAATTATCTGTCATATACTAGACATCATGTGGAGGATGTGCATTTTGCTGCCTCTAATGATAGCTTAATATTTATTTATTTTTTTATTTTATGTTATTGCATTCTAACTTTTTAAGTCATATATATATATATATATATATATACCTGTATATATATTTGGCACTATTTTCCACTTGAAAGCGGTTCGAATTCGTTTCTTTACTCTTGGGAAGTCACCTTTTAATTTCAGTTTTTCAACTATCCCTTACCAAGAGAAGAGAGAACTTATTAAAAACAAGCGATCAAAAAATTTTGGTACTTCCATTTACCACACAGCCTACCCCTGCCAGTGAAGATTGATAGCATAGTCAAATTGCATAATTTCCATCTTGCATTCCATAGAGGTGGAGTGTTTTTGAATGACGTTTCTTATTGTAAAAACTGAAAATGTCAAGTCTAGCGCATATGTTATTATCGAAACAGAAGGAACGTTATTAATTCTGTTGTAATGGATAAAATCGTTAAAGCATAAACTGAGGATTTCTTATTCATTTACCATTAAAACTGTAGGGTATGTGTTCCGTGGAAAACGTAATGCAGGAAACTTCCCAAGAGAAACTCAAAATGAAACAGTAAGAAGAAAAATCCATTATTATAAAGATTTCAAGAAGAAACACCACACATTGGAATTCAGTTCACTCTTAAAACAATTATGAAAAGCAGAGGTCCCTCTCATCCAACTTTTAACGATATAAAGGTACATTTTTCGGGAATATGAATTGGTTTTTCCTTCTGCAGTGCTAAAAACCTCCCAAATTGAACACACACACTCACCATCTGCACAATGAGTTGTCTCGGTATTGCACTACTTCGTATAACTTTTTTAATTTATGGTTACGAGTAATTATGCGTAACACTCCAATCACTTTTCTTGTTAAAGAGTGTTTATGTTAACCAACACTGTTCACTTTATGATTAATATCGGAATGTCTTTGATATAAAGTTATACCATACTTGAAACATGTTTCGTAGTGGTATTAACTTTTCTACATCTTCGAAAACTATACAGACAATATGCGCACAATAAATGGACTTCTTTGGGCTCTGTAGTCCCTCGCATGCAATATGGGGGTGGGGGTGCAAATCGGACTTAGAACGCAGTCGTTGTTAGGAGATGCCATAAGCCGATGAAGTGGTCTAAAAAGAAACAAAAATAATAACATAATAAAAAACTTTACGCTAATTTTGAACTAATCCCATAAAATATTAAAAACCTTCTGTAAGATCTGAAAATCTTACAAAAATAAAATATTTTTTTTGACTTCTGAAGTTAGTTTTCCTTTTTGGATTCTTGCCGTTGGGAGAAATGTTAATAGCGTCAGTTTCTATAAACAAGAATTATCCAGTAAGGATTGTAAAACTTAAAAGGTAGGAAGAACGAAAAACAGAAAAATTAGCTTTACATCCGTCAAAAACAGAAAACTGACGGAACATACTATAGCAAGCCCAGCAGGTGGTACGGCGCAACAAGTTTATGAGGGGTCACGCACCGGAAACGCATATGGCTAAACGCACACACAAGCCTCTAAAAATAGACGCGATGGTCTCCAGTGACACATTTGTGGTTTGTCTGTAGTGCTATGGAGACAAGCTGTGATGACACAGAAGGAGTTGTTTTGATGCATTCGGCCTACATGAAAGAGCTCAACGGATGTCAACAGGTAGGAAATAAAAAAGGAGAGGGGTATTGTGAATCACGTGCCACAGGGCTGGCTGACCTGCCAACTAATGAAAGGATAAAAATGAAGATAGGAAGGAGGAGATTGGTAGAACACTGTGGAAAGGCGTGACAAACTCGGAAGAAAAATGTGTGGATGGAGACGGACAGAAAGAGAGTGGGTCAGTGTCAGTGAGTTGGGCAGTAAGATGAGAGTGGGTCAGTGTCAGTGAGTTGGGCAGTAAGATGAGAGTGGGTCAGTGTCAGTGAGTGGGGCAGTAAGATGAGAGTTGGAGAAGAAAAGAAAGGAATGAGTTCTTTTAGATAGAGTAGCCGGTGGAGAAAAGTGGCTAAGTTTTAATGTGTAGTCAGTATGAGGGGGAGATAAGCTTTAAGTGAACAGTTAAGTCGTTAATCTAATAAGTTAGTGAGAGAGGCAGTCGAGTAAGTGGAAAGATGAAGTTGAGGTGCAGAAGTCGGTCAGACAGTCAGTCAAAAGTAGATTGAGTTTCGAAGTGAGAGATGAACACGTGCCATAGAAAAGAGGGAAAAGTTTTCAAGATCCTTAAAGTAGATGAGAAGGAGTCAACTCCATTATGAAGGAACGATATTGCCTGATATTCTGAAAGCAAGTACGCTGGAGCTGATGAAATCCGAAGCCGGACAAAAAGAGTACAGCCATTCTGATCAGATGAAATTAATGCGTCCATAAAGAAATACAAAGGTACCCAGGAAGGAATCCAGCATCTTATGTCGAACGCCCCCAGTGATTGTGAGATGCGACCCAGATAGAAAGGATCCCCTACTCGCTTAGAGAAGGATGTACCGTGAGGTCTGCCAAGTTATGTCAGTAAGTGATTAGTTTGTTTAAGTACTCTCACCATCACATCGATTATAGACACTTGATAACCAATTTATCAGAACTTTTGATTGAACACATATGTATAAGTAGTACTATATTGTAATGAATAAGTTAGTGAATGATATGAACTGAAGGACATTACCCAGGGCAAGTCATATATATACATAAATAGATTTTGGAAGGGATTAGATATAAAATTTTTAAAGTGATTGATACTTGTTAATATTTGGTTAAAAAAGGTGAATGACTAAGTATGAATTTTGGAAGGGGATAGACGGATGTCAGTAACCCCCAAATGTGCAAGTAGTTAATTGTAGAAATTTGATAGTATTGATTACCTAGATCAGAGAAGGTTGTAGGCTATAATCTGTTAGAAACCAGAGTAATGATTTATACTGAAATTAAGAGTATCGGAGCTTTATCAATTTGGAGTAGGAATTGTTTTGTAATGAAAGGAGAATGTTAATAGATTCTTTTGAAAGTTAATTGAACTCAGGAGTAAGGAAGTAGAAACATTTTGTTAGTTTAGAGGCTTTTGTTATGATTTATGATTTATGTAAAGGAAATAGCCCTCCTTGAGTTTGCTCAATAGGCAAAATACTTTGCTCATATACATTTTGTTATAAGAAGATGAAATTAAATCTATTTGGTCATGAGTTTAATAAATTTCTTTTGTTTGATGTATCTATGTAAAAATGTCCAATAAACTGATATTTTTTATACAACATTTGTGTGTCTCTTTGTTATTCTGAGAAAAAGCCTATCCAAAGGGAATTAAACACTTCAAGGAGATTTTCCCCTAGAACTTGGAATTTTCTGAAGTAAAATAGTCAGATGCGCAAGTGGGGAGTTATTATAAAGGGGAGTTGTTAATAGGGGAAATAATAACCAAATATATAAAAATAACATTTTCATAAATACACCCCCCCCACACTTCATCGAAAATCCGCAGAAATAAACTGAGCACTCACTATTAACAATGGGCAGTGTATTTTGTGGCAACGTCCAGATTCGAACACCCGCTGTGCTGAATACTGCACGTGACCTAGTGATTACTGTTTACTTATCCGTGAGGATCATTTATTTAAATTCTAGTTACATTTTAAAAGAACAAAATTCATTTTACTCACTTCCGTTTTTGTAGAAAATATTTCATAATCTCCACAAAACGGAAGTTGATTTTTGTTATCTATTATACTTCCGAACACGAATTTATATTCCCATGCGTATATCTAGCGGAATTTCGCCAGAAAAACTATTCTTTAAAGAGAATTTAATTAGTTCATTAAGTTTTAAATGCATTAGTACAATTTAAGTCATGATGTAAAATTGAAATAATAATTATAAGTCCAGAAGCATTATTCTTAGAAAATGTAAAAACATAAGTTCGTGAGGGAACAGAAGTTATTCTAAATATTTCTTATTTTGATCATTAATCCTTCGTACATAGAATAGAAACTGAAAAGCACTGTCCTTATTAGGGTAAAACCAAAGGCAAATGTTATTTGCAGCTGTTGTTAGCCTTCCACCTGGATAAGTTTGTGGATCGCAACTTGCATATCTTTCACCAGAGAATGGGTTTGGGATGTGGATTAATGCAATTCCATTTCAGTTAACAGATTTCATGGTACACTGCTTGGCCAAAATATTAGTAATCCCTATATTTAGCTGTGATTAATGCAGCACCATAGCATCATCAAACCGAGTTACTTGTAGCTCGCTCAAAGATTTTCAAATATTTGGCCACACAGTGTAGTGATCTCTTTCCTTTAAAATTTCGTGTTCATCTGCGTATTAATTGGATAATTTGGAATACATGTTCTGATCTCTTTCTATGATTTACCACCAGAAGGATTATACTACATTTTACTCTTCTAAGCTAGGTGGTTGCAAAATCTTAAAAACTTTATCAGTTAAGAGGTACGAATGTTCTGTTTGATTTCTGAAATGGAATAAAAGACAAGACAGGATTGGTTAACAGAAAAATCTTTATTGGAGACAGTTACAGAAGAAACAAAACAGTGTTAATATTAACATACATTGGAAAAAAAGTATTTTCTTTCAAATTGCAATGGCAGGTTTTATGGTATTCGGGAGGGAAGAAACATACAACTATTTCATTAAATCTAAGCGAGATGAAACAAAGCAATTTATATAAAATTGCTGTTTATACCATTAAATATTCAAAGAAAAGGCACTTGGAATTCGGTTTTATGACTGATTCAACAGGCACTCAGTTATGGTAGTTCATTTAATATTAAAGGTAGAATAAAATATTTAACCTTGAATCTCCGTATTAATTAATTTTAAGTAATTTAAAAATTTACAAGTAATCAACTTATTAACACTTGTTATTGACAATCCCGCTAACAGAAATTAGTTCAATTTGAGAGGTAAAATACAAAATCGGAAGATATACTTTAAAATGGTAATCATACGTACTATATGACCTTGAGACTAAAATCTTCACAAACGTCGAACAGATATTTGTTCCTAGCAGGAGTTTTGTTTAGATTTATCGACTGCGTTAAATCGGAAAGTCAGTTCTGAGTTTTAATTTATCGCTGGTTTGAGTTCAGTCGGATTATTTACTACGATCCTGTCACAATGAGAACAGATCGTTCCATTATCCCACCTTTATGAAGGTATTGTGGAAAGTAATTTTCTATTGCAATCTTATCCTCAATAAAATTAATTATAATCCTCGATTGAGGATTACTAACATTATGTAACTCGAACGATCTTTTCATAACTAAGTATCACAATTAATATCGCTATTGGGTCACAGGGGACATACAGTCTGTAGAAAAAAATGTACATTGTGTCACTCGGATAGTTCGTCACTGTCAATGCTGACACAAGAGGCGGAGTGGTGGCACACTGGGGATTATGCAGACGTGCTGAGAAAACACCGGCGAGATTCCTGCGGTTACCCCAGTGGTATGATTGTGTGGTCAGTTCAGCTAAGGTTCGTTCCTCAGGGATAATGACACCTCAGTGCCTCCAATACACAGCGAGCTTACGTAAGTAAGGTAACAAACAAAACCATTTTTTTTTCACGTTCATACAAGTGGTGTGTTCACCATCTGTCCATCATATGGTGACCCCTATAGGGTGGATGATTTACCTGTTTTGGGTGTTTGTGCTTAGCTCGAGGGATCACTACAGGTGGAACTGAGAGACCCGTTGACAGACTGCGATCCATGCTCAGCTCACTTTTCTTGCTGCTCTTCTTTGGAGTTGTGCTGACTTCATCCTGTAGAAAAAGAAATTACGTATCAAACGATTGATAATTTTTTTATTACAAATGTACTACAAATTATCAGCTCACAAGGAAATGCTTATCAACCACCATCATTAGTATAATCAAAAATAATAAATTAAGGATAAAAGTGAAACTCAGATTCACCGAATCTGATTATTTTGGTAATCTGATTCCAGAAATATATCTGGGATAAACGCTGTGCAATCTATTTTTTTCAGAAATTGTAAGCATTTTACAGTCGTGAACTTTAAATAATAAGAACCAACAACTACCGATGAAATCAGATAAATTACATTTCCTTGTTTGGAAAGCACGACGCGGGTAGATGGTTGAAACGATAATTGAAAAAAGCTATAGATAGACAAAATTGGGTAAGTTGTTCTCTGTAGACATTCATAATTTATACCTAAATTTAACTATTTCATTTAGCAAACTTTTATGGATATATAAAAATCTTCCCTTTGTAATTGTGTTATGAATTAGAGAATTATGCTATTTTGGATTTAAAACTGGTGTTATCCATCTATTGTTTTCCTTTTTCTATTTGCTTTCTTGGAATTGATAATTGGAGTCCAGATAAGATCCGAAACATCGTTAAAGTAGGGCGAGGTTATACGAAACTTATTTCGTGGTCAATGTACTATAATGTACAGTTTAACTCTAATTTTATTTCGTAGAATGAAGTATTTTACAATTTCAAGTTTTCTTTTTTGCTTTATGCTAATGATGTATATTTCTAACGTAATTTGCAATTCTGCTACTATTTCCCCCCCATCCCCCGTATTATTACTTAAATTTTGAAGTGTGTACAATGATTGCCCTGTCCCATTTTAAGGTTTCTCTGCAGAACAAGCTAATACAAGTAAATATCAAAGTAAACTTAATGAAGATACTTGCGCTGTTCATCTAATATCGATGAGCTTGAAATAATAGGTAAATTATTAAAAGCATAGGTAAATAAATTAATACAGAGTTATTTCGATAATAATTACTATCTACTAATTATAATTTCACAAAAATCCAACATGACCGGAGATAGGCAAGTCAAAATTTTTGATTTGTGTCGTTTTTCACTGCTAAAAGTGTTGATTTTAGTAGTGAATTGTAAAATTTATATAAAAGTATGACAATATAATGATTACTGTGTGTGTGAGATCCGAAATTGACCTTGAATTACACTGCTCGATAAAATTAGCAGAACAAAATGTTTTTCAAGTCAGTGTTGCCGAAGACGAAAATTTGATATAAAGGCATGCAAATTCTAGCGGATTTTTATTTCCGCTAGTTTAAAAACTAGCGGAAATAAAAACTCAATGACTATTCTGTAATCTGGAACACGTGGTAATCACGAATAAGATTCTAAGATGAATCACACGGTGGTTGAAGACCTGGTGGCCAGAGGGTTGTGATTAATGGATGTTCTTCTAATGGTGTAACGTCAGAAGTAGGGTTCCCAATTGACGGTTTGGGGATCACTGTTGTTTCTGATTTTCTTAAATGAAATTGACGAAGCGATAGAGAGTGTGATGTCAAAATTCGCAAATAATGTAAAGATTTGGAGAGTATTTAATGATCAGCGCTCCTTTAGAATGACTTGGATGGGATTCACAGTGGTCGTAAAAGCGGCAGTTATGCTTTAATTCAGAAAAATGCAAAGTCTTACACTTGGGAATTATATATAGGCCTTCTTTAATAATTTCGTGATTTTGGAGGGGCTATGAGGAGCCACTAGGTTGTTGTTGTTTTGGTTTTTAGGAGCATTAGCAACTAAGGCCATATTGCTCCGGGATATGCGGTGGTCATTCCCTGACCTTTCCGCATCCTCCGTATTTGGTGGTGACGGGCTCAAACCCCGGTCTAATCAAGAAGCGTGTGCTGCGCACTGCTGCTCCTTCCCACCTGGCTACGGAGGCGCCGAGGCACTAGGAATTATTAAAGAAAGCCTATGGTGTCCTATCGATGAGTAATCGAACATTTGCTTGTAAAGGTAGGAAGGTCGTGATCTTATAAGCAATTGTAAGACTGTGCTTCCAATACTGTGTCAAAGTATGGAATAAAAGACAGATTCTTGAAAGGATCTTTAGACGGGCAGTGCGCCTAGTGAGATCGGCAAAAGGGTGCCCATATGAGGAAAGACTTGGAATATGTGGACTGCAGAGCTTGGGGACCTCATTCACGTCTATAAGGCTCTGAGATGAATTAAGGCGAAATTTTCACTGTTATAAGTGATTTCAGAACTAGAGGCCATAAATTCAAATGGTTCACTGGATGTTTCCTCCTCACCTACCTGAGGAGGAAAAGACGTAGGTAGTTCATTTATTTATATTTTATATCTTGTTGTTTTTTTATTCTTACTATTTTTTTTATTTATTTTTGACTGGCACAGCAAAAGACTGGGGCTTCACTTCTCTATATGGCTATCGTGTGTACGCATATTCGTGAGCAAGAATTACTTGACGTAGAATATGTGTAAAAGGAGATAGGACATTTGTACAGTTTCGTAAATGTACGTGAGGATAGTTGCTTTGTTGGATGGAGAAATGAAAGTACGTGCTGCAGGTAGTCTGATCTATGTTTACGACTTTATCCAAGATCAGCATCCAGTATAAAGACTGAAAACTCACTGGAGCGAAGCACAAAGGATGTTTTCGTAGTTCGAAAGGAGCATAATGCATTGATCTTCAGTACTGTGGCCCTATGAGTAGTCTTTTCATATGGAAAAAAATGTGTCAGAGGAACTACTTCTACGCGTCCACCCATTGATGAACAGAAGATGCAATTAACTGCTCATTAATGGTCAGGCTCATTAATGAATAGGCAATGGACAGAGTGGGATCTGACTATTGAGGTTGATGGTGTTCCAACTACATTATCCCAGATCTTGAATTGATATCAACAAGTGGCATCTTTAAGAAGTTGCCACAGTTCGTCCTGTGACTTCAGTATGTTCCTCAAGGTGGACAGAGGTCAACGCTTTAGGACAACAGAAGGCATTCTGAGAACTATAGATCGTACTCTCGCCACTTTTCAACAAACAAGACTGTCGATGATATCAGTCGCTTCTGGAACATTTGAGATAGTCATACAGGATGTCGGAGTTGTCACTTCTTTTTGGACAATACCCATAACTTCTGTTTGAAAAAAAATTACATTTGTCATGGCTTTAAAAAGGTAACTTTACTCTTGTTTTTTCAACGATAGATGACATCATACGAGACATGTGAAAAAATTACCCACACTTTATCAGAATATAATGTGTAGTTTAATAAACCGATTCACTTACCCCAAATCCGTCGTATGCATGCAACGGTCTGGCACCATGCTCTCCACTGCTCTCGCTAGAGGAATCCATAATCATGGCTTTTTTATCAAGAGTTCCCGCTAGGGGTCCAACCATTCCGCGAAACATATTATTAGCTTTCATCTTTTGATTACGGCGGCGACGAAGACGACGACATCCGCATAGGAGACATAACATGGTCACGATTAACAAGGCAAGAGCTATTGGAAGTACGATGGCCAACACTGGGAAAAAATATAATAAAATAAATAATAAGAAATGATGTGTAAGAATACAATCACACATATGACAACAGGATTGTTATTTACCTAAGCATGGGACCAAAAAATGGCTTCAATATTCAGCTAATATATTACAGTGTACTTTTATTTTCTATTTATTTATCCATCCATCTAAAGTATTGTAGTGCAAGAAGCGAGTAGACTAATATATTAGGAGTATTAAAAAGAACTTACCCATTCCGTTTATTTCGCATTGTCTGCCAAGGTACATTCGGTGGCACCTGAAGAAGAAAAATAAAAATACGAAGAATTTAATTATTTAAAATTGTTCCAGAAATCAAAATAAATAAAAACATTGAAGGACAGTGCAGTGGAAGACGTGTAAAATAATCAATTTCCGATGAGTTATGAGATTTCTAACAGCAGAATGCGTAGCTGTGAAACACCCCTCATGACATTTTTAAAATAATACAAACGATGAAAACATTTCGTCTGTTTTTGAAACATGTACTGACATGTACGGACATTTATCTTACTGTATAAAGTGTTGAAATGATTCATTTATAGACATAATTAAAGCCAAATGTACGAACTTGTTTTATTCTGTATGTCTTATTAGAATTTATTATTTAAAATATTTATTTGTAAGGTTAATCGTGGAAATAAATTGTTACGCCGAACTCTCTTCTTTAAGAAATTTTCTTTGGCTATTAAGAGTGACGTCAACTGAAATGACATCTTTAAGCAACAACACTCACCTGCAGAACTTCTTGTCATCTTCAGTCATGATGCAGTCGCCTCTTCCATTACAGAATTCGCAGTTCTTGATCTCTCCTGCAGATGAGACAAATTAAAAACTATGATTAGAAACGACTATTAAAAACAGTTTTAAAATTATGAATAGTATTAAATTCTTTGAATCAATAAATGAAATGAAATGAATTCTGTGAATAGAATTAAATGAATTCTAAAGAATAGAATGAATAGAATTAAAAACTATGATAATAAACCATAAAATTCTACAATTTTATATATAAATTGCCTTTTTTACGCTCATTTTACAAATATGCAGTCTCATCTTTTAAAGAAACAAAACTGCCATCTAACCACTTTCACTTCTTTGTGTACGAATATTTATATATATATAAATATTTAAGTTTTGTTACTTTGTTAGTGGTGTTCTTTAAATAGTTGAAGAAATTAATGAATTTTCAAGAAGTAATTAAATTGTTTATTAAGTAATATTTTTAGGATTTTAGTAAATAACATAAGTAATAAATAACGTATAATAAATTCTTACCAGAGCATATTCTACCCGGGAAATCTTGATCTAGATCATCGTAGCCTTCTTTACACCAACAAGTATATGTTCCAGGGATATTTGTACAGATGGCGCCTCGAGCGCAATCGTTATATTCCTCATCGGCACATTCGTCGAAGTCTAAAATTACGAGATATTGATTCAAATTAGAAGTTTAAATATATTCAAATTGCAGTCAAAAGATTCTTATAAAACTCGCGCATCAGATTTAGTCCTCCTCTCTTATTTAAACGAAAATCTATTTTCATTGAAAACTAAATCAACAGTGCAATAATGATTCCTAAGGTAGCACTGATGATAAATTTTATTTTAGCTATTAATATATCCTTTCACATTGTATTTTTAATTTTTATCTCTTTCTCTCCTTTCATATTGGAGTTAAGCATTTTTCTCCCCTGTATCTTTATTGTTACATAAGTAAATTGTGGATTATGAAAAGGCATTTGACTCCATACAGCATAAGGCAATGTTTCGGGCACTGGAAAGACAAGGCATAGATACTCCATATATTATGATTTTGAAGAAAATATATGAGAGTGCTACATCCTTTATTAGACTAGACAAAGACAGTAGCAAATTTAAAATCGAGAAAGGAGTTCGACAAGGAGACACAATATCTCCGAAGCTGTTTACTGCTGCCCTTGAGGAAGCTTTCAGAAGATTAGACTGGTCGCAGAAAGGAGTCAATGTGAACGGAGAGTACCTAAACCATTTACGATTTGCAGATGACATTGTGGTCATAAGCCACGATCCCAAAGAATTAGAGGAAAATCTTAATCAGTTATGCACAGTTAGTAAGGATTTTGGACTAAAGATGAATATGGCTAAAACAAAAGTAATGATGAACAAGTATGCCACGGAAAGGGAAATAATGATTGAAGGAGCAGTAATTGAAAAGGTGGAGTCATATACTTATCTGGGACAAGTTATTAGCTGTAATAATGATAAATGGCTGGAAGTCAAGAGAAGAATAAATTTTGGATGGATAGCATTCAGGAAATATAGTCACATACTGAAGAGCAATATCCCAGTTTGTCTGAAACGTAAAATAATGAACCAATGTATACTCCCCACCATGATTTATGGAAGTGAAACTTGGGCACTCACCAAAAGAATGGAAGAGAATGGAACGAATTATATTGGGAATCAGACTGTTAGATAAGAAGAGAAACACATGGATTAGGCAGCAAACTCAAGTAAAGGACATTCTTATCAAAACTAAAGAACTTAAATGGTCTTGGGCAGGACACATAGCTCGAAGGCATGATGACAGATGGACTAAGAAAATAACAGAATGGTACCCAAGAGGAGCTAGAAGAAAACCTGGAAGACAACGGCGGAGATGGACAGATGAAATTCACGAGTTTGTGGGTAGTAAATGGATGGCCATTGCACAAAACAGAAGGAACTGGAAAGTTGCTGGAGAGGCCTTCATCCTGCAGTGGATTGAAAATAGCTGATGATGATGAAGTAAATTGCATCAAAACAGTTGAACTTTGAATTAAGCAGTAAGGCTTTACAGTAACTGCTACAGTGGTGGACAAAAAATTAAGATGCAGTTAACTTAATGCACTTACCCCTTGTCAATTCAACTGAAACTGTGCACTTAGATGAGTAACTTATCCAGATATACAAACATGAGCTGTTTTAAAATAGAGTGGTCTAACTGTGCTCCATGCAGTTCGCTTGCATGGATATAGGGCACAATATCCATACAATTAAGCCGTGGAACTGCCACAGTAACATCCCAAAAATAAAACTAATTTTTTTTTTTTTTGTATTTTTAAACGGGAATCCAGTTAAAATCGAATTAAATACTGGTGTCCTGTAGAAGTACTCGACACGGTACTCCCATACCCAGTTTTATTGACTTGTATAAATTTATTTTGATAACTATTGCACTCTCCGATCTACTCCTTTCAATCTCTGTCAATTTTTTTTCTTTGTAAATTATCCCTTAAAATTGAGGTCCTGTTCTGATCCAAGGTCTGAATAAAAACAATAATAACTATCTTTGTAATGTCTAATAGTTATAATCGGGATATTTATTCACTGGTGGCTGTTAAAATTTACAGCAACATCTGTCTACGTATATTATTTCTTCGATATTGTTAAATATGCAAACACTTAAAAAGCTGATTCAAAATGGCGACCCGTCTCTGCCCTGGAAATTCCAAGGCAATCAGAGGGGACTCCAGTGAGTGTGAATTTTACAACATTTTAAGCTAAAATTGAAATCAAATTTTGTATTGTGATTTACCTTTAACGTCTTCGATTCTTTGCACAATCGGGCTCACTACCGATTCCGATGCGTTCAGCGTTTCTATATCCGGAACGGGTTCCTCTAAAGATTTCGCCAGTTCATCTTTAAGCAGGCTTTCATTGGCTAGCGACCTGCTACTTACTTGAACAGTAAGATTCACAATCACGCCATCAATGGAATCTACCCCATTATAGAGCCGTCTTCCGTCTACAACACTATTGACCCCTGTTCCTAAGTAATTGCTGCTTACCCTCGGCGATTTGCTGTAAGCTTCGTCGATCTAAGGAGGGGAAAAAAACAATTTTTTACCTTACCCGTACTTTAACTTTATAAATTTTTATTATTTGATTCAGTTAATTAAATGTTACTTTATATATAAACATTTCATAAATGTGTATATTCGTTGCAGAGCGAAATCTTACCAGCTTCTGTGCATTTCCCACAAGTTCATTGAACTCTGGAGACGAGCTGTTGGAGAATTCTTGCTTGTAAGCAACATCAGCATCACCCATCTTCAGAACCCGCATCAGTATCAGGAACGAATGAGCCTCTACAGGTAAGAAAACATCATTACTAAAACATTCCAGTAAATATATTAAAAGTAATGTAAATAAGAGCGCCGCATTAGATAGGAATTCTAAATTTCTCAAACAATAGTTTTGTCTTTTCAAATGTAACATTATGTGAGGAATTAAGAGAAAGTTAATCGGAAGGTATGATTTTTAAATCACTGTGTTGGCGTGTTAAAATGTACACTGCATAGGAGAAGCAATATTTTAATAAAACTGGCATTCAAAGGTACCATATCTTCCTTAAAGCGACCTCTTATGAAGGATTTTGACCTTCCATTATCAACTCATAGGGCAACAGAACTTTTCACATGTCAAGAGAGAGAGACTGCGTCAGCTTATTAGAGAATAGTAATGGAAATTCACAAAGAGTAATTGCCAATGCATAAATATTAAAGGGAGCGTACTGCCGTTGTATATATATATCAGCCCTAATGACGTAGGCGAATAAAACTACGTCTATATTTGTGTAAACGCGGTCAAAAAAAAAAGTTGGATACGCAATAAGTCTAGAAGTTCTTAATAGAAAAAGAGTATGCGCGCGCGTTGCACTCACCTTCACAGAGCGGATTTCCTTTCCTCCTTGCGAATCCAGGTTTGCACTCGCAAGACCATTGGCCTGCCATCTTCTTGCACACTTCTTTGTTTTCAGCACGGCAGTCAGGCAGACACCAGTCGGTTTCATCTTTCTTCGGGTGCTTCCTTAGTTTTCGATCTGAAGTAGTAACTGGAGGAGGAGGTGTCGTCGGTGGTCGAGTTGGGAATTGCAGTTTGGGTTTAATTCCAGTGAAGGGTGGACGGGGAGTTGTGGCTTCTGTAGATCTTGTCGGAGGTTTGAAGAGAACTACCGGCTTCCTACCCGCCGTAGTCTTGGGGGTAGTGGGTAGACTAAAGGGATATCTAGGTCTTGATGTCGCATTTCTGTCTATTATTCGGATTGGAGAGTCTGCAGAGGAGGAGGAGGAGGAAGAAACGTCCACTGTTGCCGTAGATTCAGAATAAAGGGTTGGTTTCACTGGAACCGTTGGAATCAGCAGCGTCCTGATGACTGTGGTAGAGATGGAATTGAAGATCAGTGTGGTGGTGGTAACTGTTGTGGTGGACTCAGACTGTCTGATGGTTGGGACAACCTGAACTGTCTCTGTAGGCTCGGGGAGAGTACCAAGAATGGTTCTAGTACCGATAATAGTCGAAACAAAAGTTCTCGGAGGTATCGTTGTCAGAATCGTGTTGATAGCCACTGTTCTTGTCACTGTCTCGACACTCGTCACATAGCGAGTGGATTCCAATGAGAGTTCGGGCACTTGCTGGCCTGGTAGCGGGAAGAAAAACGTTGTGTCTCCAGAGGAACTTTCTGTAATCACGTGAAGTTTCTCTGTTGATGACTTTGAATCAACGGGGAATACTGGGAAGGTTCCAAAGATAGTTGTGGCTCCTGATATATCTTGAGTGCTTGGTTTGATGTTCTCTCGAACTGTGTCGAAAAATATAGTTTGAATTCCAACTACAGACGATGTAGCCACAGATCCTATTGTTATTTCAGATTCTGTCTTGACCTTCTCTGATGGTTGTCGTGCATCTGAGATTCCAAAGAATATAGTTTCTGCACCAGTCATCAGCGTTGTTTTCTCATTGCTACTAGCAATAGATGGTGTAGATTTAACTCCTGTTTCAAGAGAGTAAATATCAACACTGCTTTGCAATCCTGGTTGATCGGTAACCCTTATAACCCCGCTGAGGTCAACCTGGGATGAAGTTCCAACTATTTGAACTTCCGAGGCTTTAGTTGGAAGGATAAAGACTGTATTTTCTCCTGCCATCACCTCAACATTTTGAAGTGATGAACCTGATGACCCATCTTGTCTAACAGAAATATCTGCCACAGGTCCTAAATCAGAAACCGGAGTGAAGCCAGTTAAAAGTGTTCCTGGATCGAGTATGGTTATTATAGATTGATCGCTACTTGATATCTTATCGGATTTATCAGGCTGTTGGAGGACACTGATGCTTGTGCTACGTCCTATGGCCCCTATCGGTATGTAAACAGGTTCTTCGGCATTACTGACTGTCACTCCGCCACTTGGAGGCAATTCAGGTTGGTCTCTGCTTGTAGCGGCTGGACTAGCAGTGGAAAGAATGCTTGGATTACTGCCGTTCTTAGTAGCACCGCTGGCAAATAAATTGACGATTCCTTTTATAGCTTCTCCAAGATTTCCGGCATAGTTCGTGTTTCCAAGAAGATCCGATAGTTCAAAAACAGTTCCTGGTTTAATTTCTGTTACTGATGAGCTGCTTCCTTTTGTAGGTAAAGCTTCTGCTTCTGGCGTTTCTTCCATGCCTGCCAAAGACGTGTGGGAATTGAAGTCTGGTTCAGTGAGTCGGGTCACTGCACCATCAGTCCCAGTAATCAGAATTATTGTTGAATTTTCGGAGATCATGGTAGTTCCGTTGTCAACCGTAACATGCTTAGTGGGACTAGTTAGCACAGAACTGCTGCTGCTGTAAGTGGTAGGCAAACCGCTTACCACGTGGTGAGGTAGAGCTGGAGTTTCTGTCAAAGATGTACTGACATCAGCTGAGTCGCTAAATGTTGCCGACCAGTCCGCTTCTGATGAAGACGAGGTGGACTGGATCTGTCCTGGAACAATGAAGTCCGTAAATAAGATTAGCGTCGAACCGTCGGCATCCGTAGTGGGTGTTCCTGTGAGTACCGATGCAGATGCTTCTACGGAAGATTCTTCCTGTGATTCTCTCTCGACCGTGAAGCTACTCAGTACTTCCGAGTCAGTGAAAGGACTACTGACATCCACGTGCACACTGCTGCCTACCACTACCCTGGTCTCTACTCTCGCGTCTTCAATTACGGGACTGACTGTAGCCTCATCTGCAGATTCGCTGGAGATAACAGTCACAATGCTGATAATCTCCTCAACGGGACTGGCTACGGATACAGATGAATCAACTCGAACAACAGTTTCATCCACGGCAGAAGTTTTAATAGGAGTTTCTACGGTGCTGCTACCTGGTGTCTTCTGAATGGTAACGTACTGAGTCACGACAGTTTCACTGTCCCTGACAATTGTTTCTGTACCACGAATAGATGTAATATTATAAGTATACGTAGTGTAGAAGGTTAAGACCTCGCTTGTAGGCGATGGAGTTGGGAAGATTGGTGAATCTCTGGAAACGTCGGTGCTTCTCACTGTGGGAATGGTGAATGTCGTTAGATCTGGAGTGCTTGTGCGTTCCACGGAAGTTTCGGTAGAACTTACTTGGCCTGCAGGAACGAAGAGCGTAATGTATGAGGTAGCCACTTCCTCTCGACTGGATAAGAATGTGCTCGAGTCTCTGAAGAGAGTTGTAAAATAGGTGAGGGTTGTATATTGGGTGTGAACTGAAGGTACTAGGTCTTGGAACGAACTTCCGGAATCCTGTTTATTGTAAGGTTCTGATGGCTGCAATTTTGTGGCGGATGGCGAACTGTCAAAGAGATAAGAAGGCAGAGTCTGAGTGCTGGATTCGCTTGCAGAACTTGACTGATGGACGGGTTCAGTGACTATGCTGGACTGGACCTCTTCTATTGATGACAAGATGGTCTGCTCTCCACTGAACAGAGTAATGTAATGGGTCTGCGTGCTGTAGTCAGTCCTGGTAGTGTAGAGTTGTTGGCTTGGGGGGACGCTGTGGCTGCTTCTTGTACTAGCCAGAGTGGGAACAATAGCGACGTCATCGCCGAGGGTAAAGGTCACGGTGTTGGTGACAACATCCTCAGTGGGGGAGACACTCGTTTCTGTGCCTTGGAATATCGTGACAAAGTTAGTGTACGTGGTATAGTATGTGCGAGTGACGACAGATGGCGTTGATTTCTCGGTTGTTTTGAGCTCGGTTTGGTAGAAAGTAGTTGGAGTTGGCATGATGGTTCTTGTGAAGGTAAAAGTCTCCATGGTTGTAATCACTTCCGATTTGATCTCTTCGATGGGACTTACGAAGGTGCTGGTACCGTTGAAAAGGGTTGCGTAGAAAGTAAAGGTGTTGTAAGAGGTGCTGGTGACTAGTCCTGTGCTGGTTTCAGTCACAGTTCGAGGTGCAGCTGCAGCAGGAAGGAGACTGGAGGGAGACATTAAGTCGGTCCTTATCATATGAACTTCTGGAACTGTGAGCACATTAGTGATCACCTGTTCCGAACTCGACACTACAGGCGTGGAATCCGAAAAGAAGGTGGTGAAGTAAGTATATGTGGTGTAAAACGTTTTAGTGTCGTATAGTGTCACGACGTCATTCTTGTCTTTCATCACCACTGCATCCGTAACCATTGTCGGCTGTAAGGTCAGAGTTGTAATTGGCTGAGGTCTGAACTCTGTGGCATCACCATCATTTCCACTGGCTACAATTAGAGTGACTCCATTCGATACTCTCGTTACCAGATTCGGCCTTCCTCCAACGCTTACTTGTCCTCCTATGGTTTGCGGTCTGTTGGACACCAGGATGGGTGACAACGTTTCTATGATTATGCAAAAAAATAAGCAGAAAATTTAGTCAGCTAATTAAAAACAAATAAATATAATGACTTTAAGTAATCTACCTTTGCTATTACCTTATTAAAATGAAAACAATAGATCTAAGCCTCACTGAGTGTTGGGTGCTTCGATAGTCTTCCACAAAGTGGAGACTCGCCATGAATCTTTGATCACTAGGGAACTGTAAATAATCCATGAATAGACACAATTTGGCCTCAGTAGCCCTTGTGTCGTTAAACCCATTAAAACCAACAACAACAACATCACAAATCCAATAGTGTTTGTGAAGCGTACCTTATTTCTGCCATTTTAATGCGTTAAAACGAAATTTGTGTCAAAGTTAATTTTATTTTTTGGTTTTTTTTATCTGAGCAATGAAAATTTTTAAACTGAAAATTCAAATAATTAAAGCCGATCAACGAAACAGTAATTTATCTTTTACATTTTTGAAATTACACAAAAGTTAAAACTACATTCGATTTAAAAAAAAAAATTAATCTGCATTTAGATGAAAACAATAGAAAATTAAAATAAACTAATTAAAATAGTCATCATCTTAATATTATATACTTATGTTGTGAATTCAAGATGTATAAGTATATTTATATATCTGCAGTGTAGAAGACGTAATTTTAAATAGATTCAAATGAACTAATGAGACTCGTGACAGAGAAGAAAAATGCATGGGATGCAAATAAATTATCAGGCGACTCAGAAGTCTATGGCAGATATAAGTTAGTCTGTAATCAGGTCACAAAGGAGGTTTGGCAGGCGAAGGCAGATTACGAGAAATCCTTGGCAAAAGATGCTAAGAAAAACAGCAAGGATTTCTTTACTTATATAAACTCTAAAAGGAAGGGCATGAATCTGATTGGTTCACTTGATATCGATGGATCGACTGTTGATGATCCTGCTCAGATAGCAAACAAACTGAATGAGTATTTTGCATCTACATTCACACATCAGGAATTATTAAGGTTTGAAAATGCCACAAGGTTATCAAATTGTAGCATGGTGCTTAATGATTTTGTAATAACTGAGAGCAAAGTGGAAGAGAAATTGTCGAAGTTAAACATAAGAAAGGCACCTGGGGTGGATGGGATCTATCCAGTTATATTAAAGGAGGCGGCAAAGGAAGTATGCAAACCCCTAGCCATAATTATAAGAGCATCGTTGGACTGAGGGGAGGTTCCCACGGACTGGAGATGTTCAAATGTATCCCCAATTCACAAAGGGGGATCGAAGGGTGACATGAGTAATTACAGACCAGTTAGTTTAACTTCTGTTCCGGGGAAAATAATGGAGTCACTGGTTAAAGATGCATTGCGGAATCATCTAGACAAGACTGCAGCAATAATTCAGACACAGCATGGGTTTGTTAAGGGAAAGTCTTGTCTGACAAATTTGATGGGATATTATGATGTGGTTACAAAGGAACTGGATGCAAAAAATAATTTTGATATCATATATTTGGATTTCAGGTAAGCTTTTGACACTGTTGCGCATGGAAGACTATTGTACAAATTGGAGCAGAATGGTATTAAGGGTAAGTTGCTACAATGGATAAAAGGATGGTTAAGTGGGAGAAGACAGAGGGTGGTAATCAATGGGTGCTGCTCTTCTTGGACTAATGTTATTAGTGGGGTCCCACAGGGTTAGGGTCCAGGTATCAATATCATTGATAAATATCATTCTCATCAATTTCATTCATAAATATACAAAACAACCCACAGGGTTGTTTTGTATATTTATGAATGAAATTGATGAAGTTATACCAGGCTTAATGCCGAATTTGCAGGTGATACAAAGGTTGGCAGGGTTGTTAATGACAGTGTGCTACTGCAACAGGATCTAGATAATTTGGGCAGATGGGCTAAGAAGTGGCAACTGAAGTTTAACCTTGACAAATGCAAAGTACTGCATATGGGTAGAAGTAACCCCAGAGAAACGTACCAACTGTGTGGTTCTTCACTTAAGGTGGTAGAAAATAAAAAAGACCTGGGAGTAATTGTGCAGGCAGATATGAAGTTTTCTGAGCAATGCAGACAGGCTGCCAGGGCTGGTCATGGGGTTTTGTCAATGATATATAGGAATTTTGCTAGCAGGAAGAAGGAGGTGATTGTCCCTCTGTATAAGGCAATGGTCAAGTCACGCCTTGAGTACTGCGTACAGGTCTGGAGGCCTCATTTTAGGAAGGATGTAGATTTACTTGAGCGTGTACAGAGAAGGGCAACAAGATTGGTGAGGGGAATGAAGGGATCCTCTTATCAAGAGAGGCTTAAGTTCTGCAAATTGCAGTGGGTGGAGACTAGTCACCTGCGCGGTGATCCGATTGAGGTGTATAAGGCCTTGAATGGGTTCAGCACGCTGAATTCTGATGGGATCCTTCCACTTGTTCAGATTACAAACCTAAGGGGCCATAAATTAAAATTAAGAAAGGACAGATGTAGAATAGATGTGCGGAAATTTGTCTTTAGCCAGCGGGTTGCTAATTGCTGGAACAAACTTCTATCTGTCGTTGTGGAAGTTTATAGGTTGAATAAATTTAAGGAGGAACTGGACAGACATTTGGAGGGAATGGTGTGATTTGATTTTTTTTTTTTTTTTTTGGCTGATGCTGCATAAGCTCATACACTTGCTTTTTGCATCACATGCCACTACTACTACTACTTTAATTATTATGCAGTGACAAATAAATTGAATTAATACAATAAATAATACCGGGTAAGTCGAATAAACCAATCGAGTGGCCAGCGGAGGGGATTTTACTAAAAATATGCAGTTCTTTTAAATATATGAGCACACACTAAAAAAAAAAAATTATTGAACAGTAGAAATATATATATATTTTATGAAAACCCCAAACACGAGAGGTATTAGAACCTGTAGTACTTAGTACCCTGTTTCGGTTGGAGATTGAGAAAACGAGAGAAGATATTTGCTAACATTAGACTTGAACTTCTAGAAACTGTAATTTTCAGGAAATACGTATGAAGGAAGGTTGTTCCAGAAAGCGGCAGTTGAATGAATAAAGGAGAAAGATGAAAAATTGGTTCTGTGAGTGTGAAGTTGGACAGTAAATGGATGTTAGCTGGTGGCTGCACGTGTTCGGACTGTTTTGAAAGAGAGAGCGGGAATTACAGAAGCCAATTCAGGAGAACAGTGCCCATGGAAGTATCTGTAAAAGAGGCATGCAGCAGAAACAGTGCGTCTATGAGACAGCGAGTGGAGAGACTCTGTTAGAGATGAATCATTAATTAACCTAACTGACCTCTTCTGAATGGAATCAAGAAGCCTGAGAGAGGTTTTGGGGGAACCACCCCAGATGTGGGAACAATATTCCATGGCAGGGGGGATTTGCGATTTATACAAAGTGAGCAGCTGTTTGGAAGAAAACTAACGCCGAGAGCGAAAGAGAAAACCAAGATTTTTAGATGCAGAAGAAGCAATATTTGTAATGTGCTTGTGCCAAGAGAGATTAGAAGTCAGGGTAATCCCCAAAAGAGAAATATAATTTTTCCTAGAAATCGGAGTGTTACCAAAGATAAGGATTGGTTGCAGAAGAATCCTTTTTGCGAGATATAAGACAAGACTGAGTTTTAGAAGGATTGAAATCAACTAATTTGTCTTCGTCCCACTGGAGAATTACCTGGAGATCGGAATTTAAGGAATTGATAGCAGAGTTTCGAGAAATTGAAGTTTATTGAGCAGGGCAAGGTTTCTCAAAATAGAAAGTGGAATGCAACGTGCTATCATCAGGAAAACTATGGATATGATTTCCGATCAATGGAAGAAGGTCATTAATATACAAGAGGAAAAGAGTGGGTGAAAGAACTGAACCTTGTGGGACACCAGCATTAGTGGCGAAGTTAGAAGACAAAGACCTATCTACCATCACCCTCAGTGAGCGATCAGAGAGAAAACTGGATAACCAATTACAAAAAACAGTTGGCAAACCATAAGGTGGAAGCTTGTTTAGAAGACCTTTGTGCCAAACACGATCGAAAGCCTTTGAGATGTCAAGAGCAACTGCTTGTGTTTCACCGAATTTTTTCATTGAATTTGTCCATAAATGGGCAACATAAGCCAGAATATCACCAGTGGATCGACACTGACGGAATCCATACTGGCGATCGTTGATCAGACGGTAGAAGGTTTCTAGGTAGTTTTAAGAGTTGGCGGATCATTGATTTCTCTATTACTTTAGAAAGAGTAGAAGGAATTGCAATGGGACGATATTTGGATCGGAGAGATTTGTTACCCTTTTTTAGGAACTGGCTGGATATGAGTAAATTTCCAAGCAGAAGAAAAAACACTTTTGGAATAGGAAAGTTAAAAAAAAATGCGACAAAGGATAGGAGTAAGTTCAGGAGCACAGGTTTTGAGAACAAGTGGAGAAATACCATCAGGACCTGGAGCTTTCTTAGCATCAAGATTCATCAAAATCCTTCTGATATCCTTCTGATGGAAGACCACAGGAGGCATTGAATGGAGCGTGTTAGGAATGGTGGGAGGTGTTTTACCAAGATCATTAATACATGAGCTCGAATAAAAATGGGATGCTAGCAGGTCAGCTTTATCCTTGGCTGAAGTGACAACAGAACCATCTGGTTTGGACAGAGGTGGGAGCAGAGATGGGCAAAAGTTGCGGCCAATAGCTTTTGCAAGAGACCAGAATGCTCGGCTACCATTAGGGCAAGAAGCAAGTTTTCTACTCTTAACCTGTTCAAACTCTAGTTTGGACTGATTAATAACTGCTTTACAATTGTTGTGAGCTTTGGCGTAGGCAGAAAATGAAACTGAAGAATTGGAAACAAGCCAATTACGATATGCAACATTCTTCTCTTGAACAGCCTTGGCACATTTATTGGAAAACCAAGGTTTAGATAAAGGACAAGATTTTAAAGTGGAGTGTGGGATAAAGGATTCCATTCGTACAAGAATCATTTCACTGATGCGATCTGAGCAAACTTTGACATCAGACGTTTTGAAACAGTATTCCGACAAAGGAAAAGAAGAAAAGAAGTCTCGCAGGTCATCCCATTTTGCATTCTTGTAATGCCAAACAACGCGAGGTTGGGAATAGCCATGAGATAAAGGCTCCATTGAAGAAGAGACAATCACCAAGTTGTGATCTGAGGTGCCTAAAGGACCACTCACTTCGACCGTGTACTTAGAAGGGTTGTTTGTGAGAAAAAGATCAAGCGTGTTAGCTGTATGGTTAGGATTGTCCGGTATTCTGGTAAGTAAACGAACAATCTGTGCAAGGTCATTAGTAATTGCAAAAGCCTCAGCATCTCGACCAGCTGAGTCGGTGTGACTAGAAAACTGAAGCCAGCTGGAGTTGTGAACATTTAAAATCACCAAGGAAAATTACCTCACTGTTAGGAAAGTCGGACTGGAGAAAGTCAAGTTGCAAAGAGAGGAAGTCAAAGAGCTTCATGTGATTAGTGGAGTTGGGAGAACGGTAGAGACAACAGATGAATTTGACACAATGAGGTAGAGAGATTTTAAGCCAGAGAAGATAGAAAATAGGAGATTCCAAATTACCAAGTCTCTGACAGGGAATATCAGAACGGACATATGCACAAGTACCACCTTTGAGTCGAAAGGAATCATACAGCATATGATTCCTTTCGACTCAAAGCCGAAAGGAATAAAGGACAAGAAATCATACGAAAGGAATCATACATTTGGGCAACTGAGATGAGAAGTAGTTGAATCAACCGATAACTGAGATTCTGTCAGAAAAAGTACATGGGGTTTGGCAGACTGCAAATGAAATGGACATCGTTGAGATTAGAATTGAGACCATGTATATTTGAAATGAACTAGGAAGTGTTTCTTAAATAATCTTTCTTAAATATTTCTAATTGCTCCATACTTTCTATTGCTGAAACTAGCTCCTTTCCATCCTATTAGTCACATGGATTCTGACTTCTCAGAAGGATGTACATACAAAATGTATCCATAATATAATTAAAGGAAAGATGCATGTCAGAAATATGTGGAACTTATAAACTGTGTTATTTTTTAAAAAATGGAGGACTTTAGTTGTGTTTTTGTAGCCATCAGGATTTC
Source organism: Mastigoproctus giganteus (assembly GCF_048544385.1). Classification (NCBI taxonomy): domain Eukaryota; kingdom Metazoa; phylum Arthropoda; class Arachnida; order Uropygi; family Thelyphonidae; genus Mastigoproctus; species Mastigoproctus giganteus. The sequence continues at coordinate 63,027,654 of NC_143575.1, forward strand.
AAATGCCTAGTAAATGCAGTTTAGTGCTCACAGCAGAACAACCCTTTGCTTTTATGACGAGTTGCCTTGGTATTGAACTGCCTTGTTCTGACAGTTTAAATCGGCTTATCACAGAAATACAAGAGAGGACAGCAGACTTCTTCTATGTTTTATAATTCTGAAAAGGCCTAAATGACATCAGCTATTTTATAATTTCGATATTTTTAATTTTTGACCTGTGTAATATTTGGCATAAATTATTTGTACTATTTTTTTATATGATGTGACAAAATTGAGATTAACTCCCGTTTGGTTTCAATCTTTCTTGATAAATAGTACAATCGCTCGGGTTCTCTTTAAATTTCTCTACTTTCTATTTGCATATTGTGTATCTGGGTAATTCTTTATAGCGCCTTTGTCCTAGGTTTAAAGCACCAGAAATTAACTTGGTAAAACTTTAGTATCGGATACTCCCTGGCCGTGGCTAACGACCGTTTTTGCTTGAATCCCTCCCGAAATCATTTAAAAAAACTAAAATTTTTTCACTAAACGAAAATGAAAGTTGATTAAAAACATGATCCCGCTTATAAGTGTTTTTTTTTTTTTTTTTTTTTTTTCCCTTCTAATTACAACAATTTTTCTCTGTTCACGTCCTTCACGCAACCTTCTGTGCCTCACGTAGCGTAACACGAGGGGTACCGGATACTAAATATCAGCCTTTAACTCCAATAGGATTTTAAAGTTTATTTCTGATGCTTTTAAACTTACAGCCTCCACAAAAGTTAAGTCTCATGGAAGCTGCAAATTTGGGATAAAGCTGCTAAGCTAGAGAACTTGCCTGCAATTAGTAACCAGAAAAGTATCTCTGCTTTCCCATTTTATGTTACGAAGTTGTTAGCCATTACGCTGTGATAATAAACAAGAAACTCGTTATTTATAATTGATGTTATGATTATTCAGTTATGAATAAAAAAAAAGTAAATTAATCTTCTCATACCTGGTTGTACAGATGGCACCCACTGAGTCAAGGATCTTTCGGGCGAGCTAGTCGTTTCACTTGGGTATATTTCGGTGACCCGGACACCTCCGTTTCCAGTTACCGACACCGGGGTGAATGGTACTTCTTCACTTTGACCTAAGAGGGGACCATGTACGGAATAATAATTAGATAAGTTGACTCCTGTTGAAAGTGCTCGCTTTCACTTCTGCAGCGAATAATTTCGGTTTTCTCCCCTTTTTGTATTTCTTACCAGTTTTGACTTAAAAACGAACTATTGAAATTGTAATCCTATACAAAAGTCTTCTATTATTACAAAAGAAGACAATCCAGACTATTTAAATATAATACTGTATATTGTCTAAAAATTTAATAATCAATGATGTCGTGTTTTGTAAGGTGTATGAAGAAAATACTATATCACTAAAACAAATTGCAGAAAACTATGCTTTGTTTATTAATTTTAATAGTAATTATATATAAAAAGTTATTATATATAAATATAGCTAATATATGAAGACGTTATGTAAATGTAGTGTATAAAATTATCTGCAGTTTTCCTTATTGGGAAAATGATATAGCTTGTTACTCATTTTCTGTTTGGCGGTGGTACCTTTTTCACTTTCCTGGTTCGAGAGTTCATAGCATTATTTTAGTTCCAATTAAAATATTTAAAAAGAAAAGTTGATAGATATTTTAGCTGATTATTGACTGAAACTTTGACTTAGTTCAAGTCTCTAATGGGTTTTAATGGTGTGCTTGAAGCAAGAATATTTGTTTGCTTTGTAAAAATGAAGTAAAATTTCGTATTCCCCTGTACAATTATGTTAAATGCGCTAGAAATCTTTTTCAGCTTGCATTTTAAAGTTGTCAAAATCCGCTGAGTACAATATTAGAATGCTGGGGTTTTTTGGTTTTTTTTAACGTGGTATATATTGTCTATCAGAGCCCTCATAAGTAGCACACAGTTGTCATAATCACCGTCCTCCCCACACTGGGTGGAAAAGACTTCAGTTCGAATACCGTTGATGACACGAGGAATTTTTATGGGCCTTTATAACCCCGTGGCTGAGTTAGTTGGTCTCAGGCGAGGATAGCATGGTTTTTTGTCCAGCAAACAGCAAACCAACAAATTCGCCTGATGCAGCTAAATTCCGACAACCTAACCGTGTCTTTGAGTGTTCAGAAACTGGTAATGGTTGAGTATGCTGCTTATTTGTCTTACACGTGTGTGCAGTCCCGTGAGTTATACATACTTTGGATACTGAGGGCAGCTACACTGTAATTGTATATACCACAAAAAATTATAAATAATATATCATTGCAATAAGAACTTCCATTCAGCGAATCACTCTTCAGACTTCTCTTTTTTGAAGGCTATTTTAACCCGTTTTGTTATAAAGAATATTGCTTTTAAAAACAAAATAGTACTTATAAATGCTGGTCCAGTGTATTGTAATGAAACCATTAAATATAGAATTAACAGATTTATTCACGTTTCGCCAAGAAATGAATAAAACTAATGATCACGTGTTGTGCATTTTTTCCCGGCTTCTGTCTCAAGCGATAGTTGCCATGGTTTTCCTCCTTAGTTACGTCTCATTGGTCTTAACTGAGTAACACTTATTCCAAAAAAAAAAAAAAAGTTCCAAATTCGATTTTACAAAACAAAATTTGTAGCTGTAATGTAGAAATCAAACGTCTTTTTAGACAGGTTAGCATCAAAAGAGATAAGATGTGCACCCGACACGTCGCATTCCGAAATTATCAGTCTAGCGGAAACACTTCCTGCGGAGCGCACGGATTGGTTTAGTTAGAATTAAATAGCCACTAGAAGAATCCCAAAGAAACTGTATACTTCGCCTTAAAACCTTTTTAAAAAAGGTTTTAAATCAATCATAGGGAAATTTGAGTTGCATTACAAAGATTTACAATATAACTAAATTAAATCATCTCAAAGCAGACTAAGACCTCCAACAAGGAATGTCGACACCGAAAATATTGTCCCTCAAGAGGTGTCATAAAGTAATTCATTTGTGGCAAAAAAGTTGCTAATAACTGAACTATTAAATTCAAGCATTGTGCATAAATGTATTTTTATTTTTTTTTAAATAAATGTTTTCTTTCATCGATTAACAATAATCATTAATATCTTTAATTTGTTAATAAAATATTTTTGAAAATTTCACTGCTTCGAAAGATATTTTAAAATGTGTTCTGATAAATGTTAGAAGTTCTATTTTATAGTTATAGCAGTTTAGTATTTATTTAAAAAAAAAAACCATATGCAATGCAGCACCATAACACAACGGTACCCGGTTCGGTGACCTTATTAAATAATATCTTAAATAATCCAATCACGCAGTCTGCAGTAGCTTTTAGGCGAATGATGTGGAGCGATACAATGACATTGCAGAAGTAAACGATGAACAGTTTGTCCACGTGAACCATGTTAAGGAGGTGGGAGAAACGTTCTCTTCCCACGAACAATTATCTGATGAGCTCATCTGTTTCGTGGCTAATGGATTAATTATATCAGAAAAGCTGCTCTTCCAGTAGCGAACTCCAGAGTAGAATGGCGCCTTCTGAGTAGAAAACAGATGAATGAAGCAGTGGAAACAAAAATAGATCACCAATAGTGCTTTTTTAATTGAACAACAGTCCCTATTTTCCCTAGTATTTCTTACAGTTTTGCCTTAAACCGAGAGGGTTTTTTGCCTTGCATATGATTTTTTTTAGATAAATACTAAACTTATAAAATGGAATTCGAACATTTACCAGAACATCTTCAAATATCTTTCGAAGCATTGAAATTTTCAAAAATATTTTATTACCAAATTAAAGATATAAATACTTATTGTTAAACCGAAATAATTCAACTGGATGTGGTTTTCCAGAACAACCACTTGACAACCAATTAGACAAGGAATTATTCAAAATATTACCTACACCATTTTTATTTCGATATTATTTTAATAACCTTTGACTGTTTTGTCCTGCACGAAAAATTATTTTTGTCAGGTGGCGACGCACAGTGGTCAGTAAATTACAATAAATGGAAAATCCACAATTAGTTCATTGTCGTTTGATACTGATATGTCGCTGAAACCAAAAATAAGAGTTCATTAATCACTTTCAAACTTTTCGAAGATTAATCTTAGGAAAAGATTAACCTTGAGTAAGTTTTTTGGTAATTAGGAGAATTAATAAATTCATTTTATTGTCAATATTGATTAACGACTTGATTACAGGTGCTTGGCTTGATTTCTTTGCGAAAGGTTTTAAATACTGATTAGAAACTGATTTTCTGTCCGAACAGTTGTCTAAAAAGCTGAGGCGATTTAGATAGAAAATTAATGTTAAGATGTCGGCATGTGCAGGCAGTTATATTTCTTTTGACAATAAATGCCGTGTCTTGCGTACCTTAATTTTGGGACAACCCTCGTAGCTCTGGTATGCTTTGATGCATTTGCTCTAAACTGACTTGGGTTCACGTATCAGTTCCTATCATCAGCCTTCATGGTGGACGTAGTGGATACGACAACTGTTCGTTCACAGCATGCGGGAAAGACCGGGGATAAATTCTCTTCGGGACGGCAGGAACTTTAATAGAGGTTTTCCTCATTGCCAACAAATTAGGCGGTCTCGGGTTGTATCAGTTTTTTCTCGGGAAAACCGAATTTTTAGCCTGCAAAACGCGCTATTTACAAGCATGAATATCAAAATTAGAGGAGAAACCTATGTTGGTTTGTGTCTTTGATGTGAACGGCTTATTCATTCGGAAATTATCTCAAAAGGTAATTCTGTCCGATTGTGGGCATTTAGGGAGATTTAAGAAGCATACACTCATGGGACACACATTATGATTACCTACCCACTAGCGTAATGGGCGTCATTTCCCCGTGATAACCGCGTGCACCCGGTGTGGCATCGACTCCACGTGACCACGGAATGTGTCCTCAGGTATCCTAGACCAGCTGGATAGAAGGGTGTCCTGGAGTTAGGCAACGGAACGAGGCACTGGCAAGGACTGGCGAATGCTACGTTCATCACATCCCACAAAAGGTTCGATGGAGCGATGTCGGAAGAATTTTACGACCAGGGGAGTGCATGGACATGAACCTTGAACCATTTCTATACAGTGCGGGACTTGTGACACGGGGCGTTATCTCGTTGAAAGTCCAGTGCCATCTGGGTACACGGTCACGATGTAAGGCAGATCTTGGTCCGAAACAACGCTAAGGTAGGATCTGGAGGTGAGGATTTGTTCGATGGGGATGAAGACACTCGGTGTTATCCATGAAAACATCCCCCAAACCTTGATACCTTCACTGCCATTCTGTTTTCGTCCAATGCAGGCTGGTTGCAGTTGTCCGCCTGCTCTCCGTCGAACACGCACCCGTCCATCGTGATTCTGTAGCTAGAACCTCGATTCATCAGAGCAGTGACTCTTTTGTAGTCGTCCATTGTCCAGGAACGTTGCTCCTGTGCCCACTGCAGGCAGAGATATCGATGACGGTCAGTCAACATGGCCACATAAACAGGTCGCCTACTCTGTAGACCTATCTTCAGAGGCGTCCGCTGGATGGTGTGCTTGGAAACATTTCTCTGTGCATCCTGCTTGTAGTCTGCTGTTAATAGGGGGGGGGGGGGGTTGTGAACCGACTATTATCTCCGACAATAGACGGTTCATGATGACAACCGCCATTCGCGTCGACTATCAACAAATAGTGCTCTGCTCATCCCGGCAGGTTGGGTAGTTGTATGTCCATCTTCGGACCATTCCCGCCACACCTTCATTTTGGCGGCCCTCGAGCAGCCGACAAGGCCTGCGTTTGCTGACATGCTGGCCCTCGCCTTCCAAGCGCCGCAAATCATTCCCCATTCGAACTCTGTCAGGTCTTCCCTTTCCCCATTGCACGGATTGCGTGCGTTGACTGACAGGTACTATCCGTGTCTTCACTATGAGTGCTGCGTTGTTCTGTGACGTCACTCCTAGATGTTGTAAGATGCCTCCACTCGTGGAGACAAGGGTGGTCATAATGTTTTGTCCCATGGGTGTATTAATGTATACTAATAAAGAATGTTTATTATAAGAATAGTGTCGTTACTTTTATGGTCGCATATTATAATCTAATAGCGCTTTTCAACCGACTTGTGCGACGAGAATGGCCTCTAGCGATCGATATTCTACCGCAGTATTTGTCAACGTGCCTCTTCGAAAATTATTTCAAAATATTTACGAAGCATTGAAGGTGCTTTTAGTCGTGTCTCGAGTGTCACATGATATTTCATATGAACAGAGCTAAAAACAACTCGAGTAACAAATATTGCCATTAATACTTGCGCTTGGATGCGCATTCCTGCCAGATGAAAAACGTGGCCTTAAATTAAAAGACAAGTTGTTACATTGGGGTTATGAACTATATTTCAAATTTATTGTCTTTTTATTGCCACCACTAATAATCAGTCTGTATGAGCATAGGTCGGAAGTATCGTGCGCCGTAAAAAAATTGCCCGTTACAGTAGGCTTTCCAAATAACGGCACCTTCGGGGATTCAAAGTGCCGCTATTTCGACTTTCCCGTTATCTAGAAAGTTTTATTTTGAACGTATTTAATGTAGAAGTAATGAGGCCAAATAAGAAATAGAGAGATTAAGAATGCAATTTTATTAACTGCACAACTGTTGTATTCTGCCATTAATACACTTCTGCTTATACCCGTTCTATTTTCTTTATTATAGCAAGTTTAGTCTGCGCGTGTAGCACAATGATATCGCCACCTTTTTCTCCCCACACCGGGTGGAAAAGGCCCGGGTTCGAATCCTGTCGATTACGCGAGGGGGTTTTCTCACTCCGTGGCTGAGTTAGTGGGTCTCGGGCGTAGATAGCAAGGCTCCCAGAAACGAGTTTTTCGTCCAGCAAAACAGGCAAATCGAGCAGAGAACACACGCAATTTACAGACACAATACAAATGTGTATATGAATTAACTTGGCGGGTGACTACAATGTAATAGTTTGGATTATATCAAGTTTGTCATTAAGTTTTCATGCTGTTCTTCTCTGTATGAGGTTTATTAACTTTAGGAGCCATAGTGAGGGGTTTTTAATTTAAAATAAATGCAAAACAGCGGTATAATCCGTGACATCGGTACAGAATTCACTTTAAAAATGGCGAACGTAAACAAATACAGTAATCACATGACTTCACCGTTTTCTTCTTTTCGGCACTACAAGACGTCTTCGCTGTATCTATACATCCGATCTCAATGCGCTGTTATTTCGACAGTCTTCTGTACTTGTTATTCAGGCCCGAAATAGTATAAACGTTTTTTTTTTTTTTTTGCTTATACTGTACTGGACTTAATGATGCGATCGTGGAAGATATTTAACTACGTACAAATTGTTGTTTGTCCCTTTACACTTGATTGTGGCGTGCTTGTAATGGCGAAGCGAAAATATTATGAAACCATAACCTAATGATTTGGAAAACATTAATGAAAAACAAATGTTTATTTATTTTAGAGGCGTTCATAGTTCTTGATCATTGGAAATTCTTCCATGGCGTATTTGTTTGTATAAGTTATGTTCTCTTCTGATCCCGTGTGTTAGTTTTTCGACCCGAGTTCGATACGTTCGAAGCGTAACATTCTGTAAATTGCATGTATCGTGTGGTCTGTTTGCTGGCCAAAAAACCGAGTTTCCGGGAGCGAAAAAAATCGTGCTACGCTCACCTGAGACCGAATAACTCAGCCACGTCGTGTAAAAGGCCCATAAAAATTCCTCGTGTCATTGACGAGAGTCAAACTCCGGTCCTTTCCACATGGTGTGGGGAGGACGGCGATTCCACCAAGTGCTACCCACGAGGGCAAGTACGTTCTGGTGTTAACATTAAAATTATCGCATTTACTAAGCAATTTAAATCCTGCAGTCCATAATCGAGGATTTTAAAGTTGCACCCGTGTATAGCTTCTTGGATTTGCATAGATGCGTAAACAAAAATTCTTAGATAATTTTTTTCATTCATAAATGTTTAAACATCGGTTTTAAATCAATTTGCAACAATTGCGGTTATCACAGTGGTTATAATCGCTGTACTTCTACGCCTCACGGAAAACAACTGGGTTCGATTGGTGTCTAGATGGGAGAAACGTATATGGGTTTTGTAACCATGGCCGAGTTAGTCGGTCTGGAAAGAAGGTGACGTGATTCTTCTCTGGAAAACATTTAAAATACGCAATTTCCAGACATACTGATGCTCCTGGGCTGAATTGCCCTGGCATGAAAACTGCCAGCCAGCTAACCCAAAATTATGTGTAAGCCATTGTAGATTGTGATTGTCAGTGATGAGGAAATAATGAAAATTAGCGAAAAAATGGCTGCTTAAAGTACAGGTATTCGGGCATGTCTACTTTATGAATATAAACTGGGTGAACGCTACACAAGCAGCCTTTTAGCTATGCTCGGCATTCCGAGGAGATACATTAAGTGAATGCGCAGCCAAAAAATGGTTCAAAAAATTTAAATCGAGCAATGAGTCATTTGATAACGCCCCCTGTGAGGGATGACCGACCGCAATCGATGACTACGAAACGAATGCTGCTTTTCAGTGGGATTCGAGCCAAACATGCCGATTGTTGTTTGCAAGAAAAATTCAGTGTGAGCGACGAAACCATTCGTTGCATAAACTCCGAAAGGCCTATAAAAAGGATTCAGTACGGTTGCCCACTCACGCACAAAGCCATTGCTGACAATAAGTTCCAGAGAATATCAATCTGTTTTCACGTCAACAACCGTGCTACAAAAAATGTGGGCAGCGCCAACCAATGACATCACTGCTTATCATCTTGTTAATCCGTGTTGCACACATCAAGGCTCAGTTCACCAACAGAAGATTCTGATGTGTGCCTAGTGGGATTCAGCGGATATCGTCCATTACAAGCTTCATCTTTCTGCCGAAACGATCTCAGGTGACACAGAGTTTTTGTTCATGTTTTTTAGATAGATTGAGTGGTCACTTTATTAGGCATACCTACCTAAAAGGTCCTCTAGCTCTCAGAACAGCCTCAATTCGTTGTGCCATGGACTCAACTATGTGTCGAAAGATGGTAGTAGGGATGCTGATCCATGTTGGCTCAAATTCTTCCCACAGCGGTTGCAAATTAGATAGTTACGGATATCTACAGCTCATTCCACCTACCACAACTAGTGAATTGGATTGAGGGATCGTTTGACTGGGGGGGGGGGGGGGGCTACTACCACGGCAGGCTGAATTCGTTGTAATTTTCCTGAAACCAGTCCAGTACAGTTCATTTCCTTGTAACATGGCGCGTTATCCTGTTGGAAGACTCATTCGCAAATGAATATACTTCAGCCATTAAGGAATGCGGCTGGTCGGAAACAGTTTCTTGATAACCTGTAGCATCCGAATGTTACTCTCTTGGTATCACGGAGACCCAATGTTGCATCCCGAAACACTTTTTACACCATTACACCGCGACCACCAGCCTGCATTTGACACCTGGCAGGATTCCCTCGTACTAGCAGAGTGTATGTAATCACCGTCTTCCGCCATACCTGGTGAAAAAGGTCCGGGTTCGAATCCGTCAGCGACGGGATTCGAACCCCAGAAGTTTTATGGGCCTTTTTCACAGGGTAGCTGAGTTAGTCTCTCATGATCTTTTATCCCGGAAATTCGAGTTTTTTCGTTAAGAAAATAAGCCAATCGACCACAGAACACATGCAGTTCACATGCATGATTATACCGCACAATATGGCTGGTGTTTCTAAAACACAACAATCTGACAAGATGGGTACATGGAGTCATGCCGGTTTCGCTATATTCTGGTCATTCCATCAACGTTAAATAGCAGGAACCAGTAGTTGCAAAAACTGTGAACCTCAACCGTGACAGAATCTGATGAGTTCTCTTCAGAAATGTCTCTTTGGTTACCACTGTTGTCTTGGGATGTTGTTTGACTGACTCTATAATTTCGGTTACCCTACAACGTCTTGAGTCTCCACTGGCCTCTCGCATCATTGAGTTGTTTGCGAACATAGCATTGCCGTTGACTGTATGTTATTTGGTCATTGGACCTGAGACCCAGCGGTACGTGAATATCCACTCACGGTTACAGTTTTTGAGATGTTTTTACCGACGAGTCTGTCGTTGGATACTATGCCAGTTTCGAAGTCTCTTAAATATATCGCGTTCTCCATTCTGAATTGCACACATACACCATCCTTACGTATCTTCTCCTACCTGCTCTATATTGCATGGTGCGATCACGTGATGTTTACTGCGGTCGTTCCTTTTAAAGCGACCATATACTTATGGTTTTCTGCAGTGGCGCGTTATAGCGTCATGGGGCCCAAGACAAAATGGAATTTGGGCCCCCCATCTAAAGAAAAAACTAATAAAGAACATTTTCAATTTCATTTTATTGTGACAACAAAACAGACAAATTATATGACATAAGAACTTAATATAAAATTTCATCAAAACCGTTAAAACTATTTTTGAAAAAAAAAAAAAAAAAGCATAATTTTAAAATTAATCTTCAAGTAAAGGTCATAGACTTTGGCAGGTAAAAAGTTCATTTTCCGATAAAAATCACTAAAAAATATTAGTTATGAAACAGTGATTCTGGGCCCCCCCCCCCCCCCTCTGATCGGGGTTCTAGGCAGATGTCTTTTTTTCCTATAGGATAACGCGCCACTGGTTTGCCGAAAGGCCTACCCTCCAAGAGCCAATGCATGGCCAATAATAAAGGACGCTAAGTTAGCCACACGGCCTAAGTGAGAACAGGCACATGTGTGGTAAGTAACCCTTGACGGGAAATCGAACCAGGAAGATGCTCTGAATTCACTGTCACTTTGCTGTCCTTTCACCAAAACTGTGTAAACGAAATCGCGCGAACACTGAAGAAAAACACGCGTTCCGAGTTTCATGCGTGCTGAAAGACGAACACGTTAAATTAGAAAACCTATAAAAATATTTTATTTTTTGAGAATATTATGCATTTGGTGTAATTATAGCAGAGCAAATTTTAAAAACAGAAAACGTTATTCTTTTTATTCGGTAGATTCTCGCCAACTAGTACTTTCACTGATAGCTTCATAGCCTTAGTTTGTCGTTTAATGTACACCTAACTTATAACTAGTTAATGCAGTGGTCACGGTAGAACAAACAACTTTTACTTCGCAACGAGTTTCCTTAGTAGTGCAATACCACGGCAACTCGATTTGAAGGGTTAGTGCAATGCCAGGACAGCTCGTGGTGAACCGTCTCCGCAATATGAGATTGATGTGCGTCTGGAATGGTGAATCACGAAATCGCCACCTCATTCTCAAAATCAAAGCGCTATTTAAGGATTTTATTTTCAGCTGTTGTAAGTTTAAATGTCATTTTGGATTCAAACGTTTTTCTTATAGATCTTTCAGACCTCTGAGCCGATTTGCTGGAGCTTACTGGGAGACAGAAAGCATCATCACGATTTTTAATCTTGTAACAGATGATGCTCATCTTGTGGTCGTTCTGATTGTATAGTTTTCTGAACGTTTCTAACTAATATAGAAAGTGATTGAATTAATGAAATGTAGGTCTCCAGAGAGAGTATCAGAGTTTTGTGATACTATACCATGCTATTATGATGTGACCTCTGAGTGAGGAACCAACCCAACATGATATTGTGTTAGCGGAGTGTTTAGAATAAGCGCTATACAACTAAGGCTAAGAGGCAAAATGATATTAGTTATAACTGTCTTTAGCCCTCGTGGTTAGTACTGTTGGTACACTGGTGCGCAAAACTTAAGGACCAACACTATTTCTAAATGTTACAACCACAAAATCAAACGAAACAGCCTGTGGCGATTTGCATAATTGTGACTGTTCAGTAGAAAGCTGGTGCATATGCAAAAATTTAAATCGTGATGAGAGGGCTCACATAAACAGATAAAAGCAGCAGTTCAGTAGTTATGTGCAAATTACTGAATGGTGAGCACGATTGTTACAGACGTTCGATTGGTTTCATACAGTGATACAGACAACGAAATGGCCAGTACGCAACATCTGGATGATTTTACCCGGGGTCGAATAATTGGGAAGGTCGAAGTGCGAGGAGTGTGGCTGCGGAGTTCGGTATCGCCCATAGCATCGTCTCACGTGCGTGGTCGGCCTTCAGAACGACAGGTACATACAGCTGTTCGAAGGACCAGTGGTGGTCGTCCACGAAAAAACAATGCCCAATGATCACCGCTATATACTCCTACAGGCCAAGAGGGACCGACACCAGACAGTGGGATCCATTGCAAACCAGGTGCAAGGACGCAGGATATCGCGGTTTACTGTGGCCAGGCGACTCCACAAAGGTGGACTGTTTGCCCGACGGCCAGTACGCTGTGTCCCTTTAACACCTGCCCGCCCATCGGAGACACCGTTTACAGTGGTGCATCGAACACAAGGACTGGACAGCAGCGCAATGGTATAAGGTACTCTTTACTGATGAGAGTAGATTCAGTCTCAGCATCGATTCTGGACTTCAGCTAACCTGGCGAGAGGTTGACACATGGTATTACCCCGCAAACATTACTGAAAGGGATCGATATGGCAATCGAGGTGTTCTTTTCTGGAGAGGAGTTATCTTGAATGGACGTACACAACTCCAGATGCTAAAAGGCGGTATGTAACCGGTGCACGCTACTGTACTGAAGTAATCCTTCCCCATGTGCGTCTGTTCCGAGGTGCCAATTGGCCCCGAGTTCATATTTATGGGTGATAACGCCACACCCCATCGCACTGCAGCTGTTGATGTGCTTTTGGAAAGTGAGGACATTGTTCTTATGGATTGGCCTGCCCGTTCTGCCGCCGATCTAAATCCCATCGAACACATATGGGACGCCTGGGGAAACACCTAGCGGCACGTCCACACCCACCAGAAAATGTTCACCAGCTGAAGATGGCGCTGACAGAGGAATGGACGATGTTACCGCAAGAACTTATCAACAACATTGTTCTAAGTATTGACAGGCGGTGCAAAGCCTGCATCGACATTAGGGGTGGCCATATCTCCTACTATGGACCACCTCTTCCCTTTGTTCCATCTTTGGCAGTGATGCATCTGTATCATCGCAGCCAGTGCTATGTTGCCATTTTTGAATAAAGTCCCTCTGTACCGTTTTGTTTCCGTTGTTGTGTCGGTGTTGTTTCCTTCATCATTTCTGTACCTCACGAGGTTCCTTTAGTATGCTTTTCCCATATCCAGGCCATTCCTATGAGAAGCTACAGGTGAAAACTTGGCTGGGCCTTAAGTTTTGCACACCAGTGAATAATCACCGTCTTTCCCACGCCGGACGGAAAAGAACTGAGTTCTAATCCCATTAATGAAGCGAGGAATTTTTGTCTTTTTTACAACGTGACTGAGTTAGCTTCTTTAAAATCCTGTTTAAAGAAAAAGTGTTTTCCACTTTGCCCGTAACCTGCCAACAGTCGAATACACTCAAATTTACAGATACAGTATGCTGATTCCTCGTGATCTTAGTTGCCTTTGCAAATTAAATAAAATAGTGTTCAACAACAATCGTAAATAATAAATAAAAATTGCAGTGATAGGAAATTTGCTTTAGTACAGTTCATGTAATTTGTTAAAATAAAAAAAAAAGAAAGAAAGAACCTCCTACAGCGAAACTATCGCAAGTAATTGATATAATAAAATGTTAAATATTGAAAATGATGAATGAAAAACTCACCTGACTGAGTAAGGGCCTGAGTTACCACCCTCGAGTTGGTTTCTTCCACTGTTGTAAAGAGGGTCTGTCCACCCACTGTGAAGGGGACGGTGAAAGTTGTGGTGGTGAAGAACGTGAGAACCACAGTCTGGCTTGGTTCGATGACAGAATCGGCCACTGCTGGAATCTCAGATAGAGGGGTCGAGATAGGGTTGGATGACGTCAGTATGACGTTTCTGTAGCTGGTGTCCGACCAAAATATCACAGGCACAGACGACAGCGTGGAGAACGATTCATACTGTACGGTATCAGTAGGCTGGATTAATTCTTCTGTAGGTTTCAATCGTCTGCTTACTTTTACTGTTAGGGGTCTCGTGCTGGTGGAGGTAGTGGCGCCACTCTGACCTGTACGTGTGACGACGACGAATTTTTGACGGCTGGAAGTGTCAGTTCGGGATGGCAGTACGAATTTCGAATTAGTCCTGATCGTTGGCTGCGGCTGTTGTCTTCTAACGGTGATCCTCAGACGCTTTTTGGGACTGGAGGGTGGTTGAGTCGGAACCTCGTCTTTACCTTCTGTGTCCTTATAGAGTTGTGATTCCGAATCCTGGATTGTTGTTCCGTCTGTGGAATCGTATTCATCGTTTACGTTTAACAGTGGTGGATGCTGTCCTATACTCCTACCAGTGTCTAAACCTTCTCGATGGCTTTCGGTATTGGCAAGAACCGATGGCGGTGAAGAATCGCTGGGCCTTCTGAGATTCACTGGACGAACTCTGACACGAACTCCAGGACGAGGAGCAATTGCTCTACTTCGCGCACTATTTGCGTTTCGTTGTACGACGGAACTCACAATTCTCAGAGAGCCTTTAGAAGTGGTGTCAATATCAGAGGTTTGTTCAGGGATTTCTGGTGTTGCGCCACTGTTTACGGGTTCAGCGTAAGAACCAAAGAGATTTACCTCAGATGGATAAGATGGCTGAATCGTTATTGAATGGGAGATTGCTCGATTGTCTTCGACATCAGGCACTTCTGGTTCCAATCGATTATTGTTGAATTCAGTTGCTGTGGTAGGAAGTTGGGTGGCTGTTGGCTGAATGTGTGGTCTTTCCAATACAATGTTTCTAAGTCCTTCAAAGTGAACTAGAGTGCGTAGTTCTAGATTAGCCTCCGTAACGGTTCCGGTGACGTCACGGGATCCAAGATTAATACTCTCTTTCCCTGGACTTACAGTCAAGAACCCTTCTCCATCGATGGTGTTAAAGAATGTTTGTTTTAAGAAAGGCTCTGCCTCAGTAACTGTATTTGAAATGGTCTCTGACCGTATCGATTGACGGGTGTTGGTTCCATCATAGTAGGTGTAGAAGTACGTAAAGATAGTGTAGTAGGTTTTAGGAAATGATGCGATTATATTAATATCAATAGTTTCATAAACCTTCTCTTCGGGAAAATCAGGATTTAACGGGATTTGTGGTTGGCTTGACTCTACCCTGCTGTCCTGAACACTTGCTGCTGGTCTTCCATAATAGACATCGTTGTTGAAGACCTGGATCTTCGAGGCCAGGTTAACCACCGTTGTCGTGGCTCCTTGTGCCCGCGATCCAAGAGGTATTACTGTTGGTCCATTTGGTTGATCCGTAAACCCTCCTTTAGAACGAATAAGGCCCACAACTTCAGCGTTTAGGGGTTCTACAAGTACACTGGACACGATAGCCTCTCTCGTACTGTATACAGTACTAGGTCCATTCAGAAAGGTGGTGTAGTATGTATATGTGGTATAGTAGGTTAAAGGGACTGGATGAGGGTATTCTTGAGACACCTTGTAATCTTCATACCTACCTGATGATACCAAATTAACAAATTCTGGATAGGGTGATGCACTATTAAAATTTTCACTTGCGTATTGGTCTTGTGAACTAACTGGTCCCCTGCCATTCACAGTGTTCACGCTGGGAGGAGACAGCGAAGGCACTGGTCGCCTAGTAACTACGAACCTCCCTCGTCCAGTTGTTGGGGCTCCTGGTCTTCGTAATCGGACGATTCTCCTTGGGGGTGGAGTGGTGTAATCTTCTACCTCATCTTCGGTACCATATGAGCTGGCATCTGGTGGTGGGTTGTGTAGTATGACAGGAGGGTTGCTTTGCCTTAGAAAGGGTCGATTGATTTCTCTAGAATAGTGGAACAGGGGTGGGTTGAGACTTTCAGTTGGAAGATCGTGAGGTGTTTGAGTTTGAACGACTGTTGGTCTATTTCTTCTGATGACCACTGGCCTGTTGACATTTGGCCCCGCAACTCCTGGCCTTACTCTTCGAATATAGGCCCGACGTGCAGGAGTTGTCTCCTCTTGATATCCATTTCGTCTTCGCAGCCCTGCTTCCTCCAAAACAGGACCTACTGGAAAAACAGATCTTGTTACATCAAGGTTACTTAGGTCGAGAACAGAGCTTTCTTCAACCAAAGGGATAGAGAAAGGTAGGGATTCATGCAACTCCCTTCTTAGGAAAGGATCTGAGAAATGAAAGTCTGAAAAGGGAGAGAAGATTTCCTCACCACGGAAAGATTCTGCAGGATTGTTCAGGTTCGATCCCCTGGAAGAAATTATCGCGAAATGACTTATTTGTGCTTCTGGAATATCTTCGTCTGCTGTGTCATCAGACTCGAATTCGGCATATGGATTAGGGGGAAAGAAGTATTCAGAATTTGCCTCGAACTGCAACAGTTTTCTCTTGAGGAATTTATATTGTTTGGTAGCACCTCTTACGTTCCCCTGCACAGAATCCTTTTGGACACCTACGGTTCCTTGTCCTTCATTTGGTGTACTCCCAGCTGCAAAATCAGTGAAATCGCTAGATGTGTGGAACTTATCTAAACTCTCTGTACTGCCATACGAACTAACAATGAAAGCATTAACCATAGTTACAGGTTCGACACCAGAGCTTTGCAACTTCATCGAATCAGCTCCATTGTTAATATGATTAATAGAGTGGAGTGGAGTGGTCTCAGTGGCAAATTGAATCACAGAGGTTGTGGGACTAATGCTTCTTCGGAATCGCGTTTGAAATTGGTGAGGGACAATTGGAACAGTAACCACTGTTACTATGGACACCACCTCCCCACCACTGACCGTTACAGCAACGGTAAGCTGAGTGGTTATAGATGGCATTATGAAGTAAGGTTGAGGAAAAAAATAAGGAAACTGCTGCGGAGGAAAAGCTGCTTGTGGAACTTTCACCATAGTGGTCTTTACTATAACGGATTCAGTAGTAGAAGTACTTGTAAGGGTCGTCATCACAGTCCTGCCATTGAAGAATACGGGCAATACCGTCGTTGATATTACAGTCTCTGTTGTCACATAAGAATTGGAAGAGGTAGAGAGTGAGAAGTCAGGATTTTGAGGTTGTCCAAAGGGATTCTGAGGTTGGCCAAAGGGATTTTGAGGTTGGCCAAACGGATTCTGTGGTGGTCCATAGGGATTAAAAGGCATTTGGAAAGGCATCTGAGGAGCAAAAGGATTCTGGCTTTGTTCTACCACTGTGTTATACAAAGTCGCAAGAGTGGTGAGCACTTGTCGGTCTGTTAATGTATCTGTTCGTGTTCCATATCCTATTTTGATAGCCACCAATCGAGTATTTTCGATCGCTGTGGTTGTTACTATGACTTCCGTCAAGGTTGTATGTAAGTCGGTACCAGATGCATCTGCATCTGGGATGCCTATTTTGGTAGAAACGAGCATCTTTGTGACTCCGTTATTCACCAGTCTAGTATACTGATCCGGGAGGAGTGTGCTGGTTGAATGTGCAGTTGTCGTGACTGTCGCAAAAGATGTCTTCTGACCAAGGTGGACTGGCAGTGTCTTGGTAGTGGTTATAACAGATGTCACAGTAATTGTACCAGTTTCAGCAAATAAATCTCCAGTGGTTTCCGCGGCAGTTTGATCCTCAGGTTCATTTTGTTTTACATCTGAACCAACCGACGGAAAGAAGGCGGAAGTTCGAGTGTATCTTCCAGTATTACTACTGCTGGAGCTACTGCTGGAGGTTGGTCTCTTTGCTCGTGGATCAAATGGGGGCCGTGGCCTACTTCCCCGAGATCTTGCAAGGGCAGGAAGAGGTAATGCCACCTTCTTACCCCCGGTAATTTCATTATCGTTGAACGAAGTCTGCAGGTAGGGTGTTCTTTCCTTTTCTCCACGTCCATTTCGAGGTCTTGAACTTCCTCTACTGTTGGTGCTCCTTTGAGAAAGTGAATTGTCTTCATCTAAAGTCTCCGTGTTCCCTTCTGGGTTGTACACATATGTGTTTTGGAATGTGGTAGTTAAAGTGAAGCGCCGCTTAGTGGACGCCTCTGTAGTCTGGCTCTCTATCGACTGCTGACCTGTCTCAAGTTCAACCGGCTTTCTTCTCGTTGGCGAAATAGCTCGTCGATTGGACTTGCTGACAGATAACCTGTTGTTCCTTGGATTGCTTTTACGAGGAGGAGGGCGCGCCAGTGAAGGTCTTGTGGTCGGTTGTATGCGTGTCCTTGATGGTCTTCTCAAGGAGGCTGCCGCTGTCTGTTGTGATACCGCCCGGACAACATCTTCACTGGCTTCAAAATCATCTTCCTCGTCGGTCGCTTTGTTTTCGCTTTTTTCTTCCTCCTTGTTGGTAGTCTGACCAAATCTTTTAGTCCTAAGAGGAGGACGCCTAAGGGATGTGGAAGGCTTCACTGCTTCCGATGTGCTTGTTGAAGCAGGTTTGCTATTTCTTCGCACAGATGAAGGCCCAGCTGATTTGCTCTGCGAATATCTCGAAGATGGCCTCGAAGGGTATTTTGGTGGTGTTCTAGTCGATGAAGGTGTTCTCGGAGTTGCGCGTGCAGACGCTGAACTTGGACGTGCAGACGCTGAACTTGGCCGTGCAGCGGATGAACTTGGCCGTGCATAACTCCTACCTCTTGTAGTCGATCTTGCGCTTGGAACGGCTGAATTTTGACCAAACCTCCTGGTCCCTGTATTACTCTTGGTGTCACTTCTTGCTTGATATCTGTTTTTCTCTGGATTTTCTGTCCTCCCAAACGTGCGTGGCCTTCGCTGACTTCTGATTGATGATGTGTTCGGTGAGCGTTTCACACGTTTTGGTTCAGAACCGAATTTCATTCTCTGAGCATCTTGAGGGGCTGGTTTCTTTCCGTAGTTCTGGTGGGAATTAATGCTAGACCCTGATAGGATGGTACGTGTTGGTGTAGGAATGATTAAACAGCTAGTTGGATACACTTCATCTCCATTTCTTTCCATCGGAGGCTCCTCGAAACTGTTTGCACTTGCTATTTTCCCTCCAGTCATCTGTTCGCTATGAATACTCCCAGAACAAATTTCAAATTCTGACGGCAGAATTATGTTATCTGTATATGGTAACGGTGAAGTCACGCTGTTCTCATTGTGTGGTATTATCTGACTGTATACTTCACTGAATGTACTTTGAAGGGTGGATAAATCTATGGGCTCAGTTATTATAGGAGAAATTTCTGTTTGGAGTTTGGACTGAATAGAGCTGCTTGTGGCACCGGATTCCATTTCGCTTTCAGT
This sequence comes from Mastigoproctus giganteus, assembly GCF_048544385.1. Taxonomy (NCBI): domain Eukaryota; kingdom Metazoa; phylum Arthropoda; class Arachnida; order Uropygi; family Thelyphonidae; genus Mastigoproctus; species Mastigoproctus giganteus. The sequence goes on from NC_143575.1 coordinate 63,046,922, forward strand.
TGGTGAAGCATTTAAACCTTCCCGCTTACTATCGTTACTATGTGAAGTATCGCCAGAATTATTAGAGATTGACAGTGCATCCGCTGTGAAATGAACAGTGGATGGAATTAAGGACGATTGAAGAAACTGATCAACTCTTTTGGTATTAAGAACACTGGCGATGATTTCAACATCCGGATAACTGGAAAACACCTTTGTGCCTCTTATTAAAGGTTCAGTCGTAGAATTCATTCCTCCTTCAGCAATCCTAGATGTGGACCCCAAGATACTTTGGGTAACAACCCGGCCAATATTAGCATAAGCGCCACCTACTCGAGTTCCGAATATTTCCGATAATACCAACGTAGTAGTACCTTCGTGTGCTTTGCTACTGATAACACGAGAAGAGACAAGACCTGTTTTTTGTGTTTGTCGGGGCGTCGTTTTCCAAGATTGCCTTTTTGAGCTCGCGTAACCATTTCTTCTAGTGTGTAGCATTTCCGTATGGGAGGAAACCCGAGCTGTCTGAGCATACACACTTCCAATGTAAGTACCATGAATTTCGGTCGTGAAGAATATCACATGGTCCCCTTGACTACTACTACTCGTTACAGTTGATACGAGACCAGAGGGACGCGGTGGCAGAGTTGCTGTTGGATTAATATCTCCTGCTGACTTTTCCCATCTACGTGATACGTTGGGTAATATGCTAGACGTAGAGAGAGCTCGCTGTGCATAAAAACCATTGATGTAAGTTCCGTGAATTCTCGTTGTATAGCGGGTTGTTCTGCCGTTTCTAAGAACATCTGTAGTAAATGAGGTCACTAAGCCAGTTTTGCTTGTATTCTGTAGTTTGCTGGTTGGAAGAGCTGCTTTTTCCAGAACGGAATTGTTGCTAACTGGTATTAGATTGCTTTCTAAGTGTAGTGACTCAGAAATCATAGAACGTGTGCTTAATGCATGCGAACTCACTGTCGAAGATGTGCTCTCTGGCTTCACAGTGTTTTGTTCTTCGTGCCCTACAGTAAACACTGGAATCACTTGAGAGATGGTACTGGCTACGTGAGCATAAAATCCATCTACAAATGTGCCGTAGACATTAGTAGTCCATAGTGTACTGATGCCTTTGTTTACTTCCGTTGCCAACGATGAACTCAAGAAGCCTACAGGAAACCCTTGCTGAATAGTAGGAGGTGGATGCTTGATAGTAGAAGTTGTCTCTCCAACGTGAGCGTAAAACCCATCTACATATGTGCCATATATATTCGTTGTAAAGACAGTAGTGGTACTGTTTTGGATCAAACTGCTAACTTCAGAAGACAGCAGTCCAATTTTGTTGATGATTGGAGTTGGTCGAAGAGGATGATGTGACAAAGCGGCATCTATGTTGTTTTGCAGTTCTCTTGTCCTTCTTGTCGATTTTGAAGTGGCAGAATCATCCTTTTTTGGTTGTCCTTGCTGAAAAATCCTTTCATTTGGAATTAACACTTTGGGATGACTTCCTGAATCATCACTAAGCTCACTAAGATGATCCACATCTTCAATTGACATTAGCTTCCTTCTCATTGGAGAAACGGCAATCTCCTCATTCCCATCAGCATCTGTAGACACGATATTCAAAATATCCCTTGGGCGGCGATTAGGTTGGGAAAAGACGCGTGTTGGTATTACCACTTGAGACAACACCTCTGTGACGGTGTGTTCCCTACTAGATACAACAGGCGTTCCCCCTTGTAGCTGAGTAGTGAAATATGTGTAGGTTGAGTAATAGGTTACTTTTGTTGGAGTTACATCATCTGCTGGATGATAATGAGGGTGCTTAGTATGCACATGGTCAACAGGAACTACTTTAGATACAGACCTATGAGTGACTGGTTCGTAAGTGGAATACCTTGTCTGAACCCGATTCACTGGGACACTGGTTATGTATTGGCCCGATCGGTGGTAAGGAACTCTTTGTTCCCCAACATTAACACGACGGAGCGAAGTTCCAGTAGTGCCATAGCTCCTTGGCTGGCTTTCCGGTTGTGGTTCGTACGTCGAACTGCGAAAGTCTAAGTTATTGCTGCGAGCATAGTCATCGTTTCTGTAGCTTAGAGGGCGCTCAGTTACTCCATATATTCCTCTGTCTACGACAGTTGGACGTAGAAGAGTATCCGTATGGGTCTTCTTCCTGGTGTTTACAAGTGCAGTTCCATCTGTGTACCTGGTAGTGTGGAAAGTGTACACCGTTTGGTATGGCTCTGAAGGGTGTCTGGTGGCACGAGTGTAGTCCGGGATGTCGGCTGTTTCAGAAATTGTCACGCTAATTGGCTGGTATATAGTCTGGCGAGAGGTGGATACTGTTGCCCTCCCTTCTGGGTAATGGGTGGTGTAATGAGTGTAAGTAGTAGGCACAACACTTGGTGGATTCTCTCTATTGGCATTGGATCTCTGTCCAGATAGGCGGGCACCAAATTGGAGAGTAGTCTGGATATCGTTCACATTTTCTGCAGCTGTAGGTTCGGTGTCATAATTGATGTGTGCACCTTCTGCTAGTAAATCAGCTACTCCAAGGTCAGAAACATCTTTTATTAACAGACCGCTGGCCAAGTTGTTCAGCTCTTCTTTGAAAGCAATATGTGGTAATGGTGGAGTCCTCATGATGTCTGAGTCAGAGAATATCGCTGCGGGTATGTGTGATGATTCCCCAACGCTTGATAGCGATCCTACTGCTGTATTGGTGTTTATATAAAAGCCAACACCGTCTGCATTGGGTGCGCTAGTTTTCATTGATTCTTTACTGAAGGTTTCTGAAATGGCAACAGGTATATTATATTCCGCCTTTGAAAATCTGAACGCACTGTTTAGAGACAGCCCGTCGTCGATTCCTTTAACACCTACCTGCCTTCTCAGATCTCTTTTTACATGACTGTGTTGGATATTTTGTGCTCTAGGAATCCCATAATTTCTTCCCAGCTGATTATGAATGTCTCCACGTCCGGCACTGCTATCTGGATGATGTTTTGCACGTGTTGGCACCACTACATCAGAAAGTACTTCAGTTACTGTGTGTTTTCTACTATTAACAGTAGGAGTGCCATCTCTCATCATTGTAGTGAAGTAGGTATAGATGGAAACATATGTCACTCTAGTTGGATTAACCGGATCTCTGGGAAATTCCACTGTCTGAGGGGCTGACACACCACTGCTACTCTCTGGTTTATAGACTCTTCTGGCTGGAACAGCTTGTGGTTGTTTTGGAGGAGGGCGAACGTAAGTCTGCTTTCTGATGTAACGTGAGTCCTGATGAGTGCTACCAGATGTTCTAATATCACAAGTGGAGCAACCGGAATTTGAATTATGTCTGTGGTATTGGGCAGGTCTAAATGTAGGTTTATAACCAACATTCTGTCTGTGGCTATGGGTTCCTATATCTTGTCTTGGCTGATGGTAATTACTTTCCCTAGCATCTACTGAATATATTCTGGGGGGTCTTCTGTCTTCAACGTAGCTATTATATCTAGCAGGATGGCTAATCGCTGCACGTGTCTGTTGAGTGCCTGCAGCAAAAATTGTACGAGTCGCTGCAGCCGGCCTCTGTACATGGCCAACAGGAGCTCTGTTGGTGACTGTCTGATATCTCGTAGAAACAACAGGTGTTCCTCCTATATAGCGTGTTGTGTAGTAAGTGTATGTTGTATAGAAGTTACAGTTACCAGGACAGCTCTCCCTGGTGGTATAACGGGGTGAAGCCCTGTGAGGAACTTGAGATTCGTATGGTCTAGTAACGTATCTGGTAGAAGGTCTGGTAGGAACGATCTGTCTTTTGTCATACACAACAGACGTCTGGACGTCAAGACGACTGGTAACTGATGTACCTCCACCAGGTTTTAAGATCGTCGTAAAATAAGTGAAGGTTGTATAATAAGTAACAGGGGATGCATATTGACTACGGTGGACCTCTGCGCCTTCAGCATGAAGGTCCTCAACTCCCAAGTCTTTCACATCAGTAAGAAATTGATCCGGATAATTAGAAATTTCTCTTTTGTAATTATATAAAGACGGAGTTTCTTTTGTACTGGATTTAGCGTTAAAAACATCTGTACTGCTTGCTGAATATTTCGTGGTGACTGCTGCAGGACGTTCTACGAGATCTTTTGCTTTATATGTCAATATACTTTCTCCAGTGGTAAACTGTGTGGAGGCTGCTGCTGTAGAAGGTTCCAACTTATTCTGCTGATTAGTTTTGAACCCCGTTTGGTGCTTAGAATTTTCTGGAGTGAAGGATGAACTGAGACTTACGTGTATATCGCTTGATGGATCTCTTGTACTCAAATGTTCATCAGTGAAGGACGTGGAACTAGTAAAGTCTGTTAATGTCGATGAGAGAATTCGAGAAGATTCCTCAGAAATGGAAGATTTGATGAGAGACTCTTCAATTTTAGAAATGGAAGATTTGATGAGAGACTCTTCAACTTTGCTTGTAGAATATTCTGGGACAGTTGCAAGTCCAGCTGAACCTTCCGGAGTGGCTTTCACTAAACTTTGATCACTTCTAGTTATTACGCTTCCATCTACTCCCAACCTACTTCCAGTGATAACGCCCACTCCTGTTTGTTTTTGAGTTTGTAGTTGGTCTTTTTCACTTGTTTGTTTATCATCAGAAATACTCAACAGTTGTCTGCCGAGGTGTATGCCTTCATAATTGTCTTCATTTTGTAGATCTCTGGCCTTTCTGACATAGTGATCGTGAGGGGAACGTGTGGCAGTTATTGCTGTTCGTCGTGGAGAAGCCCGACTGGGCAATACAACGTCGGAGAGAACCTCAGTGACAGTGTGTTCTCTACTGGACACCACTGGGATACCGCTTCTCAGCATGGTGGTGAAGTATGTGTAAGTGGAATAAAAGGTCACACGAGTTGCACTGATGGGCTCTGCAGGATATTCTACTGTTTTTGGTAAATGATAATCTAACTGGGGATGGCGAGAAGGCGGTCTTCTGGGAAGACTATCAATAACATGACTTCTGTGTGACGGCTGCCTATGTACAGGAACAGCATACTCTGTAGCTACATAGTGGCTTCTTCTGGGTGCTGATTGTTTATAGGCAGGGACAGAGTCAACTACATAGTGACTTGGTCTGTGTGATGAGTGCTTATAAGCAGGGATAGCTTGTTTGGCAACGTAATTTATTCTTCTAGGAGTCGATCCTGCCGCTCTAAGGCCACATGTTGTGCAGTGCTTGTCTATTCCTGGTTTGTAAACGGCAGATCCAAAATTAGGTCGATAGGCAGTGTTACCTGCATATGTGTAAGTAAGTGGCTCATCCGAGGTTGGGTGGTTATGGTGGTTATGTCTCGGTTGGGCTATGGTATTGTAACGTATCGTACGAGTGGGGGAGACACGTCCGTGCGTTCGATATCTGGTTTCAACTGCTGGTATGATGTTCTGTATTGTTTCATACCTTGTGGTCACGTGCGGTGAACGTCCTTGAACGTATGACCTTGGATTGCTTTGTTGTCGGTAACCATAGCTTTGACGATGACGGTTATAAGGTGCGCGTGGGTTAACGGGTTGTTGGGTGCGATAAATAGGCAAAGTTTTTGCGGGTTTAATGTCTTTGATAAGGTTAGTTACTGAGGATACAACATTCAGTGAGCTGGTCACTCTGGATCCACCTCCTGGAAGAAGAATTGTGGTGAAAGTGGTATAGGTGGTATAGAAGGTCACAGGGGCTGGTGGTAGAGTTTGAGCATGTATACCAGCTCCTCCTGCTTCTAAATCAGGGACTTGAAGTTTTTCCACATCTATAAGTTGTCTTGAGGGTTCATTTCTTTTGATGGAATCGAGAATAGTAGTTGATGGTATTGTGAGAACCCCTGGAAGTGGTTCAGTTGTCTTGGTAGTTTCTTCTAGGACTGAAGCAGATAGTGCAAGAAAATCTACATTTGATTCTGTTATGCCAGACTCCCTGGCAAATGTACTGTCTGGAATATTCGAGGAGGACTTCACAGTTTTGCTTGAAATGAGTTGTGTTAAAGTTGGAGTTCCGTAGCTAGTCTCTGAGAAAACAGAATCAATTTGATCGGAGGTTAATATTCCAGTGGTTGTCTTGGAGTTGACGTTATTGGTAGCAGTAACTTCGGTTTGACTCGGTTCAGAAATTGTCTTGGAGCTGGCAGATACAACTGGATTTGTAATCGATTTTACAGAAACTGTCTCGGAATTTGCAATATTGGCAGAAATAACTTTAGCTGAAAGTGCTGCTTCAGGAATTATCATATAGCTAAGAGTCTTACTTTTGCCATTATCAGCTGTTAGAGATGCTTCAGGAATTATCATATAGCTAAGAGTCTTACTTTTGCCATTATCAGCTGTTAGAGATGCTTCAGTAATTTGATGAGCACTGGAATATTCAGTTGTTTGCACAGAACTCTCACTTACGGCGTTCTTCGCAATGTTTTGTTTCACTTCTGCGTCGGAAGCATAACTAGTAAATATGGAACTATCTGAGGTATGGATTATGGATGAGTGTAGAGATGATGCTGTTGGTACACTTATTTGGGTGTCTTGGACACTGAAAGGAGTGGTTTGCATAGGTTTTTCTTTTATATTTTGAGAAGGTATTCTTGAAATATCCGCTCTACTTACAGCTCCCGTTTGCTCAGTAAAGATGACATTGGTTTCGTCGATGGCAGTGGTCTTAGTAATAAGAAAGTTACTGGACGGAAACGTTTGAGTCCTTTTGGCCTCACTGTCTTTGGAAGACAATGGGAAATTCTTTTCGCTGTCGTTTGTGCTTACCTCTTCTAGTTGCACGTCTGTTACTTGAAGTTCGTGTTCTGACAGAAGACGTCTACCTGTAAAAACCAATCCTTCCAGATGATTCTCTCTCTTATATCGTATTCGTTGTCCAAATGAATGAGGCAACGCCCTCTGGTTGTAATATCGCGCTTGTTGAACAGAGAGGTCATTAGGAGCTCGTGATGGAATCACAACATCTGACAATACCTCAGTGACAGTGTGTTCTCTGCTAGAGACAACAGGTGACCCACTTCCAAGGAGGGTAGTGAAGTAAGTGTAAGTAGAGAAATAGGTGACCCGAGTTGGGGTTACGGAATTGGTGTATTCTACAGTGTTGGGATGAGAAGGGTGTATTGTAGGGGGATGTTGATACTGGGCTGGAACTCTTGCGACGTGTGTTTCTATCCGGCGAGCTCCTCTTACAGGTTCGTAGTTCACGTAGCGAGTGCTTAAGTGATCTATGCATGTAGTACAGGCCACACGAACGCATGTTGGACACACGTGGTCATTGTAGTAATGAGTTACACGCGGTACAGCAGTGTATGGCTCTTGATTATAAACGTGGGTGACTGACGGTCGCCGAACTGTTGTAACTATAGGTACACGGGCAACATTAGTGACTGTCTCTTTTCTTGTTGTCACTAGAGCAGTTCCATCAGTATATCGAGTAGTGTGGTAGGTGTAGGTGGTGTGATGGGTTCGAGTGGGTCCCACAGGTGGATGAGTGTGGATAGCTACAACATCTGGGGTCCTCCTTTCAGTGATGGTAACACTGATGACTTGAGGGACTGTCTCATATCTCGTAGACACCACTTCCCTTCCTCCTACAAAACGTGTGGTGTAGTAAGTATACGTATTGTAGATGGTATCAGGTCCACAGCAATCGCCCTGGTGTATATGTCCTGTGGGTCTGTGTGTGTGAGTGTACGTATGCACGTGAGGTGGACGCGTTCTTGTAACACCAATATGCTGTTCAGGTGGTGGAATTACTGTAGAATCCACCTCTAGATGACTAGTGACTCTTGAACCGCCACCCGGTATAAGGATGGTGGTGAAATATGTGTAAGTAGTGTAATGTGTCACAGGGGTTGCAGCCACCCTCCGTCCATAAGCTTGGGCCTCCGCAACTTCCAAGTCGTCATCTACATATTTAACCTGACGTACTTTGCGAATTACCGGAGATGGTTCGTTCAAGGCACTAGTTTCTGTAGAGGGAAACAGAGTGAGGGTAGGTGAGGTTGTGTCTGTCTTCAGAGACTCCTCCAAAAAACTTGCAGCAACGGTGAGAGTGTCGTCCATGTTTTTATTACTAGAAGGAACAAGCGAAACCACTGTCGTGTGACTAGTAACAGAAGTCGTGCCATCACTGACTAGCGTAGTAAACAGAGTATAAGTCAAATACTCTGCTGTCGGAAGAGAAGGCTGAATAGATGCACTTTCATCCACTCCAACTGACAACCACGTCACAGAATTCCCTATACTGCTCTTCAAAACCGTGTCTGATACATCACTAGATGACTCTGGCAGCCCAGCAACTTCAGCGCTGCTTCTGCTGCTGATAGATAAAACTCCATTTTGAAGCGAGTGAGTTGACCGTAGGGTGTCGATTTCTTCTTGAATGCTGAAACTGCCTTGTATTGGTTTTTGTGACTGCTGTGACAAAGTACTGAGTTCTGCACTGTTTACATCGTCCCTTGTACTCTGCAAAAGCTCGTGATTTACTGCCGTCGATGATTTTAAATTTAGTATTGAGGAAACTTCAGAATTAGTAATCTGATGCTGAACGTTAAGAGATTCAGCACTCAACATTTGAGAGGATTCTAATGGAGATGTGAATAAGGAATTTAGGAAAGAAACTGGAAGAATTTTAGGAGTAATCAATGTCCTGAGATCCTCAATACTTGTAAGTTCCAGACCACAATTTTCAGAGTCACTGCATGATTTGTCTACTGACGAAACAAATGATTGACTAGTAGACGGGCCATCGTTCCCATATTCTACGCTAGAACGAGTGTCTTTGCTGCTTATTACGAAGGTGCTGTCACCTTGGACTAAGGTTGTATAGTAAGTGAGTGTCGTATAAAATGTTGTTGGCGTTGGATTTACGGAGGTCAAAAGGTCGAGTGTTTCGCTATTGGACAGTAGGCGATCGCTTGTTTGTATATCAGCAATAGTGATGTCTTCACCAGATGATTTAACTGCATCCATCGAAGGCAAAATAAATCCTGTAGTGATAAATACTTGACTTTTTGCATCGGGATCGATACTCGACGAGTCTTTAGTACTAGAGAGATGATCAGTTAAGAAAGTTGTATCATCAGTTTTGAAGCTGGACATGAGAACATTTTCCCTTTCTTCTATTTCCTTAACTATATTAGAAGCTATCATTCTCATGTTATCTTCTGAATTGGCACTAAATGTAGCTTCTGTTCTCGGGGAATCTTCAAGGATTTCTGTTGATCCAATAGGGGTAGTGGCAATCGAAGAAGTGTATTTTAGGGCAGCATCATCCAACGATGACTGCAAAAGCGGAACAGTAACATCGTTAGGTAAATGGATTTCATATTCAAAGCTAGACGTTACAGAACTTGATGAAACAGTCGTATCTGTGGTTGAAGGTAACACATCTAGCGAAACATCGGATGACGATACAACGTAAAAGATACTTGAGGTGCTTTGTACAATGTGTGCGTATGTGCCTCTGATGTACGTCCCTATAATGAGCGTAGTCCAATGAGTGGTTGCAGTTTCTTCAACTTTTATTCCTGTTATTGAACTCACTAAACCTGTGGGATATGGCAAGTGACTCACGCTGTTCGATGTTAACGATAGGGACACCGGCGTTTTATAATCTTCCATAACTTCAGATCTATGCTTACCAGATTCACTTTTCTTGCTTCGAATATGCTTTTCTGCTCTCATTTCATTTGGCACTTGTCTTTCACTTAATTTGGCAATTATTTCTTCTGTTTGATTGCTCTGTCCTTTAGATGTTGCTGTTTTTTCATTTTCGGGAATTTTGGCACTACTGAACGTTTGGCTTTGTCTAAATTTGGCTCCAGTACTATAAGTTGGCTTCAGTGGCACGACTTCTGGAGAGTATTCGATATGATCGCTGCTCACCACGGTTGAAGCTGTCTGGGATGGCATAAACACAATCTCTGTTCCAGAAACGGTTGTAGTAAACTCAACAAAGCCAAAAAGAGTCACTTTCTTTCTATTCTTACCGTCTTCCAAACTGTCTGTAGGCTTTGTCGATGCCACTTCTTGTCTGAAAGAGGACTCGTTAATTTTGTTATTCTCTCTTGTATCTATCCACAAAGAGGAAGGTGAAGTCTTTTTGGTAGGTGGGAATTCATTGTTAAAGTCATAAGACGAAACTCTCCGATCCAAAGTCCGTCCTTTACTTTCGGTCAGTGCGGATTTCTGGTTGTGATTATCATACACAAAAGTTCCTCCTGTATCTATTCGTCGTGCCTTTAAGGTCGAAAACTGTACGGCTCCGCCTTGTGCAGAAAGCAAATCCGGGTAAGCTGTGGCTGTGTTATCGCCAACAGAATGTACTTTCCCTATTCTACCCACTGTGTTGCTGTCGGCTTTGGCAATAACTGCTCCGTCCAACTCTCTGTGCGATGATAGTCGTGTTACAGGTTCTGTAAAACCATAACGAGTTCGTTTATTTGGCACAACTTTGAATGTACTAACTGTTTCATCCAAAGGTACATGAGTCCTCTCGGACTCCTGCATTACAAAGGATGGACTCAGTTCTCTAAAACGAATTGGTAAATTGTCAACTTTTACATCGACTATATCTGAAATATCCTTCGCTTCAAATTTCTTCTGGTGATCCTTAGAATCCAGTGAGCGCTTTTGATTTCCAAAAAAGACAGGTGAGTGTTCCGGTCCTAATGAGAAAGAATCGGATCCGTTTTTCTTAAATGAATGCTTAGCATGGGGAACTTCCGGTAACCACACAGCATTGAAACTAGGCAGGTTCAATTTCTGGTGTTTCTCTTCTGCTGTGGCTGTAATTTCTGAGCTAAGAGAAGAAACCGGCTCATTCACTGCTGTTTGGTAAATTTTGCCAGAACTCAGTGAGCCGAAACTTTCTGTTCCACTCTTTGTGTCAAACAGTCCTGGCATCATTCTTGTTTCAATTTTGTCCATGACTTTATCTGCATAATTTAAAGACTGAGAATCGTAATGACTATAAAACTTCTCATTTTCCTTCTTGTCATCAGGAATTTTCAAAGGTTCTTTAGGCACTTTTGAATCTTGTTCCGGAAGGGATGTCGGATCTTTATAGGTCCCATAAAATCGGCCGTTTTCTTCAGGAACTGTTTGATTTTGATTCTCTATTCTACTTTCACTGTCGGGATTAAAAATCTGTACGACTGCCGAGATGTCAGAAAATTCCTTAGAGCTAGATGTTGTAGGAACAATCGACCAACTACCCGTGCCGTCATCTGCCCAAGTGGATGTGAAAATACCATCAGAAACCTGATTAATATTAACTACAACCTAACTAACCTCATAATGTAATGCTATAAGGGTAGTTCAAATTAAATTGAAATATTGCGATGTGGCTCTATATAGAAGTTAAGAGCCGTGACTATTTCTTTGATTATACTAAGGTCCAATGAATCCAAATGTCACTAATGATTATTAATATAAGATTTAACTTATTGGGTTTCATTTCATTTTCTAAACACGTCCGTTAATGTTTAATTCGAACTTCCCTTCTTTACAACAAAAAAGCATAAGCCTTTAAAAAAGTCATTTTTCACCAGTTCTTAATAAAATACATATTTAGGCAATGATGAATTGAAAATATTGACTTTTAAAATATGGGCTTCAAAATAATATAATGGTTGAGCTGTAGATTTTGAATTTCACATGTAAACTATTCCATTTCTTTTAATTAAAAAAAATTCCTAAAGCAAATAACAATGCAATAATTATTCTGAAGTATTTTTGGATAAGGGCACCATATGCAAGAGTTAAATATTAATAATATCCTTATAAAATAGTGATAGTCCGTTCTATTCCGGGCTTAATACCCGTGTGCAAAATAATACAACACAAAGAATTAAAAGATTTAATTTTAATCAATAAATATTTAAATAATATAAAAATAATTTATTTAATCTTGGAGTTTAACAATCTAAGATAGATAACTTCAGATAGCAGCCTTTCTTCAGGTTCTGGAACTGACCGTCAGCCATGCAACATATCGTGCTCTATTTATAATGCTTCAATCTCAAAAAATTTCATGGTATTAATTCAAAAACCCGCAGAATTTCTTAAAGGCAAATAAAGGAGCCCCAATTTTGTTACGAAAAAAATAAATAAATAAAAAATAAAAATTGTGTATTGTTATAGATTTAGTTTTTTACATATTATAGGAAGGTTTTAAGTTACTTGAAATCACACTCTAAAATAAAAACTTAATTGAAAAACCAAGAGATTATTTAGAATTCTTATTAACCCATTAATTACATTTGTAAACATTCTTCTAATGCCGAAAAAAAATTACAAAAACTTTTATAAAATCCCTCGAAGTCATTGATTTAGAATAAAAATAGGATCTTTTATTATTATTATTTTTTTTTAATGAGATCCGTGGGCTCGTGAAGGCGAACTAAAATTATCATAAAATTGAAAGCTTAAAGCACCAAATGGTACATAGATAAAATATTCAGGAAATCGATATTTCTGTATAAAAATCTAATCTCTCGATGGATTATTAGTTAAATTTGTTATTTGTTAGACATATTCAGTTACAGAAGTCCGCATAAGACTCTTTTTTTTAAGTTTCATTTAGACATATCTGATTTAATATACACGGATTAATTTTAGTGTATTTTGTACAAATACAGTACAGGCTTACCCAGTTGAAATGCAACCCGGTTTGTTTGCGATACAAAAATAATTGTTGAAAACGAATATAGAATTTAAAACTGTCAGAATTTTCTTGACGTATCCATCTTACTCGTATTTGGAACAAATTCGCTCATTAAAAATTACAACGTAATGAATAGTGGATTCTAGGTACCGTTCTGTTTGGAAATGTAATATCGAATGTCTGTTGTCATTGAAAGAATGATTTGGATGCACAGTAATGTAGAAAAATAGACGTTCTTCTTCTCTAAAAAATCCCATATTACGCACTGCACAAAAAATGCTGTATGCTTCTCAAATACCACTGTTGTAAACTTGTCACAATGACACTGCTTTCTGTTGTCTAGATATATCTGCCTGTATTACTCGATACCGTGTATTAAAATTTATCTTGCTGTTATCGAAAGTGGCGTTTCAAAATATCAATACACACATATGAGAAAGAGGTTGCTGTTTTGACACTGGATAGGAGTTTAATCTATTAAGTTGTAACAGAAAGAGGGTTTGAAAGGTTTACCTTGTTCTTACGTGTTCACAGTCTTGCAGTTTTCATAGCCACATGTAGGTAATAAATTACGCTTGTCGTAGGTATGAGCCTACTACACATCAGAAATGCAGTACTGTATATGACTAACACTGTTATTAGATAGGTGTGTTATTAGAGTTATCAATTGCCTCTGCTGCTCGGTTCACAATGAAGAGCTTGTTTGACGAGTGGAGAGAGACTGACTTCTCTCCTTAGGATCAGTAGTTTAAAGTTAATGACAAAATTAGCTATTGAAATGGACACTTCAGTGTTTTCTTGACGTAAAAAGAAATTTATATCAGAAATTTTAAGTAGAACTAAAGACCTGCATCTCTAACAATGACTGTAAACATAAATAAATAAGAAACAGAAACGGTTGCTTTTTATTTTTACAGAAGTATTTAGCACCTGTGTCATGTAAGAAGGGATTGAATTAGTAACCCAAAGCCCTCGTGGGTAACACAGTTGGTGGAAAAGACCTAAGTTCGAGTTTTGTCGATGATGGGAGGAATTTTTATGGGCCTTTTCACAATGTGTGTGTGTGTGTGTGTGTGTCAGGCGAGGGTATAATGGGGTTTTTCTCCAGGGAAACTAGGGTTTTTCGTCCAGCAAACAGAAAATCGACCACATAACACGCAATTTACAGACAGTATACACGGAGCAATAGGGTCTTAGTCGCTGGTGCTCCTAAAACCGTACTACAACAACAACAAGCCAAAAAATTTATTTTACTCCAAAATAAATTCCTTTCCAGAAACTAAGATTGATCTGCATTAAACCCTTTATCGGATGTTTAAAATGAACCTTCTCGCTGTAACTGCTTTCAGTGCTAATACATAATGGAGTCATTCAAATGCTAAACTCTCTCTTTCTGTTTGTGTTGTTATGATAAATTACAAATATATTATATAACAGTTTGTTCGAGACATACCTGCTTGCCTTTTCCTTCGTTTCTCCACAGCTAGCAAATCTTGGAACTGAGTTTCCTCCGAACAAACATCTAAGGAACCTTTTGTGTCATCTGAAACATCATAGATTACATTTACATTCTGAACAGTACAAACAAATTAAATTCTGCAGTGCGCCCTGTCAATATGGATAAATAATTGATAATATTAAAAATTAAACTAAGTCTTTGATAATTATTCCGGTCTTCTGAATTAGTTCATTTGTTTCAAAGTAAGCAGTCCTCGAACAGAACCGTATCTACTGCTTGAGTAAAGTAAAGCAGAGGTGATCTCTAGTGTAAATTGTCGGAAACATTCAAACGATAATTTGATCGATTCTATCGATTGGCATACATCGGATTAGCAATCTGCTTTCAGCTAATTACTCCCCACAGTTGCCTGGGATTCATAACCAAATATAAAAGGGAAACGAGATAAATCGTTGTTGAAATGCCCCGCTGTATTTGCTTTTAATATGAATCAGAAGGGATGCCATATGACAGTTATTCTATCATTATTCTGCTTCGGTGCTGAGCTAAATTAACTACTTAAAGTGACAGATGTGCAAAGAAGTGGGACAAAATTTATGAAAGAGTAAAATGAAGTGAAGAAAGAAATTCTTCACTTCATATATAGATAGATAGGTTGGCAATTAAAGAAATGTCAGCTTAGGTTCGATATACGGCGAGCATCGTGTTCAGAGGTGAAGCTACAAATTCTGGATCCCGGGAATTTTCTAAAGCCCCTCCAGTGCTCTTTAACAACCACATAGTTTTAAATCTGCCTCCACATTTAGTTCTGCCCGTGATATAGTCCGTCCCGTGGTCAAATAAATGTTTAATTTCCCTCCTAAGCGTAAAAATTACGAGCGAAATCATTATACAATTTTTGCGTATGCTATACATACAGTGTGCATTTTATTTTGTACCGTTCATTCACATAGTTCCAACAGTAATTTGCACTCGGTGCTCACTTTATTAGATACCTTAATATTGTAGAACCCCAGTTTTTTTTTTTTTTTTTTTTTTTTGCCTGTTATGGACACCTGTAACATTCTGGCTGTGTATTGACCAATGCACACCGAATAGCATCATGTAGTTCCTATAGAGCGATGGAAGTGGCCCCGGATGTCCCTTTCAATGCCATTCCATTAATGTTCCTTGAACAATTGGATAAGATTTAACCATTGTGCATTAACCTGGGATGGATCTGGCTTGCAACGGTGCTTAAATATGTCCTACTGTTCAGGCGTTGGACCACGAGAGTTAAAGAGCCTCTGAACTACCAGAAAAACGTGGCCAAAAACAATTATTTCGTTCGGTGGAAGTGTCGTTGCAGAGCTGAAGCCTTTATTGGTTTATAATGCTGAAATTATCGGAGAAGTGAAAGGCCACAATAAATCCACTCTGCCTCTGATTTTGAAAATTAAACTTCAAGAATGGCTCGCTTTTATTTTCAAGTAGTGATTTAATTGATTTCTGCGCTGCTGAGGAGAAATGCTGCAAGAGAAATATTTTAAATCACAAGGCCTTGCTTATTCTTGATAATGCACCAGTCCATACCATACCTTGGCGAATCATCTGAACATGTCTCTCTCTCCTAACACAACTCTCTTGTTGCAGTCGATGTAAAAAAGGTGATCACTTCATTTAAATTTTATTTTTTAGGTCGCGCATTGAAACAACTGATTGTCTCAACCAGAGAAGATAAGATGGCGATAGTTAGACATTTGGCAGTGTTTCCACATAATGAAAGTGCTGAAAGGCATTTAAGCAACAACATGGAAAGAAGTTAAAACATCAAAATATGATTGGAGCTTGGCGAAAACTGTTGTCGAGTTTTAGTCAAAATTACCTTGGATCTGGGAACCGGCACATGATAGAAAAAGCGGAGATGCCAAAGATCTGGTTGGATAATATTGTGAGGGAGGCTGATGTAGTCGATTTATCAGAATCATATGGTAAAGATTTAACTTCCAAATGATTCCTTGACCTTGAAAATCAGAATGCAAAACAAGGTTGAATAAATACAAAAGTTGCAGTCTCAAATGATAACCAAGGACATGTCAGAAGCCTTTACCCATTTAGGCGCTGCAGTGACTGCCTTTGCTGAAGACATGCAAAGGAACAGCAGAGTTAACGGGGACGTAAAAAGCAAAAGAGTATGCAGGTCAAAAGACTCGTTTTTTAAACGACCTTAACAACTTGCACCTACAACAGAAGAATCTTCTATTGTCTGTGACCATTTAAAATAAAAACAACAAACAGAAATATTCATTCTTTTGTTTTTTTCCCATTGATTTCATTATATTCGTTCATCATTCTTTCGACGAACCAATGTCGTTAGGCGAAACATACCTGTAATAAATTCTCACAGAGAGCGTTACGTAACCCATCACCCTCTGTTCGCTTGTGCATAAGAACATAATAAACTACTGACTTCAATTATTAGTAGGTTATAAATAGATCTTTGCATTTTACACACACTATCACTGCCGATGCTGAGCTGATGCGTTGGCGTAGCCTCGAAAGCATCTCTCTCTCTCTCTCTCTCTCTCTCTCTCCCTCCCTCCCTCCCTCCCCCATGTAGGCGATGGTGTTGTCAGAAACTGTAAAACCTCATACTTATTCTTGTAATTTGTTACAGAATAAAACTATTTCCTTTTTCGTGCTATCATAATTTATTCTAAATAGGATTACTTTCGTAACCAGAGAAGCATCAATCATCACCACCTGAAGGTTCTTCTCCCTGTATTCCTTCCGACTATGAACCATTTCGCTTCCTTACCTCCGCTTCCTTACTGTTCCTCAACCCTCATTTCAACAAGACCGCCATAGCCAAGTTATTAGGTCTAGGATGAGAGTTTCGTTATTTTTTTGTCCAAGAAACTAGCGCTTTATCATCTCTGAAAACGGGCAACACAACCATCGAAAACCCATATGTAGACTAGATATACTTGACCGTTCACAACCTTAGTGGCCTTGATATTTATTCAAACAACCATCCAATATATTCATCTCAACACTGTATTTGTAGCTCCTCTGCCTATCAGCCGTCTTAATATAGAAAAGGAAGTTTATACTCCCACAAAACTACTCTCAGAAACTCTGGTTTTCCATCAAGCAAACAGGTAAAAAATACCAGACAGTTCAAACGATTTACAGACAATACATTGGCGCTTCCTATCTTTAGTTGTATTAGCATAAATCGAAAACAAGTACTTTAAAAGCAAACGTTTTCTTGTATAGGCCTATGTAGGCACGCTGTTACTTTATAGACAAATCCACAACTTCATGAATAATTTAAGATGCAAATAGCTACTACAAATATCAATTCAGCTTACTAGGATTAATCGGAAGACTCGTAGAATCCAATAAATACCTCGAAGCATTGAAATAGTCTAAATGAATAGAAAATGGCCTGATTCAAGCAGAATTAGACCCATTTTAAACTAATTCAATAATAGAAACAGATGTCACAGAAAGGAAAATGCGCTACTGTAGTTTCAAGAGAAAGAATAATGAACAAGGAAGTTTCGGAAGCCAGGTTTGGAAGTCTTATTGGTTGAGGAATATGATTATGGGCGATTGGAAGAATGCAAGTATTATATTGTCTTCCCACTTAATAATGCAAGATTTTTTCTTCTGAAAGTTCTTACAATAATCATTGGAAAAAAAGTTTAAAGAATGCTTTTAATTTATTTTTTTTAAAGGAGCTCTCGAAAGACGCTGTCAGATACTCATCATTACAAAAAATGCAGTTGCGAGAAAAATGAACTCATCTGCGAATTGTTAAAGGAACAAAGAATTGCTCCATCCTTACAACTACTATGAAGAAAATAAATAAAATCGATCCATTCATTACTGCTTTATTAATTCTTAGCACACACGGGACTCCCTGGAAGTTAATTCTTGCTGTACAGAATAGGCCCATTGTACGATACCATTTCCCGTTCAAAGTGTACGTGAAAAGGGAAGGATTTTTTTTTTTTTCTTTTTTCTCCCAGTGGAAGCGGCTGTGATGGTTTAAAGTTTGTTCGCAAGTTTATCGAACTGTTTTCTCTCAGCTAGATCAGAAGATTGTCACAGTTAATTAAGGGTAAAACATGAATTTTTTTACCGCTGTTGAGTTGATGATGTATTTCGTGAATGTCGCCAGTGGTAACTATATGAAGGGTACCTTCTCATAACCATGCACCAAACATGTAGCTTTTTTCCCCGGTTCGATCCATTGTTAAAAGTATAAAGAATCAATACTGACCTTCATCGGAACCATCGGCACAATCCCGAACGCCATCTTTAACATACTGGGAATCAACGCAGAGAGGCACCCCACACTTGCAGCTATGTTGACCAGGAAGGCAATCTGAAAGAATAAAATTGAAAATATATATACGGTATAAAGAAGAACTGTACGGCTGTATAGGACTATTAAAAATGCATCTATTACTTTCACACTGAGTGGAGAACATCCGGATCATGAGGAAATGAAAGATATGAGAAAAGCTAAAATCACTTCAAAACGTAGTCCCAGGATAAACTGACGTTTTGGCAGTACACACGCAAATGAAATACTGTCGAACTGTCCACTGAAGGGCCATAAAGACAGATAATCACGCAGACATGGCACAAAAAAAAATTAACGTGATAGATGGAATGAGGAACTGTACATTGTTGAAATCCCATTATGAGAACAACGATTCCTTGTGTGGCTTTAGGAGTATTGAGAAGAGAACCTCCTTCACAAAATGACTATTACAATATGTGAGAGGGGTTCGTGGAGGTTAGGTGTGATGGATAGAATTACAACTCGTGTTACGAAGATTGCATAAGGACTGTGTAAGGAGTAGATCTTACAAAATAAAACCGAAATAATTGTTTTGCTAAAATAAATCCAGGAAGGGCGATGGAAAGTGAGAATTAGCATTAATTCCCGAGTATTAAGTTAAAGATAGTAAGTATTAAGATTGGATATTTAGTTTTAATGTAAAAAAAGGTTAAAGTTGGAAGAACACTGGATTTAGTAATGGCCAGTTTTAGGCGTGGGAATTAAAATAGTGGCTAAATGGAGACAACTGGTTTCGAGTAATATAGCAGAGCTAACAGGGACAGCAGGACTAGGTAGAGGGTGCCATTTGAGAACAGGCGAGAAAGGGTTGCTGAGGGCAAGAACAATAGGACCGTAAAATGGGATTATGAAGCATCTCTTTTGATCTAAGCCACCGTTAGGAAGTAACAGGAAATTATTGGACGTCTAGTGTTCGCTTCAAAAGAAAACGGTAGCCCAGTGAATAGGTAAAGGAAACATAGAATTTACGACGTGCGTGCATGCAATGGTTCGTTCCAGTAATAGATTGTGGATATGAGTTCTCTTCTCGAATCTATTCGTCCTTTATTATATCCTAGCTTTTAATTCTTTCTCTCCAATTTATCTTTCCAGTACAGTTGAATGAACGTAAAAGTGAGTTACCGTTTTCTGATTTGTTGGAGAAATTGAAATTTTTGTTTGTCTGCAAATATACATTTTGATATCTATTTCGAAAATTTTGAACCTGCGGCTCAAATGCTTTGGGATTAGCTCATTGAAACCGAATAAATAAATGTTCAGTTTACAGCCAGAAATCAATTTTGATCCCTGGCTATAAATCAGTTATTTTCTCAAAATATTAATTTGGGAAAATGAGAAATCCAAAAGGAGTCGGTTGAAAAGAAACAGAGATAGTTAAGATTCATCGGTGCAGTATGCGTTGATGAATCTTCCACATTCATAGTTGGTCTGTTTAAATAAGTACCAAGGGAAAATTCTGCTTACCTTCGTCTGATCCGTCATCACAATCCTTCCATCCATCTTGTACCCTGTCTTGTGGAATGCATTGATTTCCTGTCTGGCACTGGAATTCCTTCGTTGTACACGCTTTAAAAGAAAAGAAGAGACAATTAAATTTACTTGGAAGCAGGTATTTCATAAAATTCATAGCTATGGAAATCCCAATAAAACTGAAATTGCTGTCATTTTTAAACTACATTATTTTGATCCGTCCTTGAGCATATTAAGACAGGCGTACCAGGACTCAGGTCAATTCAGTGCTGTGGAATTTCAACGATCATTAAAATATACGTTTCCCTTTAAAAAAAATCGGAGACATTTCGTTCAAGTTGCGTTATTTTATTAAATGAACGGGAGGTTTTTTCTTGTTTTTATTCTAGGAGGTAAAGAATATTTTTAGTTTGAAGAGGCAAGAGTAGTAGAAAATTCTGCATTAGATTTCTATTAGCCTTCTACTTAATTAACAGACTATTGTACATGAAAACGTTGAGAACAATACTATTACAAAATGACTTGGTTAGCTAAATGCTGAAAGAAAATATCTATATTTTAAATATGTATATAGTAGAATTTCATAAGTATCTCACAGTTTATGTATTTAAACATTTTTTTGTTTTGTTTTTATTTACATCTTTTTTACATTTTGCATTTTTTACATTTAATTACGTTTTTTTATTATTTTATGTATTTAAACATGATATTAAGCTTTATAATTATACTTTCGAGGATAATTCGGTTAATGGATGTATGATAATCACATGTTATCTATATTCTAACGTTCCTATAGAATCAATATTAATTAAGAATGGTTGGGAAAAAAATCATGAATACAGCACGGTACTAATTTTATATTACTAAACCAGACAAAGCATGTGAATTACACACCAGATGGCATAAAATATCAGTGACTTTTCAAAACATACACTTTGAAGTGATTCTATGAAGAGAAAACCATGAAATTGCGCAATTACTGAATGAACTCCAAGGATGCTTATCTGGACAAAAACCATCCTTGACCCCCTTTGTTTGGAAGCATTGTATTCTCGCAACCTTACGTATTAATCAACTAAGGCGTTTAAAATGAACAAGCTGGATTCACACCCACGGCATTAGGTGCTATAAAGGGTCGAGGATTGCGAGGAAGTTTCAGCAATGCTTGACAAAACACATGGACAGGTGCGCGTACCAAGTGACCTTGAATGTTCCATCACCTCTACCGGATGAAGCTCGAGGTCACTTCAAGGATAATTCCAACAGAATAGAAATTTCTAAGCAGGTGAACTCGGTTTCTTGGCATTACGAAATTTGCTCATTATGTCTTCTACATTCATAGTTGAGTGCGAAAGGGCATGACAGAAGCACTACAGGACACACTAATAATGGACACGAATTCGCACCTAGGGTTTTATTATAAACATTTACAGATGCAGTGACAGTTCACGAGACAGAAAAAGAAGTACAGATCATTTAGGATATTTTCATATAAAAAATGCATGAAGTCTTTTTATCTCTCGAATATTTAGTCTACTTTCATTTATTTCTAAAGGCTGTCGCTGACATGCTCCTACCTGAACTATAAACCGAGCTTTCCACTGGTTTCCTGAACTGGGCCAAGGATAGCCGGTGCATGAATAAAGTAAAAATATTCGCCTTCTAGTCGACGTTGCAGTTTCAGGCAGTCAAGCTGTTATTGCAGATTTTGATTGTACACATTTTGGTGATATGCAAATATACTGTTATGTCCAGGGTAGACCATAATCTGTGCACCTTTGGAAAATTTCTGAACTCTCTCTTTTTAAATATTATTAGCATTTAGTGAATTAATTAAATATTATATTTAATAAATACATATTACATTAATAATATTAGCCCTTCACCAACACGGCAGCATCTCTCAAAGAGGCTCGATCAGAACAAATAATTCTAGTAATTTTCTAAGGTCAAAGTAGCCGCTCTAATCCTATGCCCTCTCCCCCAAAGAATAATCCTAGGTGCGCGCGCATAATAATAATAAATCTTTCTTTATACTCTCGCATAACCCTTTAAGTCGAAGAAATTCACAACCGATCATTTTGACAAGAATACAGGGTTACTGTATTTAGGAGTTAAGTGGACCGAAATATTCCTTTTAGTTATATTGTCATTAATAGCAGATTAAACTTTCTGGCTGGGCGACATCATTTGTTTGAAAGTAGCGCAACTCTTTATGAAGGTAAAGTTTGTCCTGCTCTGATCATTGAGAACGTTGCAAAAAACATGGTAGGACAGTATGTGCTTCCTAATACTGTATAATAATATCACTGTGATTTAATTTTATCATTAATTAAATAAATTCATTATTTCAACATGCTCTAACCCACGCGATTTTAGAATTCAATATGTTATGGCACCCATTGGATTCTAAAAATTCTTCATGAAGGGGAAAAAAAAAAAAAAAAAAAAACAGCTGGCCGCCTGTTTTCTCGACATGAAATCCTCATTCTATAAAATCTCCATTTCAGAAATTTTACGCATTCTACAACGGTATTTGAACATCCAAGGAAATCTAAAATCATCAACACCCTTTCTAAACTGACCATCGCGCAAAACCAACAGTTGCATTGTTGTTTAATACCACACATCCAAATTAGAAATTTTTGTACACCTACAAGGGGGCATTTTCTCCGCACTGCTCTTTGAATTCACACCAGAATCTTTCTTATTCATTAATGTCGACTTCTCATCCTATGCCGATGACATTAAGCTTTATTCCATATCAGTTGATGCCCACATCATTCCTATAGTTCAGAAAGGGATCAGTAAAAAGCTACATTATTTCGAAGTACGCAACTCCAGTATCTGGAGTTGTGCACGTTCATCCAAGATAACGCCTCCCCAGACGAGAACACCTCGACCGCCATATCGATCTCTTTCAGTGATGTTTGCGGGGTGATACCGTGTGCCAACGTCTCGCCAGATTAGCCGACGTCCAGAATCGCTGCTGAGACTGAATCTACTCTCATCAGTAAAGAGTACCTTAAAGATTTTGTGGTTGTAACCTTTAGAAATAGTGTTGGTCCTTAAGTTTTGCACACCAGTGTAGCAGCAACCTACTATAACGGGAAGTTGTAAAATAAGGTAGAATGTATAGGCACCTTTTGACTATGGGAATAATATGAGAGAGGGTTGTTTTTTTGTTTTTGATAGATGCAGAATAAATTTGCTTCGTGTATCAGTATTCAGTTTTTAATAGCAGTGTTAGTTAGAATTAATAGATTGGCAATTTGATTATACGATGTTCGGTACCGGACTTGTTTTTTTCCCCCCGCTACTGGACGTTAAAATTTAGTTTTATGAAAGAAATTCTTAACAGCGGAAAAGAAATCACGCTTTAAAAATTGTTAATCTTTTAATAGTACAAGTTCAATACCAATCTGGAGTGAATAAAAAAGGAAATTTTATGGAAAGCCAGATTTCTCATTAACAAATTATTATTATTATTTTTTAATATTTTTTCCGTAGGACGATTGTAGTTTGTATGAGTTAAATAAATACTTTTTAGCTTATATCAGATCGTCACTTCTGCATCTTAATTAACCGGTTATAAGGCGGCAAGAAAGGCAATGTTTAAAGTTGATGCGAAGAAACCGATTGCTTACATAATAATTCTAATTCTGAATATAATTTAATGAACAACTTATTAAAAAAAAAAAACTTTTAAAATTCTCTTTTTATCCAAGAAGAGCATTAATTAGGTAGTTAAAGTCTTTCAAGCATACGTATTGTTTTTTTTTTTTTTTTTCTTTCGGACGCCATTAAAATGAGAACCTGAGTCTTTGATGTATCCGATTAGTTTCTCTCTGTAATGCACGATTTCATTGGTTGTTGAATAATTGGACAGTAAGTCCACGGTTCGAGAGTGGTTACATGATTTTTAATAAATCAATTCAGTTTGTACGAAATATAAAAAATATGAAAATAATATGTAAAGTGATATGAATTCCGTTTGATCACAGCAATACACTATACAAATGAACATACCAAGAAGCGTTTTATATGCAGATTAAACGTACAGTATAACATATTAATGTATCCACGTGTACGACCTGTCTTAAACAATAAAAATGTAAAAATTATGATCTTTGGTAGTACAAAATACGTAAGTTTTTATTAGAAGACGAAATGCACGAGGCATAATTTCGTATGGGTTTTAGGTAATTAACTATATAATATCGGTGTAGATACACCATAGTTTACCCATAAATTTGAACTACGTATGTAGTGTAAAAGACATCGTTTTAATTGTATCTCATATTGTGGGTGCCTTCACGAGATAGCTGGTATTGCACTACTACGCAACTGTGATGGCATTTTCAATTCCAGGGTACCTGCCCACTCACTGATGACGAAGCCCACTAGCTTTGAAACGATCGTCTGGGTGTTGGTATCCAGTGAAAATAAATAACAGTAGTCTTCTCTACTAGAGAAGCGTTATTTATTCGAAGTAGTGCAATACCAGCTATCTCGTTGTGAAGGCACCCACAATGTGAGATACAATTAAAACGATGCCTTTTACACTACATACGTAGTTCAAATTTATGCGTAAACTATGGTGTATCTACACCGATATTATATAGTAAGTTTTTATAGAAAATTTTATTTTAAATCTTTTATACATGTATAAAATATACTTATTTCTTTTATTCAAACTGAAGTAGTATTTCAATTTTGGAAAAGTATTTTTCCAAAATTGAAATACTACTATAGTATTTCAAGTATACTATACTATATAATTTACTATATAAATTATATAGTATAGTATACTTAGTATAGAAAAGTATACTATATAATTTGAAAACAGCATTTCAAAATTTTCGTCTTTTTCGGTAAGGTGGGAATGTCTAATATTATTGGGTGTGTTAGCGTTTCTGGGCTTTGTCTTGCTGTTGTCTGTGTTACTAACATACGTTATTTTTTAATCTCTTCGTCATAATTGACTTAATCCAACAGTAGTTAACGAATTGCTATCGTTGATATTGCTACTAATGCAAGCTTTTCTTCCATGGTAACTGCTGCCATCGACGGTTGCCATGGTGAATGACAACTTTCAGAGAAGTCATGCTGTTTGAATAGCTTCACTTTGTGAACACATTGTGCCTTTGAAAAATACTAGTTCCAAGGAGAGTATATACTCGGATAACCCCCCCCCCCATCCCAATTTCAAGTGAAA
The DNA here is from genome assembly GCF_048544385.1 of Mastigoproctus giganteus. Taxonomy (NCBI): domain Eukaryota; kingdom Metazoa; phylum Arthropoda; class Arachnida; order Uropygi; family Thelyphonidae; genus Mastigoproctus; species Mastigoproctus giganteus. Next base: position 63,072,096 of record NC_143575.1, read on the forward strand.
GAGCTTTGTGTGTGTGTGTGTGTATATATATATATATATATATATATATATATTATTTATTTTTTTTTTTTTTGCTCTACTTTGAAGATATTGGAAAATTCTAAGAGAGTCGTGTTTCTTAAGCAAAAACTTACGATGAGATGTACTACGAAATTATTTTTAATTAAAATATATTTACAATTTTAATTTCAATAAGTAGTAACCGTTAATATTTTGTAAAAGAAAAAAAAAGAAAGATTCCAAAATTTTTATCTTTATGATCAGTTAATTATGTAGTGGAAGCAAGAACTACTATTTCATTAGCACCTCATTAGTATTAATCTCATCACACGTCTAAGAAAAGATGAAAATCCGCGGAATGAAAGAAAAGTTTTTAACTTCCTTCGCAAATCTATCAAGTTGATATTGGCATCAGTATGTCTGTCCGCGTATAATAGCTTCACTCCTAATGAACGGACAGTGAAATTTTACATTTGGCTTTTTTAGAAAGTTTTGTGGAATCCCAGATTTCATTAAAATCCAACAAATATGAATATGACAGTTGGGCTTCTTTTCGTATCACTAGTTGTCCGTATACCGTACCGTAATTAGTCGAAGAGATGGAAATTCTGTTTGTGGCAGTGCAATTATCGAAAGAATGATCCGCAACATGTGAACACACTAAAGTTCTGTTTAAACAATCCAGGAATTAAAGCAGCTTTTTTCTGAAAAGGTCGTTTCTTGTTAACATTAAATAATAAATTATTACTGTTTGTTTATTCGATCAATCACAGAAAATTCGTAAATTACGTTTATTTCAATTTTTTATTGAAATAAACTTTTTTTTATTAAATAAAAATATTACGTTATTGAGGTAGCTTTTATATATGGTTATTTAATAAATTATTAATTAATTTGCGAAAAATAATTAGTCATTTACTTTTCTTTTCTGTTATTTCAAAAAATAGAAATAGATTTAATTAATTTATTTGGAAAAATTAAAAGAAAAAAAATATATATATAGAATCGAAAACGCCCTGGTGTAAAAAATGTGAATCATATAATAGGGGATACAAAGGTTAACTGTTTTCAATATATTAATAAAATAATGGTTTCCAATAGAAGAATAAACCATTTAACTTGCAGTAATAATTGTTATTTCTTCAATTTAAATGCAGCTTTTCCCACTACATGTGCTACTTTAAAAATAAACATGATCGACCTGCCACAATATTTTAAAATTGTATCTCTATTTAAAATGAAATATGCTAATTGTAGACTTATAATATTTATTATAAAAACACATTAGGTAAGTAAATACATAAAGCTTTAAAAAATAATCAGTAAATATTTAATGAGATTTCTGGCATTTGTATTTTGTGGAAAATTATGTTTTTATTTCTACTCTCCACCGTTTACATTACTACCTCTGTTTTAAACTACGTTGTTCGTAAGGTCCTTAACTTAGAAATCTTTTGAAAAGGTGGCAACATTACTTCTTATGGATTGTTTCAAATTCATGTGTATATATAATGCTTTCTGATCATTTTCTCTATAAAATTAACGTTATATGAACCTCTATATGCAGTGTAGGACGTGCATTTAAGGAGTAATTAGTTTAATTTTTTCCATTTAATAATTTTTATAACTGCAGAAATATTATTTAATTAAGCTAAGTTGACTAATAAATGGAAGGTTTCCATTTCTGTGAACTATTGTGGAATTGCAATCGATGTTTACTAATCGTACTTTAACTTCCTCGTAAATTCTACTATCTGAAGGAGTGCCGTTATTTGATTCTTTGCCAACGGGCCGGTTCTTCTCGTTTTATTGCCTTAGGAGTATGAACTCTGTTAGTTAAGGGGCCAAGAAACGACACACTTGCAGATTGGGTAGAGGTAAACTACGATCCGGTATCTTCATCGAGTAAAAGACTTGCGTACTCCTATTTATGAAGACATTTCAGAAAAGGAACTGCGCTCACTGCCGTCAGATGGCACTCTAATCAGCATTATCTAACTGTTGTTTTGTATACTGTATTGTAGATTTGAGGTTACCATCAAAACACTGTACTCGCATAGTAGGGTTGGTCCTTGCCGGTGGAGCATATGATATTTGTCATCTACATTTAAGCTTATCACAGTGGAATTAAGTTCGCGGACCATAAGATAATCTGCTGTTTTTAAGGGCTAGCTTGAAACTAGAGTAATTAAATGGTACAATTAGAGGGCTTAGTGTTAGACAACCTTAACTACAAAATTGCATTTTTGTTTTGAGACAACTTTAGTTTACCTTTATACAAGTAACAATGCATATCGTGTCATAGAAATGTATTTCTTTAGTAGTTTACACATTAGCTTGGGCTATAAGCACATTTCCGGTAAACTAAGAAAATTTCAAATGACTTTTTCTTGGTTAATTACAAAAATGGTTGCTACAAAATGATTTTGTAGTTAACATTGTCTGACACTAAACCTTCGAATTGTTACACAGTACTGCTTATGCTGGAGTGTACCACATAGTAAGTAATAATCTCATAGATACAAATGAGCATCGTAATAAAATGTAATATATTTAAAAATATATTAAAAAAGGTGATAATCTCAGAATACTAATTAAATCATTAAAAAAAATCTTACGAGTATCTAAAATAAATTCTGCATTCGGATGATTTCTGCTTAGCGTATCCCATTTAAATTTCTCTCTATTTGCCTATATTTCATCACATTTCTTTCTTCTCGTATGCAGCTGCTGCGAAGTCCGCTTGGAAAGAAGCCATTCAGCTGCTGAGCCCGCCCAGAGGGACGTTAGCATCAAACTAGGTATTTATCGTCCCCTCTACACTATCATTATTTATTTCACTGCAGTTAACTTTTTCACCCCTCTTTGTCAAGATTATTTCTCCAGTTGTACTTCCTTATTTCTCACTCTCCCAACTCACACACACACTTTTCACGTGCCAAAATATCGATTTAATGGATGCACCGCATAAATTATAGTATGAAAGGTAATACTACAGCAGGGCACCCCTGCAGAAGCTTTCCCTTAAATACGCGCAACCCCTGTGTTCAGGAAGGCATTATGGACTTCATAACGTTTTAGGATACAAGACAAATATCTTCCGAGAGTGCATCATCCGCGGAGACCTCTGCCTCATTCATTACACAATAGACGCTCCTTATAATTATTGACAATACACTTCACGGGTTAAAACGAAGCTCCCTTCCCCAGTTCAGTGGCCTCTTTGGTATCCCACCTATAGCTGCAACCAAACAACCCAAATGCTTATACACCCACAGAGGCCATTAACAGCTGAACTTAAGTTTAACTCGTACAGTGTTCTCTGCATGCAGGCAATTTACATTTTATAGAAACTTTCATAAAAGTAAGGGTTTGGCATTTATTTAAAGATTCCTACTCATTTGTGTGTGCGTGTGTAGGAATTTTAAACAAATTTCTTCCACTCAGCTTTAATAGAGAGAGAGAGAGAGAGAGAGAGAGAGAGAGAGAGAGAGAGAGAGAGAGAGAGAGAGAGAACTACTTGGCGTCTGTGCAAAGACAAATGCCTTTTTATATAAATGTACAGAACTATCCCAAAACTTGTGCTCCCGTCTGTAAAGTAGGATTGTTACTATAGAATAATACCGACACACACACATGGACTAATTATTTATCTTGATTTCGAATATTTTATGTTATCCTTCATTTTCATGAGGTGGATTCATCTTCAATCATCTTAAATTTTTAGGTTACTTTGTGGAGACATTCGACAATAAAACTCCACAATATGGAGTGTTAGTAAAGAAATTTCGTGATCAGTATATGAAAAACAAAAAGAAATAACAATAATTTAAGATCTTTAAGACAGTTGGCCTTCCCTTTACATTCCTAGATGAAGTTCTAATTAGTGGCAGAGAGGTCTAACATTTCTTGTGTATATATGTTAGCATGTCACTAGTGAAAATGTAAACCCTTATCTCTGACTGAAGAATTTTAAATGACAACCACACGTGTCATGTTTCCAATTCAGCCTTGACCTTCATCCGTTAGGTTATTTAATGATTTAAGGAAGTAAGAAAATCCCGGAGGTGCTATTGGTCCCAGATGGACGGATGATTACGTGTATACTAAACTGGAATTCTACCTTGATGCAAGTCTCACCTTGACAATAGGGTCAGGTATTTGCTGACACTAGAAAATAGCTGCCGAGTATACGCATAACAGTATTGTGGTAGTGATTTTAAAAAAAAATAAAGAAACAGAAAACTTTCAGATGTATCCTAAACCGGCTCTTCCAGTTTCTCTCCCACTCTCTGAAGCCATAGAATTACCCCATCCACCATCTGCATATGAGAAAAACACATTTATTACTAACCTACCATTCTCAGACTGACCAAATCTCTGTTTATAAATTCCTTTTATTACAACTTTTAATTGTTAAGTGTGGTGATCTCAACTTCTTTTTTAGCCCCTAAAATGTAATATGTAATACATTTTAGGTATCCTGAGGGATACCTAAAATGTATTACTTTTTTAGCCACAAGTTATTTGTGTATTTTGTACTTCAACTGTTTAGAGGTGTATTAAAAATAATACCATCTACATTGAAATTACAAATAATGACGTCATAAATCGAAGGTAAAATATTGTACAATTAAAATTAATAGAATATTATTTACGAAAACTTTACATTCTTTTGAATAAATGCTATATTTTTTATTATTTTAAGAATTGTTAATAGGACGATTTTCCATCGGACCATAGACGGAACAAAGAGTGACCTAAAAACTTGCGTATCATGTCGGAAGCGGTATATCTATGATATGTTAATTGTTTCTGCAGTCTTTGTATCTTTATTTCGAACCGGAATAAATGTGAAAAGCAACGACTGTAACATGAACTAAAAGCTGTGGATAATCGGGTCGATAGTCATTCTGGAATCGTACTACCACGACAGTTGGTGTTAAACTAGCCGATAGAATCTTCACTGGTGTACAACGACATTTAAAAACTTTACAGATCATTACTTGCGTATTACGCTAAGTAAACGTGAACTTTCTTCATTTCCTCATCAGTTCAGGTAAGAATAAAAAAAATTGGGGAAAAAAATGGAATCCACTAGCCCAAATACTTCAACTTAATCATTGGCTTTACATTCCGATGTATTTTCTTTCCAGTTAACCATAAAAAAGTGAATGATGTGATGTAATGCTAAGGTAATCAAACCATTCTCAGAGTTCTTATTGGAGCACAGGTTTCTACCGTTCACTTCCGGGGTCTATAAAGGCTCTCGAACTTACAAGTCTTTTAATTAAATTATAGGAAAATAATTTTAGATAGAGTAGTAGGTAATACAATGAACATAATGAAGTTAAATTCCAAACAAGCTTTCTTTTTCTTTCTTTAAATAATGACGGGGAGTTGACTTCGGTCTGCTTCTGCTTGATACGTCTTCCACGTCTGTTTGGATATATCGTATACATATAATCTTATTCTAAGATTATATGTATACGATATATATTCAAAGCGGAATTGTATAGGAATATTTATTTATTTTATTATTATGTTATTTATTTATATATTTTTTTTTGCATACATGTTGGTGGTATTTAGTATTGGTATTATAATATGGTTAAATGATGCAACGAAGCTGGCTTCTTCTGCATCTGCCAAAAAATAAATAAAATAATAATGAATTAAATTTTGTCACTCATATCTTCTCCTTCGCCAAAAAGTACCTATCCAATTCCGCTTTGAACTTAACTAAACTCTCCCCCTCGACCACTGTTGCATGCAATTCATTTTAATGGTCTACAACACCCTGCCCGAAAATAAACTTAATGAGACCCAACCTTCTGTTACTTCGCAAAATTTTGTATTTCTCTCTCCTGGTTCTTTTCTGTTCCGCCAGTTGGTTTTACTGACACTTCATTTTCTCCCTAGATGTCTATTCCCAGCTTTTCAGTTTGCACTTTCTAAGCCATTCTTCATATGGACATCGATTAGAATCCTTTACCAGTGTCGTTGCTCTTCTCTAGAAGTTCTGTCCTTCAAGTGTAGCCTCCGGATCTGAACACAATATTCTAAATGCGGTCTCACCACCGTCTTGTACAAGGTGTGATGACATCCTTACCCATACTTGGGAAGGTTCTATAAATCTTAGACAGGACACGATGTCTTCCTAGCCACCTGTTTACGTTGCGTAGAAAAATTTCCTATCTGAGTGAATCATAACCTTTAGTCTTTTTCGTCCTGGACAACTCTTAAGTCTACTTCCCCTAGCTTGTAAGTAATTAAACAAACTGTATCAGATATTGTGAAAAGGCAAGGTGTTAAGCTTAAATAATTATAGACAATCTATTCTTCGTGCTCACAGCAGAACAAACTCTACCTTCACAACGATTTGCACTGATATTGCACCAATTTAAATTAGATTTCATATCCAAATAGCCAGAGCAGTAGCTTCCAGTACAAGCATGGGCATAGCATAAAGGTCCATGAAGACGGGGAAGCCATATGTGTGTCCCCATAATAATAATAATTAGGGGGTTGCTCGCTTTGCTCGCCAACCGCCGCGCACGCCTTTCTACGTAAAATGTAGAAGTATGCCGGAGTAAATTGAATCTTTTCTACGTAAAAGACACCTGTCGAAACGCGCTGATGTTCTTCCTCACCCTTTTTACTCCCATCCCTCAGCTATCTGCCTCACTCGTGATGCTTCTTCTTTTTCTTCTTTTGTTCTCCGTCAGATAGCTCAGGCGACCTCTGATGGAGATCAGCCAAAGTACTGTGGACAGCCTGGCTCGCTTCCCAGTGGCGATGGCGGGCAACGTGGAGTCCTACTAGTGGCCCTGTGGCCAAGAAGTCACCACAAATAACAGACCCCAACACTAAACCACAGATGCAACACACAGCACCTTTCTGGCTTTAACAGAGGTTCTGTATTCATCACAAGAGTACTGATGGTACAGATGTAGGAAACCACAAGTGGTGCCTTACCCAAACACTATGCCACTATGATCGATATCTAATCAAAAAATGACCCATGTAATTGTTTACTTGTGAATTTGTAGTGATGTAATTGCCACGCCCACTTGTACACGTGTCCCGCGTCCCTCTTCTCTTATTGGCTAGCCCACCACATGTCATTCTCAAGGTTGAATAAATATCACTATGTAATTATTTGCCTGCGTTTACATAGGCAACTTAGGAAAAGGCCTTTTGCTTCGGGTTCCATAATGAATGAGGAATATTGTTGCATCCGAAACAGCAGGACTAAAATATTTACAGACTGTACAAAATACAAAACTATTTACAAATATACAAACTATATCTGGTCCCTTCATCAGCTGACATTACAATGGAACATCAAATGATGCCGTGCGTGGTATATATTACAGAGTTGAAGCACGTGCACAAGGTTGGTGAACGTTGTGGATGCAGTTGTCTTTCAATGGAAGACAATGAAATTATTTACCTGCGCATTTGTAGTGACGTAATTGCCCCGCCCTCTCCTCCCATTGGTTCGAATAAATATCACTAGGAGGAAAACTTTTTTTTTAATGTATAGAAAGATAATAATAATCGACATTACACAATGTGGCCTTTTTGCTAATTCTTATACAACCCCTATAAATATCCTTTATACTTCTCCAAAGTTCTCGCTGTTTCCTCATTATTCTATGGAATATCACCATACCAATACCAAATTTTGTCCTGCTTCATCACAAACTACCCGAATATCACTAGGTTTTCTACGTGTTCTGTTAATTTTGTCGAGCAGTGTACTACTACTTACGATTATTACGAATGATTTGGCTTAACCCATTCGATTTTGCCAAATGAAAATGTCAAATTATTAAAAATAACAGTACGTTACTCACCACATATTTTATGATAAGAAACATAAACAGGTACTAAAAAGTTATTAACGAATATTTTTAGTAATTCAAAGAAAGATAAGAATGTTAAGCGGTTTTGTAATAATAATTATTGCTACTGAGAAATAAATATAAATCAAATAAATTAAGTTAAATTTTAGATAAAAAAAGTTATTTGTAGAAAGTTTCAATTCGGTTTGAGAGATTACTTACCCTTAAAAAAAAATTGTATTAGAGGATTTTAATATATCTTTTAAACGCAAAAACAGAGGATTCGCGACTTTTTGAGACTTTCTTCTTTAGATTATTCATTTATACATCAAAGCTATTTATGTTTGCAAAACTGAAAATATTATATTCTAAAATATAAACTCATATATAGTACTGGAGAGTTTCATGTTTCAAATCGTATCAACAAGATGTGCCACCGGTCGCGTGACAAAGCCCCAATAAGATGGCGCATTCTGTAAGGTGCATATTATATATCGTTGTAAACAGGGATCGACTTCTACTTCACGGTCGCCATGGCGACTAGCATTTGACGGGGTCAGTGAGGCGGCTGGGAGATTGAAGTGCCAATTACTTGTTTTGCGATCTTGTGGTCTGTATTTTGCAAGGATTGTTGCGACTTTCGGCAAAGGTGTAGTACGACGGACTCTGAGTACAGGGGCCAGCATTATTTTATGGAACCAGTTATATTGGTTAAAGGAACGTGACGTAGAATAATAAATGAATCGCTCATATATAACTTCTGTTAGGGTCGTGTGAAAATTAAAGTTAAAATTGGATAAACTCTACAAGAAAAAAATATGGCTGTGTCGGTGTGATCAGTAATAAATAAATAAATTTTGAAAACTTAAAATTGACTATATATATATATCACACTCACTCATTAAATTCCAACGCTTACGTTAGCCTGTCTTGTGACGGAAGGTGAAGTGATGTTGGGCATTTTTCCAGATTTGTTTCTTTGGCATATGCAATTCGATTGTGAAATATATAAACTATAATTGCTAAAGGGTTTCTACGTACCAATTTAAAGTTCACAGAAACTGTTCCAAACAGTATCCAGAATATGGATAGTGGCTCACTTTGAAACTGAAGATGGTATTTTTAGAGATTAGCTTCCAGTATATCTCAATTGCCCTTTCTGAAATTTTTGGAGAGGAACAAGTACGTAAGCCCTCAGGATATATGCATATATCGAGGGAGGATCAAAAACTGTAAATAACTCACGGAGGGGGAGACACTTGAAAGTTATTTCCTCATTGCCTACTCGCTGTATAAGTGAAAACGTAAATAGTCTTAACATGAAGTAAGGTCTTTAAACAGCGTGGTGTACAATGGGTTGAGTCTTTTTAGGACGTGGCTTTAAACTCTTGATGATGAAAGCAATACTGCAAACAGAATAAGGATGGCGATGAACTCGTAAATGGATTCTTTAGCTTCAAAATATGAAAACATCCCTGTCTTCGCAATCATTCAGAATTTTAACATTGAATCGTAATCAATAATTATTTTGCTGATAATATGTTATCCCATCGGGGCCGTGTTAAGGTGAAAGAGACCATATTTAGGCGCCAGTTCTCAGGTGTGGCAAAATGATAGTATTAATAGGGCTTTTACCGGTAGCGTAGTGCTTATAAACACCATACTTGTGGAAAAGGCTCGGGTTTGAATCTCGTCAACGACGCGAGCAATTTTTATGGACTTTTTTCACAACGTAGCCAGGAGAAGCTTCTTCTGGAAACTTGGATTTTTCGTTCGGTAAACGGCAAATCGAACACGCGCAATTTGCAGACAATATATACGGCGGCCTCCGTAGCCGAGTGGTTAGGAGCGGGAGTGTAGTAGCACTCGCTCTTTGAGTAGACCCTGACTGCTAAATAAATACGGTCGATTTGTCAACGTGACAGATTATCGTCCTTTACCCTCAACATGAATCGTTGAGGAGGCTTCCATCCTGCAGTGGATTGATAATGACTGCAGTTTCCTTATATATATATATATATATATATATATTCATATTTGTGGTATTCAAATTATTATTACTTCCTTGCAGGAAAATGAATGGCTAGAAGCAAGCACTATTCTACAAAACGTCATGGGACATTTGTAGTTAGATTATTATTATTATTTTTTAAAAAATAAAGTTGTAGAGGACGGTTTCAAATGTAACACTGTTCAGATTGGTGGGCAAACACGTATAGGAGTCTTGTGGCCACTCACTCGCAGTTCAAATTCAGATTCTCTGAGGTCTATTGGAATAATCCTTATCCTCATTGCTTTTTTGGGCTCGGTGCCACCTCTGTATTTCAACTTCTTTAACGCGTAAATTGCTAAGTGGAGACTTTTATTTCTGAACAATAACACGCACAGACATTTTCCCCACATGACATCCGTCTAATTTCACCCCAGGGACTCACATCTGGTGAGTATGGGCTTGACACACCCAGGGTTCTGAGCTGTATATCATCATTCTTCTCTTTCTTGGTGATTCCCTTCTACTTCTGACTCTCTCTCTCTCTCTCTCTCTCTCTCTCTCAGGGTAACTTGGGAATTTTTTTTTTTTTTTTTTTTTGGCTTGTGTACAGCATAAGCCTCAGGCTTCCTGGCGCCATATCGCTAATAATAATAATTTCCATTCCCCTTAGAAACTGTTAGCTCTTTCATCCGCTCATTTCTGGTTACAATCACCTTTATAGACCAAAATATTCGCATATGTCCAATAACACAATTTCCTGTAATCAGAGGGGTACCCCACAATCTCTGGTAAGATAGTATACATAACTGACTTGTAATATATTCATACACGTGAGAGTAGAGATGTATCATGAATTGGTATGTTAACGTTAACTTTTTCATGTTTTTTTTGTTTTTTTTTTATATGAAATCCTCATTTCTTTTCCCTTACAACAAAGGATCCTTTTCTGTTTCCTGTATAATCCTAGTGTGATTTCGACTACGGATCTTCCATTAACGATGTATGCCGTACTACTGACAACAACAACAAAAAAAATTAAATAAAGAGGGTATCACTACCGTGATAAAGCTGTTTTCGTTCTTTTTCCCCTAACGTTATGGAGGACCCACCTTCTTGGGAAAAACTATCTTCCACCAAGAAGAATTCGAAGATTACCAACATGGATGTGTACCTGCTCTTTCAAAGTCACCTTGGAGTCTATTACGTGTGTCGAGAGCGGTCCCTGACTCTGGCGCAAGAATTTCACCTGATAGCATCAAGTTGACTACGCAACCCATAATTACCGAGCATCCCCGAAGTTGGGTGGAAAGAACTAAGCCATGATTTGGTTATGGAAGGGGTAATAAGAGCATCGCTGCCGGCATCCTTTCGCACGCTGTAGGTCACCAGAGTACAAAGAAACAGAAAGAACTCTAAAAACGTGTTTGTGTAAGTTTATCGGTCATTCCTCTGATGCATTAAGATAATTTAGGTTTCCGAGTAAACTGAATATCACGTGATTCACTTTCAGATTCTCGCCTTCGGAATATTGCATAGGAATGCAATAATAATAGAAGATGTTTCCTCAAGTGTATGTCATCTGTATAAAAACACAATATTTACAGGCATTGTTTCATAGTTCAATGACTATCCGAATATCCTCACTTTGAGTGTTTTTTTCCCTGCGTTTTTTCAATGATTCAGCATCTGGTGTTACTGTTTGTAACTTTAGTAATGAATAATAATAGCTTTAAATACTTCATAATGCACTTCCCAATGTTACTTTCAAGCATATTCCAGTAATGCGATTAGATTAGAAAGCGTAAAATTGTTCGTTCTAAAGAAAATGAAGTTAATTTATTTTACGAGTATAACGAGCCAACATAGAAAAGGCATTTAATATGAATTAAAATATTGCTATTGATATATAAATCATATAGAAACTTAGAATCCGACACACGTTTATATGACTTTTTATTCTTATTTTGGACCCTGGAATACGTCCCAGAATTTTATTCGTATATTTTTGAACATCCTGAATATATTATTTATTTATTATTTTTCTTTCGATCTATGAAATTAGTAAGCACGATGAAGAGCTATTTATTTTAACAGTACTTTTGAATGTGTATCATAAATGTATTTTGAATTTTGAGAGTGATCAATGAGGATAATTTAAATTTGATCCGGACACTACTGGCTGCGGTTTTCTGTAATGTGAGAGGCGTTATTAATATATTTCTTGGAGAAAAGGCGCGCCTTCGGTGCTGCCTACTAGTGTGGTGTCCTGGGGAATTTTACCAAACTGTACAGGGAAAACGTCGTGACTTAGTTGAGACAAGGAGTGTTTACACCAGGAAAATCTCATGCATGTGGGTTTCACAACTCTGAAAGACATATGTTGATAGGTACTGTTCCCCTATCCCTGTAGTCTCGACCCCCCCACCCAACCTCACACGGTCTCCATGTGTAGCTACCGTGTTTCTGGTCCTCTGAAGTAGCTTCTCGGAGAATACACATTTCACATTAGCGTCGAAGTAAAGAATTGAGGCGCGTTGTTGTCAACGGCTTCAGTCTATAGAATTCCTTGAGTCAGGCATCAAAACGGTTCCATACCGTTGACAGCTATGCCTGACGAACGTAGGGGACTTTATTAATATTTATGACGATATCACATAGCTCTGTGCACTCGCGATCTGTGTGCGAATCAGATAAATTATTACTCCTAAATGTCAAGGCTAAAAGGAAAAATAATGTTATCGAAGGTAAAGATCAAATTATCTCAAGTGTACAAGACTGGTTACAAAATTCTCCAGTATAACAGAAATATTTCTGTCAACATTACAAAATTCTCCATGGCCAGTATAACAAAAGTATTTCTGTTAACGAAGGATGGAACAAAAGATGAAATAAGAGAAAAACAGTAAAAAAAAAATTCCATTGCATCCCTATCACTTTAATAAGGTAGGTTAATAACAAAATCAAAATTCTTGCGCTATATCTGGATTAGATTTCGATCACCGAGAGATTCTGTTTTCACTGAACACCAAAGGCCAAGTATTCGACCGTATGGCTTGGGCATATGTTCATCTCAGAGACAAATACCTTTATCCAAGGTTCTGCCTAAGTTGCTGTTATCTTTTTAAAATTCTATAGCGTCGTCAGAATATGTGAATCCGCTATACATTTAAAAATCTGAGACCCCTCCAGGACGGCTGTTTCGAAGCGTACTGACGTTTCATCAGCTGGCTTGTTGTCTTTACTGCTTTGAAATATCACCGACTTCTATACGATTAATAATGGTTAATTAACAATGGTAAGTTATTTTGAACTTAATTTTTCTGTATAAAAGTTCTACAAAAATAAATATACTAAAGTTTCTATTGATTACAAAAAAATTATGAGGTAGGTTCTGGAAAGAGATTACTTTAAAATATGCGCAGTAGAAATAAATTGGTTATGCATTGTATTGCGTGCTTGCGTTTCCCTTTGATTTCAGTAAATTATTTTCTTCAAACTAGGAAAACCCCACGGAAATCTTTTCAATTTTGGAACTACTCATGTTTAAATGAATCAATCATGCACCCAGTATATTCGTTACTGCCTAGTTTCTTCAGTTTATATAAAACATTAAAAATAATAAATATAAAAATTAAAGAGATATAATAAATAATGAAAAGTAATAAAAATAAATTTAAATAAAAATAATTTAAATTCACTAAAAGTATCGACTAATTTGACGTTAATTTATCGATTATTTTAATTCAGGATTGGAAATGCTAATCGGGTAAAATAAATAATAAATAGCTTATTAATGCACGCATAAAAAATTTAACCGTAATTAATGACTATATTAAAACCTTAAAAAAATCCAATTTTACTAAATTGCTCAAAATATGATTTAGAAATCATTTAATATTTAAGACTATCTTAAAATACATTACACTTGTCACGATCAAAACAATAAAAAAGAAAACTACTCTTAGATTCAATACAACAGAAGCACGATAAAGAGAGCCATTACACTCCCATCATATATAGACAATAACGGTCAAGTATCGTTGAAATAAATAACAGTGAAACAAGGTTCTAATTTCCTTCTTGTGTCCTGGTTATTTCACGAACCAAACATCAAAAGTACACGAGAAATCTAAGAGTTTTATCACGCAGAATTAAAAGAAACAATAAACAAATGTAAGTGATCTCTGTGTCTGTTCCACTTAGTGCTTGCCGTCACTGGGGCGTATCTATTCACGACCCACACGTGTGGTAACCCCAGTGTCACCCATTATTCATTTCCTACAGTACCGGCTGGACATTAAGGCTGCAGTGATTCCGATATGATTTAGGACACGACCGTTTCTCAGTCCCCACTAAAGAAAATTGGTAGATTAGCCCGGCGACTGTGTCTTTTGTTGTATGCCGGAAGGGGACAGTACCGAGACGATTAGAATTATTTACATAAAATAACTCTTGCCATGGTCACTCATGCGTACGGACAATACTAAAGCAATCATAAATGCGGAGACGTCAAAGCCCCCCCCCCTTCCCTCCACAAAAAATGAAATATATACAGCAATCTTTATTAACATATTAAGGAAAAAAACAGAATGGCATTTTGTTTTAATATGAAAACGTTTTCAGAAAAAGAAAATTTCCTATTTTCTTTAATCTAGTGCCGAATTATGGATGGAAGGCCTAGTAATAGTTTCAGTATGAGATTAGGCGCATCTGTTTTGTTCGCTGTTAATTTTGCAAGTGGTAATCCACCTCCTTAGGAGTCTAATGATTACAGGATAGATATAGAGATGGTAGGAGTCTGACGTGTTATCCCATTTAAACATCTAAGGACCCAGTGTTCAGTGCTAATCAGCATCTGAATGAGCAACAGATAATCAACAAATACCAATTCTAATTACCATCCACTTTAAACTAAAAAATTCGATGTGTGCAAATAAAAAAGTACAACTTTTAATAAAGAGGCGTGGGAATAAGTTACTGTTTATTTTATACTACATCAACATAAAAATATTTTATTGTATTAAATGTCAAGCGTCTTTAGCAGCAATATGGAAGAATTAAAAAAAAAAAAGTGAAAAAAAATTTTCTAATTTTTAATTTTTTTTAGAAACTTTTCTGAACTTGAAAACTAGCCACATACCCATATTATGGGAGCTCCCAGAAAAACTAGACTTAAACATTCCTATTTTCTTTAATTTAGTGCCCAATTATTTAAAAAAAAAAATCCACATTGTGTAACCTCCAAAATAATGCACAACTTTCATCGCTGAAGATTCTGGAGTTTTCTTAGCTGGGGTTGCCTTCCCTCCGTCTTTTATAAACTGTTTTTCACATTGATAGATAGTACACATCAAGATGAGCATCTGGCCATGCAAACACAGCCTCATCCAAGAACAATCCATTGGAATTAACCGTCTACCTTTGTGTGGTAGCAGTGAGGAATTATCGGTAACCATTTTCAACTCAATTAGTTTCAGTTCGAATTGCTAGTCATACAAAATAGCCTTGGACAAGAACAAAACAATTTGCGGTTATAATATGTCCGCTATGAAATATTAATGAAATTCAAAGTTGCTATCAGCTTATGTAGAATGTCTGCTGTTTTGTGAATAAATAATAAGTCAAGCAGTATCATGCCCAAGAGCAGAAGACTGAAATGTAGACTAGGGTACGTTCTACGTTTCAACATAATATACACTCACGGTCCAAAAAATTGGAAATATTTTTCATATGGCGTTGTTGTTAGGTTTTAGGAGCATTAGCGACTAAGACCGTATTGCTCCTTATATAATGTCTGTAAATTGCGTGTGTTCTCTGGTCGATTTGATGTTTTTCTGGACGAAAAGTTTCCTGGAGAAAAAACCATGCTACCCTCGCCTAAGACCGACTAACTCAGCGACTTTGTGAAAAAAGCTCATAAAAATTCCTGTCGTCATTGACGGGACTGGAACTCCGGTTTTTTTCCATCCGGTATGGGGAGTACGGCGATTCTACCAAATGTGCTACCCACGAGGGCACATATGGCGTCAATAGATAATTAAATATACGGTATGCGAATGGAAGTTATCACTTGATCTAATCACAAAGTCCCTTGGTATCAAATAAATACTGTACGCTTTTCTGGGTATTCTTAGTCGAACTGGTCGTGGGGAAGACAGGTAATCTTTCCGAGTTTTAGAAGGGTGTTATTGTTGGAGCACGTTTATCAGGAGCCACAATTTAGAAACAAACGAAATCACTGGAGTGTCGAAAGCAACCATCTCAAAAGTATTCAATCATTGGAAGACAAAAGGAGAATGCAGCTCTAAAAGGAAGAAATTCGATAGAAAGTTTGCACTCTAAAGCGAATTGTGCATCTGAATAGCGGGTCCAGTGTGCAGCAAATGACTGAAAAATTCAATTTAGGCAAGGAAAGACGCATTTTGAACCGAACTATGTGGCGGAAGTTTAATTTGGATTTTATTGTCGTGTATCTTTACGAAAACCACTTCTTTCTGTAAAAAATGGAAAGAGTCGACTGGAATGAATGGTGCTGCCAACGCTAAGACTGGACTGTAGATCAGTTGAAGAAGGTCATGCGGTCTGATGAGTCACAATTTACACTTGTTTGCACCAACGGTAGGGTAAAGTGTGGCACGAACCTCAAGAAGACATGCATCCAGACTCTTTTGTCCACTACTCAGGCGGCTGGCGGTGGTATCATAGCATGGAGTGTGTTCTTCTGGTATGGATTGGTTCCGCTCATACCGTTAGAAGGTCGCATTACCTCTAGTGAACATCTTTCTGTCATATAGGACGAAATTTCCCCCGAAGTTCTTCATTTTTATTCGGATTGCCAGCAATTCTTTCAAGACGACAACGTAACTATCGACTGTGCAAAAATTGTATCTGGCTGGTTCGAGGAGAATTTCCAAAGCATTCCCAAGATTTTCAATACCTGCCCTAGCCTAATTCCTCCAGATCTGAATTCAGTGAGAATGTCTGGAATATGTTGGAAAGGGCACCTCGGTCGACCACAATCAACTAATCATACAAATACGTGAATTGCGCATTTCATATGTGAATTACATGTATCATAAATTTAAATTGATATAAAAATAGTGGATGAACATTTTAAATTCTCAGTGTTCTCGAAAAAAAAAAAAAAATTCAGTTGAAATCGTTACGATCGATATTTGGCATAGTAAGCTCAATGAAGCAAAGAATCATTGGGTGGAATTACAAGCACAGACAGCCGCGTAGGTTGTATGTGTGGTGGTATGTAGGAGTTCGCATTGTTAGTTTTTCAAGTTTTCTTAACCCGCCTTCAATGACTGGGAGGTTGGAATTCCTGAATCATTATTCTTAAAGCGGTTTTCCCACCTTTA
Source organism: Mastigoproctus giganteus (assembly GCF_048544385.1). Lineage (NCBI taxonomy): Eukaryota > Metazoa > Arthropoda > Arachnida > Uropygi > Thelyphonidae > Mastigoproctus > Mastigoproctus giganteus. Next base: position 63,089,306 of record NC_143575.1, read on the forward strand.
AATTCTCTTTTCTGTCCTTCCTTAAAAACAAGACAAACGCCAGTAAATTCTCCAACATCCTGTAAAGAATAGGACATTGAAGTATTGATGGCAGGACCTAGAATGAAGGCAGGAACACGGTAACACTGTTCCGGTTCGTAATACGCATTTTGTATACGCTTTAACTGCCTTTTGTACGTATTATTCTGAAGAGGGTTCAGTTTCGTAAAAGCGGTCTTCGAGCCCTGATTGATGGTATAAAGAAATTACGTAACGCCTTCTGTTGAACCTTTTATACACTCGCCATTCAATTTTTTTTCTTTTTCAATGTGTTATTCAGCTATATTTCTCCCATCCATTATATTAACCGAAACATATCCTTGTATTTTCTAAATAAAGACGTGAAGAAAGATGTACAAGGGAAGACTACAATTGCTAACTTGCAAAGAAATTAAGCTATCATTTATATAAGCTACTTAAATTATCATTGACCAGTGGATCGCCCTGATAGTACTTCAATTAATGTAAAAAATGGAATATTTAGCAATTTCGTAGAAAGGATAAAAAATAGAAGCTGCATTCTCTTTTCATAATTATCTATCCTAGCTTACTTGGAAAGATCCTGAAACCTCATCAGCGGGCGTATCATTTAGACATAGATATAGATGTAGGTGTTTGTTTTTAGGGGCTGTAATAGGTGTGGCTCTACTCTTTCGGGTGGCTTTCTCTGTCACAGTTTACTTTACGGTACCGCCCAAGGTAAATTGTTTTTGTGGCCCTTTCGTTCCTGCCTTCTCATGTCCTAAATGACTCGTAGTTGAATGCACTTGACTCACTGTGTCTCAGTATGTAGTGAATATTTGCGTCATTCGAATTTGAATACCACAGGGGGTTAAGACTCGTTTTGCGGGATGTAAAACCCCACTTTCCAGATACACAAACCGTAAAACCTTTGCCTGAAACTGATTAACTCGGTCACAATATGAAAAGGTTGCCCCCGTCCTGAACATACTAATCAGGACTTTCCTATATGATGTCCAAGTACTTCAGTTCTAGACATTGTGCTAATCACCCAGGCAATATATGAGAGATTAAACTTTAAAAGCTCACGTAGTGAAACTGCTTCTCTAAACTTCAATATATTTTAAAGTGTAATACGTAGTTGATACCAGAGTACTTTGGCTTGTCTGTTTTAAGCTTGGGTGTATTGAACAAGAGAAACGAATCAAGATTTAGGTTGCAAAATGAAATCTCATTTTGCAACCTAAATCTTGCACGTTTAAACTTGAGCCACCGATATTTTGGAGATTAGCACTTTCTTTTAATGAACTCTGAATGTTTTAAACACTGACTGCGCCAATTTTGAAGACTGTCCAAGATGTCAATCACTGCAATGGTTTTGTTGGTCAACCATATCCATGCAATCTTTGTAAATTTAGTTACACCTCTGGTTTATTTCAACGTCCTTAACGGCAGAAGCACCATATGGCACATTTGCCACCAACTTAAATAAAAAATAAATAAATAGGAATAGAAATTGACAACTTATAGCCAATTAATTCGTCTAAAAATTACCGAGTTTAGGATTTCATGCCACTGTTCTTTCCACCGAGTGGAAAAGGCCTAGTTTGAGTTACGACTTGATAGAAGAAACTTTAATATGTTTTTTTTTATGTACATTGACCGAGTTTTGTCATGTTAGTAGAGGGATGCATGTTGTTACCTGTCGTAAATTTGAGTTTTTCATTCCGCAAATTATGCAAACCCATCTTATAATACACACAATTTTACACACGAGTACTAACACCTTATGTCCATTGTACTAATTCTAAAATCCCAACCCAAACCTCAACTGTATAATTCTCCTTTCTTTATCCAAACAAGCTTCATTCTAGAAAATTCTAGAAGCTTAGCAATAAACGTTATTCATCTACAACCGATTCCAAAATTAAATGCTTTGCAAGCAGCTTCACTTGAGTTTAATGACAATCTTTTACTATACACCTAACTGGATAATTGCACACTTAGTTGGAAGGGGGCAAAAAACCGGCCGGAATTACATCCTTCATAAGTTCACATAAATGGCTCAAGTATTCAAGAAGCCTTAGGCTTCTTGATTCCTTATTCAGAACGCAACGAGTTCACGACCCCCTCCCCCAGGGACACAGTACTTATCTATGGAGCAACAGAGCTTTAGTGACGCCTAACCCTAGAGGCCATGCCAGCTAATGCCGTTCCTCATCCGACTTTCCGGATGATAAAGAAGAAACTAAGTCCTGGAGGAGAATCACTGCGTCTGCAAGAAAAAAAAAAAGAATAAATATAAAGAGTCAATACATGTCCTGAGCCGGCCCCTGACCTGTATGATCAGCGCTAGAACTCGATTTCCTTGAGCTGACCCGGGCAGTTTTGTGCTTCGTACCAAACATGGACTGGATAACCTTTATTTCAACATTAAACAGACACAGAACACCGTTAGCAGGTGCGTTTTTCATCTAATAGCTGCTGCTATCTAACTCGTCTAATGGGATTTTACCTTTACCGTTATTAAGTGTGACGTCATTATGTAAGAAGTAATTTAAGCTTATTGAATCAGTGCAGTTTAAACAAAAATGATTACTGGATGAAAAATGATTATGATTGCTGTTTAAGACATTAGGGAAAATAAATACTATAGATATATTTTTTTGACGTGTGTAGGAAGTTAAGATCGCTGTTTACTAGCTGGAATTTTTCCTTCATATCTTCTTCAGGAAGAGACTAGTCCAGGATCACACAGATCCGGAGTTAATTACTGCGCCGCCTTTCTCTCGTACAGTCACCTTCATCGGCTCCGGGTTTGTTCGTCTCATCGATCTTAAAACTTCTGAATATTGCAGTGGCTTTGTTACGACCTTAATTACGTATTATTATCAGGTACCGCGTTCTTTCGAGCTGAACTTCCTTGTTTGCAACGTGAGATTTTCAAAAGCGTAACATTACATTGAGAACTCAACTTGCAGGAAAATATTCCTTCAGAGGGGATTACTGTTGTATTCCAATCGCGACCCACTGCTTTTAAACATTCGGTCGTGTTATTTACGCCGCAAACAGTTAACGCAGTTATGCAAATGTGATGTATAAACATCGATTCGCAAAAGACTGGGTATTTGCTCATTCGTCTAAGAGAATCCAACAGCTATTGATTATACGGGTTTGTTGGTGTAGCCACAACAAATTAAAATATTCGACATAAAGTTTCATCGTTTTTAATTTCTCTTTGCTTTACACAAAGTCCGAAATCAATTTCTAAACGTCTGATGCTCCTGAAATGCTTGATAGTGTGAGACGTCAGTTATCCAAACTAATTTGGGGAACGGACCAGTTCAGGAAGATTTCGCTTCACAAAATTTTGCTTGCTCTTTTGCAGACTTTACTTTGCTCTCCTTAAAATATTTGATAAATTTCTCAAGGCTATCTTCCAGAAGTAGTGGAAATAAATAGATTTGACGTAAAATTTAGTTAGGAGTATACATACTTCTATACATTTAATCTCCACGATGGCGCACCACTCTTTTGGAATCTCTGCTCTGGTAGAAATTTGTCTCACAATAATATGAACAATTCCTCATTAGAGTAACATTTCTCGTCTTCCACGCGAATTTCACACAAGCATAGATTTAAACATCAACAAACACTTTCCAACGCCATCATTAATTAATCAGTATAATAATAGAAACATGCAAATGGGACTCATAGTATTAAAAGAGAATAAGATTTCATAGTTGTGTCTTACCACCTTATTGCTAGAGGAGTGAATATGTCCAGAGTTCATGCTGTAAATGTGTTTTTTTTGTTAAAATATGTAAAATATGTAAATAAAATATGACTGATGTAAAAAAAAAAATAAATACTCCGAGATGGCCACATAGGGTAAGAGAAGTTAACAAGATAAATAATACAAGTACATTACCGTATTTAGCAATTACGTGAGTTTTATTTACGTTTTTTTTTTTTTTTTAATCAAACGCGTGTGGTCAGTATGAGGTACTGCTGTACCTCATACTGACCACTCGGCTGTCAGGCTTATACTCCAGTAAGATCATTTTTATTGCAGTTTGTCCAACACACTAATAATAATATATTTAATATCTAAATGTATATGGCGTTCTTTAACGCCATATACATTTAGATGGGTACACGTTCACCGACTACTTTTGGCTTGACTGAGAAACAGAAAAGGCCGAAATTAATAGAAAGCTGAAAATATAGAACCATTGAAATAATTTGGATAAGTATAACATTTATATGTAGTAATGCCAGCAGTATCGTCAACTATTTAAACATTTTCTTGGGAGGGGAGAACAAGGAACTACCCTCTCCCGGGCGGGGGTAGCTTCTGTAGGAGAGAACCTTGAAAGTTCAATGCCCCAAAAACGGGGTATTTAAATTTCAAGAAACGCGATGTGTAGTTGTCTCTAACTTCGTATGTGTTCTACGGTCGATTTTAGGTCTGTGAGGAGAAACCGGAGTACCCGGGGAAAACCTCACTCCACGGCCTGAGATCGACGAACTCAGCACCGAGCGGAAGAAGGCAGGAAAAATTCCTGAATACCTTCTGCTGGATTCGAACCCAGGCCCTTCCACTCGGCAAACAAGCACGCTACAACTGCGCTACCGTGGACCACGCGTACAGCGAGCGCAAGTGCAGTTATATTCTTTACAGTTTCCCCGTATTAGTGGGATCGTTGTAGGTAAGCGAGTCATTGTGCTGCTACAACCAAAACAATTTAAAATTGAGAAACTGAAATATCATTAATTAAAATGTGCTAATTCTTTTACTCTTCGATTATGTAATTTTAAAGATTTATAATAAACATTGAAAATGTAAAACTTCTTGAATGCAGCATGGAATCTTTTCATCATGTTCCATATCTTTTGTATGATTTTTTTCTTAGTGTGTGTGTGTGTGTGTCACGAACTCTAATCTATTTCACGAAAACGGGTTAATAATCATGAAATTGTTCATTTGTTTGGTTCTGGTGAATCTTGATATTTGCTCTAAATTCCGCTTTGATGTTCACATTTTTATATATGCGATTTTGTGATGAGTTTGTCTAAGTGTAACCTTACAACCACTGCTCTGCATGCAGAAATATACAATGTTGCCAAAATGTGGTGCTGTACGAATTTCGTATGATTATCAAAACAGATTGTTCATGCGTGTCCTTAGTACATTTATATTAAATTATTACTATCTGTTTATTCACCTTAGGTCAATCCTTGAACAGCCAGTGGGCTAGGAGGGTGTACAAATATATATGTTTTATATACAGCGTACAATTTTATTTTATACAAATTTTCGATATTTAAAATAATGACATTGATTAGAAAATTATATTTACTTAATAGCAGTAACGATTAACTTTAAAATGAAATTGTAATTATATATGCAGCTTGACCTACATTTCATTTAATTTCTGTAAATGTCATTACAATTTGTTTAGCTTTTACAATATATTATTTACATTTCTTTACATTCCAAATCACCATAAATGGTGATTGGTCCAGATCTCGTCCATAATTTGGCTTCTGTTTGCTTTATTTTCTCCAAACTTATTTGGATCTATAGAGAAGATGTTGAATCGTGTTACACGGGAACATTCTATTTAAGGAGCCCAGGGTAGTGAGCTTCATCCTAAGTGGACGTTTCTCGCTCTGGTGGTTTCTATTGCTTGCTTTTGGGAGTGAGATAATATCCTCTATCGATGGGGCATCAATCTGACGGGTTGGCGGCTTAGATAATGTGGACAGATTTTTTTTGACAGCAGTGAGCTTCCAGGAGGCCCCCCAGACGGTTCAGCCACCGCAGAATCCAGTATTCCATTGTAATAAGAGTTGAAAATGGCCGCTTCCAAGCGTGCACGTGTGTGTGACAGCTCCGTAAATTGTGACCTGGCTTACTAGTTTAAAGTTAGCGCCATACTCTGGATTTGTGTTGGATCAAAGCCATTAAGGAACTGGAACACCTCGGTGAGTTTTGTTTTAACTTTCTTTGGGAAGAAGTGAGATTCTGTTTGCGTTATTTATCCAACGCTAACGACAATGGGTCTGCCGTTAAAAGCGCCATTGTCTTAGAATTGGAGAGAGTGACCACGTGACAACATACTGTCACCACGCCTGAATCACACTTATAGACCGGGGATTAGTGCCCCCCTGTGTGCTGCTGTAGCGTGGGATTGTGCTCCTTCACTCTATGACCTTGTAAACAACACAGTGAAGTAAATAAGTAAGTTCTCCCCCTACCAATAGTCATTGCACGGGCGAGCTACAACTTTTCTTCCGTGCTCCCACACCGAAATAACTATAAAATCTTGTGATCGGCGTCAACCAAACTGCACCGTTTCAGTACTCCTGTTTGAATTGACTAATTTGAAGAATGCTTAAAACTTAAGTCTCCCGCAGGATTCTCTGATCGCTAAGCCTAATTAGTTTTTAAAATTCATAACTTTCCATAGAATTCGACTAAAAATCTACAAAACATCTCAAAATTCATATAAAATTAAAATCTTTAAGACCATAATGAATTCGGATCGACCGAATGAGCCATTGGATACTTTTCCTACGTTGCCTTCTTCCTCTCAAGTTGATGAGGATAGAGACTCTATTAATAGAATAAGTGCTATAAGTAAAGAAACCAGGATACAAACTTCTAGGCTTGATCCGATGTCATCTAAGGAGAAGATTCCTCCACTTCCTCCTGTGGATCAGGATGTTGTTTCTATGGAGGCTTTGTCTGAAGTTACAGACCAATCTTTGACAAATCCTGTTATTAGTGTCCACATGCATCAAGTTTTTACTCTCAGGTCTGCTCTATCTGGCATTATATCCGATGGTGGTAGACTCACCAAGCAAGTAACCACAGAAATCCAAAACATCTGGTCTGCCATGGAACAGATTCTATCTAATGTAATTATGGAGAATGAACGCCTCAAGGCAAAACTGGAAGAAAAAGATTCTCAAATGGACAAACTTTTACAAAATTCTGGTAAATCAGAAGACATTCAACCCATGCCAGCTGTGCCTACATCATCTTATGCTCAGGCTACTCAGCTATATACTACGGCGCATAAAATGAATACCAAAGGTATTTCAGGTAAATCTATACCACAACCAACTCAAAAGAACCCCAACGAGGAAAGACCACAGGATCAACCTTTGGACCCCACCCTACCAGAAGGTACGCTACAGGCAAAAACAGTGTACCTCAAAACGGCACTAGAAACTATATTTAAAGACTACCCCAATAGAGTATCGAGTGGAGTTCGGTCCCATATCGTTACCATATTTAATAAATTAGAAGTGTTACTGACAGAAACCTATCTCAACAGCGAGAAAGCGACGGCTAAACTTCAAGCCTACATGGAGTGTGGGGCAAACAAAATGCTACAGCGTGCGCCCACATACGGGGAAACGCTGAGGAAACAACCAAATACAACGGAAAATCCACAAATAAAATGCCAATCAGCCTCAAGGAAAACCCTGCTACCTACCCCCAACATTGTTGTCCTGAGACCGCTTACCACAAATGATGATACCTCCAGCGAAAGTATCAAGACACAATTCATTCAGGAACTAGCTAATGATTTAAAGACAACAAGAATTAAAACAATAAGGAAAACCAGGAACCCGGGCATAGTCGTGGAGACCGAAACCAAAGAGGAAGCTACCGAAATAATAACCAACCCCAAGATAACTAACATTGGGTTAAAAGCGGAGGAACCAAAAAGGAAAGGACCCTCCATAAAAATCTATGGCCTGGATGCCAGTATGACACAAGAAAACCTAGCCTCAGAAATATACGCCAGGAACCTACAGAGATCCCTACCGGAAACCGACATCAAAGAGCAAGTAATGCCTAGATTCGCCATAAAACCGGCGACAGGAAACACAAGGAACTGGGTTGTCGAGCTCAGTCCCGCAGCGTGGCAGATCCTAGCAAAACAAACGCGGATCTTCATCAACTGGAGCAGCCACAGATTCCACGAACATATAGTAGTTCCAAAATGTTACAGATGCTGCAAGTTTGGCCACACTACCCACACTTGCAGCCAAAACATCCCAACCTGTGGCCACTGCGCCGACAAAGGCCATGACTACAAGGACTGCCCAAAGAAAGATGAGGAACCAACATGTGCCAACTGTAAGAGTCAGAAGTTGGACGCTTCACACTCAGTTCGTGACAACAAATGTCCTATTTACGTCAAAAACAAGAGTTTAAACCAAGCCAGAATCAATTATGGCAGCACACCATAACCACTATAATACCACAAAAATCAAATTCATCCAACTGAATGCACAACGGGCAAGGGCCGTAGCTGACCAAGTCAGGCTCAAGGCCGATGAAATTAATGCAGATGTAATCATATTACAAGAACCGTATACCCACTCCAAACTAGTCAGAGGGTACCCCCTCAACTACAAACTAATACAAGCAGATGATACTACCCCGTGGGCTGCAATCCTAATTAGAAATCCCGACATCACTGCAACCAAAGTCTCCCACCTGTGCACGGACTGGGCGGCCTGCGCCCAAATTATCACCGCGCTAGGTGCCCTATACATAATCTCGCTATATTGCAGACCTGGTGAAGACATAACCACAGCCACCAGATACCTCCAACATGCTACCAACTTACTAAGAGGGGAAAGAATTATCATTGGAATGGATGCAAATTGTAGATCACCAGCCTGGCACAGCCATACCCCTGACAGGCAAGGTACTAGGAATGGCCAGAGACTGGAGGAATTTATTACGAGTTCATCTATCGTAGTCCTCAATAAACCAAACCAGCTGCCAACTTTTTGCAACCTCCGTTGGGAGGCTACAATAGATGTCTCTCTTGCCACTCGAAACATAGCAGGAAACATCACAGACTGGGTGGTCCAGGATGCCTGGACCACTTCAGACCATAGGGCCCTGACATTCCAACTCAACAGGAACCTAAATCGACAACCGCCAGCAGAAAGAATGCCCCAACGCTATGCATTGCAAACTGCAAACTGGGACCTGTTCCAGAAAACCCTCACAGACAACAAAAACAGAAAGATGCAAGAAATCAACACAGCTGAGAACCCTGATGAACTCCAGAAGATCATCACCGAAATTATAACAGTGGCTGCAAACACCTCAATCAAACGGAGACGGCCCAAACCTGGTGCTGTACCTTGGTGGAACCAAGAACTTCAACAGCTTCGCAAGGACGTCCAGACCAAAAGGACAAACTTCCAAAAGGCAAGAAGAACTTGGCCTGAGCAGGAGGTGGACGCGCTCAGAAATCTGTATAGAGAAGCACGAAATGCTTATACTGCCCTCATAAGGAAAAATAAAAAGGAAACCTGGGAGAGACTAGTAGCAAACTCAGGGAACACTGACCCCTGGGGTGTTGTGTACAAGGTTGTCACAAAAAAGCTCCCCAGAGGTGAAGTGCTTACAACCACTGTCACGCCCCAAGGAGAAGAAACCTGTTCCTGGGAGGCATCAATAAACAATATATTAGATGTCACCTTTCATCCCCACAAAGACCCACAAACGGAGGAGCAGATCCAGACCTGTAGGGAAAATGATAAGTACGGAACAGATAATGCAGAACCGCGATTCACTACGGATGAGCTCATCCTGGCGGCTTCACGTATAGCAGCGAAAAAATGCCCAGGTCCAGACCTCTTGGAGCCGGAAATAATCAAAAAAGTCATAGAAATAGAACCGGAACTCTTGCTCCAGCTCTTTAACCTATGCCTCACAGTGGGAGCATACCCGCAAGATTGGAAAATGGCCAATGTTAAACTAATAATTAAGAATCCAAACAAACCACCAGAACAGCCATCTTCCTACAGACCGATCACACTACTCACAGTACTAAGTAAACTTTTTGAAAGGCTACTGTTATCCAGAATAAATCACCACTACCAACAGGCAAACCTATCTTCACCAAACCAGTACGGATTCAAACCAGGTCGATCCACAGTAGATGCACTCCAAAGCCTAATTGCCCAAGCACAAGAATCTGAGAAAAAATACGTGCTAGCTATCTCAATTGATTTTGCCGGGGCGTTCGACACCCTATGGTGGCCGAGCGTCCTGGGTCGGCTCCGGGAGGCAGGGGTTCCTGGCAACCTCTTCAATGTGCTTAAAAGCTATCTCACCGACAGAGCAATCAAGATAAAAGCTCCCTACAAAGAAATAGAAAGAAAAATATATAGAGGGTGCCCACAGGGGTCAGTACTTGGACCAACAATGTGGAACATCCTGATGGACCAGTTTCTAAACAAGGATCTGGAAGGGGTCCGCTCACAAGCCTTCGCGGACGACCTCATCTTAACAATAGAAGCTAATTCCAGGGCACAACTGGAAATACTAGCAAACCGCGCTGTGCAAATTCTCCAAGACTGGGCCACACACCATTTACTACAAATCTCACCGATGAAGACCAACTCCATACTCTTAAAGGGAACACTGAACATCCACAGACCACCCCAAATTAAAATTGGAACTAGAACAATAAGGCTCAGCACAGAGCTCAAATACTTGGGCGTCATCTTGGATACCCGCTTATCCTTCAAACCGCACCTAAACTACGTAAGAAGAAAAATAAGAAATTGCACTGCCTTAATAAACAGAATTGCCCGAAGAGACTGGGGATTGAAACAGAGAACGATGATGTTTTATTATAAAGCAGCCTTCTTACCAATCGCAACATACGCAGCTGGTGCCTGGTACAAAAAGGCCACCACAGCTGCAAACCTAAGAATACTTGATTCCATACATAGAATCATGCTACTCACTGCTACTCGCGCCTGCAGCACAGTGAGCACACACGCTCTGCAAGTCATCGCAGGAACCCTCCCCTTAGACCTAGAGGTGGTGAGAAGAGGCATCCTCCATGAGCTCGCTAAAGGCAATGCTTGTACACACCTTGACTTCAACGGAGATCCAGGAAATAACCACATTGCGGAAAAAAGAAGACTCCAGACCCACTTGCTGCAGGCGTGGCAGGCACAATGGGATGTCTCCATTAAAGGTCGGATAACAAATAAATTCTTTCCAAATATACATAGATTCCAACCTAAATTACCAACCTGGTATGCACCTGGTCTGTTTGTGACGTACCTACTCACAGGACATGGTGCCTTAAACGCCAAACTAACAACTCTGGGAATAATTGAAAATCCAAACTGCACTTGTGGCATTCCAGAAACTTGGTCGCATCTAATGTATGACTGCCACCAATACGACGACATCCGCTGCCAGCTGGTGACAAGACTACAACATTCACCCAAGGATCAGGAGCAATTCATTCTGGACGATAAAGGATCATACATGGCATTCACCGAATTTGCACAGAAACTGTTTAACAGACGCCGAGCCACACTAGCCCAACAAGCAAATAACAACACAACTGGAAACTAAATGGGACAAGCCATTCCCACAACAAATTCAATACCTCCAATGAGAATAAAAGGACATGGCCTACAACTCTGCGACTGACTGAACCCTGAATCTGCAAAAGTCCACATGGACCTGAACCATGCAGCTTCACTGCCATCAAGACTCGTTGGGGACCAGAATCGAGCACCTGACTCGATTCCTTTCCAAACCTACCACGGCGGGGCGGAGACTCCTTGTGTCCCCTCGCCGAACCCCCCCCCCTTTCCTCTCTGGTGAGGCATGCCTCACTGACCAACTGGGGGCATCTTCTCTATCGCTCCCATATTTCTATCTTTACCCCCCAGTCTTCTGTCTCCCCTCCTACTCTATCTATATACAATGCGAACGCCCCACACACTAAATTTAGCAACACTCAAAATAATCTTCGCCCAGTCTCGGCTTATCCATATGTGTAATATCAAACCCCCCAGCGGTGTGTATAGGCATACAACATATGGTGTATGCAGACAAGTGAAATGAGTATATACATGTGCATATAAATACATATTATGATTTTTTTTTTTTTTTTTTTTTTTTTTTAAAGGTCCTAGCCGCCGAAATCTCAGGAAACTAAGCGGCAGGACCTGCCAGAGTAACTAAGTCTACTGGGTTCCTGGTCTGCCTCCACGGGGCGAAGGTGGGGCAACGTTGGGCTCCAACAGGGGCCCAGCGGCTAAATGACCAGATGAACAACGGTACACGACATTACACATGTACAATACCCACACACTTTTAAATCTCTGGCATTCCCAGCAAGCTGGTACACCCACAATGAAAGCAACGCGGAGATGGGGGAAACCCCTGGTGCCGCATGACATCAATATACCTTACACCTTATTCCATTGTAAGGCTTCTGTCAGGTAGCTCAGGCAACCCTGGCAGAGGCAGCCAGAGTATAATGGGCAGCCTGGCTCACCTCCCAGTGGTTGTGGCGGGCAACGTGGAGTCCCAGTAGGGACCAAGCAGCCAGACACAACAACAGAACAAAGCACAATACTACATTAACCAGACATTACACTTTTTTCTGGCTGTGCAGTAGTTCTGCATTTCATCACAGAGTACATATGGTGCAGATGTGGGAAACCACCGGTGGCGCCTGAACCTAAATACTATGCCACTATTCCATTGTAAGGAATCTGTTACGCAGAGAGTAATCATTGCAAGATTGCACACCGGACTTTAAATATCGTATACAGGTTCAGCCGAAATATTTTCTTACATATTTCGGGGAGAGATAATAATCATAAAGCTAATTATGATAAGTAATTGGGAGAAGAAAACAGAATGAAAATAAAATATTATTACTTATCAAGCTGAAAAAAAATATCATCACGCCTTTTGTTGCACCGGTTGACTCTCACCAACCGGTGCAATACCACCACTTTGCTTATTGTAGGCTTGAAGTGGTGAAACCCAAGTTTAGTCACCAGAGCAAATTCCAGCATCCCTCTCCTCCCCATCTCCTTTAACCCATGCGAATACTGAGTATTATAGGATTTGATACCTTTCGTGTTTGGGGGTTCATAAAAAAAAAAAGAAAAGAAACTCAACTTTTAATTGTTAAACAGTGCAGATACAATAGGACTAAAACGTGGTACCACCCAGAGATTAGGGGATGAAGAATTTCTTTATAGTGACTATAGCGTGTTCAGGAAGGATAAAGGAGGACTGGAGAAGTGGGGAGGAGTTATGTTTCTTATGAAAAGCTCTCTGAGAACTATTAGACTTACCCAGAATCAGTCCGCGTGCGTAGCACAGTGATTATAATTAATATCATCCCCACGCCGAGTTGAAAAGGACCGTATTCGAATCCCGTAAATGACGCGAGGAACTTCCATGGGCTTTTTCGTACAGGCAAATCGACCAGAGAAACACACAGTTTGTGGTTATATTACACAAGGGCAGATGAAATGAAATGGTTTTCGGATGGTCCTATAATGACAAGTTTTTTTGTTTTTTTTTATTCCGAGTGAGATCAAGTTCAGATGGATGTTTAGTTAATGTGGTGCATGATTACTTTCCGCAAAATTGTTGTCATATTAGGGCCAGCTTATGTTGCCATGTGTAATATGTCAAATTACGTGTATTTTATGGCTGATTTCCAGTTTTGCTAGATGAAAAACACGAGTCTCTGGGAAAGAAAAACCTTTCTATCCACGCTTAAGACCGACTAACTCAGCCACAGAGTGAAAAAAGCTCATAGACGGGATTCGAATCCGGACCTTTTCCGCCAGGTGTTGAGTTAGGCACATCAGCAACTTAGTCCATATTGCCCCGTATATATTATGTCTGTACAGTGTGTGTTCTGTAGTTGACTTTCTCTTTGCTGGATGTAAAACTAGAGTTTCCGGGGGGGGGGAAACCATGCTACACTCTCCTGGGACCGACTAACTCAGACACGTTATGAAAAAGGCTCTAAAAATTCCTCGCTTCATTGACAGTATTCGATCTCGGGTCTTTTCCACCCTGTGTGGAGAGGAGGGCGATTGTACCACTGTGCTACCCACAAAAGGGTGAGAACTTCAGCTTCAAAAGAGGGAACTATGATGGATTGAGGCATTTCTTGGTTTCTATTAACTGGAGAGACAACTATATGCTGTTAGATGCGAGTTCATTATGGAATGTATTCAAGAGATTTATTCTGGAAGTTACCGGTCCATTTGTTTCAGTGCAGAAAAGTTTCGCAAAAGAAAGATATATCCAAGTGGATGACCAGAGACGTTAAGGGTTTAATTTAGTAAAAGAAAAAACGCATTGGATATTTACAAACTATGTGAGGTATTGATTTACATAGAATAAAATGTGTGATGGAGTAACACAAGCGAAGGCTGAATAGGAGAAACCCAGTAGCGAATAGAGCTAAAAATGGAGACAGAGTTCTTTTCATATGTGAATACAGAAAAGGAAGAGAGTGAATCAGATAGATTCGTTATTGGTCGAACTGGAAAAGTCATGGAAAGGCCAGCAGAAATGGCAGAAGCGAATATGTACTTTTTAACGATCTTTATGGTTGAAAGGAAGGCCATTCGAACACCACATAGGATCAGAGACAAGGAGTCAGAAATGTACATTAAGCGATATATTAGTGTCGGATAAGTCCAAAACAGAAACTACTGAAGCTGAGCGAAAGTAAGGCTCCAGGAGTGAAATGTATGCATCCTGTTACACGAGAAAGGGCAACATGAGTTCATCATCCCGTTTCGGATGTAAATAACATAATTAGGATGATTGGAGATGATTATCCTGGCTTGAAAAAGCAATAACGTATTCTCAGTATACAAAAGAGGAGCAAAAGACGTGATGGGCATCTATCGACCAGTGAGTGGAAAAGATCAAGGAGTTTGTGCTTATGGATATAATATTGAATTGTATCCATAGGAATGGTACATTAATGAATCATAGCATGGGTTCTGAAGGGGAGTCTTACCTGTCCAATCTAGTTAATTATTATAATGAAGTCAAAACAGTTGGAGAAAGAAACAACTTTGACGTTATTTACCTTGACTTGAGTAAAGCTTTGGATATGGTTCCCACGAAAGGCTTTATATAAACTGGAGAAAATTAGGATTAATAGCAAGATCCTTCGTTGGATCAGGGGCTAGCTAAAAGACAGGAGACAGAGGAGTCATAATGGGCACTTCTCTGGGCGAATGCGTTCTTTATAAAAATCATTGCATAATAAGAAAAGAGTGGAAGAAATACATCTTATTAGAGTATTAAACAGTAACAACACATATTGACTTTATAAATCAAAATATGACGTGGTCTATTCAAAATGTGAGTTGTTTAAAAAATTATCCTCCTCAGAGTTCACAGGATTTAACACTACTTGAATACTTCAGGGTATTTAAAGATTTTAAGCTTTCAAAAATTTTAAAACTTTTATTTATTTTGTCGTATAGTATTTTAAAAATGCTGTTTGTTTATATTAAATTCGAATGCATTGTCGCACATTCATTTTTAGATGTTTATTTAAAATTTTTGTAATTCTATAATGGAGTTATTTTGGACTCGAAAATATTTAGAATTATTTTCTCGTCGAATCGTGGTCGCTCCAGCCAATTCATCGAAGTAGTGTAAAAACTTTGGGTGCCTTGTTGTGCTCTTAAGGTTAAAATGCATCCCCAAGAATCTCGCCAGCCTGACTTGGCCGGATAAATATATAGTTTGAAAGAAGACTGACAGGCAGTCTCTTTATGATATCGGTAATATTTACACTGAACCTCGCAGTCAATAATCTACTTTTTGAGTACTTCTTTCCAGTTCTGACATTAAACTAGGTTAAAATTTGCATGATAACCTATTTAATAGTTATTTTAACCTATTTATTTAGAAAAAAATTTTGATAGATCATCATTCAGCGAGTACAAAGCTATCTTTATCTGTGACAAGTTTTATTTATAACCTGAACATTTGGAATGATTGAGAAGAGAAAAACTTTACCGTACATCGTTTTTTGTTGAACTTTTAAAAATTTCCGGGTTCAAATTCTGTCCACGATGCAAACTCTGTCCACAAACGTAAGCTCTTTTCAAGTTATATGATCACGGGGAGGGATGGAAATGACTGGCCACGCGATTTTATTTCATCGTGCAAATTAGACAAACATTCTTTAGAATGTTTGTGTAATTTGCTGTCTGATCGAATGTTTTCCTTCTCAGCGTGGACAAAAGAAATCTCAGTTTACAAATTCCCTCGCCTCGAAAGATTTTAAAGATATCTGTTGTCCATTATCAAAAACCGTTTTTGAATATATGTTTGTTCACAATATTGTCATCGACTTTTCCACCTACAAATATAAATCATATATCATTCGAAAATTCTCAACCGCAAACCGTGTTTATGATATTAAGCAAAATTTAATGAGTTTATTTTTAAATACGAAATTAAATAATTGATGCGGTAGCGCAAATGACTGATCTTGTAAATCAAGATATTATAAGGCCAACGATAACAATCCAGTACTGTAATGGATAAAAGAGTTCCATGTGTGTTTTTATTACGACACGTATACGTGATGAAATCTGGATGTAGGCAGTTTTTTTACTAACTATTCCTTAATTCTTTCGACCGAAGTAATATACACTCAGTGATAACTGAATTATGACCTCCCCATCCATAATGGATTATGCCGCATAGCTCGCTGTACAAAAAGCCGATCAGCTTCGTACGTTAGAGCAGTGGTAATTTGCATCTGGTTGTGCAAGTCAAAGTATAAAGTAGCAGTTATGGGACGTATTAAAGATATCAGAGTTTCAAAAGGGCATGATTGTGCGACGAGTGCTTCCATGTGGGAAACGGCAGGTCTTGTCGGTTTCTTGCTGCTACTGTGATTAAGGTTTACAAAGAATGGTGTCGAACGGGTCAAACCACCCCCCGCCAACAGAACTTTAAAGGATTACGCAGAGGGGGGAGCGAAGGGTGTAGTGCGTTGTACGTACGCAACGGCAGGTCACTGTGCAACAGTTGATATCGCAGTACAATATGGGGAATGAAAGAACGATATCCTAAATGACGATACATGCTCCGAACACTCCTACGTATGAGGTTCCACAGCAGACTGCCCAAGAGACATCCTCTCCTCACCGCTAATCATCGTCGACGGCGAATGCTGTGGTGTCAACAACACACTGGTTGGACACTGGAGGACTGGAAACGAGTACTTTTGGATGAGTTAAAATATCTGGTGCAATACGCCGGTCGACGCCTTCGTGTGTGTCACAAGCAACACGAGTCCATAAAACCATCGTGCATGGTGCCCACTGTCCAGGTAGGTGGTGGTCGTTGTTTCATATGGGGCATGTTTTGGTGGCTAGAACCAGGACCCCTGATGTGGATCGACGAACGATTCATTGGTATAGTCTACCGGTAGCTCTCAGGAGTCATGTGCACTCTGTCATGTTGCATTTTTTTTTCTGGACAGAAACAGGATCTTCCAAGATGATAATGCGTCGTGTCATCTGGCTGACACCGGGCACGAATAGTTCGAGAAACACAGTGAAAATATCACCCATCTTGATTTCTCCATATTCGCTTGACCTCGATCCATTTGAACACCTGTGGGATGTTTTGGAACGGGAAGTGAGGCGTATGGAAACGCAGCTGTCATCTGTTCCGTTGTAGACAGCGTGGCTGCAAAAATCCCTGCGAACGTCTTCAGACATTTAGTGGAGTCGATGCCTAGGCGAACGATGGCCCAGCGCAGTATTAGATAGGTGCTCATAATGCAGCGATCACTTAATGAGAGAGATAAATAAAGAAACCACCGGGAAGGAAATTTGCTTATTAAATAAACTAACTACTGAAGGTTAAGTGGAACTTTATTTTTGATCTTATATCTTTAATTTAGCAATAAAATATTTTTGAAAATTTGAGTGAAAGATTTAGTGAAAAATGTTTGCTGGTAAATGTTAGGGGTAGTATTATTTTTAAATACTTCCGTTATACATAAGGCAGTACTTGATCTTAACCAGCGGTACACAGGGTCAGGGCAACTTAGGTATATTGAGGAAAGGAAAAATTTGCGAACACGCCACTGACCGATCATATATTCAAACCAGATGATGGCCTCAGAGAGTGGATAAAGGACCAAGGTGTTAATAATTGGGATCCGCACTCCTACTGATATAAGTAAGGGTAAATAATACAGGTACAAGGATCTCTGTACCGTTCTGATAACATTAGTGAAAAATGTTTAGACAGGAATAATGTTATCAGAACTCTCTGAAGAAACAGTGTGCTTTTTTATGAAGTCAATGACTATTGACTTTTCATTCGCTGTTGCTAACTGCACACTGTGATGTGTTTTTGTTTTGTATATGTGTGTTCATATCTACAGCATAAAAAATTGTCATATTAGAGGTACAACCTCATCCAACCGTATGTATAATGTCGATAAATTGCTTGTGTTTTCTGGTCTATTTGTCTGAACGAGAAACTCGACTTTCCCAGAGAAAAATCCATGTAATCCTCGCCTGAGACCAACTAACTCAACCACATTGTAAAAAAGCCCCAAAAAATCCTTCACATCATTGACCGGATTCGAACCGGGGTCTTTTCCACCCGGTGTGGAGAGAAAGGTGATTATAACCATTGTGCTATCTCAGAGGACACATGTATATTATAATATATGCTTTGTGTTTATATAATTCACCATTACCATATTTACATCTACGTTCTTTTCGAAACACCGAATATTACTAATTTACAAATAAGACATCATCGCTGTCTATTACTGATGATGATACTGCATAAGTTGATGCTTACTAGATGCACGATTTCCAGTTATATCCACATTGTCACCTGGAAATCCATGGTGATATCCACTCCAAGCAGGTGCTTCGGGACAACAACAGATGAAGTCTTATTCAAACTTAGATCAATGCTCTAGACAGAAGGCAGGTCCCCATAACCAGTGTAAAATATCTTCGTAAATTAGTCACAATTCATGACACAATTTATCAATCTCCAATCGCCATTTAATATTTCATATTTCGCTACTCACACCCTCATCGAACAATAAATTTAAGGAATTTTCTGCAGACTTCTGTACGTCTATTTCATATCAGATCACTCTTCTTGTAAGACATTTTTCTTGTGTTTACATTACTCAAATTTGGTGATTAGATTTGGGATGGGGCAAACGATTGCAGAGCTTACAACTGAAAGAACGCTTCTAGACAAATCTTCCGATTGAAAGGAGAGCATTCAGACAGAAGAGCTTCCAAAATATATATGAAATATAAAAATATATGATGATACGTAATCTTAGATAACCTACAGAGATTGTAATAAAAGATACAGAAATACTATAATGGCAGGAAAAGGTGCAGATAAATTAGGACAGTAGTAATACCACTCCCTTTTCAACCTGTGTTTCTCTCCTGCCCTCTTTTAGAAGTCTGAATAAATTTTATATTGTCCCTCCTCTTCTGTTTACAAATTAGCGGTGTGCTGCAGTGGGTTTTCCACTCGCCACTCGTTTGGAAAAGTTTAGATCCAGTCGCTGACAGGTGGAATTTGCTACTTCTCTTAGGATTCTTAGTTACTTGGCCTCAAACAAATGTACATTTTTTCCGCACTCGATGGTTGAGAACTGTTCCTTCTCTTCCAAATACCGTCAGTTAAAATATTTTCATAATAAAACAGGATTTTCCGTACTGCGTCTGCTAAAGTCCGTTAAACCGAGGTTTTACTGTATTCCACAATGTTCTTGGCAATCAACTGAGCAGGTGATAAACCAGTCCTTGTTGCAACAAAGAAAACAAGAAACTTTACTTGCATGAGGAGTATTAGAAAAGGGGATTAACATTTCCAACAGAATTTTGCGGTGATAGATGACCGGGTTTGTTCTGCACAAATTTTGCAACTTATGAATTTTTGACTACATCGGATCAAATCAGGTTTTGTACCCATGTTTTTAATTACATGGATAATTATTATTTTTTAAGAGGCAACCCACTGAGTGGCCGCTTTGTTAGGTGTATCTACTCTTCTCGTGAAATGGAGTGCCCATTTAGTAATGGATTACTGAATTGGCATCACGTGTTCGTACTATGCGATGTAAAGCAGGTGGGCAGTTGCAAAGGATGCCAGGACCTGCCGTGAGTATCTCAGAAACTTCAGCTCTACTGGAAATTTCACGTACGACTGTGTCTTGGATGTATCGAGTGTGATCCAATAACCAAATAATATCCGGACGACCGCGATCCTTTAGTCGGAAACAAGAGGCCAATTGAGACTGACAAGACTTGTACAGGTTAGCAGAAAGACTACAGTCAGTAAAATAACAACCCAGTGCAGCAGTAGTAAGGTGGTGACGGTTTAATAGTGTTCGTTGGGACCATTGATACCAGTAGAGTTTAGTTGCTGCAAGTTATCTGAAATATTTTTTTTTCCGACAAGGCTCATCTCTTCATGGCTGTAGTGTATCTATGTGTGAATGGTGAATGGGTTCTTCCAAAAAAAAAAAAAAATACATAGTAGAGTTGCCCCAATAGAGAACAACTTTACCACCAAATCGCGTGTGTTTTCTGCTCTGTTTGCCTGTTTTGCTGGAAGAAAAACCCGAGTTTCTGGGAAGCAAACCTCGTCAGAGACCGACTAACTCGGCCACGTTGTGTAAAAAGCCCATAAAAATTTCTCGCGTCATTGACAGGATTGGAACTCAGACCTTTTTTCACGGAGTGGGGAGAAATGGCGATTATGACCACTGTGCTACTGCGAGGACATAGGTTCTTCTAATAGGATGGTGTCACAAGGCCAGAACTGTATAAAACGGATTCGAGGAAAATGAAATTAATTCAGCAGACTGTGGTAGTCGCTGCAGTCACCAGATCTCAATTCAACTGTGCTCATGCGGTACGAGGCGGAGCGAGTTCTTCGGAGTAGCAATTCGCAAATATTGAATTTGAGCCTGCTGTAGACTAATAGGCACGATACATAACGGTCTGCCACTCATTTGATGTTCTGTTCCTTCGATGACTGGAGAAATTTCTAAAATTCTTTTCAGTCGAGACTATACTTAGCCATTTCAGGGGGAGGGAATAAAGTTTTTCCCGTGAGTTATTCCTGATTTCCAGCCCGCACAACATAAATCTGCCCATTAAAATGCACTTCTGTGTTAATGCCCCGAAACATACTCTTGAGGGCCGTTAATACTAATATAATAATAATAACTAACCAATTCACAACTGTGTTAAGCAGTTGAATGAAAATTAACAAGCATCCCTGTGTCACGCGTTTGTCATCTCGCTGAATCCATGATACTCACTGTTATGTAGGTGTACCTAATAAAATGCTCACTCCGAGTTTAAGATGTGTTCAAATAAAACTTTTGGAATAAACAGTTGAGATATACAGGGAACATTGGCTGAAACCGTGCAATAAATAAGAATACCCTCTTGCACTGGTGTAAGTACAAGAATCGTGCTACAACAGCCTGCTTGCAACCCTGACCTCCCTCTGCTACTACCACATCATCTACTCTGCAAAGAAGGCTCAGTGGTCGCTACTTTTAGTAGGACGAAGAGGTGAAGGAGACCTTCATACACTGGTGTCACCAACAGTTAGCGGAGTCCTAAGCAGAGGATCTCTCTCTCTCTCTCTCTCTCTCTCTCTCTCTCTCTCTCTCTCTCTCTCTCTCGCTCCTGGACACGACGGCTCAACACGTGGGTGTTTATTTTTAATCAAGTGCGCTTCTAAACTATTTATTCTTAAAGGCTGTTTCATTTGAATGATCCTTAAACGACATTGTCTCACAGAAGAAAATGCGGATTAAGTTATAAAGAAATGCTAATGATTAATCATGGATTAGTGATTTGATTTGTTGTACGGACAACTGGATTTTGATTTTCTACTTTGAGATATCTTAAATTTGATAACATTAAATTATAGGCTTAGATATGTTAATCCTCACATGTTAATGACTCTTTCTGAAGAACACAGTTTCAATTGTCTGAAGTAGCAAAGGAACAGGATGATCCTTTCTGAACAACATTCAGTACAAAAATATACTCGTACAATAAACTCTGTAAAATCCATTTTACAAAAAAAATAAATAAATAATTTTACAGTCCGGGAATATTAAGAACGCAATCCGGCATTGGCATCCGCATTTGCCTTTATGAATCCTTCTGGACCATCTTGTCCTTTTATCAGTTTTGCGCGCAGCAGGTTTTTAACTGCGTAGATAATGCAATGATCGTAATTTTCACAGCAGAATAAGCTTGCCTTTGAAACGAGTTGCCCCGGTTTTACACTGCTTTCAAATAGACAGCCTCTACAAAAGTTTAATGGGCCATTTGTTTAAAATATGAGACTTCTATGACAGTCTGTTTCAATACTAATGGTCCCTCATCAGATAAGAGGTGGTCTCTAGTAACAACATACAGACGAAACAGTTGTAAAAAAGTTGTCGATGTGGGCTGCCATACTGAATACGATATCAGTTTTAAAAGTTATAACAAAAGCTGTCTATTGAAAGTAGTGCAATACCAGGGCAACTCGCTACGATGGCAAATTTGTTCTGCTGTGAGAATTAAGACCATTGCATTATCCATGCAATTTAAATCTCATTGAAAAAAACAGACAAAAGGATGAGATAGTCATTGTAAATCTTTACAGATATAAAGTTGTTTATGCTCAATATTTATTGACATGTGGTCTTCTAAACTGCTCGACCACTAAATATATATCACCTAAAAAAAAACGGTAAATTTTTAAAATCTTGTACCTCTCAATTCCCAAGGATGCCCAATTTTAAAGAATTTATTGTAATTCGGTGTAGTCATTACCTGCGGAGCTATAAAATGACTTCCGAAATAGGTTCTCCCATAAAATAAAGTAAGCTAGCACTCTAGTTAGGCACAATACCTAGTGGATGAGTTAAAGACAAAATAAAATCCTTCACCTCTTAAAGCAGCGGACCAAAGGGAAACGAGAAAGAAATTGCGAAGGCCGTTGTTGAATCTTCTTGGATGTGAATACGCAATGATTAATGTGTCAATGGAATATCTTCCTCTCAGACACCAAAGAGAAATCAAGAAAATCAGACCGAAATCTGAGACTAAGATGTTCCTTAACATCTCCTTATTATTCAGTCTCTTCATCGTTCCACAAAAGATCTTTCGCTTGCTAACCGAACATATCTGATTCACAAGCACGTGATATTTAGCATCCTGTCGTCTAAGAAGAAACAAATACTGCCATAAGAAGTTATTCTTTGAGAAGAGGAAGCGCCTTGGAAATGACGAACACGACTGCCTCTAGCGTTTACTGCGCTGCAGAATTGTTACACACAGCTGCACTCATCACAAAGGGACGACCTTAAGTATAGCATCTCGTCTCCTAGTTTCAACATGGCCGGTCATCCCAAGCAAGGTCACGCTCATTTTTAGCATCTCCGTGCATTCCTTTTTCCAAAACGGAATAATAATGCAGATTACAGCGTAGTTCCAAGCCGACGACCGACAATAAGCTGCAATAAGCACTCTGAAGTGGTACCTTCAAGAACCACCGTGGTCTCCTCTTAACCTACATAACACTTACGAACGTAAAAGGTTACTGCGGATGAACAAAATTAAAGAATATTTGTCGTGTAGTTTGAATACATAGAGTTAGGGGAAAATTCCACGTGAAAATTTGAAGTAGGAGTTAGCGTGGGGGTTCAAAGTTGGCGCTCCTGATGTCAATTGGTATTTCCAATTGCCCAAGCAACAACTTTTGGATATTTGGTTGGGGATTGAAAGGAAAGATTCTAAAAAGCGAAACGGGAGTTTATCGTGATCCATTTATATTTCGAACCACGTGGAATCACCTGAATGCAGATCTGTACGTAGCTGGATAATTATCCTTAAAGAAGGGTTGAAGTAAATTTTCCTGTGACTGCTCTCAAGAGCGGCATTCCTCCTTCGCTATTCCGTTCACCCTAAACCCTTACACGGTGTCCTAGCTAGCTACCGGAGAAGGTGACGTACCGTTATATCACATGCGGCCAATAACCTGCAATGAGTTCTTCCAAAGCAGCGGCCCATTGCCTCTAGTAATCGTTGAACCTGTTTAGGTGAGGCTTTTCCAAGCAGCGAACACTAAAAGATGGGTAACTTGCGTGGAGTGGCTCGTCGAAATGTCAGTCCGTTCGAATATTTTCTATTTCTTACAAATCTTTGCGAATGGCGATACTTACCTTCGTCTGAGTTATCCGGACAGTCATTTGCACCATCCCGAACCCGACTAAGGGGAATACAAATAGATTTGTTGCTCCGGCATACGAAGTGTAGTGTGCTGTTGCAGAAATTTTCTGTGCTTGCCCCTGTAAATATAAAATAGAGTTTTATAAGGAATGAAATTTGCAAACACATTTATAATTTTTAAAGTATTTTCACAGATTTACGTATATCAAACGCTGACAGTCGAAAGCAGACGTAAATACGTTTAATGCGGGTGGGTTTTAAAAGCTTTTCATAACCCTGTAAGGATAAACAGCAGATTATTAATTACGCTTTAATAATAATGTGAAAATTGTGTATTTTTATGCAGTCTTCAACAACAAAAAGAAAAGAAAAAGAAAAGCAGTGTTTCGTGGGGAGGGGGATTGGTTTGAATTTATCAAAACCATCTGGGAAAACAACACAAAGATGAACTTCCAAAGATCATTCCTTGTTTTTGTTTTACTGTAGTTCTCATTTCATATCTCTCCCTACCAGTCTAATACGATTTCTTAGCTTTTAATTCTGTCTTATCGTTCATTTTCCTTCTAGCCCCTCGAGAGAGAGAGAGAGATGTCCAAAGGGTAGCACAGACTGCGGTAGCGCTTTGATCTCTGAAAATCTTGTTCATTGTTGCTTTATCTTTCCGTTAAAATGTACCGGTGAAGTAAAAGCTGGTACACTCTACCGACAGATAACCCTTTGGCTGTACCGATAGAAAACACTTGTGGATCAAAATCAGTTTAGAAACTACCCGCAAACAATCGAAAGTACTTTAACAGAATGCCACCGCTTCCGTTCGCTTATCGCTGTGCCGTCGGTGAATGAACTATAACCATTCTGGGTAGCGGGTAAACGTTCCTCGGGTCAAAGAAGAACTCGTCACTCATTTCATTGTTGACTACACGTGGTCATCGCTGCCGTGCACCAGATTGCGTGACCACTTTGCCCCCTAATCCATTGTTATCAGTGATGCTTCGAATTTCTGAGAGTCGTTGATTCTAACTCCCGCTGTGGCTTACCCCAATATGGAACAATGGAAGTAGTCTATTCGTTTTACCTGCTTGGCTAACCACTGAACATCTGGATGGATGTGGTTAGCGTAATAACGTAGATGGAGTTTATTATGTCGTATATTATAGTGATTAGTATGACACAAAAAAAACTATCATCCTTCCGAATCACGTGATTATGTTACACACTGTCTTTGGATTTAAAACAACCGCATTTTACTGCTTTGAATGTCACATTAATTCGAAGTACCGGAAATTTTATCCAAAGCATCTTTTCTTGAACGTTACCTGTCCATTTTGTTGTATTATAAATTCAATATGTTCTGATTTCGCTTTCCCCCCCTTTTTTTTTACTAGGGAACACTAAAAAAATCAAAAAAATTGAATAACTAAGATGTGAAACAACTCTATGAATTGTCATTTTGTTCGCTTATGAAACTTTACGAAGTGCATAAAATTTATTTTCTAAATAGATAAGATCAGAATATTTTAATGATTTCAGCTTTGGTGTTTAAACAGCAGCGTAAAGTAATTCCCATAATTGTAGGACGTCTTTGTTGGGGCATTACACTGCCCAGTATAACACATAAATAGGAACTTTCGTATGTCAAGTCATATACTACAAAATTAAAACCTCATCAATTAAACCCTCATCTGTATTTTCCCTGGTGATCTGTACTTTTATAACGTAATGTACTTAGTTTAAAATAATAAATAGTTGTCTTTGGGATGCTACAAAGCTGAGTTATACGCTGGTGTGATTTAATATAACTGGTTATAGATAACAATAAAAGGTATATAAATTAAATTATTTTAAAAAATTATAATTTCTATCAAAGAAAATTCATCTTTACAGTCTATTTTTATAAATTCAAAGATATTTTGTATGTTTATGTAAAATATTTAAGAAACAATTTAAAATAAATGTTTAATATGTCATATACCGTGCTGCGCTCTACAGGAATTTAAATAAATAGTTTTAGCATTTTAAAAAAAAAATGTCCATGCTAACTTTATAAAGTTTTTAAATACTGTATATTATTTTGTATTTAGTGACAGAATTGGAATTTTTCCGAGACCCACAACCATTTCGTTACCATAACACCCAACTAAAGAATGAAACATGTTGCTACAAGGCTTTGATTGACAAAATCCCACCTTTAAATCGGACGAAGAAATGATGTGTTCGACACTGGTCATTGTACGCTTCTCCTGTATATTAAATCCTGGCATATCTGGCAGTATACCTCACTAATTTCTATTGATATTTGACGAGACTAGGAAGTTCTGCTAATGTATTCTCCCTCGAGACTTTCTTCGCCACCGCAGAATTTTAATTATTCGGAACTCATTTCAACGTTATGCTAGGGCAGTCATTCGATTAATCGTTTCCTACAAATCCCTCTTTATAAACATAGTGATGATAGTATAGCTTAAGCAAATTTCACTTTTACTTCGGGCATCATTCAAATAAGAACAAAACAGCGCAAATTCCACCTTTTGGAAGCCTCCTGTGCTTATTCACTGAGGCAGCTTTATGTTCGATCATGTGTTGAGCGCCAGTGAACTCATTAACGTGCTGTAACTCGGTGTGAAACAATACAGCGAGCATAATCTTAAATTAACTATTTTTCCTCTTTTCTGACGTTTCGACTGAACAAACAAAATCTTCATCAGACAGACAATCTCACAGACAATTTGATTTTTAACGTCGTCAGAGCTGTTCCTTTACAGTATTTGCGGACATACTTATTTGCTCTCTCTCTCTCTTAATCCATTTCCTTTCGCTATAAAGAGAATCCCACAGACAAGAGTGTCCAATGTCATCAAAGTAATGTAATTTTAGTCCGTTGTCACACGCGTCACGGATGAACGAATGATGTCCGTAAATAGCTACCAAACTAACAGGGAAAGGATCAAAGTTCGCTAACCACCTTTCAAGACAGGTAACTTTTTCTTTTAATGACGTCTGTCACCCGATGAGAAAGTTCTTATCACAGATGGAACAGAATTAAACTTCCGCTTGTGTTTGTGTGGGGGATGCACGTGGGAAATAAGGAAAGAGAAAGGTAGCGGCGAGAATTATACGCTTGTGAAGAAGACGGTGAAGAGTTTCTTTTTTTAACATCGGGACGCTGTTCTTTAGAAAGGTGATTACAACCTTAACTTCCTCAAGTGACTTTTAGGAAGAGGGTGGGGCAAGTTTCGTCCTCTGTTTCAGTAGGTTTTCTGCTGGTTTTCTTTCTGTCCTTCCTACAAGAGAAACTTGTCCGTTCTACCGGACCACACCCTATCTGTTATCGCTGGAAACTAAAACTAAAAGACGCATCAATTAATCTACGAATAAATTTGTATTAATGATAACTTAACAATAATTGCTTTTATCATTTCTGTTTACATCAAAATGGAAGTAGAAAATAGCACAGTGGCACCGCCTATAAAATTATTTACAAAACATCTCATTTGAATAGTTTAATTAACTTCCTTTTTTTTTTTTTTTTTCTCAGAGGAAACTTAAATCCTACGAATATTATATCTTTAATTTAGCTTAGTAAAAGTCCTTTATAATTTTACAATTTACGGTCACAATTTGCAAAGGTTTAAACAATTTTTCATTGCTAGTAATCACCTTACTTTAGCGAGCACTTTAATGGACCAGCAGTCGATTAAAGGACGGATACCTTTCAGTGGACAATGAACTCGGTGTTCGCAAGCTCAGGGTAGGATTTAATATTTTGACGCCCACAGTCACTGAAAAGCGTTCAGTGTTTCTCAGCAAAGCATATAATAAATTAAGAAACCATTTATCACCAGAAAATAGACCAATGGGCCCAGTCCCAGGATGGCAAAATTGGTGTAAATTTTAATCCCAACATATCCTGAACTTTGTTACCATGGACAAGCTTTATGGAAATCTCGGTACTCGTTTGGAACTGTAGCTGCATGTGTGTAATTCCCACTCGAATATCCCCTGAAGGTTTATCTTTAAGATGTATAAATCTATCCCTTCTACATTCTATACGTGACTGTTTTTCATCTGAGATTTCCGAAATTTAGATAGAATTTATGTTCCTGTTTTACAGTGCAGTGTCATTCTATTATCCTTATCTTTCCCTTCGAAACATATTCTCTTTCACATGTACAGCTAACAAAACTGATCACCTTCATTACAATAGACGTCAGCATTTGTATGCATCCCAGGTTTTGCAAAAGAGCCGTTATAAGTTTATGGTTTCTATACAAGTGAGCATATAAATGTCATTAAATGTTTTGTGCAGGTTTTAAATCGCATTACATAGATTTTGTGTTTTTATTTTCTCTATTATTTTCAAAAATTTTAATTTTTCGATATCAATACCACATAAAAAATTTGTTGAGGTCCTCAGCGAAACTATTTATCCAAAAGAATAAAATGTTTTATGGCTGAAAACATCACTCTATGCGCATGTTCATAGACATTAAGGAAGTATACGGTTTTACTGGATATGATTGTACATATTGTTTTATAGAGATAACAAAACTATAATTTCATATTGATGTTTTCGAAAACTTGGACAGACTTTCGTATAATTGCTTATTGGTATTATTTTGATGTACAACCTACATAAGTGATAATGCAGATCTATGGACATGGGTGTGCAATCATCACTTGCTAGCAGCAATAATTAGACGACAGTTGGCGATGGTTGTTCATGCGCCGAACTGGAACACGTTGTCGCTATTGGTACTGTAGTTCTGTTAAGTTGACGTGTGCGGAGGAAGAGAAGGTGGGCGAGTGGTTATCAGTCTAGCGGCTTAGTTTGCAGTCGCTAGTTTTTTCTTTTTTTGTGAACTCGTGTCTCAGGTGATATCCAAACCAAAGTTGTTGACAGTTGTCCTCATTCTGTTAATGGAAAAGTTACAGTACTCGGTACTGGAGCTAGTAATAGAGAATATGAAAGGTGGAGCAGTTAAATTTCACTGCCCCAAGGATGTCAGGACTTTATTTATTGTACCAGGCATTCCTTGCCAAATTCTTGCATCCCCATATTGTAATTACAATACCGTACACACAATATTTATTACAATTTACGCTATACAAAAAATGTGCTACAGCCATTCAAAAGTATGGAACAATGTCCGAAGCCCATCCGGCTCATTCCCACAAAGATAAGAACTGCAGTCCACCCACACATTTTGGCAGTCCAGAACTCAACAGAACAAGGAGCTGTCCATTCATTTCACATGAGTTTCTGCTTTCTCTGTAACGTCCACGTGGGTACCACAGTTGGCAGAATCGCCGTCCTCCGCACACCGGGTGGAAAAGACCTGAGTTCGAGTCCCGTTGATGACGGGGGAGATTTTTATGGGTCTTTTTTCACAACGTGGTTGAGTTAGTCGGTCTCAAGCGAGGGTAGCATGGTTTGTTCCTCCCGGAAACTAGGGTTTTTCGTCCAGCAAAACAGAAAATCGACCTCAGAACACACGCAATTTACAGACAGTACATGCGGAGCAATATGGCCTTAGTCGCTGATGTCCTAAAAACCCCATTACATTTCTCTCCCTCTGTACAAATGTCCAGATTTATCAGCTTGTACAGAGCATAATCTAACATGGAGTTACAGATTCTTATGTATCGGAAATGGTGCCTATAGAAACGTTTCCACACACAATACCTTCTCAAGATTCAGACCAAAGTCCTTATATGGCAACTGTTTCCATTATATGGTTTTCCTTCACGAATAGTTTTCTTTCTACAGAAAACTATTTAAAAAACGGCAGTCATTTTCCCCTCATTATTACCATTAACATTTTAAAGTGTTCTTTGGAGTTATCGAAGTGTGAGTCGCCATTGTGTGTCCTCCCTCACAGATATTTCTTCTATTATGACGTTCAAGCACTTCTGTGGTTCCGTTGTTGAAAGAATAAGAATAAAGGAAGTCGTAAAAAAACGAAAGTACTTTAGGGAGTCGAAATGGATGAGGCTCGTCGCGTGTCTTTTTAATGGAGAAAATTCGTCACTGACCTAAATAGAAGACCTGACTGAGCAGTTTACTATGCATATATTTGCCAGGTGACAGATGGTAGAACTTAGTGTTTACCAAGCAGTTACGCATGCACCCAGAGTTAACGCGAGCTGTGTTCATAATTTGTAAAGATGAGTTTATTCGACTTTACAGACTCATTACATATCTCTAAAGTTAGCATTTTTTCCCTTTCAGTGATAAACTACACAA
Source organism: Mastigoproctus giganteus (assembly GCF_048544385.1). Lineage (NCBI taxonomy): Eukaryota > Metazoa > Arthropoda > Arachnida > Uropygi > Thelyphonidae > Mastigoproctus > Mastigoproctus giganteus. The sequence goes on from NC_143575.1 coordinate 63,119,688, forward strand.
AACCAAATACAAAATAGATCCAGTCTTTCTTCTGTGGTTCCATACATCAAAACCTTGAAGCTGGAAACATTGTATTTAAACTCTACTAACCACCCGTTCTTCCCCCCCCCCTTAAATAACATTATACCAAAGAAGTGGTATGCTGTTTGTGAATAATTTTAAATTAATTTGTGCACTTTAGTGAAATAAAATAAATAAAATTAATTATATAAAGCATTTTTGTTTTAAATCTACACTTAAAAACAGTAAAAGCAAACTCATGTAATACGAGTAAAGGACATTATCTGGCATAATGTCCTTTATGTCAGATAACAAACTTAAATACAAAACGAAGGGATGACACTACCCTTTTTCCACATGGAAATAGTTACTTCCATTCAGTTTTATTTAAATCATTCTCATTATTTGTTTTAAATGTTTCACTACGAACTGACAATAAGTACATAATTTTTATGCGCATGTTAGTTTATTCCGAAAGGCATTGGCTCCAAAATAATTGTCTTTCCCCGTCATCCCTCAATAATTCTCTGTCTCATTCAGCATTCTTTTGAAGTATCGCTTTCGCTTTAATAGATTTTCGCCTTTATTATTAATATAAATCATTTTTATATCCAGTATTACCAGTCTGCACGACGTCATGCGGCACTAGGTCTAATTACTATGTTCAGAAATAAAAAATAAAAGTGTTTTATAACTTCTGCAAAATGATATTTTGGAAAGGCAGGCCCATTAGAGGTACACGATGCATGGAAGATCGTTTCGTTTTAAATTCTAGCCCTTTTTTTCAACGGATTTTCTCATTTATTTTCTTTGATGAGGTAATTCCAAAAACATTTCTTTTGTCATCTTTACCATCACAAGTTCCTCAAGATTTGGCTAATCATTTTCCTCATCAGTTCATCTATTTCCGGATGTGGTCAAACTATATCATGAATACCACACGAGAAGAAAACTCAGTGGAGACATAAAGGAAACTGAAATATTTCCATAAATCAATTATACATGCATCAAATGTGTATTTTATAAGAAACCACACATTTTCCCGTCTTTTGAAATGTAAGGAAATTGTGAAATATCAGAACACCATCTACGAAAATAATTTGCTTATGTTTGTTTGCTTGGGGGCTTCAAATTATAGCAAATATTTATCTTTAATAACACTACCTGAAAGAACGTGACTCTACCTCTTCGTTTTTGTGATGAAATTGAAGACGTCTTTCAAGCTATGTGGTCCTCTCCCCTCCAGACTTACACGGTATTGTGATGTCGTTATTAATTCAGCTTGGTTTGCTAGGTTCCAATAAAAGAATAAAATGAGATTTTGAAGCATTTCCATGGTCAACTGTTCAATGTCTGTGATGTGGTTATTTTTCCTATTGATTGTTGAATAAATTATAGCAGGCGGAACAAAGTTTTCTTGGTTTTCCAGAAAGTCTTCTTGGTGTCCTGGGATCTGAATAAGTTCTATTTCAATTTTAAGCGTTTCGGATTCAATTCCAGATTCTTAGTGTCAACGAGAGTTGTTGGTAAAAGAAAGAAGAAATCAGGTTATGAAAATTATATATGTATTATTATTATTATTTGTGTGTGTGTGTGTTTTATACATGGAAATCTAACACTGATATTTTACAGTGTGATCACAGCATTAATATAAATGTAGATTATTAACTCATCTCGTTATAATGGGTTGATTCGTTAATTTTAGTATCCAGCGGACTTTCAGCACAGAAAAGAACGAACGCCTAATACGGAAGGACTTCGAGATATCCACAAGAATAATGTTCCTCTTCTTCCTCTAAAATATCTTCGTCAGTAAATGAAAATGATCTTCATGCAGTCTTGCGAAGCGTGAAGTTACTGTTGAGTCCGAAAACGTGACTCGTAGACCAACTGCAGAATCAAGTACTGCAGAGAACAGGCTGGGGAGGAAGTACTGTAACCACAAGAGTTGTACTAGATATAGTTTAAAGAAAATGAACAACAGAAAGGGGAATGTACGTAAGCATAAAGCATATAATGCTTGTGAAAGAAAGAGACCAACATAACACGCAAGTTATAATTAAGATATCATATCAAGAAATGTTAAATTGTAAGAGCAATTCTATTGATATAATTCTCATAACATGGATATTCTACTCAGCATCCCTCCCACAGAAACGGGCCAATGTACTAAACTACCGTATTACAATTAATTTATTATATTTAATAAATAAGTAATATTAAATAATGTTATGATAAACAGTGTTGTATTTTTTTTTTTTTTTTTTTTTTTGATTTGGTAGTTGTTGGCGCATCGGCTTCTGTGGCCATATTGCACCTCCCAAGGTTTTTTTTTGCAGTACTTTGATCCAAGCCCGAGGCGGGAATCGAACCCGCGACCTTTGGGTTGCCGGGCAGGTACTTTACCCACTCGGCTAGCCCGGTCGGCAGTGTTGTATTGTACAAAGAAGCCCTACTTTTGCTGCGCTGGCTTAATAAAAATAAAAACTCCTCCTTCCCTAGGTATTGGTACCGATTCATTTGGCCTTTGAACTTCTCCAAGCTGACAGCCTCATCTATCCACGGAGGAAACTTATTTCCATTTGTCCTTTAATAATCAAGTTGTTTCTACATCGACGTTATTATCAGTGTCAAGGTAATTAAATCTGTTATTAAGTAAAAATTTAATTATTAAATAATAAGATCGTTGTAATAAAAAAAAAAAAGGCAAGGGCATAAAATCCATAATTGTTTTGCAAGAAAATGAAACTGAAATGAAAATGAAACGCCACCACCGCAAAGCAAGGGAATTCCCTTGCTTTGCGGTGGTGGCGTTACACCTAACAGGTGTAAACTTTCTAATTTATGGAAAAGGTTTTTTTTTTTTTTAATTCTGCTGGGAGTTGAAATACGCGTTTCTTGTTTTTTAGTTTTTCATTAAAAAATTAGGGTTAATTTCATTAATTTAAAATAAAAAGGCGCATTTCTACACATTTTCAAAAAAAACCCAAAAAAATGTACTTCTGAAAAAAATAAAAAAAAAAACAAAAAAAAAAAACAAAACAGACATTATTTAAAAATGAAACTCTTAGTTTCTTCAATTTTTCAATTTTGAAAGCCGCTAAACGCGCTAAACTTTAAACGTGCGCATATATTTCATTATATCATTATATTATGTGCGTACTAATTATGTGTATAAATTATTTAAAAACATTTAAAAATATATAACATTTTATAAACTATTATTTACTTCCATTTTCCAATTATTTAAATTTTTTAAATTTAGGTTTTGAATTAAAATTTTAACGTCTCAAAATCCTATCCGAGTGAATATCGCCTTCGGTGTTTCGTCTTAATTATTCAAAATAATAACCAAAATTTTATTTAAATTTGAATCTTTCAAAAACACCTCTTATAAGACTATTGATGTCTATAGAACAAACATCTGGGACTATTCTTTCTGCTCACTGCAGAAAAAACTTTTTTCCCGCACGACGAGTTGCACTTGTATTGCACTATTTCAGACGAATGGACTCGCTAAAAACTTAATTTCCTCTTTATTAATTTCTGGAAAACAGTCAAATTAGAATCTGCTTTAATTTGTAACGCAGTCTCTATTTTATGATTATTATTTGGATTACTAGATTACCTTTTAGGCAATAATGCTCTAAGTATACTCTCAGACTGTGATTGAAGACATCATTCAAAAGTAATACATAAATAACAATAATAAAAGGGGAGAAGAAAACACAGTATCTAACTCGCATTAGAAAAAATCTAGCCGACTGAAGCAAACAAGATAAAATACCCAACATGTTTTGAAACAGAAAGTTATGTTATAAAAAAAACTTTTAAGCAAAAAGCGCCTCGAGAGTAAATCACGTGTTGCGAAATCATTATTACGTATAAATATCATTATACCACTTCAAGACATTCTAAAGCTAGATAGTAAATAAAACAAATAGCCAGCAAACAAAGGCGAGAAATATTTCATAGCATAACTAGTGAGACGCTGTTACCAGTGAAACAGTAACAAATTTGGTGGCGATGTACCTGTTGGGTGCCAAAAAAAAAAAAAAAAAAAAAAAAAATCTTTAATTCTGGGAAAACAATTAAAAAAAATATCAAAAGACATACCCAGTAAATATTTTTCTACATTTAGGAAGGTACAGAAAATTAGATTTTTATCGCCAAAGAACAATTAACGCGGCTGGTTATTTTTGAGATGGACCTCGCAGGTGTAGTAGATGGACCTCACAGGCTGCAGGATTAAATTCATATTTAATTAAAAGAAAATGTAATAATGGATCTCAGTGTCTACTTTACCTACTAATAAAAGACAGGTCGCACCCAGTTTGTCTTAAAGTATCAGACCTAGTAAACCTAGGCTCGACAACACCGATGACCCAACAGCGTCACTCAGTGTCCACTCTCAATAGCTTACCAGACTCAAGACGCGCCCACCTTTTTTACAGTGATAGAAAGATACGTTACAACCTAATTGCTGAAAGTAAATAAGTAGTTATTCGCAATTTTCAGTTATTACAGTTAGTGTTTTTTGCGTGCCACTTTTTGTGATCCGTGTAGCTGGAAATACTCAGCTGCGGACATGCGTGAGAATTCTTAACAAGATTAATGCAGTCACTTTACGTATTCAGACCAGTATTTACTACAAATTTTCTTCTTTCCAGCACTTGTTAGTTAAACAGAAGGGAAATAGCTTGGTACAAAAAGCTAAATGTTTGTTAAATGATCTTGTTTTTCCAAAAATGCTATTAAGTTGTTAGAAACGGTTGTAACGGACATTTAATAAATGAGGGCAGAGCCAGGCTCCGTGTGCTTTGCAACTGGACCATAGAGATATATGAATGCAGACTACTCGCTATTTAGTTCGGGGTTTCCAGTGAACCATGAAAGCCTGTAACTTCCAAGTACCGAGAGAAGTTCACCAAAACATGGTGAAAAGTAATTTTTTAAAAGCTTTCTGAAGTTATTGAACGTTTCGGATTTCTTTTCTGCAATGCTATGACTCATTTTGTTTCACCATTTCTTGTAATTGTTAAAATTCGGAAAATTAACATATATTTCGTAATTCACGTTTAGCTTAAAATTCCCCGATCTTATTTTTATAAAAATCTTAACAGAACAACAGGCAACGATACCACTTCTTAAAGCAAATATCTACGCATTGATATTGTCAACTAGAAAAGCAGCTTGTTAAGTGGACACGTATACAAGCAAATATATGGATATGTTCGCTAGCTCTTTATTAAGCATAGAAATTGTAAAATGCATACTGCTTAAGAGTAATACAGAACATTGGTGTGTAGTACGTTTGTATTCTAGGTATGTGTTTATGATCCTTAACGTAGCTATTTTCGAATTCGGTTGATTATAGCCATAATAAAATGAATCGTGGGTGGGACTTGAAGGAAGTATTATACAAAATAAAAAAAAACGAACTATAATACTGCAGGTAGTCCCGGAAACGATTGGATCAGGATATAAAGTAACCTAAAAGTTTCCTTTTACTTCTCTATTTGCCGATAGCTCTATTGTATGTCTTTTATTGGAAGTGGGTGACTTCGATACATCTCTTTACTATTGTTAAGAGATCTCAAAGGCTAATCGCTATTTCCTGAGTGATTTTAATCCAATTAGCACTGAAATGGCTTCTCGGCTAAACGACCAGCCATCAAGAGTTTATTATGGTACTGAGTATTGCTTTAAGATCATTATATCCACTCCAGTTGCTCTGAATATTATGAAATTTTTCACACTTTCTTTTTTTTTTTCAAACCCAATCCTGATCATTTCCTGTTTGTCCACATATTTTAACATTTTTCATGACTAGCTTTTGAAGGACCTAATTCTTGTTGCGAGACAACTCGTGGCTTATAAACGGTTAACAGGTTTCTCAAGTAACCCCTTTTTCAAGAAATATAATCCACGCGTGTGTGCTCCATACTGTATTTATGCAGAAACTCTGTTATTCGAATGTTTGGCATTTTTATTGATTTTAAGTCAATTGAAACGTTTTAAGCAATCAGCTCTCGCGTGTCTTGTTTTAAAAACTTATTTAATTTCAGTATAAAAGAAAGCAGACTAAAACAACACCGAATATTTCGTCCGGCCGCGTCTGTATAGTACTTTAGCTTCCGAGAGCACGTTTACTGGTATCACGTGAGTTTTTTTATACCTTCTTTGAGGGAACAGTTTCAGCTGATTTCCGGATAATTACATCATTCCAAAACATGGTACAACTGTGTAGGTGATCCCCCTAGTGTTTCAAAATACCAAATGCTCACAGGTGGCGCAGCTGCAAGTTTTTCTCACAGCGCTATCCTGCTGAAACCAAAGAAATTTAATCAGCACCTTAAAGAATAAGAATGTCTGCACGCAACAGAAAAAAGAAAAAAGATCCTTACATAGTTGATTAAGTGATGAATTAAAGATGGGAAAAATCGTGCTTGTTCTACGCAATTTTTTTTTTCTTGGTAGAATAAAACAAAAAGAAAATCATGACTGCTGCTTTATTATAGATGGCTTGGTTGATGTTAAAGAAGATTTCGGATGTAGGCCTTGTTTGCTAACTTTGTTTTGTAGGATTTTGTTTGTTGAAAACCAGCTCGGAAGGATCTAATGTGATGTCGGTGAATAAAACAAGTTTACTTTTGAATTATTGATACACCATCGTTCTCTTATATCTCATTCTATAAATTGAAATTGTTTAGAAACAGTGCCAACTTACTCAAAGAAAGGAGTTACTTAAAATAGACATCATATGTATACCGAGGATGTATATTAGCAATGAATGAATATATACTGGTGGCAAAAGTTACGTTACATAGTCGAATTTGTACACTTATATGCTGGAAATTTAACTGAAATTGGGTATAGGTCAAGTGCTTCATATGAGAACATGGCAGACCATTTTGATAGAGAAATGCGGGGTAGTTTTAAACAGAGCGGTGTGATGGATATTCAGCATGTCTGAATAACGTTGCGTGGTCCTGTCGCACAGATATATCACCTGAATGATGATTTAATACGACTGAGAGCGGTCGTTACGATGGAAGCGGCCCACTCGGAAGCAGAGGTCCTCCTCCATATGATATCCCGATTGTGGAGACAGGAAAAGTATCCCGAAAAGGAAACACTGCATTTCCAGAGAGAGACGTATCCCATATGGTCGACCAAGAATCACAAAGTTGATGATCAATATTTCGCCATAACTGCCAGATGGAATAGGGACTCTCTCCCAAGTTTTCTACTGCTTAACAACGAATTATATTCCGTTGAACTGTATCCTGTAGGCTTCGAGAGAGAGAGAGAGAGAGAGAGAGAGAGAGAGAGAGAGGGGATATGTTTGCATACTGCCCATGATTTGTGTTTCTGTAATCTCATTGCAGAGAAATATTCGGTTTCAACTGGTATTGTGAGCATATCAACTGGATATGCTCACAATACCAGTCGTCCGATCCTAATCCAATTAAGCACCTGTGGAATGAGGTGGAATAAAGATCCGCAACTATCCAATTTGCAACACTTGTGGGAAGATATTGAGTTTACCTGCACCAGCTTTCCTTTGGCACCTTTTTTAAACCCCTTATCGAATCCATGACCTCACGAATCCAGACTGGTCTAAATGGGTGTACTTGCTATTAGATATACCTTCATTAGCTACTCAATATTATACTACGTACCATGTAGCGTAATAGCTTTTTGATTTTTTTTTCCCCATATAAAATTGACCTTCCTCGCGGGTGGCATAATAATTACGATTTCTGCCCTATCCTCACTGTCTAGAAAAGGCCCAAGTTCAAATCTAGTCAACAGGAAGGGTTTTATGTGCCTTCTTCATTCTGTGGATGAGTTAATCTCATGCAAGGGTTTGTACGGTTCCCCTCCCTTCAGAAAAATTGACCAACCCGACAAAAAAAAAAAAAAAACAGTAATAAACTTCATTCAATTTCTACTTTTGCACTCTTTTCTTAGTCTCAAAAACTGCCTAATTGTAGTGGTCCGTACCTTTTTATTATGTTGAGATTACATAATCTTTATTACTTCAAGCACTTCGTCAACGTCTTTCATAAAATAAACATCATATGCAGTTCCTTTCGCATTGTATCTGAGTGTCCACTATCTCCTGTCTTCCAATGTTTCTTATCTGGTGCAGTCTTCAGTAAGTTGTGCACACTAGTACAACAATTTTTCTTCTTATTTTAGCCAGCGAGTTATAAATTACTGGAATAAGTTACCTACGTGGGTGATAGAGGCTGACAGTTGGAGGAAATTTTAAGGTCAGCTACATAGTAACCTACGGGAGGAGGGACATGTATAGGTTGTCTATTTCCTCTTCTTTTATTAATTATTTAATTTTATTATTATTATTTTACTCTTTTTTTTTGGCTGGTGCAGCATAAGCTTTAGGCTGCCTTGCACCATATGGCCATTACTAATACTAACAATAAATTTTAAACATCCATTCGTAATATTTAAGTGCATCCTTTTCTTAATAAATTTCATGTATTCAATTGTACATCAATATAAGGTATCACTTTGCGGCTTATGGGATTAGAACACATCTTCAAACATTTCAGCATGTAACAAAATTTCAAAAAAGTTGTATTATCTCCGTTAATTCGTGTATGCTAATTTCGAATATGACCTTAGTTTTTGCATGATATCAATCGTTTGCGAAGAAATGAAAGAAAAGTAAATATGCAGTGATGCTACATTGCATTTATTACCAATGTTTAACTTCTGCCCAGTATTAATACTTTGCTACAAGTAAACAATAAGCTAAAATAATCACAAATAAAAAGTAGAAACACTCCTAAATATGCCAACTTATTCTTGTTGGCACCTTGAGGATCCAGTGCTTTAACAAATTGTTTCACCAGTCCCAGCTTGATATGAATAGTGGAAGGAAGACTTTGTTTCCAGGAACCAATGTATTGTTTACTGTATTGTGTGCACCAGGCTGCAACTCAAATTTGGCTGACTGTTATCTCCTCCTGTATTACTGAACTACTGCCTTGATGTCCCACAGACGGAGAAAGCAAGGGAATTTAGTGAAACCACCTTGCAAACCCAGAAGAAACCCCAGCATCATGAATTCCTCACTGAAATCTCCCATTTATGCCGATCATACTTAATATTGTGGAACACATGTTTCATATTTCTGTAGTCTTCTTTGATGTGAACAGCGTGCGCAACAGGAATCGATCGGTGTATTTGTGAAGCAACGCATACTTCTCTTCTAGTTTGTGACCAATAACAATTTCTTCATAAAGTCCAATAAATCAAAACGGTAACGGCAGGGACACATAAGCTAAACAAGCTACAGCTTGGGGCTTCACATTACAAGGGGTCTTGCTCCATCTTAAAAAATCATTTTTTTTTTAATATTATCACAGGTGAACTGTAAGAGAGAGAGAGAGAGAGATCTCATACATGATATAGCTTAGGGCTACAACAAGATTAAATCCGGCCCTAGGTAAGGGTAACAGAGGGATTCTTGCAGCAGCAGCAGCAGTGTGAAGACGTGCATAGGTGACATGTATTTTTCTGTATGTGGAAGTTGTAGTGGTTTTCACTCCTTTAAACAAGTTATCAGGAGCTCTGCACTGGATTTCGTTAGATCCAAGTCCCACACTAAAGAATCCAATTCTTTCTGATTATGTCTACAATTTGGGATATACATCATACCTATACAAAAGTAAACGCCATCATGATGGTTTGTGGAATCTCCTCCATGAAGGATAGCTAACTAAGAAACCATCCCTCTGTTTTCACTTGCAACTGTCACAGCATAAATAAGGTACCAACAACTTTTTTTGATCTCATAGGCATTCTAAAATTCTTCATGAGTACTATAAAACTTGATGGCTCCAACAATATTATGCTTCTCTTGCTACGGACATATTTAATATCCACAATCCACAAACAGCAGAAGTCTGGAGATAACTTACACCTTCCTATGGTAGCCATTACAAACTGCAAAAATAAAAAATATATACACATACGAATACTACAGGCTCTTAATATCACAATATTAATAAAAACTTAAGATGTAATACATATAAATATCGCAAAAGCATAATGCTACCGAAATATTGACATTAGAAAAACATCGACAACGCCTCGTTGGGTTCAGCGTACAAAATACATGTACGAACCAGTTAAATATTAACGTAACATTTTTTGTTACATAGTGTTTACAATCGCCTCTTTTTTCTTTGTTTTACTGAACTGCTTCTACCCCATTTTTCTACCTTCTCACCAAATGCTTTATATAAGTACTCCTCTATTCTTCTACCATTCCCATTTTTCTTGCTCTTTATGACGCCTTCTAATTTATCCTCTCCAAATTCCCTCTGATTTATCCACATCTATTGTGAATTTGCAATTTTAATTTTTCACGTCTAGCCAGAATCGATTGTCCTTTGTATCTTTTACCTGTTCTTTATCCAATATTATGTTTCTGTTTTAAAAGGTTTAATTCGTTGCTAAGCACATTTTTTCCCCAATCATTGCTATAACTGAGAATTACCTCCTCCTGTATTTTATCCTCCACTTCCTCAGTCATTCTCGCTGTACATCTATCTATATCTCGTGATAACTTTGTTTTCCTTTATTTTTCTCCTAAATTTGTTTCCTATCTCCAATTCCCACATCTCCATTCTTTGCTTTCATATTCTGTCTGTATTGGTCTTCTCTTTTTTTTTTTATTTCACTGAAATTAATGTCTCAGTAAGGAACCCTGAATCGAATTGTTTAACTATTACATCTCCAGCCCCGAACTTTCAATTTGTTGCTTTTTACGAGATAATCAGTTTTTCTTTCGCCATTTTCACCTTCGTAGGTTATCAGTGATTTCTCTTTGAATATTGTCTTTTTACACAATTTTATTTCCTCTGAAACTGTAATTTTCTTTCCAGAATTAAGTGTATTTGACTGAGAGAAATACTGTATGATAACTTTTTGTATTCTACTTATACCATTTATAGAAGAATACGTTGAGAAATTTCATTTCATTTCATGGCAGATTTTCTTGGGTATTAATTTTATTTTCATAGTCAGTATGCCCCCTATATGTAGGGGGCATACTGACTGTCTTAACTCACGTTCCAGACATCAATTTCTAGAAGTTATTTAGAATTGCTTGTTTGTTTTGGTAAAATTGAGTCGAATACTTTAATAAGCGAATAGAACTCCACTGAGAAATAAAACGATACTAGGAACATACCAAGCAATCTTCGTTTTTAACAGTGTAGGTCATGTGAAGTAATAACTGTATTTTTGTGTGTAACGGTTACCTTGAATTAGGTTTAGCTTAATGTACAATTTATTTATACCGATTTGAAAAAAAATATTGAAAGATTTTTTCATTAAACAAAGTGTGGTGTAAAAAGTACTCAAGAGATGGCAGCAGTAGAATTATTTAAATTCATATCAATATTTCTGAATTTTTCAAAAATTTGCTAAGTTTGCTAAGCCTGTACTTTATACAAGTGTGCGTTTATGGACACGCAACTTGTACAAACGTAATTCCTTAATTAATCCAGTCAAATGGTATCCTATGACCAAAGAAGTCACGTGTTAAACCTTTTATTAATTTTTATGTTAATATTATACAGAGTTGTTCATTTATTACAACCCATTGGTTAATGATATGTATCGGGATTACTATGGGAACAGGGCATACGATATCACTGCATTATGGAGGGGTGATATTTTTTTTGACAAGTGGCAGAAGGCAGTTTCACTGTGACAGCAGTGATATTCGAGACATCATTTATTAGTGCGGGAATTTTGTATTAATTTTTTATAACATTTTGTTGTATTACAACTGGGCTGCATTTTAATTGGATAATGTATCGGGATTAAATAAACAGTTGTATTAACTACGTATGTCAGTAATATTTTATAATTTATATTAGTTAGTTGTGTTAAGTTTATTTAATATTAGTTATGTTAAGTTTATTTCTTTATTTAACAAAATAACTTTGCTGTTTAACATAATACTTCACACAGTCTTTTATTGTGTATCGTGCCGTACAAGTGCGTGTTTACGGACTTGAACTGTAGGATGAGAAAGCTGGAATAACTCAAGTATAAAACCCCAAATCCGTATTGCGTTTTTACAGCTATCCCTTAGTACGTGGCTAGAGGCAGATGTTATTAGAGTAGAAAATAAAATGGAGAGAACTACATAGCATCTGTTTACTACGTTAATCAATGAATTCGATTCCGTTCTTGAGTATTCACAAATCTTTTCCAGATTTATGAAATGCGAGGAAGGAGGTGGTGGGAGGGCTATTTGGAAATATCTTGTTCATTTGCTTGAGTCTGTAAAGACTAGTATTGAACTGTTGCTAGTTCAATGCTACCAACTGTTCCTTGATTTTTCTCTGTCGGGATCTACTGTTTTCCGTTGGCTGTAATAAGACCCAATCCATCTGCTATTAGTAAACAGCTCCAAACTTCTTCACGGAAGGTTTATATAGCGTTACAGATCGAACTTTCCTCTTAAGGGTGGGATGTCACCTTAGGTCAAAAGTAGGCTACATATAGTATTTATGACTACTGCACTTTCTTTCCGCCCAGAATATTTACTTAGGCATACAAAAAGCGTAGGTCCATTGAACACATTCGCAGACCACTTTTCTCTGCTGCTCACCTTAACGAACCCTAATTAACACAAATGACATTCAGATTATTCGTTTTTCACACTCAACCGTATCAAGAGTTCAACCTGTTCCATGTCAAACAGGTGTCATCCAATGTCTTGGAGCACAAGTGAGAGGGGTCGGATCGTTTATTGAGGTGTATACCTTTGTTTAAACTAGTTCACAACGTGCCAGTCAAGTGAGACATTTCTGACACAGTAAATGAACAGGCGTATCTAACATATGGCCTCTGAAGCTCAGCCTCCAGGACTGGTTGCAATATTCAAAGTTGCGAGAGAAAAAGTGCAGATAAAACCTTCAGTGTTGTCATTCTTTTGTCAAGTTTTTTTCCCCTTTTTAATAGATTGATGGTGTGTTAGAAGTTCGGGTTGATTGTTTCAAGTCTTTTAATCTGCAACCGCCTTTTTTCTACCTCTGGCATTAACTGGCTATAGTAACAGTGCACCTATTCCACACATTTATTTTACGCCTCTGTCAAAATTCTTCCATTTTGAAAGGGTAATCAGTAAATATGCTTTCAATTATTAATATTTTTTGTTAGATTTTCTATTTCTTCACTTAAAGTATTTATTTCGATATAATTATTAGCCAAATAAATCAGCTTGATTGAAGAGCAATTGTTTCAGTAAAAGATCGGTTTGGGAATTGACTAGAAGTGTCGTCCTGCCTTCATCATAAAATCCTAGTTAATAAGCTATAAAAAGAAAACTCAGAAAACAAAAGATTGAAAACAAAACTGTATAAAAACAGCGCAAGACTTTTTTTTTTCCAAAGAAAATGGTAAAACTGTTTGGTGAGATTGTAATCCTTCAAAATACTCACTTCAGAATTTATAAGCAGATTTCTTTTCTACTCGCTATGTATAAATATGCATAACAGGTTTGCAATAAAACCATATTTTTCTACTTTCTTTTAATTTTCCTGTTTTCAAGAGTTCGAAATGAAAACCAACATCATAATCTACACTTTATGATGCTATTGCACTTAATATATACATAGTCTAAATTTGCTCGCAGCTTGAGGCTTTAGCCCTAATGCATCTTAGTGTACAACCACACTTAATATGTACAATGAAAACAAAATTACAGAATGACTTTATTTTTGATTATTATAGATGCAATATGTTTATAGAAAAACGGTGTATGAATAAATTTAATTTATTTAACGCAGTTTAATTAATTTAAAGAATATACATATTGTTATATGAAATTTGTCGTAAACAAAATAGCGATTAATAACTAATTGATTTAAGAGTATTAAGGAAGTTCGGTTATCTTTCATCTCAGAAGCCTCTTATATTCTTTTCGGTTTTGTTAATTTGCCTTTCAGTTTAGACTGAAATAAGAATCTTGGTAATCCGAGTTTATCTTAAACCAAATTACCTCTAGTTTAAAAAATATATAGGAATTATCCCTATGTGCTTTGTGCAGTATTAAAAATTTGAAGTTAGGTTTTTTAACTGCTAAATATATGCCGAAAAAATTTTAAAAGCACCAACTAACTTTAAATTTTAACAGATAAAATTACAGATACACTTTTACCAACCATTGGATTCGGATTTCTGAGGCTTCTGTAGCTGAAATTAAACACTTTAACAATCATAACATTTTATTTTATACCCACCGTCTCACATATAAGTGGATTTATCAGCTTGTAAAGTTCTAAAAGCTTTCTTAGTCGAAGACAAAGCTTAACAAAACCAAATGATCAGCTGGGCATCAACAGAAAAGAATGCATTAGGACAGTTCACGAAAGGGTACAAAATGTTTATGCTGCGTTTTTCTCATTCTTATTTTCAAGCAAAATGTTTAGTAGCAGCCCAATTCAGCTGGAGGAAACGATTTTCAAACGACATGAGCTGTATTTGCATCGGCTGCAATGAAAGTTTCTAGATTACGTTAAAGATGAGTATAGCATCGTGGTAATTTTACAAGGTAAGCTTGACATGAGCAAGATGAGTTCGCATTGGACACTCGTTCAATATTTCATTACCAAAGAAACAAAATCTTAAAATTTGTTAGGGAAATTTAAACATTCTGGTAAGTAACTACAAGAATACATCTAGCCAAAAAGTTCAAAGTTTAGCATCCATCGGAAAATTCATGACCGGTTTTGGAGGATTTATACGGGAGTTTATGGCATTCAAAATCACCACCGGTAGTGGTTCCACTCCACCGTTACACATTAGAAAGATATACAAAGGAGTATAAAAGAAATATGTGCATATTATGTACCATTATGGTAAGATCGAGAGAAATATGGAGTCATCTTTCAAGATCCTGGAATTTTAATTATATGAACGAACTGACCTTATTGCGATAAATCATCCAGGGATTTTCATACTCTTCGGTATTAATGCACTTCAATGTAATACGAGAGAGATTTTGGGACTACGCCTACAGATTAATAATCTTATTTATTTATGCGACACATCGCAGACCTTGCTATAGCAATAGCTATCATCGAGACTTTAATTATTAACGTTGCCAGATATTAACTCTTTAGCTAAATTTAAGCGAACACACGAGCTTTAGATGTTTTCTGTATAAAATTTAGGAGCAGTATTTATGTATGCTTAAATAGGTAACTTAAGTCTCATGGTTCGGCGAATGAAATATTATATAAATAACTCCTATTAAAATTGTTATTTTTAGAATTAACGTATTGAATAGAGGATGTCTCAAAAGAGAAAGTTTTTAAACCTTATACAGATGACTCTCTTACACAGACAGATACTATTGATATTAGAATGTAGCTAACCTTGTAAGTTATTTTGCTTGCATTATTTTCAACCAATAAAAATTGGATTAAGTAATCCACAGCGCAACTTGTCATCTAAGATAGCGCTCCGAGTCCCCCGCCTCCCCTCAGCAAATCATAATCCTCAGAGTGGTGAAATAATTTTGTCCATTAATCACAAGTATTCATTTGTAAAAAGCTATTTATAATACGGATAAAACGGATATTTATAATAGGAATTAAAAAAAAATTATTACTTGCGGGTAGATATTAAACTCAGTCATTATCTATTTAAAATTAGATAATGAGAACTATCTATATTGAAAAATTTCTTCAGGTGTTTTGAAATTCAACTAAGGTTTGTCTAATCCTTTCATATTTTCCAAAACACACACACACACACACACGCTATGCACGCTATGAATGAATACACTAGTTCTTGTAAACTTACTGAAGTTAGTAGGATTATGGCCCTATTAGTACTTAAATGAGTGTAAAACGCCTCAGTACTATTGATATTTTATTACTACTGTTACTATTGATTTAATGGCGTATAGGTATGTATTATGTTTCTGTGAAAAGTTTTGTTGAAGTATTATGTTTGTAGCGCACCGAAAAATCCTGAGTAACCCACGGGCAAAACCCTACGCTTTTGCGATTGGCTAATTACAGCTCCGATTAAAGATGTCTTTATGATTTCCTAGTTCGAATCCGAACCCAGTTCCTAACGGGATTCGAACCTAATTCCAACGAGTGACAAAGGATGAAGCCACCATAATGTCAAAACTAACACGAATTAATAAGTATAAAGAAGTTAAATGATTAACGAGCTTCAAATCTTTGCCGTATTACTGAGTGGGCAGAAATTCGCTCAATCCTGCACTATCTTGTGTTAGTAACTATCGTGTGATTTACGCATTATTTTTAACTTAAAAGTTATCGGACCATCCCCCCCCCCCATCATTTTCTTCTCTTGTAGACCGGAACGGAAATTTCTGACATGGGTGAGCCATGAATTCCCCCACGCAACTACTACTAACCTGCAAGACCAGACCAGAAGCCCCTTTCAGCCGACGTTTCTACAGTTATCTTAGAGACTTTCAAGGCTAAAAGTACTGTAACCTTGAATATAAAAAAAAAAATAATGAATATATATATTCTTTAAATTAGTTTGCATTACTGTAGAACTGCAATTTTACTTATTTGTAGTGTCTGTGTGATTTTGCAAATGCTAAATATTGAAGTTCAAAAAGAAAATTTACATTTAGTTATTTACCATTAAATGCCACAGAAGCCGATGCGCCAACAACTAACAAACAACAATAACCATTAAATAACAATAACCATTAAATATATAGTGAAATGGAGAAGTTTGCTCTCTCTTTCTCCCATGTTAAGTGCAGAAAGGAGTGTATTTACGCCATTGAGAGAGAGATTCGGCGTGGAAGTGTGGTTACCAACAGTTTCGATTTCTCTCGCGCAAAACCAACAATTTATAAAAGTCAAATGAATAAACACGTCTTTGTATCTTTAATATGTTTATTTTTATTTTGTTGACGCCATCTTGGAAAAAATAAAAGGTGTCTGAATTTAATATTGAATCTAATCTGAATGTATCTAAGTTTACCGGCTAAATAATTAATAAACTAAATTTGTATTTCTTAATTCTGAATTAACTTTAAGAGCCCGACTGTTTTTTTTATAAAAAGTTCAATTAAAATAATACCTCTCCTAAACGAATTGTAGAAGGAGTGACTAATTTTAAGGGCAAATTTTTACAACGAAACCATATTTTTAATTCTGTCCAAAGATGACATTTCAGATATGAAGTCCTCTATCACTTGAGTCAGTTCAGAAACTGATAGAATGTGTATTTTGTAATGGCTGCTTTTTCGCTCACGTTTCATGGTAAATATCAAAGTATCTGTTGGGAATGGATACTGGAAAACTTTGCTTCAAAATTCTCAAGGTCATTCGCGATCAAATGCCAATGCGCTATAATAAACTAAAGAGTTTCCCATTCTTACAATTGGCTAAATGATAAATGAGAACAGAACAAAAAAAAAAAAAAAAAAAAACCACCTCGTCTCGAAACTCATTTCAATTTAGATCTATTTCAAGTTAGCGAACCAGCAAACTATATAAATCATTTACAGAGCCATTTGGTACATCCACGAACTCGGATCTAAATAGCCTAGAAGACGTATTATCGAAGAAAATCATTTGTGCTGTTATTGCAGATAGATCAAGAATGTCTTATAGTTGCAACAGCCCTGTCAGTGAAAGCGCATCCGAAATAGGCACCAGTGAGTTGCTGCTCATGACGTTGTACGGTTCGAGGGACAAAGCAGGTTACGAAAAGGGTGGCCACAGTCCAGGAAATGAGCTCGTTCTGTCTAACTGCCCTACTTACAGGTCGCCAGTGTCCTCGGAGTTTAGAAAACGCTGGCTGCTCTAAGTAGGTCGGAGAACAGGTTTTCTAGAGACCAGGCTCCTTCATCATGCAAAAGGTCAGCAGGTGACGGTTCTTGGAAAAGCAAAGGAATGCGATGTAATGTTTCCCCAACGTTTTAAGGGTGTTTTCATAGCGCAACTTGTCTTTATCATTCTGCCTATTTTTAGCATCATTTCGGTCATCTAAGCCAAAACAAATCCCCACATCCTTATTGCATTAGTGCCAATTGGGAAAAAACTGATTTGCATACGTAATTGCTTAGCGGTGTTACTATTTTTCGCTTATTTTAATATTAACGTACAAGAATATCTGCATGCCTGTGTTTCATTGCCTTTGAAAATTAATTAGTCATCAGTTTTTACTAGTATGGATTTAAAAATATTAATTTTCAGTCTTATAAATGCCGTATTTTTCTAATTTAAAATAATTGTTCTTCTAAACAAATTTGGTATCGAAGATGGCGGACATTTTTAAATCTGTATTAGTAAAATCTGAGGACTAATTAATAAAAACATTATTGGCCATATCAAACTGAGACGCTATTTTTGTTCTGATGTGATCTTGGCATATTTATTAAGCTTAAGACCTTTTGTATCTCTACAATATCTTAATATTGACAGATCTTACAAGTTCCAAACTGACGTGTTACTTGTTAACCTTGAATGCCCAGTGGCTGATTTTATTTAGTACAGATTTAATACAGATTGCGCCTTCTGATGAGCTAGTATGTAGGTGAAACTGCTTTAGGGGCGGCGACAGATTTATCACGAAGAAAGATTAAACTTCCAACAGGAAGTAGGAAATAAATGCAGATTTATAATTCAAAAGTAACAAGTTACAAATAGTTTTGAAAGGACCATGTGAAATGGAACTTTAATTCTGTGTAAATTTTGGCTCGTTTTATTCAAATGACTGAGTGTAAGCCTTTATTGCAAGAATGATGTAAGTTAATTAAAAAAATGCTTTCTTTCAATGAACGTTAATTTCATTCTTTGATTGTTTTTATTTAAAATCACGTATGGGATTTTAAGTTAATTGCCAATCATTAAATACAAAGTTACTCTCTTAATTTTTAGTTACTAATGGAATTTTATTCAATCACCTTTTCTTTTCTCAGATGACTGATGTTGACGTACCCATTGGTTGTTGATCTTTAGGCGCATCAGCAACTTTGCCTTCTGCCCTGTAGCCACTCAGTAATCCATCTTAGAATCTTACCAGTAATAGGCCATATTGTGTCGTACACTGGATGAAAAACCCGAGTTTCAGGGAGAAAAAAAAAAAAAAACATACTACCCTCGCCTGAGACCGCCTAACTCAGCAACATTATGAAAAAGACCCATAAAAATTCCTCGCGTCATTGACGGGATTCGAACTCAGTCTTTTCCACCCGGTGTGGGGAGGACGGTGGTTATACCAGCTGTGCTGCCCACGAGGACAACATGCCCATTGCAGACGTTCACGGAAGCTTTTTCTTTATTTCTAATAGCACCCTTGTGAATAGCACAGTGGATAACTTTAACTGTCTTACAATTTAAGGAAAAAGAACACGGGTTTGATTTCTGTTCTCCACTAAAGTTAAAAATACATTTCACTGTGAGGGAGGAAACTTTATTAGCTTTTCACGTTAGTCAGTCTCATAAAGGGGTAACCACATCTGTGTAAAATTTCGGCAGCTATTTTTTTTTTTTTTTTTTAATTCAGTTTCTAAAAACGAGGTGTTTTCTTCAAGTAAATTGTATGTAAGATGAAAATAACAAACTGCTGCCAGTAGAAACTCAGAAAGTGTGAGGAACTCATGATACTATTCTGTGAACAAGACGACGATACTGACAAAAGGTCGTTAGCATCTTATGCCGTTTGAAAGTAGTATAGTTCTAAGTATAAATGGGCCTGTTGTACTGGGATCCATGGTACAGTGAAATAAGATAAGTGTAAATCCAGTAAATATCTTTAATTTTGAATATTAGTATACTAGTCCCTTACCCTTATAATTTCTCTGCTGTTTTTCAGTATAACTCTTCAAATCAATCAATTTGATTTCAGTTTGTTTCCGAGCAGATTCAAGACTGCTGTCTTAATAATAAAGTATTCAAAATTAAAGATATTTACACTTATCTTATTTCATAGTATAGTTCTGTTAATGAAAAAATTCTGATGGAGTGGGCAGTTATCAAAATGTACCTACTAGAAACTACCATACCTCTCCTATATACCTAATCCTTTAGATGCAGTAGCTCGTCAAACCTTTACCGAAATTAAAATACCCGATCAATATAAAAGGTCCATTTCTTTTAAAACCTACTTCCATGAAGAACACTCTTCAAAACAATCCTGTAAGTCCAATTATTGAATCTCATTGCTTGTTTGGACTTCAAGAAGCGCTCCCATTCAGTTAGCCATCGTTCAATCGTCGTTCAACCATTGTTAATCAACCGAAAGCACTATTATGGATTCAAAAAGTGCTCTACCTTATGAAACAACTACATATTAATATCCGGGATATTTCAGTGGCCTTTGACAACCTAGATACGAATCTTGTAAACTACACACAGTCATGTTTTAAGGGAAGAATTTATTGATCAGCATCAGATCCATTTATTTATTTATTTCCAGAAAAAGAATAGAATTTCTTAAATAAAGCAATAGTATTTTACAAAGAATATGCAAAGTACAAGGAGCAGTCTTCTCAGGGATGTTATTTGTTTCCTCCCTCTCACCCGACCTTCTCAGTTCCCAAGGTAACCTTCAAATTTTTATGGACTTTTATCGCACCGTAGCAGAGTTAGTAGGTCTCAGGCGCTGGTTCCATGGTCTCTTTCTCTCGGAAACTCGAGTTTTTCATGCAATTACGGACGTAATTTACTGGCACCTCATAGCCTTAGTTCTTTGGCACTTAACACACACATGCGCGCGCACACAACCACAGTAGCCTCCGTTTAACAAACTGTAACGTGACTTCTTATGAAGTAAAAGCCAGTCTAGAGCTTATTCCAAACAACATCAAGATTCCCATCCAAGGCAAAGCCGTCTAAAAAAATTATTCTCATTTCATTCTTGGTGTCATAAAATGGTCAATACGTCCATTTTATGGACGTATTGACCATTTTATATACGTATGTACGTATATAAAATGTACGTTTATATATCCGTATATACGTCCACCAAGAAAAATTTGCAAGCTTCCCTGCATAAGTACTGAATTTTCACGTGACTGAATAGTAATGGGCGGCTCTCCTTTCACGTCACTCTCACACTCCACAACGATAAATATTCAAATCATTATCAAACAGATCACCCATCAAGCGGTAACACTCAGCCTTTTACTTCTGATCCTTACGACAAATCAGTCGCAAGAAATAAACATCACCTTCCTTTAGTATAATACCGTCTGAGGTCAGGAGCGGCGCTAGCTTTAAATGTGCCCATGGTGATCACCATTCATGGAGATCCATAGAACATATTCCACTATAACAAATCTAGTAGTTCTCCGCCTAAAAGTTCTATAAGAAATTATTTCTGCACAGGCTTTATATCCACCATAGTAGAAATGACGTTCTTCTCAACTTCACTCCAATTTTATTTCTCTAGATCCAAATTAATATTCTACTGCTTACAGTACCAAAGCCGACCACAAATGGGATTGTTTTCTCACTAAGATATCACCTTCACCCTGCTCCCCAACTGACCTGTTCTCACAGTCATCGCTGATAATTATGGGAGTTTCTCTATAGTAGAAATACTTCAACCCGGATGTCAATCGAGAACGTGTCCTCTAAAGTAGTGGAACTTTTTATCTTATTTTTTCTAAATGTTCATTTATATTCGATGCAAATAAAGTTGGAAAACTTTTAATGCACACAATGTTGTCCGTTCAAGTATCAGGTAACAATTATCGTATACCATTCCAGCAGTTATGGATTCCCAGGGATAAGCTCGTCAACTGATCAAGTAAGAAAAATATCACAATAGCGATTTAACACTCTACTGATTTCTTAGAAGAGACATTGTTTTTCGATATTATAATTTGTCAAGAGATTTTTCGTTTCATAAGCAGTATAACTGTTCCAGACAACTTCCGTATTTTTTCCCTGACATAAAACAAGTTTGCTCCAAGGTATCAATAGACTTGGGGGGAAACAATTAACGATGTTGGAAGTAATAAGTAGGTTCTTCCAAGGCGAAAGAATGTGAGATTGCTGTAGGCTGTGTCCCAGTTTACTTTTCTGTATTTAGGTATAGAGATATCTCGTGGCAGGATATCTTTTTGTTTGAGTAATGCGAAGACCAGCCTTCCTTCTTTCATTTACTTGGTATACAGTTAGAGGGTGCTTGTGTGTTTCTGTTAGGAGAAAATATAAGACCAGAATTCGTCAAACACAAAACTTCAGAATTTAGTCCCTTACCCTTAAAATTTCTGTGCTGTTTTTCAGTATAACTCTTCAAATCAATCAATTTGATTTCAGTTTGTTTCCGAGCAGATTCAAGACTGCTGTCTTAATAATAAAACAGCATAGGAATAGTTTTAATCAAATTATATCGTAAACCCAAGAAAAGAAGCCAAAATAAATTTTCGTGTTGATTTACGTAGTAAAATCTAGGCAGAATCGATTTAGGAACTTCCTAGGAAAATATCCAACTTGCCTTGAACCGTGCGAAATCTCAAGTGATATGAAAAATCTAATATCTGTTTAAGCTCTTCCTCTATTTACCCTCGGTTCCACAGGACAGAGTCAATTTTACCTACCATATTTTTTTCAATTTCTTGTACTTATCTTTCTTTCTCTATCTCCCTCTCTCTGTCACTTACCGAGGTAGAAACCACGTGTTCTTATTTGCTACTTTTCAATTTTCAGAAAGTTTTCCGGTGAATGCGATATTTCTTGCGTTTATTTATATTCTGTCTTCTTTTAAAACTGATAACTTGTCATTCTAGTAACATAAACAGTATAAATTATCAAATATTAATGTAACTCTCACGTTGTACACTAGATCCTGCACACGCTGATATAGACTGTACTGTGTATATAAAATAAAGAGTAGTGTACATAAAAACATAATTTCGGACAACAGAGAAGTAATTCTGGTAAATAAATCTGCAAATTGAAGTTTAGAATTTTAATTCTATAAAATGACAGGAGATTTGACTGAAAGGCGAAAATCGTGCCGGAGAATAGGTAATAACATCACTTGATAACTGGAAACTGTTTTATTGAAGTCGATTTTAAAATGTAAACTTTGCATCGAACTTTCGAGGCATTCATTTATTTCAGTTGAATAATTTGATTCCAGTTTTATTAAAATAATCTTTTTGACATCCCTGCTATTAATTTCCCAGCTGATAAGTAATGCGACTGATTAATTTACTAACAAAGAGGAAAGACAGATGGAAATATTTATTAAAACAAAGTGACTTAATTTAATAAAACTATTGATGCTTGCAGAGTGAATATGCCTTACCTTTGTTAATGTTGGTGCTTAGGAAATATTCTGTGGAAGTCGCAACTAATTACCATTCAGTTAAACACTGCAAAACTATAATTTATCGCATGAAGACTTTTCTCTGTATTTATTCTAATTAAGAGTCTGGACATCGAAAGCGTTACTTATAAACAAATGCCATTCAAAAATGTCATTAAACATTCTTTAAATTAGCTTCAAGTTAGCATATGTCACGCTTTTTCTGGGTTTTAGTGGTTTTATAACTTTAGCGTTTATTTTAATTACGTATTTTATGTTTAATTGCGCGTTGTGTTTGTCACGTGTACAAAACTTCAGCTTTTACTTTTATTTTCGCTTCACCTAATGTCTTCTGCTACACTGGCGTGTTGCCAAGCAACTGTATATCTTTATTCTTTTAATTACAGAATACTGTGTGGAATTAAATGTAATAACGTTCTATTGTGTTCTTTATAATTTGAATCGTACAGGTAAGTTTTTGTTTCTTTTTGTTAAAGTACATAATATATAATATCAGTATAATAATTACCTGTAATTTATTAAAGTATTCGTATTAACAAAAGGTATATCGCAGATTTATGTGTGAGTTTGCATACTTTATCAATAACGATTTGGCTTTTGTATTCTGTGTCTCTAAACGCTGGTTTCATACTCCACAAATAATAAACAAAAATATATAAATTTACATCGTAATATATTTTCTTGTGTATCGAAGCCTTTTAGATACAAAGTATACTAGGACCTACGATTATCCGAGGTGAATGGGAGCGAGACTGCCTCGCATAATAGAAACTCGCCTTTTAATTAATAGGTGCTTGAGATTCATTTATTACTGTAATAGTATTCCTTATTACTAACAACAATAAAAAATATTTATGTACAGAGTAATTTAAAAAGATTTTGTTAAACAATAACAACTACAAATAAAGCCGAATGTATAAAATGTATAGTGTAAATTAATAAAAACACTAAATTAATAAAGTTGTAACTTACTCTTTTGGTAAGCTTTTTTGTTGTTTTTTTTTTTTTTTTTTATTAAGAGCAATGCGTTCGGTGTTAGACATCCACAAAAACGTTTTTCAGAAACTTAAGGTGGCCTTCGAACACATTCGTAATAAATCAGCATCCGATGTCAGATATGATATTGATGACGGTATATCAGGCTTAATGTCCAAGTATGCAGGTGATACAAAGGTTGGCAGGGTATTTAACGACAGCAATGGCAGTGTGCTACTGCAACAGGATCTAGAAAAGTTAGCAGATGGACTGAGAAGTGGCAACTGAAGTTTAAACATTGACAAAAATAAAGTGCTGCATATGGGCAGAAGTAACCCCAGAGAAACGTACCAACTTGTGTGGTACTACACTTAAGGAGGGAGAAAATGAAAAAAGACTTGGAAGTAATTGTGCAGTCAGATATAAAGTTTTCTGTGCAGTGCAGACAGGCCAGAGCAGGATGGAGTATTGTCAATGATATAGAAGAATTTTGCTAGTAGGGAAAAGGGGGTGATTATTCCTTTGTATAACGCAATGGTCAGGCCATGCCTTGAGTACTGCATACAGGTCTGGAGGTATCATTTTAGGAAGGATGTAGAGTTGCTTGAGCGAGTACAGAGAAGGGCAACAAGATTGGTGAGGGGAACGAAGAGGTCCTCTTACTAAGAAAGGCTTAAGTTCTACAAATTGCAGCGTCTGGAGACTAGGCACCTGGGTGATCTGATTGAGGTGTATGAGGCCTTGAATGGGTTGAGCAGGCTGAATTCTGATGGGATCCTTCCTTCCTCTTGCTCAGATTACTAACCTGAGGGGGCATACATTCAAATTGAGGAAAGACAGTTGTAGAATAGATGTGCGGAAATTTGCCTTTACCAGCGGGTAGTTCATTGCTGGAAAAAACTTCCATCTGTCGTTGTGGAAGTTGATGCTTAAATAAATTCGAGGAGGAACTGGACAAACGTTTAGAGTGAACGGATGTGTGAAATGTGTTTTTTTTTTTTTTTTTTTTTTACAGCTGATGCTACATAAGCTTGCTTTCTTGCATCACATGCCTCTACTACTACTATATGTGGGATTAACCTTTGGCAAAAAAACGTATTAATCATGTTTGTTGCGAAATACTAGCGTTTCGGTTATTAATGCTTATCCTTTAGAAATCTAGTTGACAGTGACACGACTACTTGGTCCTCGTGCAGTTGGATAAACAGTTCCAAGACGAACTATTGACTAACCCGAAATCGTTTACTTCCGGATTCAAGAGTTTTCAAAACTGAAACTACTTCCAAAATAGTCGTGCAATTTTTTAAACTTAGAACATTCTTTATTATTACTAATTTGTTTTATTTTTTTATTTTTTCTGTCTTTTGGGCGGATGGCTCAGTTACAAAAATCTTGATTAATAGAAGCTCACATAATCGAAGTTATACTCTAATACTGCGAGGAGCATCACGGAAACTGTTATTTTGTGTTGATCTTTATATAAAAAAAATGTATATTTTAAGATTATTAAAAATTGTGGAATAGAATTTTTTTAATTGTTAAATGAAAATTTATTTCGATACCATTTTATTTTTATTATTTAGTATAATAACATTTAATTGGTTAATTGTTCGTATTGAGTTGTGATATGTGACGTATTTTAGCGGCATAAAAATAAGCAGTATATTATTACGAGAAGGAAAAACAAACTTATTACTACTATTAGTTATTTGAACAAACTTTTCTGTTTTAATTTTCTGATGTTGTTAATATATTCCCTCATTATTTTGTTTCTTCGCCAAAAAAAAACCTAAGTCGATGAGGCATCAGTCTGTTGGGGCTATCAGTCTATAAACTGCGTTTAATTCTCTGGCCTGTTTATCCGGATGAAAAACCCGAGGTTTCTGTCGGAGAAACTATGCATCTCTCGCTTTATATCTACTAACTCGGCCATGGTGTGAAAAAAAAAAAAATTCCCCCATTCACATTACTCTCACATTTACTTCTACTTATAAATAATCGTGACCATCTAAAGTTCATGAAATGGGGAATTATCATCTCCAAGTACGGAATATCAGAACCTTCCGTGAGACAAGACACGAAACCACTTGACCTTATGAATCGTGACTCGTGGGTGGAATGAGAACCCTCCGGAGGACAACCACTAAAAAGATTTGCTATCCTCGACCATACAGATGTTCAAGTGAAGGATTCTTTATTGCATTAACGATGGAAAATTGTGTGAAGTGCAGACGACTGGAGACGTCTGGCGTGGTTGTGTTTTATAAAGTTGTTTTCTTCTCTTAAATACGCTGGTGGTATTATTTTAATATAAAAATAGTAATTTCAAAACGTAATAATAAAGATCTTTACATGAAACCTTTCATTATAAGCGCCAGATGGCCAAGCTGGTTTATAATTACCAGTCCCACACCTAGTTTCATTTGCATGAGGTGAAAACTGGTTCTGATGGGAATACTCTCAAGTTAATTCTAATGGCTTAAATGTATACAAGAGTAAAAGTAATATAAATGTAAACTGATTGAAAACTAGTTATAAGCCATCTTTAATTACTGCATTGACATCAACAGGTTGGCAGAAACACGTTCTTATTAATGTGGAATGACAGAGTGATAAATGGAATTTCATGGGCCATTGCTGATGAAAGGTTCCTGTGGTGTCCGGTTTTAGATTATAACTGAATAAAATTGGAAATTGCTATTAACTTTAATGCCTTTTGAGAACTCACCTGAGTATAAGAAGAAAATCCCAAGCAGTAATCCACTGAGTAGAAAAGACCGATACGTTGGCCATCGAGCCAACGAAGAACAGGACACCGACTGAAGACCCTTCATTGTCCAACAGCTGCCACTTTATCCATATATACACAGTATTTACACATGAGGCAGGGACGAAGTGGGGGACTTACATCCCTCCTTTGGGGCACAGTTTAAAAAATGAATAAAACTGAGAAAGGATCAGTTGCGCTCTAAGGACCAGTTGGGTATCCCCTCTTGTAAATGGTTCGGATGTGCAGATCACCACAAGCTGACTGGTCGTATCCTCCTCTGTGCCAGACTCTAGATGGAGTGTTGCATCCTTCTAGCTGCGAGCTCGAGACGCATATGGTAAGGGGGGAAGAAGTGGAAAGGGAGGAAACGCGCCGTTTCTTAGTGGCTGCCACAGGCGTCTCTGACATCAACACCTGTCTTCCCGTCGCCTTCCCATTTCAGGTGAGTGACTTGCAGTCACGTGACTTCTAGCTTGCCTTATTGGGGACTTGGAGAGCTCGTTACGGTCTACAAGCCTGAGGTGAAACAGGTTCTGCAACCCCGCACGGCGTGCATAGCCAAGATTAAGTCTGATACCACGTGCTGTGTAAGTAGCTAAGATCCCAAAGCATAATTCCGGGTAGAAGAAATGTGTTAATTTATAAAATGATTTCCGAGCAATAACACCCCCCTACCCCATAAATAACATCCCTTTCTCATTGCCTCTTCTTTTGAGGCTGTTCTGCTACTATCGAAGAGAAAGATTATCAGATAGATGTTGCGCCTCTTAGCTACGATCATCCCGAAGGAAACATGTGATGACCTTGTTGACGATCCTTGGAGGACGCTACCTTATCCTGACCCACGTTATATTAATAGACCGTTTCGTGATGGCTGAATGTTGAAATCTGGTCGGAAGTTACTTAGTCCAGTCTTCGATGAACTGTCCTCCATTAGCACAATGAGAATAATACTTTTATTTTCCACTTTAGGGCTGCCATGAATAAAGCAATTATTAAAGTACTCAAAGTGCAGAAGTTCTGTAAATTACTGTAATTTGCAATTAACGAACTAAATGTATTAATATTTATGTTCATTATCGACCAGCACACGACTTTGGTCGACGTAGTTATAAACTGAGCAACAATTTTAAAAAAAGTTGAAAAATACTTTTATCTTAAAAGAAGAACAGGTGTCTGAAACATTTGCTCTTAATAACTAGTAAATTAAAAAAAAAGTTAAATTGATAGTTCATTTTTACGTTTAATTTAAAGAAATAAAACATTTTATATAAAAATCTAAAAATTCAAAGCAAAAGAGATACGTGTTGGGAAAAAAAAAAAAAAAAAAAAAAGTCTGTTCACAAAATCAGTGACACAGTGGCAAATCACAAGTACAATATATACGTAAGCTAAAAGATTAAGTTTGGCTCGGTGAAGTTTCGCAAAAGGTATTCAGACAGCTGTATTTTTGTACAAAAGTCAGGTAAAAGTGTAGGGATACCAAGATGGGGCCCTAAACTTCAGAAGGGAAATTTTTTTTTCTTTTCCTTAGTGCAGATCATACCGGAATGCTAAAATACAAACAATAACGAAAAGTTCAGAATTCTTTCTTTTTTCTTTTCTTTTTTTTTTAAGCGCTGTACAATAGCTGCTTGTGTTACCCCTCGCCCTTAACGACATTAGTAAAATGTGGGTCACGGCCTAATCTTGAAGAAACATTCCGTTATTAAAACTTGACATAGAAAGTAGTCGGTGTCAGGATCTATCCATCACGTGATGTCCACATAGCATCTTGTGGGTTTGTAGGTCTCGGGTTGTTGGATTTTTTTGGTTCTGCACTGGAAAATAAGGAAATCGACTTATTCTGATACCGCAAAAGAAAAAATCTCAGAAAAGGTAATCGCAATAATTCAATTCATTTTAATAGAAGTATGAATTTTCGCGATTTATGTTTTCAAAACGTTGTTTATGAAGTCACTTTCGGACATATTATCTGTTTCAGACAATCAGTTGAAAGCTAGAGCAAAATTATTTAAAAAAATGCCGTATATTTTAAATATATTAGTACATTTTTTAGTGTTTTTAAACCGAGTGCATTTTATATCCTTTTATTTTCTCTTCATTTCAAGTAACGATACAGTCACATGGGTTCTAAGAAACCCCGATTTTTTTGAAGGGGGAGGGGGTGAAGGAAAAATTATTAGAAGAAATGTTAAAAACAATGGATAAAAATCATTTCTTTTGCTCATTCCTTCTAATTTCGGGCTACTCCTTTAAATTTTTAAACAAACACCGCAATTTTGCATATAGAGATAGTCGGTCTCGGGGGTAGGGGGGATTGTATCGCCCCCTGTTGGAGAATGTACAATCCTCTCCCGACAAATCCACTTAGACGACACTCTTACGGACACAGTACACGATAGTTCCATAGGCTTAGCGATGGGGGAGATTCTTCCCCCCCTCAATAACTTAATTACTTAAAAATATGCTATCAATCTATTGGAATATCCAGAGGATGGAAAGTAAATAAGTAGCGAGTAAGGAAAGTAAATATTGGGTCTCGGAGGTGTCACTTATGGGCGACTTCGTGTTTTTCAGTCTTAAAAAGGAATTTAAGTTTAGTGGAAATTAGCATTTTCGCACGCCGTAATGGGCTCCTCTAATTACCTGTACCACTTTGTCAGAGACAAGTAGTGACCTCAATAGCGTGTTTAATGAACTATATTAGTGCAAAAAAAATCGGTGCGATACGGAAGTCAGCATGTTTATTAGCTAATTAAAAAGACAAATTGGGTTAATGAATTCAAATTCCCAGCATTGCTTTAACCCTACATACTTTTCGCCTGGAGTGGAGCTCTGCAATACATTTTTGCTTCGGAGTATGCTAACCAATCGTGAAAACTGTAGAAGAATCCACGCGTTTTACTTTTCAGGCAGTTCACAGATTGCAGTGGAACTGCTAAGTTACATAATTAGTAAGTTCTTAAGTGCGGCACTGCATATTTATCGATTGTGTCCGTGTTTTTGCATTTCCGTAATAAGATAAGGCTCGTGACCATTGAAGAGTCGCGCAGATATTTGTCGTCAGCTGTTTCTGTATTAATAGCAGCTTTGTTGCTACGTGAAGCACTTAGCGTGTCATTAGTCGAAGTGCTTTCGACCGGGTAAAAATTAATTATTTTTTCTTGCCTTGGGTTGCTTCGACACTTCACCTGCTCGGTCTCATACACATCATACGCGACCTTCGTTTCTCTTCTGCACGCCTTTTGGCTATTTGTCCTGCCATCTACTACCTCGGAAGGCAAACAGTATAAATAGTAATACTACCATTTGAATTTTATTCAAATGGTAGTATTATGTAGTGCCCCCCGTAGCAATATGTAGTGCCCCCCGGTGAAGAACTTTGTACCTTTTCAAGCTGTTTAATTTCTGTGTGTGCTGTGGGTGGGTGGGGTGCTCATAAAACATCCAAGAGAAAAGTAAATTTACGAAACCATTGCCCTCGTGGGTAGCACAGTTGGTAGGATCGCCGTCCTCCCACACCGGGAGGAAAAGACCTGCGTTCGACTCCCGTCGGTGATGGAAGGAATTTATAGTCCTTTTTCGCAACGTGGTTGAATTAGCCGGTCTCAGGCGAGGATGGCGTGGTTTTTTCGTCCAGGAAAACAGAAAATTGACCGCAGAACATGCAATTTGCAAGCAATGTACACGGAGCAATATGGCCTGAGACGCTGATGCTTCTAAAACCCAATAACAACGAAACCATTCATTATTTTTTGTTTTCTTTGCCGCAATTAGGGTTGTCAATCTTCATCTAATTTCCCAAGAGTTCTCATGTTTGAAAAGTTATTCCCATTTATTCGTATTAACCCGTAAAGCCTGGTTTTTTCTTCTTAGCTGACAATTCTGCAGAAAAATTTACATTTTTCGACCGCGCAGAATTCAGCACTATAAATTTTGAATTTATGTGCTGTTATTTCCTACGAGGTGTACCCTTCCCCTTCTGCAGTTCCCTTTGTAGGTAGGCATGCTGATTTTGTCTTCGAGCTATGATACCGATGCACAAGATGTGGTCATAAAGTTTTAGTTGCTTCTCTAAAAACGACTGAATCGAATTTCTGTAATTATGACCCAAACAATCAATGAGCTTATTTTTCACTTTTTTATATTTACAAAAAAGTGTTATAAATAAGCACCAGTATTAAAATTTCTATAAAATCAATTCAATATACAAAAACAAGTTAGCAAAATATACGCAGTGCATTTGATTTTTTTTTAATTAATTGATGATTAATAAAAGTGAAAAAATAAATAATTAACCACCTTGTTAACTGATTGATTGATTACTAATAAACTAATAATATATAAAAGTAATTGTTTTCACTTCTGCATATACTTCGCATATTGCCATTCATATTCACTTCATGTTTTGTAATACTTTGTAATCGCACAGATTGATCATTTATCTACCAGTACACCAGACAATCCTAACCACGCAGCCAATACGCGTGATCTTTTTCTCACAAACAACCCTTCTAAGTACATCGTCTGAGGTCCTCTAGGCACCTCAGATCACAACTTAGTGACGGTCTCTTCTCCAATGGAGCCTATCTCTCATGGCCATTCCTAACCTCGTGTTTGGCATTACAAGAATGCAAAATGGGATGATCTGAGATTTATTTTCTTCTTTTTTTTGGTCGGACTATTGTTTAAAAAATTCTGATGTCAACATTTGCTCAAATCGTGCCAATGAAATTATTCTTGCAGGAATGGAATCCTTCATTCCACACTCCACCTTAAAATCTCGCCTTCCATCTAAACCTTGGTTTTCCAATAAATGTGCTAAGGCTGTTCAAGAGAAGAATGTTGCATGTCCTAATTGGCTTGTTTCCAAATCTTCAGTTCCATTTTCTATCTAAACCAAAGCTCGTAACAATTTTACAATTGTAAAGCAGTTATTAATCAGTCCAAACTAAATTTCAAACAGGCTAAGAGTAGAAAACTTGCTTCTTGTCCAAATGGTAGCCGAGAATTCTGGTCTCTTGCCAAAGCTATTGGCCGCAACTTTTGCCCATTTCTGTTCCCACCTCTGCCAAAACCAGATGGTTCTATTGCCACTTCAGCCAAGGATAAAGCTGATCCGCCAGCATCCTACTTTTCTTCTAACTCATGTACTGATGATCTTGGTAAACTACCTCCTACCATTCCAGTACACTCCATTCAATGCCTCCTGTTGTTTTCCGGCAGAAGGATGTCAGGATTTTGAACAATCTTGATGCTAAGGGTCCAGATCGCATTTCTCCACTTGTTCTCAAAACCTGTGCTCCTGAGCTTACTCCTATTCTGTGTCGCCTTTTTTTCACTTTCTTATTCCAAAGATATTTTCCATTCTGCTTGGAAATTTGCTCATATGTCTTTCTAAAGTAATGGAGAAATATATTAACCGCCAACTCTTTAAACTATCTATAAACCTTCCATCTGGTCAACGGTCGCCAGTGTGGATTCTGTTAGTGTCGATCTGATATTCTTGTTTACGTTACCCATTTCTGGAAAAATTGAATGTAAAAGTTTGGGTTGTTGTTGTTATTTTGGTTTTTAAGAGCATTAGCAACTAAGGCCATATTGCTCCGGGAATATGCGGTGGTCATTCCATGACCTTTCCGCATCCTCCGTATTTGGTGGTGACGGGCTCGAACCCCGGTCTAATCAAGAAGCGTGTGTTACGCACTGCTGCTCCTTCCCACCTGGTTACGGAGGCGCCGTAAAAGTTTGGTGAAATTCAAACAGTTTCTCTTGACATTTGAAAGGCGTGTTTGACATAAAGGTCTTCTAAAGAATCTACTCTTATGGTTTTCCAACTGTGGTATTCTCACACGGCTCACTGAGGGTGGTGATAGTTGGCTCTCTGCCTTCTAACTTCTTTACCAATGCCGGTTTCCCCAAGGTTTAGTTCTTTCTCCCACTCCTTTCCTCTTGTATATTAATGACCTTCTTCCATTGACCGGAAACCCTATCCATAGTTTGTTTTGCTGCTGTTAGCACATCGCATTCCGCTTTCCAGTTTGAGAAACCTTGCCCTGCTCAAATAACTTAAACTTCTCGAATATCCCCTACCAATTCCTTAAGTGCTGATCTCCAGTAATTCTCCAGCTGGGCAAAGATAATTTAGTTGAATTCAATTCTTCTAAAACTCGGTCCTGTCTTATACTTTTCAAAAAGGATTCTTCTGCTCCTATGCTTACCTTCGATGACATTCCGATATCTAGGCAAGATCATATATTTCTATAGGGGATTACTCTGACTTCTAATCTCTCTTGGGATAAGCACATTACAAATATTGCTCTTTCTGCATCCAAAAAAATGGGGTTTCTCTTTCGCTCTCGGCGTTACTTTTTTTCCAAACAGCTGTTCGTTCTTTACAAATCGCAAATCCCCCCCTACCATGGAATATTGTTCCCACATCCGGGGCAGTGTCCCCAAAACATCTCTCACGTTTCTAGTTTCCATTCAGAAGAGGGCACTTAGGTTAATTACTGACTCATCTCTAACAGAGTCTCTCTTCACTCTCTGTCTCATAGATGTTCTGTTTCTGCTGCATGCCTCTTCTACAGATACTTCCATGAGCACTGTTCTGAATTGGCTTCTATAATTTCCGCTCTCTCTTACAAAGCAGTCCGAACACGTGCTGCCACCAGTCAACATCCTTTTACTGTCTAACTTCAAACTCACAGGACCAACTCTTCTTCCTCATTTATTCATTCAATTCCGTTTTCTGGAACAACCTTCCTTCATACGTATTTTCTGAAAATTACAATCTACAGAAGCTCAAATCTAATGTGAACAAATATCTTCTTTCATCTCCTCAGACTCCATCCCATGCACGGTTCTAAGGACTATAAATTCTAAAACCTCTAGTGTTTGGGGGTTTCATTAAAAAATATCAATAGTGCATGAAATGTGACACATATTTCAGGCTTTGTGATATAATAAATTGAACAATCATAATATACTGTCCAACGCTTTCATAATGCAGTTTACTTATTTCTTTCTGGATTTTAATAACAATTGAAATATAACACGTATATTTAGCATTCTTGCTGTGATTAATATTATAAGCAAATAGTAATAATTTATGTATTTAGTAAACTGATAACTTTTATTCCCTAACCGAGAACGTTTCGTTTCTGCGCATCTGTCATATCGCTACTAATTTGGGAAGGATGAACAAATTGTTCTAAAATACCCAAATATAAAATTTCGTGAAAATCTATCCACTGGAAGTCGAGTTATTACTTGCGGATGGATGGACGGACATCGTGAAGATAATAAGTGCTTTACACATATATGTTAATGCGCTTAATAACTGATATGTTTTATCAGTTCTGTGCAATTTACGTCTAATAGAATGTTTTTATGCTATAATTGAGGCATAAATAGAGCTGTAGAGTCTGTTAATGTAAGTTTATCTTTAAAAATAACACACTTCAGCGTCCAATACATGTATTCTGTTCCTAAGGGCTTGTCTACTGTTGGCTTTACTAGAAGTACTTCACCTGAGATGCCTCGTTAAATATTGATACTGCATACAAAGTGACGTATTTCCTAATTG
Organism: Mastigoproctus giganteus; assembly: GCF_048544385.1. Taxonomy (NCBI): domain Eukaryota; kingdom Metazoa; phylum Arthropoda; class Arachnida; order Uropygi; family Thelyphonidae; genus Mastigoproctus; species Mastigoproctus giganteus. The sequence continues at coordinate 63,154,376 of NC_143575.1, forward strand.
TAGTACGATCTTTTGCAAAAAATAGGTCGACTTTTAGATTAAGAAAAGCAGCATTATTTTCATTCTCACGTAATTACAATGCTGATTAAATGAAAGCTTAGGGTCTGATTTGTTTCAGATACAGAAGCTAAAATACTGTTATTGTCAAGACGAAAATCGATCAGACAGGGCGACCTTAGATAGTGGGGTGAAAAGAGTATTTAGCTTTTGTTTTTCTTGTTACAGATTATAATTAATAAGAATTGCAATTCATGTCCTTTACAACTATGTTATTCTTTACCTTAAAAAGAAACAACAGTTCATCAGCATATAAAGATTACGTTGACAGAAAAATGGGAGAAAGATTGCAACAAATAATTCTGCCCCCCCCCCCTTGAGGAATACCTGTAGTCATTGTACATTACAATTGGTGCGTTGAAACACAAAAACTCAGGGTACGGTTAGTTAGAAGTTATTTGAGTAAATTAAGTGCTAAACTACACATTAGACAGTCTCCACCAGTAGGCAATCATTAGCCGCCATAGGTTATGGGAGTCGCCGACTCACCAGAGTACCATTGCTAACACCACGACACAAGACTCTACGCCTCAACTGGGCGAAAGAGCATCGGCACTGGACCTTAGGGACGAGTCTCCTGGTCCGATGAGTCCCGTTTCCAGTTATTTCGAGAGGACGGGAGGATGCGTATCTGGCGGAAACCGCACGAAGCTATGCACCTGTCATGTCAACAAGTAAGGTGGACGGTCGGTAATGGTCTGGGGCGTGTTCAACTGGCACATATTGGGACCTCTGATACGTCTAAACGCATCTCTGAACGGTCCAGGTTACGTGTCCATCCTTGCAGACCATCTGCATCCCTTCATGGGCATCGTGCACCCACAGGGCAATGCGCCTCCCCACAGAGCCGTGGTGACTAGAACATGGTTCGAAGAGCATTCCGTAGGTTTTATCACCATGGAATGGCCTCCCCGTTCACCGGATATGAACCCTGTGGAGCATCTTTGGGATGCTGTGAAAGGTCCGTTCGAGCTTTGAATCCTGCACCCATGAATGCGACGGAATTATGAACTGCTGTGCAGCAACCATGGATGGAAATACCTGTGGAACGCTTTCGTGACCTAGTGAACCCAATGCCTCGCCGTGTGACTGCTCTTATCCGGGCAAAAGGTGGGCCTGCCCGTTTCTAGGTAGGTATCCCATGATTTCTGTCCACTCAGTGTAATGCTTTCGACAGATTAGTGTCTATCTAATAGTCCATCGCATTATACCTTTGTCGAAATTCGCGTCAATCCTTGCATGGTGCAGACCGCAGGAAACAAAGAACTTGCACTTAAAGCCGATAGGCCCATATGAAAAAAAAAAGAGAGAAAGCGAGGTCGACAAGACAGATTTCTTAACTACCATAGCGACCATGATTATTTAGCCCTAGTTATGAGTATATTAAAAGTTATGAGTATATTGAGGAGGCCGCAAAAGGTAGTTGCGGCCTCCTCAGAGGCTACCACTGTAAACTATCATGGCAACAAACAAAGAAACGATTTCGAAACTAAGTCATAACACGAGTAGAACTTTACAAAGCTTGGCAAATAATATATCGGCAGAAGCGCGAGAACTATCCTCTGACATGGTTAGTCCCCCAAAAATGTCGTGAGCGCCTCGCCAGTTCTTTGTGTCTGGCATATTTATATATAAGAATGCCATAGAGCAGAGCTCCCCCTTCCAAAATAACAAAATTTCCAGGTGCGCCGCTGCTATAGATTGTGATTTCCAGGCGAACGTATACTAAACGAAGTACATAATGCACATGTTGGGACTTCCGTTTAATAGTCCGCATTATACCTTTTTAAAAAGCAGTTAAGAGATAATGTTATGCGAGTTGCCATAGATGGGACGAGAGGAAAAATGTAACTTATAGCTTCTGAACAAGAAACAGTTTACATGGATGACTCTTTCAGCCAAAACCTCAACCCATCAGCGCTATCAGGAGTGCTGCAGCAGGTGTTATTAATTGCCGACAATAAAAAAAATAATAATAAATAAAATAAAAATACCGTAATCTTCTTTAAGTGCCCTCTCTTACTGGTTCAAATCCCGTAGTAGAATCAATCTCGTGTGAGGTTTCATATCCCCCCCACTTAGAAACTCGGATTTTTCAACAGCAAAAAAAAGAAAGACATTTAGACGGGTCGGAAGAAGTTATAAGATAGAATATGAGAACATCACTGTATTTAGCGGTCACATAAGCTAGAACCATGGTCAACTCAGACTCGTGTACTGTTATGCTTTCGCGTTTGACCACTTGACTAAAACAATTTTTAAGCATGACTTTTAAAAAATTATGGCCGTTGTGCTGAGAGTTGCAAAAATGTATCAATTTATTTATATTCGCATAGTTAGTAAGAAATGTCCTTTTAAACTCATCATTACGATTCTGCACACCGATTTTTTTTATTACTAATAAAACCGCATCTGTGTGCATTAGAAGAATTTAACCTTTTTTTTATTTGTAAAACCCGATTTTAATGCAAATATATTTATGATATAAAAGATGCATTAAAATGTGATTTCGTATTACCCCTCAACTTGTTACAGTTCCGTTCCCCCGCATCCCTAAGCAGACATCCCTTTATTAGATATCTGAAACCAACTGTAATGTAGTTTTAATAACATATACCCAATTCATTTGGAATTCTATTTCGCATTTCAAGTTTGCAAATACCACCCTTCCCGGATGTTTTATTTGGAAGACTTCCGTATTGTAGTTGATACTTACAGAGCATCAGAGTACTCTGTTTTTCATACGTTAAACCCAAATTAAGAACAGTTTTATTCATGCAATAAAAATCAATTCAACTTATATAGTTCATTCAATGAATGTCTTGGGCGCATCTCTGCCGACAAAACAAAGCTGTTATCCTAATTCCTAGGGTCACCCCCTATCGTGTGGGATCTCTTCCGTAACGAACAATTGTCATACACCACAAAGCTTACTACTAAGGTCGAATAAAGTTCCTCCCCTAAGAATAAAACGGGAGTAAAATTAGCTTATAATTTAGAATGAAATAGGAATATGATTGTCGTCATTTTAGGAACATTTTCCATGCATTGTTATTGTCGAATAGGAGCAGGGCTGTAAAATGAGACCATACAGTTTAGTCCACTGGGCTTGGAGAAACTAGTTGGAGAACACAGTATAAAAAAATGGTATTCTAGAAACCGGACGAAATGGGTTTTTTTTTGGTTCTAAACTAATTGGTTACTATAGTGATGGTTGGCACAATGCCAAATAGACATATGACTAGCAACCTTTGTTCAGTGATTGAGTAGCTCTAAAAACCCAATTCCAAGTTCGTTAGTTTTTATTCTTTTTCCCAAGTTATTTACGGACATTGCTCAAGTGATTTCTCCAATCATACTCCACGGGCAATCCATTGACCGTTTATACGAGCTTCGCACCCGTATGATGATGGAGTGACATATGACGATCGTAATTAAAAGAAGCCCGAGTATTCTCCTGTTGGCGTGCAGTCATCGTGTTCAGAAACGTTTAAAATTTGTACAGAACGGTGTTCTTTTCGCTTCACTTCATTCCGCGATGGTTCCGGTGTCTCGCTACGATTGACTGCAATATTCACGGCCGTCGCACACACGATGAGCCCTGAAATATGGATCGAAGCAGTTCGGGTCATGTTGTCGCTGGGTTAATAGTAACAGCATCCCTTTAAGGAAACCATTATGGCCGACGTTGCGAAAAATATGCTCGGAAATTATACGGGCAAACCTTCCATTTGACAGATTGCCCTGATTTAGGAGGTGCATCTGGCTTAAGGAGGGTTTACAGGCGCATTAGTAATACGGACATAGGTACATTCAGCATCCCCTAATCAGTAATTTTCCCAAAATTTCATTATTGTCGTTTCGTTGCACACGGTTTAACAGAAGTATTGATAAAACTCATAATTATTTTAAACACGCTGATATAGGAATATTTAAACATATATTCCATTTAATAAATACTGTATACAACTATTTATTTGTAGGTGTAATTACTAATTAAATTATTTACTTATATATAATATATATTTATCTACGTTTATTTTATTTTTGTAAAAATGAAACGGTGTGGAATGATTACTACAGTGGCGCTACCTGTAGGTAATTTCGCATAATGTTTATTTTTAGTTGGAAGATAGAGAAGAGAAATTAGTGGATCAAACTTGTTAATTAGAATTTGAGACCTCGCTTTACATATTCCTTAAAACAATTCTATTAAAATTTCGAAGGTTTTAATAACCCACAATATCCAGTTGGATTTCAGAGGTTTTAACCTCAACAGAGCCGAATATCAGAAAATATAGCATAAATTCTCGAAATGTGTTTCAAAATCTGAATTAAGTCTTTGCTATAAATGACAGATGACGAATACGCTGAAAGATCGTTGTAACGATAAAAATCCCAACCATCTTGTCTCTGCGAGTACATGTGAAGAGGGAAATTATAACTCAGTCATAATCATGAGGAAAAATCTGACATATTCAAGGTTACACATTCGAAATCGTAGGCACTGTAGAGTGCACGGATATAAACTAGGTCACTGTGTTATTCTTCATCATCGCTACCTGCATAGAGTTACAATTACGCTTTGTAATAGAGATGGGAACTCATGACAGTTGTGTAGCAATCGAAACATAAGTAGAAGATGTTTTTGAATTAAATTTTAATCCAATAACTGCTTAGAATTCCTTTTAACTTCATTTTCATATAAATTAGAGATACTATGGACTCTTTAAATTCTGGCACCCTTCGGGAGTGAGGGATGCCGGATTTTAAATTTTTCTATATTTTAGAGAGGTATTATCTAGTGCTTCAACAGTTTTAGAGAAATACATTTGATTACCATTAAGCATTGGACATTGTCTGTCTCTCTTCATTCTCAGTTGTTGTAAGTAACTCAGCCCACACTGAGCCATTTTGTATTATGTCTATACAAGCCTGTGTTTACTGGCCGATTTGTATGTTGGTGCTGGTTGAAAAACTGTAATGACTCACGGGGGGTGGGGAACCATGTTCTCTCCCTCCTCCTGAGATCGGTTAACTAGAGCGTTGATTAAAGAAGACTTCAGGAATTCCTCCAGTCGTTTAAGCGACACACCACATCTGTCAAATGAGTGACAAGTGACGAAACCATTATACTGTCACGAAGGACTTCGATCTCAGCTGTTCTAAAGTGACCTTAACCTGGTCATCGACTCACGCACGTGCTGGATGACCAACCACATAGCTGTAATTTGTAACAGCAGTTCGCGCTAACTTACGAAGTTTACTGACGAAGCAATAGCACTAAAATAAAGAAACGTACGCAGTATTCCTCTTTTGCATTGATTCATAAGTACGATCGCATTTGTACTTAAAAGACAAATGCAACTGTGCATATGAATTCTTAATATTTCCAGATTGTAAAATATTACGGATTAAATTTAAGGAATTCCGGATTGTAAAATTGGAATTCTTGATTACCTGAGCTTCTGGAGATTATATTTTTCAGGAAATACGTATGAAGGAAGGTTGTTCCAAAGAACGGAAGTTGAATGAATAAGTGAGGAAGAAGAAGCTTTGTTTCTGTGAGTTTGAAATCCGACAGTAAAAGGATGTTCACTGGTTGCGGCACGTGTTTGAATTGCTTTGGAAGAGTGGGCGGAAATTATAGACGCTAATTCAGAAGAATTGTGCATATGATAAGTGCCCATGGGAAGTATGCATAGAAAAGGCATGCAACAGAAACAGAACGACTATGAGACAGAGAATGGAGAAACTCTGTTAGAGATGAGTCATTAATTAACCTAACTGCCCGCTTTTGAATGGAATCTATAAGCCTGCGAGAAGTTCTGGGAGCAACGCCCCATATGTGCGAACAGTATTCCATGGTAGGGAAGATTTGTGATTTGTACAGAGTGAACAGTTGTTTGGAAGAAAAGTAACGCCGAGAGCGAAAGAGAAAACCAAGTTTTTTTTTTGTTTTTTTAGATGCAGAGGACGCAATATTTGTAATATAGAGATATATGATCTTGCCTAGAAATCAGTGTCATCGAAGAAAAGCATAGGAACAGAAGAATCCTTTTGGCGAGATATAAGACAGGACTGAGTTTTAGAAGGGTTGAAATCAACTAAATTATGTTTGCCTTACTGGTGAATTACATGGAGATCAGCATTTAAAAAATTAATGGATATTCGAGAAGTTGAAGCTGTTTGTGCAGGGCAATATTTCTCAAACTGAAAGGTGAAATTCAATGTGCTATCATCAGCAAAACTAGGGATAGGATTTCCGGTCAATGGAAGATGGTCATTAACATACAAGAAGAAAAGAGTGGGAGAAATAACTGAACCTTGGGAACACCAGCATTAGTGGAGAAGTTAGAAGACAGAGAGCCATCTCTATCATCACCCGCAGTGAGCGGTCAGAGAGAAAACTGGATACCCAATTACAAAAAACATTCTTGACAAACAATAAGATGGAAGCTTATTTAGACCTTTATGCCAAACACGATCAAAAGCCATTGAAATTTCACCAAACTTTTCCATTGAATTTGGCCATGGATGGATAACATAAGCCAGAATATCACCTGTTGATCGACACTGACGGAATCCATTCTGGCGATCGTTGATCAAATGGAAGGTTTTTAGATAGTGTAAGAGTTGGCGGTATTTCTCCATTACTTTAGAAAAGCTAGAAGTAAGTGCAATGAGACGATAATTAGATGGGAGGGATTCGTCATCCTGTTTAGAAACTAGCTAGATATGAGCAAATTTACCTTTGGAATAAGAAAGTCAATAAAGGCGATACAGAACAGAAGTATGTTCAGGAGCACAGGTTTTGAGGACAAGTGGATAAATACGATCAGGACACTTGATTGTTTAAAGTCAAGATTGTTTAAAATCCTTCTGACAACATTTTTACAGGAGACAACAGGAGGCATTGAATGTAGTGCACCGGGCGTGATAGGAGGTGGTTTACCAAGATCATCAGTACACAAGTTTGAAGAAAAGTAAGATGCTAGCAGGTCAGCTTTATCTTTGGCTGAAGTGGCAATAGAACCATCTCGTTTTGACATAGGTGGGAATAGAGATAGCTTTGGCAAGAGACCAGAATGTTTGGCTACCATTTGGATAGGAAGCAAGTGTTCTACTCTTAGCCCGTTCGAAATCTAGTTTGGACTGATTAATAAGTGCTTTAATATTGTTGCGAGCTTTGTTGTAGGTAGAAAATGAAGATTTGTAATTAAGCCAGGTACGATATGCAACATTCTTCTCTTGAACAGCCTTAGAAACATTTATTGTAAAACTAACATTTAGATAAAGGTCGAAATTTAAAGTAGTGCGGAATAAAAGATTCTATCCCTACAAGAATAATTTCACTGACAAGAACTGAGCAAACGTTGACATCAGAAGTTTTGAAACAGTAATCTGGCCAAGAAAAAGAAGAGAAATCTCGCAGGTCATCGCATTGTGCATTTTTGCAATGCCAAACAACGCAAGGTCTGGAATGGCCATGAGTGAAAGGCTCCATTGCAGAAGAGACCATCACCAAGTTTTGATCTGCGGTGCCTAGAGGACCATTTACCTCGACACTGTACTTAGAAGAGTCGTTTGTGAGAAAAAGATCAAGCGTATTGGCTGTGTTATTAGGATTGTCTGGTATTCTGGTAGGTAAATGAACAATCTGTGTGAGATGATTAGTAATTGCACAAGCCACAGCATCTTGCACAAGCAAGCTGCGCCCGTGTGACTAGAAAACAGAAGCCAGCTGGAGTTGTGAACATTAAAATCACCAAGGAACGTAACCTCACTATTAGGAAAGTTGGACTGGAGAAAGTAAAGTTTCAAAGAGAGGAAGTCATCAAGAATTCCAAGTGATTAGTGGAGTTGGGAGAACGATAGAGGCAACAGATGAATTTAACAGAATATTGTAGAGAGATTTTAAGCCATAGGAGATTCCAAATTACTGTCCCTGACAAGGAATATCAGAGCGGATATATACACAAGTACTACCTTTGAAGCGAAAGGAGTCATAGAGCGAATAATTTGGACAACTGAGATGAGGAGTGTTTGAATCAACCGATAACTGGGGATTGGCGGACTAAGTGGAAATGGACATCGTTGAAATTGGAACTGAGATCACGTATATTTGTGAAAAAATATTTAATATGAACAATTCTTCATTATAGAGTAATATTTCTTTTCTTCCACACCAAATTCAAAAATTTAAACATCAACAAACAGTTTCCAACGCCATAATTAATCAGTATAATAAGAGAAAATGCCAATGGGACTCATAATATTAAAAGAGAATAAGTCTTCATATTTGCTTCTTACAATCTGTTATTGCTAGAGGAACGAATATCTCCAGAGTTAATGCTGTAAATTTGTTTTATTGTAAAAAAAATAAAAATACTTCGAGATGACCACATAGGGTAAAAGAAGTTAACAAGATAAATACTACAAGCACATTACCGTATTTTAGCGAATACGGGGCTGTTAATTACGGTTTTGTAACTCAAACGCGTGTACTTCCTATTGACCACTCGGCTATCAGCTTATACTCCAGCACGATCATTTTTATTGCAGTGTGTCCCACACACTAATAATAATATGGATTTATTGTTCATTGTCATATAAATTTAGATATACAAAATGGTACGTGTTCACACCTACTGACGATTTTCAGCCTGACTGAGAAACAGAAAAGAAGGCTGAAAATATATAACCATTGAAATGATTTGGATAAGTATAACATTTATATGTAGTAATGGCAGTCACATTTTCTTGGGTGGGGAAAGGAACTACCCTCTTCCGGACGGAAGGGGGGGTAGCTCTTGTAGGAGAGAACCTTGAAAGTTCAATACCCCAAAAATGGGGCATTGAAATTTCAAGAAACGCGATGTGTAGTTGTCTGTAACTTCGTGTGTGTTCTACGGTCGATTTTAGGTCTGTGAGGGAAACAGGAGTACCCGGGGAAAACCTCACTCCACGGCCTGAGATCGACGAACTCAGCACCGAGCGGAAGAAGGCAGGAAAACTTCCTGAATACCTTCTGCTGGATTCGAACCCAGGCCCTTCCACTCGGCGAACAAGCACGCTACAACTGCGCTACCGTGGACCACGCGTACAGCGAGCGCAAGTGCAGTTATATGCTTTACTGTTTCCCCGTATTAGTGGGATCGTTGTAGGTAAGCGAATCATTGTGCTGCTACAACCAAAACAATTTAAAATTGCGAAACTCAAATATCATTAATTAAAATGTGCCAATTCTTGGATTATGTAATTTTAAAAATTTATAATAAACATTGAAAATGTAAAACTTCTTGAATGCATGCATGGAATCTTTTCATCATATTCGATGATATCTTTTGTATGATTTTTTTCTTTTGTGTGTGTGTCACGAACTCTAATCTATTTCACGAAAACGGGTTAATAATCATGAAATTGTTCATTTGTTTGGTTCTGGTGGATCTTGATATTTGCTCTAAATTCCGCTTTGATGTTCACTTTTTATATATGCGATTTTGTGATGAGTTTGTCTAAGTGTAACCTTACAACCACTGCTCTGCATGCAGAAATATACAATGTTGCCAAAATGTGGTTCTGTACGAATTTCGTATGATTATCAAAACAGATTGTTCATGAATGGCTACTTACTTTTATATTAAATATGCAGGTTCAGCTAAAATATTTTGTTACATATTTCGGTGAGATATAATCCTAAAACTGATTATGATAAGTAATTTGGAAAAAACAGACTGAAAATAAAATATTATTACTTCTTAAGCTGAAAAAAAATATCATCATACCTTTTGTGGGTTTGGGGATGTATTCTTAATGTGTCCTTGTTTAAAAATCAGGGAAAGTGGATGAATCGTTAATGCGAACCATCTTCTAAAATACAAAAATATTTGTGTTATTACTTCCCTTTTCGGGGTGGTTATAGTGTGTTTAGAGTCTACCGGCACCAGGGGTTTCCCCCCATCTCCGCGTAGCATACATTGTTGTGCGATACAGAACACTGTAGAGGTCAAAGATTTAAAATTGTATGGATATTATAGAGGGTAGTGTTGTGTACCGTTGTTCATCTGACCTTTTAGCCACTGGGCCCCTGGTGGGGCCCATGGTTGTCCACACTATGCCCAGGGAGGTAGGTCACGTACCCAGTAATTTTTTATAGTACTCTGGCGGGTTCCTTGCCACCTATTTTCCTTAGAATTCAGTGGCTAGGACCTAAAAAAAAAAAAAAAAAAAAAAATGGAAACACTAGGACTGGGTTTGGCAGAAAGTAATATAGATACGTAAATTATGTGATTTAAGATTAAAATTTTGAGTGTTGGGCACAGTAAATTTTGACAATGGTTGGACGCTAGTTGTGAAGCTAGAGAGGGTGGGGAGACTGAAGGCTGGGGGAAAGACATAAGTATGGGGCTAGTAACCCCAGAAGTCATTGAGACATGCCCATGCCCATGCCCCACCAGAGGGAAAAGAAGAGGTGGTGAGGGGGAGGAGACGGTTCCCTGTCTCCTTCCCCTCACTACCCCTTCTATAGGATAGGGAGTTAAAGTGAATCGAGTAAGAGCACCCTATTCAGACCGCCAGGTGGCGTTTCCAGCGGAGCTGCAAGGTCATATTAGGTCTTGTCCTGAGGTGTCACAGATCCCGGGACAGGTGCCATCCGGGAAAATATTGGTGGAAAGACTAAATCAGGTAGGTCCAAAACGGTGTTGAGTCACTCATGGGACAGAGATACCAGTCAGGTTGAGTTTTCTGCTGATTTGGGCAAGATGAGTCCAAGTTCGTGATAGGAGAAGGAGAAGGAGTTGTTCTCCAATGACGAAGGCCGTGGTCTACTCTACGATGGTTTTAGTAAAGTGTAAAGTGTGTTTAGGGTCAAACGGCACCAGGGGTTTCCCCCATCTCCGCGTTGCTTTCATTGTGGGTGAACCAGTTCACTGGGAAATGCCAGAGATTTAAAAGTGTATGGATATTGTATATGTGTAGTGTCATGTACCGTTGTTCATCTGGTCGTTTAGCCGCTGAACCCCTACTGAGGCCCAACGTTGCCCCACTTTCGCCCCGTGGAGGCAGACCAGGAAACACCAATATACTAAGATTTACTCTGCAAGGTCCTGCCGCTTAATTTCCTGAGATTTCGGCGGCTAGGACCTTAAAAAAAAAAAAGAGAAAAAAAAATAAATAATATATATATATATATATATTTGGTAAATTCGATGAGGAATAACGCTAAATTTTGAAAGGCCGAATGTTTGGGCGAAAAACGTAATTTGGAGATGATTAAATCAATTCCGAAGTGTAGGGCATTCGCTTGCGTATGTGTGGGTTGAGTGGGTGGGGAGACTGAAACCTGGGGGGAGAAAAGACAGAAGTATGGAGTCGAGAGAGGAGGCAACCCCAAGTCACGGTGGGGCATGCCCATGCCCCACCAGAAGGGAAAGTAGGAATGGCAAGGAGGGGAGGAGACAGTAAGACCGTATCCTCCCCCCCACCGGGGATAGGGATATTAAAGATGTAGGAGGCTAGGGCGCCCTCTTCAAGTCGCCAAATGGCGTTTGGCAGCTGTGCTGCGTTAAGTCTCTTTTCTTCAATGTCGAGTCGATTTCAGTCCAGTCGCTCATGGGGTAAGCCCCGTCCTTGTGTTTTTCACTTTCTTGTCTCAGGGTTTTCTCTGTAGTAACTCCACTGGATAGTATTTTATGGTCTTGTACAGTTTAACTTGTGGTGGTCTTTCGTCAGACACGATTTATAGTAATTAGCAGTTTTCTCCTCTCGAAGAGGTCCTGCGCATATTGAGAAAGTGCTCTGTATTCCTCTTCTGTGTCAATGAAGTGGGATTCCAGTCCTTTCGGAAGATAGTGTATCTTTGTGATCAGGATGCCTCTGAGAGTTCCGTATTCTGGGCAGTCGTAGACCAAGTGATTCCAGTTCTCGACTTCCCCACACGTGCAGTTGGGGTCCTCAACAAGGAACCCGAGCAGCTTCTCCTTAAAGGGGCCATCACCAGTAAGGAGCGAAGTCAAGTGCTTCCCCGGAAAGTACCAAGCCGGTTGCTTGGGGTATATTTTGCTGAGGTCGGGGAGGAATTTTCTTGTAATTTCTCCTTTTGTTGTATCGGTCCATCTTTGTTGCCACTCCCGAAGTAGGTAGGCCTGTAATCGGACTTTTTCTGTTTTAGTACTACTCGCTGGGTCAATTATGAAATCCTGGAAGGTGGCAGCAACCCCCCTGGCGTGCAGGAAGAGCAAGCCAGCTTTTACAGTCTCCAAATCGAGGGGGAGCGCTCCAGCAAGCACCTGCAACGCCGGTGTGCTTACTGTTCTGCATGCTCGTGTGGTTGTTGATAAAATGGTCCTTTGTATCATATCCAGAGTTCTCCTATTGACTGCAAGCGTCGTTTGCTGTACCACACTGCAGCAGCATAAGTCATCGCAGGGATGAAGGTTGCCTTATAATACAACATTAGTGTTGTTTTTTTTTTTAATCCTCAGTCTTTTCTCGTAACCCTCGCCACCAGTGCCGAGTAACGTCTTATCTTCGTCCTTATATATTGTAGGTGAGGTTGGAAGGATAAGTTTTGTCTAGGATTACTCTTAGATATTTCATTTGGTTGGCAAGTTTAATGGTCACACCTTCTATTTTAATTTGGGGTGGGCGCCGTATTTGCAGGGTTCCTTTTAGTAGAATAGATGTGGTTTTTGTCGGTGAAATTTTTAACTGGTTTCTCATAGCCTAGTTTTGTATTTTCTGTAGAGCTTGGTTTGCAGTGGTTTCCAGTTGGGCTCTTGAGTCAGCCTCAATGGTAAGAATAAGGTCGTCCGCAAAGGCCTGGGCCCCGATCAGCCCCAGGTCCAGGTTCAGGAGGTCGTCGAGGACCATGTTCCAAAGGAGTGGCCCCAAGACAGACCCCTGCGGGCAGCCCCTGTGTACAGTTCTTGTGACTTTTTGGTAGTTGGCATTTATTTCTACTTTCCTGCAAGATAGGTAGTCCTCCATTACCTTGTATAGGTTGATGGGGACTGCAGCCACCCTTAGTCTGCCCAGGACGCTCGGCCACCATAGTGAGTCGAACGCCCCGGCAAAATCAATTGAAATGACTAATAGGTATTTTTTTCTGCATTCCTGTGCCTTCCGAAGCAAGTTTCCAAGTGCATCCACTGTGGAGGAACCCGGCTTAAATCCGAACTGATTCCTAGCCGCCAGGTTTGTCCTCTCATGGTTTTAGTAGTGGCAAATGATGCAGGGAAGCAAGCTTACACTCATGAGCCAAAATATTATGACTACCTGCCTGGTGTTAATGGTGATAATGGTGTTAGGCCACCATTCGCCGTGACAACCTCTTGCACACGGCGTGGCATTACTCCCCGAGAACGCAGAAGGTGTTCTCAGCTATCCTGGACCACCTGGACTGAAGGAAGTCTCGAAGTTCGGAAACGGAGCGAGGCGCTTGTGAATGCACACAAAATGATTGGACATGATCCTGCAAAATCAGGCCTTGTGATACGTTGTCTTGTTTAAAGCGTCTAGTGTCATCTCGATACACTGTCACCACGTAGGGCAAAACTTGGTCCGAAACAATGCGGAGGTAGGATCTGAAGGTGAGAGCGTGTTCCGTGGAGATGAGGGTGGGGGTCCAGTGATGTCCATGAAAACATCACCCTAGCCATGATACCATCGCCGCCGGCCAACTGTGCAGTCTGATATTCAAGTATTATTATTAAAGAAAGCTATTGACTACATTTCAGAACAGCCTAGAAAGTTAACATTCCTGTATGAAAATTAACTGGGAAACCCTGAAAACGTAAACAATGAAAGATATAAATAATATTAAATGAAATATTTATAATTCCAAGAGAAAACTTCAGTAAGCTGTATCAGTGTTTCTGCAACGAACAGTTGATGCTTTATCATTAACTCTGAGACCTACATATTTAGAAAATTTTATATATATGCAGTGACTGTTACTAATATAAAATAACACTAATAATACAATACTAATACAAAGTGTTAGATGACTCTTATCAACCAGTGCAATATTGGAGGCTTGAAGTGGTGAAACCTATGTTTAGTCACCAGAGCAGAGTTACCGGCATCCCTCCCACCCCATATTCTTCAACCCTTGCAGGTACTAAGTACTATAGGTTTTGACACCTTTCGTGTTGGGTTTTCATAGGGGAAAAAAAAAAGAATGAGGAAGTGTTTTGGAGGTTTAGATCTTTTCGCAGATAATTTTGTTCTATTTGTTTGACAATTCGTGATGTATTCAGAAATAAGAGAAGGTGGGGAGGACCTGCTGTATGAAGTAATGAAATTTTTGGATATGGCGTACACATGGCAAAAATATACCCAGGTCCTTGACATAACGTAGCCTCGGAAATTCACCACCCCCCGCCGTATATACACTACTCGGACTCCATCGAGTCGCTATTCAGCAAGGTAAAGACAGCGAGATTATATAGCAGCTGACCCGGAAGCCTCCTAAAGAGTTACCAATAAGTTCGGTCTGGTGGACTATCTAGCAGCCGGTCTGCGAACACCGTTTTAAAGCTGTACTCTCGAAATTTAAAGAAAATTGGATCTTGCCATGATGTTCATCATGGCAAGATCACCATGATGTTCATCATAGCTTCAAAAGACATCAACATACTGCATGATGGAAGAGATGGGATGGTTGCTGTAGCTTTGCACTGTAGACTAAACATGGGGTCTACCACTTCAATTCTCTAATAAGCAAAGTGGTGGTATTCCACCGGTTGATGAGTCATCAAGAATACCTGAGAGGAAAAAAAAATATAGATTATACACGTCTCTAAAATTAGTGCTCTTCATAATGAACGGATTCTGTATTTAAATAATTATGCTTTACCTGTTGTTCAAAATTTCTCTAGTTTAGACTTTATTTAATAAACTAAACTTTCAGGTAGGTACACATTACTATAGTTATATAAAACTGTGATTAGTCCCCTTTTGGATTATGGATCTCTTACATGTGCTTCAGCTATATGGAAAATATTACGGTACCCAGATACCGTTCGCCATGCTCTCTACATAGCTCTAGGAGCCTTCAGAACTTCTCGAATTTACAGCTTGTATACCAGTTCATCTGAGCCTCCGTTACATCTTCGACGAGATTATCTGGTCTGCAGGTTTGCGACGAAAATATGGAATCCGTTATTCACGAGCTGCGATGGGCGATTAACTATGATCGCAAGCCAAATGAAAATAAACCAGTAGGATTTCGTCTGACATTTAGTTCGAGTTTGGGAAATACATTTCCGTCATATTTCTACTGCACACACAATTGCACAGCCTTCTTAGCTGGCGACTGTGCCTTTGTCTGTCTTTTACCTTACAATGTGGAAGGGAAAAAGCATATGCAAAAGTTCCAAGCGCTGCACAGCTTGAAAATAAAAGCAGTCATTAGACTTATACGGACGGCAGTAGTTTTTCCCAATTCTATCTGTCTCTTTGTCTCTTGTTTGTCGATCTCGGTCTTCTCGATCCTTTGAAAGCAGAACTATACTCTTTTAAAGTAGCCTTGAATGGTATTAGCGAGCACCAGCTCTTTTCTATCTTCTTCTGTATTCTCTTAGTAAAAGTTCCGCACATTCATTGATACATCTTAAGAATTTACTGAGGTAATGATTGTGCAGATCGAGCTGCATAACAATCGGATCATAATACACACGATAACTTTCAGTTTATGCCTTTTACAGATTATAGAGATGTCTTTCGTGCCAAGTCCATTTGGACGATCAACCGTGCATTAAACATCGCAGAATGAAAAAATATCTGTGTTAATGTATTCTATTTCACGGACAAGTGGAAGAGGTTTTACTTAACAAGACTGCATATTGGGCATGCTTTTCTTACATACAAATATCTGCTTCTAGGAGAATATTTTCTTCTCTGCTCTATCTGTCAGATTCAACTCGCATTCTGATATATTTTCTATCCTACTCAGCCGTGCGAACCATCTCCTTCAGCTCACTGGTAAACTGTTAGTTCCTCTCTTTCTCTCTCATATACGTGGTAATAAAGCAAACCTAAACGAACTCTTCAGGTATATTACATTTCTTCGAATAATGGATGCTCGTTGTTATTCTAACCATGATTAACTAGAATGGATATAGCAGTTTGACTCTGACAGACACATATTGGCTTTAGTTGCTCTTGTGTCGTGAAACCCACGCAACATAAGATTGGTATCTTAAGAGAATGATCAGAAGAGTCAGTGATGAGAAATATCTGCATATGAGATGCGTGATGATGTGTGTGTGTGTGTTTTACCTGTATCAAGGGTGGCTCCTAGGCCTTAGCCCATCTCCACCTTGCACGTCTGTGTTGGTGCAGAAACTCTGCAAAGCTTTTTATCGCTTGTGTACGTCCACCTTGCCACCAGGGAGCAGCCAACACCTAGGGAGCCGCTGCCTGCCCCCAGGCACAAGCAGCCAAGCCTGGGTCTACTATTACCTTTAGTGCCTTGGGCACAAATCCCGCACCCACCGGAGATAGTGCAATACCGGTGGGTGCCAGCAATCCCGTCCCCAGGTTGCCCAAACCTGGAAACCAGCAAAAAAAAAAAAATAAAATAAATAAAATAAATAAAGAAAAAAAAAATCCAAGCCTCAGCAGATACAAGCCAATTTGGAAAACTCCAATAAACTTAGCGAAGTAAATATTTACATTTGTACAAAAGATAATAGAATTTTAAATCTAAATCCTAGCAATACAATTAAATTTACATATCTTACAACGAGTCATCCTATTTATATTTAATGGGATACAAACATATATATTAACTTCTCAGCTGTCAAATTTATATTCGATTTTGGATTTGAGTTCTTAGTTGAAGTCTTTTCTTAAAGACCGATTCTGCAAAGGTCTGGAAAGTCTCAAAGTTTGTTTTGTTCTCAACTAGTATTTTCACATTGTCCTCAGCTGGACCTGGAACCTGATTAAGTAGCAATACTCGATGGTCTGTATATTGCGGACAAAACAGTAAGACATGGATCCAGTCTTCCATTTGACCACAGGTTCAAAAAGGATCCGGCTCCAAACCTCTGTCGAATAGTTTGGCCCTCAGAGATCCATGGCCTGTTAATAAATACGTCGTAAACATGCTTGGTGAAAACCACGAAACAGAAGGTTGAGTAGAAGCAAACTCAACATTTTCAATATACAGTACTTCTTTGTGACTTCACCGTGCACAGACTCATTCCATCTACTTTGCCAAATAGTAACCATTTCACTCCATATTCTTTTCCGTTCTGTCTTTAAGTTACTAACTGGGTCGGTTGTAATTCCCATAATAGATACCTGCAGTCCTTTCTTATGTTTATAAATCATGCCACGGTATAAGATAAATAAATCTAAAGGCAGTTCTCCTCCAAGGATTTGGAGGGCATTTTTCGATACTGTACGAGGGGCATTGTTTAGTGCCAGAAGCATTGTTCTTTGAATTGATAGTAGCTTATTTTTAATTTTCACCTTAACGACGTTCTGGTGCCAAATACCTGCTCCGTACGAAACTATAGGCAGAAATATTGCTTTATAATATAGTTTCATGGTCTTTTTATTCAAACCCCAGTCTCTTTTGGAGATTCTTATGACCGAAGCAGTAAAATTTCTAATTTTTTCCTTCATGTGATGATGTGGAAGTTTAAAAAGTTCAACGTATTTAAGATTACGGCTTTGTGTCACGAGAGTTGAGCTTTTCAGAGGTTTTAATTATATGCATCGCTACTTGTAATTCACCTCAATTTATGGCCAGACATCTTGGGAACTGTAATCAATAACACGCTGCCTGAAAGTAAACTTCATGAGATCCAGCCTTCTGTTACTCCGCAGAATTTTCTGTTTCTGTCTCCCTTGGTTCTTCTGCAAGTGAAAATATACCTCCTTCTTTCATTTTACTGGTTCCCTTCTGGTTCTCGGAGGACCCAGTTCTAATACAGGAGCTAAAAATAACGTGACTGCTATACTACGAACCCATGTAGTTCACACAATATTTGTAAAGGAATAGGAAATATTTATCTCAATATGATAGGTAGAACATTTCCGTATGATACTCTCCAGAAATTAAAACGAATAAAACATTAACGGAAAATAATTAGGTCCTCCGCCCTCAGATGCAGCTTCGTATGCCGCACTTTCTAAGCCGTTCTTCATATGGACATCGATTAGCACACCTTACCAATCTGGATGCCGTTCTCTGAACCTTTTCTAGAAGCTCTGTTTATCTTCAGGTGTGGCCTCCAGACCTGAACACAATATTCTAAATGCGGTCTTTCTGAACACAATATTCTAAATGTTAAGAATTGAACGGAGTATACACATTTTGTCATCCCATTTCAGTGTTTTCTATATCGCGGACAAATCTTTTTTCTTATATAGACCATTATTGCAGTAAATATAATGGTGTTTTACAGATGCTCAAATATTTTTAAAACTACTCCAAGTTCATGCAAATTTATATAAAATTTCAATGGGATATTAAAGTTGCATATTTTGTTTCTTCGGTTAGATAGTAAATTTAAAAAATAAGTTTAACAACTGGAATGCTCTGAGCTTAATTTTAATAAAGGTTATAAATTGTTACATTGATTTTAAACGAAAAATCTTTAATAATATGATTTCAGTAAATATCTTTTAAACTTATTTGAAGAAATCTGCTTTCCATTTTTCGAAAGTAGGCGAAATCATCGCGTAGGAAATAATTGGGATTTTATTATTTTTTTTCTCTCTAAAAATATTTTCAAATATGTTTGAATATATTGTTGTGTTCCCAATTTCGTGATAAATATAAAACAGATGAATGTGTATTTTTAAGGAAAACAGCTTTGTAAAATAACCGCTGTTTCTAGTAATTAATTTTGTAATAAATATTCATATCACATCTTTTCTAGTATGAACGAATATTCCCACCTGAAATTGCAAACCGTGTGTTTGTGGTGTAATATAGCCTGGAAGCACAGCCTGAGGAATTTCGTAACCGGACGTTACTACGAGGCCATGGCCTGCTCATTGGCAAATGGGTTAAGATGTTATCTGATTTAAACAATGACAGAATGGTGTTAATTTAATAATAGCACTTCGATCTTTTTTCGTATCTGGAAGTGACACTAACATTTCATCCATGGTAAGGTTGCAGCTGTACGTTCGAAGAATTTCTGACGTTTATCTTAAGTTCTCGAAAACAACGCTAATCGATTCTGCAGTCATGCTTGCATAGAAATGGCAAAAGAAGGCAGGAGCACGGCTTTGTGATGATAATAAGTACAAATACCTGCAATCACTTCCAGCTGGCGGGCATTGCAACGATTAATTTTATTTAAGACAGAAAAAAAGAATACACGCAAGAAAATCGTATTCCAAGAATTATGGCCACGCCATAAACTTAACTAGCCACGCTTCACTTCTTTCCAGATATTAGAGTTTGTTAGCATTCGACTACACAATTCAAAACGCTGTCGTACTTTCGTTGCTGTATTTTTGGTCATCTGAGCAGAAAATAGACATCAGAAGGGCTGCGATTTACATGGCTGCTTTACGCTGCAAGAATGTACTCGACTTCTGTCAGGTGGCTGTCGTTTTAGAGTTTTTACAAATTCGATGGACCGTGACTGTCTTGGGCTGCAGAACATTGTCAGGATGATTTTGGCGCCGCTAGTCAAACGTTTCGTTCAGCCAAGACATCTTACCCAACAACTCCCCCCCCCCTCCAAATTCGAATAATTAACTATGGTCGGTTACATAAGCATATACCTATTGTTCGTGTTGTCTTAATAAGCGGGCTGTTGCGAAAGTAAGTTGATTAGCTGAAGGGAAAAACGTCATAACCTCACTTCATGAATTAGTAGTTGGCTTCCGATCTATTAATCACTTTCCTATGTTATGCGTATGGACATTGACTAATTGGCCATTTTTGTCCTTCCGTATGCAGAAAAAGCTTGATTATAGTTCTTCTAAGCCAGTAGGCTCCAAACTTTTTTTTTTTTTTTTATTTATAAATCATTTACACGGAAGGCATTATATCTAAAATCACATATAATTTTTAAAAAAGATCACAAATAAAAAAACAAAATGAAATTGAAGTTCAAGTACAAAATGCGTGTACTTGAACGTGCATGATCGAATAAAGCCCCGCGATCAAACAAATCCGCATATTGAAGTATTAAAAACACATTTGTTTATAATTTTTATTTTCAATTACGTTTCGAAAAACTAAAGATTTCATAATTAATATTAATTTATTGCGGATTATCTCGCGCACCCCACTTTGGAGACCATTGCCCTAAGCGATTGTTGTCCAACCTTTTATTAAAAAATCAAAAATAACTTTCCACGCGAAACTGTTAATTTTTAGAGAAATGAAATTCATAAAATGAACTTTAATTGACTCTTTATGCTATTCTGTATAATTAACCGAAATTAGTTATTGCTTGTGTAAATTTATAGGCAGATTTTTTTAGTTTTTTAAAGTATTTTGAGTTGTTTTATTTTTAATAATAAAAAACATTATTTTAGTACCGGCGTGGAAAACGGGGGAAATTGAAATTTTTAAAAACTTATTTTTATTTCAGACCAACTAATTTCTGAGCCTGCCTCCTAGAATTTCCTCCAGCTCTGCTGTAGATAGGAAGAACTTTTGTGCCCTTTTTTCACAATTTGACAGAGGAAGTCGGTTTCGAGTGAGGGTTTCATGTTAAACCGACTCAATTTATAGAAACAAGAATTATCATGACTTGGGTTGCTGGGCACCAATTTAAACAACTTATCCAACCATAAGATCGTGTAGCATTTCTGAAGCTTTCGTGTTGCTATCTGGATTTAAATATGGGCTCGGTTTACTAGAATTTCATTTCGTGTTTCCTGTATTTCAAAATAAGGAAAATATTTATATTATGTTGGGGGTTATATTTTGTCTATAACCTTCCGCCTGCTTTTAACTTACTGACTAAAATAGTTTGCTCTTGAATTTATAGTTTTTCTGCCATTTTTGAACTTTTCCTTTAAACTTGACTCTATATTTGATGGCGCTATATTATTGCAATTTCTTATTTGTAACTGGAAAACATTATCGTCTATTTACCAAACAAACTTGGACCTCCGATGTTTATTCAGACTGTTAAGTAAAGATACTGCGCTACAAGCATTGAGGAAACATTTCTGTGTGTGTTAAACATACTAATATACGGTGTCCAGAAGAGAAAAAGAGAGATAGAATTAATAGGCAAACATGTCTAAATTTGCCCTTATGCATCCAGAATTTAGACAGTCATATTTGCTATGCACGCATTCATGTGAATTGTCATTGTGCATATAAAATAAATACATATTGCGGACTATAACGTATTAATGACATCAGTATTTTTGCTACCTTGTCCTGTGTTCAAGGCAGCACTACTGATGCTACCTTGTATACAGGACATCAGCAAAGCTGGTATCAATGAAATGGTACTTTATGTGAAAGGGTGGCTAAACTCTTTTGTATGACACGCAGATCAAGGCAAGCAAGTGTAGAACTGGACATATTTATTGAAGGAACTCATCGAAGAGATTGTATCAGAGCTAGTTTTAGGAGAGGAAGTTAAGTGAGCAGTAGATGACCTGTTGGGTGCAAAGATGTTTGTCACTGCACGCCCTCAGCTCTCAAAATGATATACGACGAAATGCCTTTAAGACATAAGAATTCACTTCCACCAGTCTGGCTGACTCTTGAAGGGTGCTTATCTCTTTTTTAGCCAGAAGCTGGGGTGTTGTACTTCGAAGTGACTGAGCCATCTTATAATGAATAACGTCCTTGGCTTTGTATTCTGAAGTTTGAGTCCCTCAGATAAAAAAAAAAAAAAAAATCAGATTTTTTTTTGTAATAGCGTGGATGGGTGAGAGCTGGGAAGGTTAAATAAATCTGTTAGTGTTTCGAAAAGCCTGTTTTAAATGTTAGGAAATTATTTTCTGGAAACCAGACGTAAAAGGAAAAGTTTCTTCATATCGGATACTTAAATTTGGATGGTTACTTGGTTCCTCTAAGTATGTATATAGTATAGACGGTTCCCATAGGTACACATGTGTTATTGTTAATTCCTATAGCAAGGTTAGAGAAGGTTATATGTATAACCTTCACGAAGTACGTGAAACTCACTTAAAATCCTTCATATATCTAATCAAGACAACAGTCCAAACCGACTAGATTTGAGACTGCAGCCTTGGGGAAATCAGTGGTGAGTCGAGAGTGTGCGCACTGTAGAGTTTTCAGCAAGATACGGGATGCATTAAGTAGAATAAGATGGTATTTAACGAAATGTCATTATCCAAAGGTGATCGATGAATTTGAGGACTGAAGCGAAGAATTATGACCAGTGCGGCCTTTCAATCGATTTAGGTGGCTACAGTGAGTAGCCACTTCAATCCACTGGAGCTAGGAATCAGTAACGGACCAGGCGCATATAACCATTATACTGCCTGCATCCACCATGAATAATATTAGCTTTGCAATATAACAAACGTTGGAACAAAGTGTGCGATGTTTTTATTCTCCCTCACAGATATCACACAGACGCCAAGCCTAACTGGCTAACTGACCACTTTATTACGTAAGCTGTATTTATTCAAGGACATACTTATCACGGCGTCATGAAGTGGAGCGCTCCTTCAGTAACAACACCACGTGTTCGTACGATTCGATATAAAGCAGGTGGACAGATACAATGGGCATGGTAGTCAGCGCCAGACATGTCGGTGTGAGTATCTTGGAAACTGTAACCCCACTGAGATTTTCAGGTAAGACCGTGTCTCAAGTGTATCGAAATTACTCCAATAACAAAATACGTGTAACGTCGGCCACCGCCGATCCTGTGATCGGAAACGGTTCCTTAACATCGGAGGCTGACAAGATTTGTGTAGGGTAAGACTATAAAAAGACTACAACCAGACAAATAGCAACCTAGTACAACAGCGGTAACCAAAGATAGCATTCTAAAACCCGAAAATCGTCGTACCTGGTCACGGACAGGATAACGCAGCCGCCGACCGAATTGCGTTCCACTCCCTATCAACATAAAACAAGAAGATTCGGTTACAGGAAAGCTAACACTCGACAGTGGAGATTGGAAATAAAGGTTGCCTGGTCTAACGAATCCTGATTCTTGCTGTTTCATGCAGATGGGAAATGGGCCCCCTTAATGCCAGTGGAGAGCGCCATATATTATCTAGAAACTGTTTCTGGCCAAGCGTATCCCTTCATGGCTGCGAATCTTGTCTATATCTGAATAGGTTCTTCCAAGAAGATAAAATGCCATGTCACAAAGCAAGAATGGTACAGAACGAGTTCCAGTACATGAGAGAATTCATCCTACTGCGATTTTCTCACCATTCACCAGACCTTATTCATTCAGATTGAGGGGCTGTAGGATGAGGTAGAACTAGCTCTTTGTAGTAGAGATTCACACCTACCCAATTTGCAACAACTGTGGGAACAAATTGAGTCAACAAAGACTGGCATCCCCTACTGTAGCATGCTTTCGACACCTCTTTGAGTCCATGCCACGATGAATCCGGGGTGTTCTGGTGGCCAAAAATAGGGGGGAGGGGATCCTACTCGCTGTTAGTAAGGTGTGCCAAATAACGTGACCACTCAATGTATATGAGTAACGTAAAGCATTCTTAGAAGTTCGCGTTTGTTAAGTTCGGGGTAAGAGTATAAATGAAATCGGATGTAATATAATACTTGCACTTTTATGCTGATAAAGGCGACATATGATCCTCGAATGTTTCGTCCATGTTACAAGCTTTGTATTTTTATTTATATAATTTTATAAGATTTACCTGAACATAGTGTGCATAGTATCAGGGTCAGGCGCCACCTATGGTTTCCCACATCTGCGTCATATGTACACTGTGAAGAAATACAGAACACTGTAAATGCCAGAAAAGTGTCGCGTGTTGAAGACTTCGTATTATGTTGGGTTCTGTTGTGTGTCCTGGCATTTTGCAGCAGGGCTCCTGGTGGGACTCCACGTTGCCCACACACATCACGGCAGCCAGGCTGTCCATCATTCTCTGGCTTGTTTCCGCCAGGGTCGCCAGAGCTTCCTGGACGTAGATTAAAAAAAAAAAAAAAAAGGTAAAGAGTCGGGGAAGTACAGAGTGTACGCAAGAAAGGAGGGTATAGCTAGAAATATGGAGGGAGTAGGCGAAGGCATCCTCCAGGTTATCAATGGAGCAATAAGCGCCATTAGGTGAAAGGGGATAAATAAGACACAGCAAGAGAGCTCCGCGTAAGTCGCTAATGGCGAATCAGGGGACACGTGGGCCAGTCAATTCCATCCAGGTTAAGATCGGTTGGCCAGTTAGGTTAGAATCAGATGTTTGGAGTGTTCCTATTTTACGTTGGCAATAGGGTGCTCCGTCTTGTGAAGAGGGCTTGTGCAAACTTGGTAAACTCAAGTAGTAGTTTTTTTCTGTGATGAATAAGTGTTCATTTCCTTGAGGGTTGTCTTGTTGTATACGAGTAAACAGGATGCTGCAGAGGTTCTCATAGTGTTGACAGGTATACACTAGATGGTTCCAGTCTTCTATTTCACTACATGCACAGTAGGAGTTGTCAATAATTTCCATGAATGTTAGTTTGTAGTTTATTGATCCGTGTACGGTAATGAGGTAGGTGGGATAAAGACCAGGAGAGAAACTATTTGGAGACTTTGGAAATACAGCATTCACATAAGGTATAAATTTCTTGGTGATTGGGCTCTTGTCGGGAGCCCATCTTTCCTGTCAAGTCTGAAGTAGTAAGGTGACAATTTGTTTCTTTTCCTGTCTGATTTCATTCAGGTTATTGATGGAGTGTCCAAGGATACTTGCTGGTATTCCCCTTGATAGACAGTACTGGAGGCTCCTCCGAATAACCTCCAGATCGAGGGGTTCGAGCCCGTCACCACCAAATACGAAGGATGCGGAAAGGTCAGGGAATGACCACCGCATATTCCCGGAGCAATATGGCCTTAGTTGCTAATGCTCCTAAAAACCAAATAACAAACAAACCTCCAGATCGAGCGGAAGGATGCCCGCAAGAACCTGAAGGGCTCGGTTGCTAACCGTGCAGCATGCCCTTGTAATAGTAAGAAGGATGGTGCGCTGGATGGTTCCCAGTTTGCGTTTGTTGTTGTAAAAAGTTGCCCTGCGAAACCAGACCCCAGATCCATATGTTATGAAGGGAAGGAAGATTGATTTGTACAGAACTTTTAAGGGTAGGTCGATTCAATCCCCAATCACGACGACTCACCCGTGCAATGAGAGCAGTGTAGTTTCTCACTTTCGTATGGAGGTGTGCAAGATGCGGAGAGAAATGGAACTTAGGGTCAAGTACTGTTCCCAGTAGTTTTAACGTGGAAACTAGCTTGATAGTTTGGCCTTGAATTTTGATAGTGGGGTTTCTAGTAGGCTGCAGTGATCCCTTCAGGAGAATGGATTGTGTCTTTTGGGGTGAGAGTCTTAGCATGTGTAGGGCTGCCCAATCCTGAAGGATTTTAAGTGCCTTGTTTCCTCTGGCCTCCAGAGAGGCTCTGCTGTCAGCCTCAATGGTGACATCATCGGCAAAGGCTTGTATAGCTACAGGACCTAGGTCCATTCCAAGGAGCTTATCCAGGACAGTGTTCCACAGGAAAGGACCAAGGACCGAACCCCGGGGCAACCTCTGTAAATAGACCTGGTGATTCTTCGGTACGTTGGGGAGATGGTAATTTTCCTATTTGATAAGTAGTTTTGGATGCATTAGTATGAATTTAATGGAATATTTGCTTGCCTAAGTCTGCGAAGAATACTTGCTCACCAGGGGCTGTCGAAGGCTCCAGCGAAATCTATTGCTATTAGTAGGTATTTGAAGGTAGAAGCTGAGACTGCAGAGATAATCCTTTGCGACGCTCCGATCGAAATCCAAACTGGAAGTTGGACTGGAGCCCGGCTTTGGTGCAATGGTCTTGGAGCCCTACTAGGAGTAGACGTTCAAACAACATGAAATAAATTGTAACTCTAGTAATGATTTTATACGGAGACCCATTGTCCAATCTTGTTTGAATTTTATTTTAAAGAATCATCAACTGATGTCACAATAAAATTAAACTGAGTGACGAGTGCTTTCATCGCTCGTTTAGAAAGGCCTGGGTTCAAGTCTCGCGTCGATTCCTGGAAAATTTTCTTAAAATGACTTTTAACTCTTAGACTAGCTATAGCTAGCCAGTCGCAGAGGAAGTATAGGGTTCGTAATCCCCAAAAGCAAGCAGATAGGCTCGTAGATACGCTTCTACAAGCATGTGTTTACAGAATTGGATTTATCATTGCGTTGGCGTACTGCTCTTTGGCGGTGATATAAATAATCGATGATGATTCTCAGTTGCCCAGTTTTGTTAAAGGCTCTCCAAGCCGAAGAATTATAAATTATTAATTTATAATTAATTTTGATTATTAAGTTACAATAATCATGATTATAAATTATTAATCATAATTTATAAATTATGTAGGTAAATTATAATTACTAAAATCTTTTTATGCTGAAATCATTGTTATGCTAAAAAGAGACGTGTTCCAAGTATATATATATATATTAAAGTTGCTTTCTTATTAGCTCCCATGAAATTACACCGTTCTAGATTAACCATTACATGTCTATTTATAGGATATGAGCATCGCATGTCTCGAAGGCTTGTTTCTGTAAAGTTATCCGGATTAAGCTTATTAGCGATACCTCAAATTTTTATCCAGTCATCTTGATATCCGACAGTAACGGGTTTTCTTTTAACCCGTTATTCCCAAATGTGTAGTCCCTGTATCTGAGAAGATTCTACAGCTTTCTTTCTGAAGTGAATCCCAACCGGTTAATCACTTCTGCCGATTTGAACGAGTTGATAAAATAAGCCACGAACAAAATATGACATCGATTTCTATTTCTTCATTGATGTAAGTATTGTGAGACTGTTATTCAATGTAAATTTTTACTATAAACTCTTCTGGCCTTGTAGCTTTCTGGGGATATTTGATAATTACGCGCATATATTTTAATATTGTTTTTCTTATCTTGTTTTGACGTGCCCTAAATAAAGGGATTATTGTCATTATGCCATCAGACGTGAAAGGCACTCAGTTAACACACACATAACATAATTCTAACATCCTGTCACGATGGTGGACATTTATCGACTTCTGACCTGGTTCAGATTCACCGTTTGCCTTGTTGGGGGGATTCGCTCTTGTTTCCTTCCTCCCGCGAATTATTAATACAACGCTGCAACACGCAGCACGAGAATTATGGTTAAGCGATTTCCATTTCATTAGAATTCTAATCTCTTCCAAATTCACGTTTTCAGTTTCTGAGTGCTCAGTGGGACGCGAAAATATCTGCCAAGGGTTTCTGGCATAAGACTACAAGATCTTGTAGTCTTATCAAGTTTTTGAGATCAAGTTTTTGTAGTAAAAATCAACACCACAGAATGAAATATCTTCACATATCGTATTTGCGATTCCTATTATGTGTGTAATTAAAAAATAAATACGTTGCTCTCAGAGAGTGGAAGCGAAATGAAAATTTAATCATATTCCATTCTCTGCTTCAGATGCTTTTTTGGCTCGAGCCCCCACCGCACTTGTGATGAATGACTTGTTTGGAATAGGCGGCAAGGCAGCTATGGTCATTGGGGGTCCGTATGTCATGTCTGTAAATTACGATATGCTGTGTTTTTTTTTTTTGTGACATGAAAAATATGAGGGAGGATAGTCAAATAGTCTTGTGGCCACTCCTGATATTCAAAAATCCTTTATATAAGGTCCTGGAACATTGTGTAAAGGATTACTAACGATTGACTAATCTCCATAAAAATGCCGAGGACTATGGTAGCCCGGTTACGTGTTTCACACCCCCAACTACATTAATTTCAAATGCTGTTATTTATTTTTAATGTTATTCTGTTAATTCTAGCAATGAATTACATTGTGAAACTTCTAAGGTGGTCTCCATTATTTTCAGCCAAAGAATTGTTAAAGTTAAAATTGCATTTCACGTCGTGACCTTTAGCATTTGCAATTTTATTTTTGACTTTTATATCCTTACCACAAACTATTAGTTTCCCTGAACACTTAAAACCGTCCGAACAATATCGGCCATCTTTCTTTCGTCTGTCCTGTTCAGGTACGTACTAAAGGTTACGATGGCGATAAAAAAATAAAAAGTATTTTAAAGTATCAAAAATATTTTTAGTTTACTTTAAAAATATTCGAAATTATAAAAATTAAACGTACGAACTTGACGTTTTATTCATTTTTAATACTAAACGTAACATATGAGGTAATAATACACGTTATTAAAATGTGAATTTAAAAAAAAAATGGATTGTCCTTGTAAGGTTATCTGGCTTAGTCTTATCGTCGATAAGTCCTGATTTCTTTTTTTCAAACTACCACTTTCATCCCTAAGAGATTACGACCCTTTCTTCAGACATCAGATGTTTATTGTGTACACCCCACCCCTCCCCTCCACTCGCCTCGAACACGCTGAAGTAGCGGAGATAATCCGAACATCCTGTCACGGTGATAGATATTTATCAGCCGCTGGCCTGGTTTAGTTTCACTGTCTGCCTCTGTCTTAATGCACTAACAAGAAGAGCTCTTGGGCATTGGGGGGATGAAAAGATGTCATCGGACACTCCTGGTTCCTTCCTTCCTTCAGGGGACACTGATTATGACCAAAGAAGAGTGCTGGAGACTTAAATAGCGATGGCTTCTATTCATTACGGAGAGGTGAAACGCATGGTTCATCGCCTGCCGGTTGTTTTCTGGTCTGGGCCGCTGCTAATGACTTATTCTTTCTTGTTCTGCTAAAGTATGTCACCATGGTTGCATCTCGCAGACAGCCAACTCCTCCTCTTTACAAGTCCAGAGGATTTAAAGCGCAGTTTGATATGCAAATTGTTACTGCAGATTTGATTCAGTAGGCCACTGAAAAAGGGAAGGAAAACTGGAGAGCTTAATTTTCTATATAAATATAGATATTAGACAGAATTTTGAACATATCTCATGAACTGTTGAGGCTGAAACACAGAATCGGACAACGAAACAGTTACATACAACAAGGCTATTTAGGCGTATACACACAAAGAGAAGTCATTATTAATAAATGATAACTTTCCTTCATTTACATTTCCAGTCTGTTATATATTCACTCTCTTTCTGACGCTGAATTCAACCAAACTTATAACATTAATAACTATCATGGACTGCCATTTCACAGTACAGTACTGTATTTACAATTTTTTGATGAATACAATTATCATTACAACTAGTATATTTTCAATTTAAAATCCAATGAATGCGAGTCAACCCATACTTAACTTGCACAATAAATTAATTCTTCTTTCTTTTAAATTCACAATATCCAGCTTACATTATACCTACAATTCATAAACCTATCATTCACAATATCTGTTATTCAGTTTTTGTCTTCTACCTTCTATAATCATATCAGTTTGTAAAAGTTCTGCTGACTTACATCTTTTTCTACGGTGTTTTCTTTCTGTTTCTAAACTAGTGAGAAATTCTCTTGAGAATACTCGTTATTCGCCTCTGTTTCCAATTGCTCTAACCTGGAATATTCATTTTTTTTTTAAAAGAAGAAATTCGCTGTGAAATATTATTATTCCGTTTCCATTTGTCCATGGACTGAAGTTTAAACCCCCTTTCTTTAACTCCCCCCATTTCATCCATAATAAGCATTACTTCAAGCGCGACCGAGGCAGGATAGTTATACTTTTTTTTTTTTTTACTATTCCACGCTTATGAACTATATATATCCTCTTTAATGACTGAAGAGCCACACACCGATTGCCGGAAAATGTTTACATACGAGGGGATATCAAAAAGTTTGCACCCTGACCTAGATAAAACATCAGTAGGAAGATGCCGTTTTTTAATATAAGTTGTCTACATATTCAATAACCAACATGTGAAATTTCATTCACGTAGGTGATCGTATACCAGAGGTGGAGCCCGGAATCTGAGGAAAGACGCTATGGTTGACAAAGTGAAGTATCCAGCAGTGATCAATTTCCTGAATTTGCAGAGCAAGAAAGCTCAGAAAATTGACGAAGAAATGTATGGGCAGAATTGTCTATCCTATGACACTGTAAAATAGTAGAAACGGGAGTTCCAGTCGTACAAGTGTCTTTGACGAGTCAAGAGAAGGAAGGCCATCAACATCCACAGACAATGAGCGGTTGCAAAGGTTGAGCAGCTGGTGCTGAGTGACAGACGTGTGACAATTCATTTCATCGCAAATGCAGTGGGAATTAGTTATGGGTCTGCCCACAGCATTTTACATGACTATCTGCTAAGGTCTCCGCACGATGGGTTCCAAGGTTGCTGAAGCCTTTGTAGAAGCAATGTCGAATGCAGTGGTCTCGCCAACTGTTGGATTTGTGTGATGCTTCGAACTGTTGCAACACACCCTATTGTCCTGACCTAGCACCGTCAGACTTGTTTCGAAAAATGAAGAACCCATTGCGTGGACGCCCTTTTGATTCGTCTCAGGAAGTCATGAATGAAGTGGAATCGTGGTTTCAGACAAAAAGTGCGGACTTCTGTGATAAAGGCATTAAACAACTGATCCATAGATGGGAGAAATGTGTTACTATGCATGGAGAGTACATAGAAAAGGATTAAAGTTCCTGTGAAGTTTCACCTTTTTAGGGCTATTATTTCTAGTTAAGGGTACGAACATTTTGATATCCCCTCGTATTTCTCTTTCCAAAATCATAACTTCTCCTTGCCCATTAGAAATTATCCAATGAGAACTGCCATTTTTGAATCGGTCCCATTTCTAATTGTCTACATTCAATATCATAATTATTCGAATTTCTTGGTTAGTGCGCCTTTTGCTGTCGAAAGTGTTTTCTCGGACCGGTCTTCCCTCCCTGTATCCAAGCCGCTCCGTTTGATTTCCCTGCTACGTCTGTTCCTAAGCACTCTCTCAAAGAGCTATCGTTCTATGTATACCGCAACCACTGTATACTTATTCACTGTATTAACTCTCCTAATATATTTTTAAAAGTGGTCTTAAAGAATTCTGTTTTGTTCTCTACTTAATCTTATATATTGCTGTTTTAAGCTCGTCATGCCTTCCCCTTTTTTCTCCTATAAAAAAAAAAAAAAAAAACTCGTAAAAGATGAAGTCTTACATTGCCAAGCAACTCAAATCATTGGGGTAGCCGAATTATCATCGTTAGCGCGCGTTTCTAAAGCTGGTTTGCCTGTATCTGAAGGATATAAATCCTAAAGAATTCCTCCTCTGCTTCAGAGCACGGATTTCTTCCAACTGGCGAACTCAAATCGTTAAATCGATGGATCCAAACCTTGTCCTTTCCAAATCCTGGGATCTTCCATCACTACAAGTGCTATGTGAAGAAGAAATCGTATTGCTGTATAACAATTATCGAATAATATGGGAAATTGCCCTATTCTGGCACTTCTTCCGTCATCATCTTAAAGAGGTTGGCAAGCACTGTATAAAAACAGGAGTATAAACAACTGAATATTACCCTCGTGGGTACCACAGTTAGTATAAACACTGCCCTCCCCACAGCGAGTGGGAAAGACCTGAGATCGAATCTCGTCAATGACGCCAGGAAATTTTATGGGCGTCTTTCGGAGAGGTCCATAACGGTCCCAGAAGAGGGCAGCATAGTTTTTATCTCCCGAAAACTCGGGTTTTTCGTCCAGCAAACAGCAGATCCACCATAGAACACGCGCAGTTCACAAACATATTATATACGGCGCAATATGGCCCAAGTTGCTGATGCGCCTAAAAAAAAAAAAAATAAAAAAACAACAACTGAATGCTCTAAACATTTATTTATTGTGTTGGACGTGGGTGACTAAGACTGCTGTGGTTTTCAAAGCTGACTACACTGCTCGTCGTAGCCAGGTGGGAAGGAGCAGCAGTGCGCAGCACACGCTTCTTGATTAGACCGGGGTTCGAGCCCGTCACCACCAAATACAGAGGATGCGGAAAAGGTCATTCAGGGAATGACCACCGCATATCCCGGAGCAATATGGCCTTAGTTGCTAATGCTCCTAAAAACCAAATAACAAAAACATAACACTACTCGTATTTCATTTTGCCATACCTATAAAGAATGGAGAGATTTTTCTGAAAATTTGCATAAATAACTGTGGCATGCAATATATGGACTTAAACGATATATTAGGCAAATAAAACGGTTAGCGAATGACTGTCTAAGAGCGTGCAATACCTTTTTTTTAACACGCGTTAAGGAGACGTTACGTACAGCAGACGGACTTTGTTGTTGTTGTTATGGGAGTTTCTGGCGCAAGGGCTACTTTGGCCATATTGCGCCTACCAAAGGTAGTGAAGCCGTATGTGATGACTGCTCTGGGAGCAGTTAAAATTGATTATACATTTGAATTCGTTTCAGGTACAAAAAGAATTCGAAGAAATTTGTATTATTACCTATGATGCGGTTGAATGACAACAGTTTTTGTAAATTTGACAAGGAGCTGAAAACACACTGTCGAGCACTGTTAAACAAGCTACATTCGATGAGTATATGCTTTACTGTCAGTGGTTTCAAGCAGTGCGTACACTGCGGAGGATCGTTTCCTGTGAGCAAAAACAGATGAGTGAGGTGAGTATGGTCTATTCGGCTTCTGGCTAGGATTACTTCTTCTTTTCTGTTTTTACGCAGGCTGGAATTCCATAATTGTGGTTCAGGTTTCAGCTGAAACAGCTTGTTCTGTGTTTGATTTCTCCACATAAGTGCTCACTGTTCCATACATTTTCTCTCGATATTGCATCTACAATCAGTATACGGGACAAGATCATTTGTTGAGGTTATGCTGGAGGGATGTTTTGCAGCATTATCTGCGCATTCGTTTCCTTTAATACCCCTGTGCCCTGGAATCCAAGAGAAGACAACAGTTTTCTGGTGTTCGTGAAGACGTATCAGCGCATGTCTTAAGAGTTTTAGCAAAGGATTGTGAGGTGTCGTGTTTTTGAGAGCTGAGAGAGCACTTTTGGAATCTGTATATATGATGCTTTTATTGATTGACAGAAGTGAAATATATTCCAAGGCAAGCTTAATGGCATGAAGTTCAGCAGTATAACTGCTGCATTTTGCAGGAAGTGTAAGTGAAATAGTTCTATTAGGGAAGACAGCAGCTGTACCCACTTTATTACCAGACTTAGAACCATCAGTGTAGATCTTAGAAAAGAGGGAATAATTCTGTGTATGGACAAGATGTAGCTGTTGGATGTTGATATCTGATATAGCACCATTTCCCCACTGCTCAAAGTACAAAATAATCATCACAAGAAGGCGTGAAGGTAATCCACGGAGGATCTGGATCTCTTAAGTCTCTGAGAACATTATGAAGTTGAATATTCCAGCATTCTGTTAGATTCTGGAATCTGATACCAGTAGGCCGAATTGTTCTTGGTTTGTTTGCATAGTGGATTATGTACTGAGGATCATGTAGTAGTGGCCAAATAGGATGTGTGGGGTGGCTTTTAATTTTAGCAGATTAGGTCATCAATAACATCTTTCTTCTGATATTCAGTGAAGGTTCGTGGGCCTCAACATACAGTACAGACTTTCAACTGGGGATGTTCTGTATGCACCTAGGGCAATCCTAAGAGCAGTGTATTGGATGGGAGCAAGACGGGCCAAGGTACTCTCTCTAGCAGAGTCATAAACAGGTGCTCCATAATCCAGCCGAGATCTAATTAGGGACCTGTACAAGCGGAGCAAAGTTTAACGGTCTGCACCCCATGATGTACTGGAGATAACACGGAATACGTTCATTTTCCTAATGCAAGTAGTTCGTAGGTGTTTGATGTGATCTTGGAAATTTAGCTTCTTATCGAAAATTAGCCCTAGAAGGCGAATATTGTTCATGATTGGGGTAGGATGACTGTCCAAAAGTAGATCTGGATGGATTTTGCGCTTGTTGCAGAAGTGGATAGCTGTAGACTTTTTGCTTTGATAGCCTGTATCCATTTTGGATCATCCACAGTTTAATATTATTTATTGATATTTGTAAGTGCCTCTCGATATAATTCATATTCTGGGAATGACAGGATAAGGTAAGGTCATCATCGTAGAGATATGAGTCGACAGTGTTTGAAATTCTGTTTGTGATTTTGTTGATTCGAATTGCAAATAAAGTGGCACTGAGTACAGAGCCTTGTGGGATTCCTTCTTGTATGTATATTTGTGACAGAGCCTGATGGTATCGGACTTGGAAAGACCTGTGGCGAAGGAAGTTTTGAATAAAAGATGGTAAATGGCCTCTCATATCAATAGAATGGAGATCCTTAAGGATTCCATAACGCCATGTGGTATCGAAAGCTTTTTCTATATCAAGACAAACCATGACCAGATGTTGATTTCTAATAAACACATTTCTTATGTTTGATTCTGCCTTTAACATAAGATCTAAAGATGATCTATTCTTCTGAAAGCCAAACTGATTACTGCTGATTATGTTTCTGGACCTAAGGTACCATGTTAAATAAATAAATAAATAAATTTTCTGTTTATACTCCGGGACGACCAAACGGTCAGAGGAGTTCACAAGATAGACAGAATACAAGAAACAGCACCGTATTCAGCAGTCACGGGCTTGAACCCCGGTCACTTAAGGCACGTGTACTTATGCACCCAATCGGCGGTGCACCATTTTTCCAAAGTTTTACTCAAGCAGCTAGTTAGACATATCGATCTATAGTTGTATGGAGTCGAGTGATCTTTTCCTGGTTTTGGGATAGCTATTACATAAGAATGTTGCCAGGAACAGGGGAATGTGTCTTCAGAATAGACCCTATTGTAGAATTTTAGGAGTGAGGACAGAGATTTCTCATGTAGATGTTTCAGCATTGTATAGTAAATACCGTCAGGGCCAGGGGCACTGTTTCTAGAGGTATTTATGGATTCTTTCAGTTCAGATAGTGTGAGTGGTTGATTATAGGGCAAAGGATAGGTAGCTTTGAAATTTAGTTTGGATTTCTCAGCTTCGGCTTTAATTTTTTGGAATGATGGCTGATAAGCAATTGAGGCGGACAACTCAGAGAACAGTTCCTAAAGTGTTTGCAATCTCTGTATGATCAGAGATCTCCTTCCCATTCCAGTTAAGAATAGCTGAAGGTGATTTAAGATATTTGCCATTTAACTGCCTTATTTTTTTTTTCAAGTTATTCTGGAGTCGGTATCTTTGTTAATTGTTGAAGCGAATTTTATCCAAGAGTCTTTTTTGGCTTTTCGGTGGATGTATCGTGCTTTGGCTCTAAATCTTTTATAATTAATCAGGTTGACAGTGGTTGGGTATTTGCGGAATTTTTTTTTTTTTTTTTTTATGTGAACCCCAAACACGAGAGGTATTAGAACCTATAGTACTTAGTACCGTGCTTGGGTTAGGGTTGAAGGAGAAGTATGGGGGGGAGGGGGATGCCGGAAACTTTGCTCTAGAGACTAAATTGGTTCCATGCTGCATTTTTTTCTCTTTTAACCATGTAACAGTCTTTGTTCCACCAGATTGACATGCTTGCGGTTTCCTAGTTGAGACTGCGGGATGGCGATTGTTGCACCTCTAAGTATCTGTGCTGTTATATGCTCTGTGACGGTATCGACGGGAGCAGACTCAATGATGTGATCCTTAAAAGAGACATGATTTTTATATTTTGCCCATTCTGCTTTGGAAAATTACCATTTCGTTTGGGTTTCAGTTGTTTAGAATTGGTGATTTGAATTCGGCATATTACAGGACAGTGATCGCCGTTGAGAGGATTATTGTCCACTCGACACTTGGGAAGAGGATAGGAGAGCATAGCGAAAGATCTATTGCCGAGGTTGAACCAGTAGGAAAATGAATGTAAGTGGATAAGCCAGTGTTCAGTAACGTTAAATTCTGTCTAGTAACATTTCAATGAGCTCTCCACGTCTATCTGAGACGGGAGATCCCCATAATGGATTGTGACCATTTAAGTCTCCTAACAGGAAGACGGTACTTGCAAAATAAGGTTTTCCAGATCCTGAATTTTACATGGTTTATTGGGTGGAAGATAGATTGAGACGATCGTTAAAGCAGTGCCAACTTGGAGGTACTTTGACACTTCAGGCAAGGGGGCACCTGAAAAAACTGGGGAGCGATTTTGTCCAACGAAGGTTCTGATAATACTAACAATAAACCTTGCGAGTTAATTTCGCAGTTGAACAATAACTTATATACATCATTAGCAACCTGATCTGTAATCGAGAATACCTGATATAAGAGTTTCTATTGTGTGATAATGATTTGTTTCAGATCATAAACAGATAAGTTTGTTTTGTTGATGTTTGATCTTAATTGACTCCTACTCACTAGTCAAGATACCAATAGCGAGTTATTGTAAAAACAATCACCCAAGATAAAATTCAGAATTTAAATATTCAGGAAGTATTGTACAGTATTCTCTGACGATAGTATCTAAGGTCTGTAATGAATAGAAGCAAAACTGTTTATATGTAACTGGTACAGGAAATATATGTGGTATGACTTTTATATATTCTTTCATACACTGGTTCTGTCCGCCACTTCTGAATAGAACGATATGAGGTCACACGGTGACCAGTCGCCGACAAACACTCCCTCCGCACGATTACTAAATTTCAAAGGTGTTGAAATTAAAAAATTGTTGAACAGTATTTACTGAAAATGTGAATAGAACACATTAACGAAATGATTTCTTTCGTTCTTAAAGTCGCGTTGGTTTTTTTATCCTCTTCCCCCTCCCCTGTAATTATATTAGCCGGACAAGAAACAAGGTCTCCCAAAAAAACTAGGTGACACCGTTCAGTTGTCTGTAGTTTAAAGCCAAGAAGAACAAAAACAAAGTTCGTATTGTTACAAATTGTAGCTTAAGTGCGTGTGAGAACTTACAAAATATGGAAGTCAAGTATCCGAGGTAAATTTTCCCAACTTCTTGCTCTGCATGATTGGTTCTTGCTAATGGCACTGTTCTCTCCATCCGTTGAAATAGGCCCCGCTTCTGTTAATCAGATGTGCGTTGGAGTCTTCATTACAGCGTGCACTCAAACGGTCCCGGATTCGTTTAGCGTGGGTATTTCTGTGACTGGTGCGTGTGTTGTTGGCATTCGAATATTTTCTGACGGTTTCGATGAATTAAATGGCCTCTATTATACAAAAAAGGACAGAAGTCTCTACAGCAAAAGGCGAGCATTCTTTTTTTACTTATGTCTTATCAGAAAAGATCAAAGTGAACAGAAAGAATATGACTACTTTAACTGAGGGAGTTGTTGACACCTTTTCCGTTGATTCCA
This sequence comes from Mastigoproctus giganteus, assembly GCF_048544385.1. Classification (NCBI taxonomy): domain Eukaryota; kingdom Metazoa; phylum Arthropoda; class Arachnida; order Uropygi; family Thelyphonidae; genus Mastigoproctus; species Mastigoproctus giganteus. Next base: position 63,191,806 of record NC_143575.1, read on the forward strand.
GGCTGGTTGTAATCCAACGGCATAGAAAACGCTGCTTTTTTCCCAATAAGAAAGTGTATAAATTTCGTCGCGCGATATAATCCAGTACACAGTGAAATATATATACGATAAACTATCTATTTCTTCAGAATTATATTGTGTGTGTGTACTCGTATACCCCCACACACAGTATAACTATGAAATGAGTATACACACTGAGTGATCACGGAATTATGACCACCTATCTAATACCGTGTCGGGCTACTATTCGCCTAGGCATTGACTCCACTAGATGTCGGTAGGGATCCGCAGTCATGCTGCTTGCAAGGCTTTCCACAATGTTGGAATAGATGAGATGACGGTTGGTGTCCATACGCCTCACTTCTCGTTCCAAAACATCCCATAGATGTTTAATTGGATTGAGGTCAGGTGAATTTGGAGGCTAATCAAGATGGGTGATATCTGCACTTTGTTCCTCGAACCACTTGTGCACACTGCGGGCCCGATGACACGGCGTATTATCTTAAATGCAACATGGCAGGGATCACATGGTCTCCTGAGAGCTGCCGGTAGACCTCTCCAGTGAAACGTTGGTCCATACGCATCACAGGTCCTAGTTCTTGTCCAATATTAAGCAACCGCTGCCACCTGCCTTGAGATTGGGAACCATGCACGATGGGTTCATAGACTCATGTTGCTTGCACCACAAACGGAGGCGTCGTCGGCGTGCTGCACTAGGTATTTGAACTCATTCGAACAATACACTCGTTTCCATCCTCCACTGTCCAACCAGCGTGTTTTTGACATCACAGCATTCGCCGTCGACGATGTTTAGCGGTGAAGAACAGCTCTAATGTACGAAGCTCTTTTGCTTTTTATACTGCGAGCTATGCGGCACAGTTCATTACGGATGGGTAGTCATAATTCATGATCAACGAGTGTACAGACACACGCACGCACTATATTGCCAAAAGTTTCCCAACATTTGCATGTCTCAAAGAGCTTTTATTGGTATAGTCTTCAATAATGGATCAGCCCATCTTTGGCCTTAATTGCGAGTATATACTGTATCCTTGTTGGCAGACTTCGAACTAATTATCGATAAGAGGAAAGCAGTCCATTCCACTTTCATCACAGCGGTCAGTTCAGCTATTTGTAGGGATATGTTGGCCTGCCCCAGCAATGTTCCAGTTCAACCCAAAGGTGTTAAGTGGGATTGCGGTCGAGTTTTTGGGCAAACCAATGAAGCACTTGTTCGTACAGGTCTTCTGCCCAAATCACTACAGATTGTGCAGTATGACATAGTGCACTGTCATGCTGAAACAGGAAAGGACCTTCCCCATACTGCTGCCACAGTGGTGTAGAAACAGCGGAATTTCCTAGAATGTAATTTATAGCATTGTATTCATTATTCTACGAAAGATGACCAATGGTCTAAGCCAAAACCATGATAAACAAACCGAGATGGTGACAGAACCTAAATTTCATTTGAAAAGCACTGTAGACTAGTGTTTCTTAACTTGCGGTCCGCAAGTACTTAGCAGATAGTCCATGCATGCATTTTTACTACTTTTATTTATTTTTATAATAGACATGTTACCTTTGTCAATATTTGTCGAATTTATGCTATTAATCATCATCAATGTTCTGCTAAGGGGAGATCCAAGCACACAACTCAACAATCATTTTTCCATATCTCTCATCCCCTCTCAATTCATCAAGCACAATTTTTTTTCAATCTCCCTCTGCGCCTCTTCCCTTCATCCTTTCCCTCCGTCATATCCTTCATCAGTTCCTCCCCTAGCAACAAGTTGGTGCCTAATCTAGTTTCTCTTCCGCCTTCTGATTAATTCAGTCAAGCATCTATTTTGACCCATCCTTCTCAAAACTTCCTTGTTTCTCACTTTGTCAACTTATTCATCATTTCCAAATCCGTATCAACATCTCAAAACGTTCCAATCTTCTAATATCCTCCATTCTCAATGGCCATTGTCTCTGCTCTATAAAGTACCACACTCCATATCAGACATCGCATCAAACTTTGACTTAACAATTCCTAATCTCCCACATAGTATTCTTGTTCGCTTCTCAATAGCTTTTTTGACTTATTGCTATTATTTCTATACTGCTCTTTGTTTCTTTCACTATTAGGATTTCAAATACTTATACTCATTCTTATACTCTCTTATACTCATTCTTATACTCTCTCCTCCTATTTAAATGCTATTAATACTTACATTATAATATAAGTTATTATTTTAATAAAACTAAAGATGTAGAAGATATTGAACAGTAGTCTGCTAAATGTCGTTCATTCGAAAAGCAATCCCCGGAGCGTTGAAAAAGTTAAGAATGCTATTCTAGACCATGGGTAGCCAATCTGCGGCACAGGTAGTTCTTATCAGTGGTCCGCCTCTCGATTTGGAAAAAATAACATAAAAAATTATACAACTGATTTGTAAAAATCAAAAATGAAGATAAACACATAAAACATAACCACTTCGTGAGTATGCACGTATATATACGTTTGTTTTTTTTTAATGTGAGCTCTGTAGAATACGTAATTACACAGTATATTGTATTATGTGGGGAGTACACAAGTGTATATACAATTTTCATACGTTGACTTCCTGCGGTACGTACGTATGTGTACATTTTGAAGGAAAATAATGTCCGTTTATGTACAACATATGGAAGCATCACCTTGAATATTGTAGTCTCCAGAAATATTCGAGTAAGTGCTGCCGCTCATTGTCTGTGTTTCAAGTAAATTGTATAAGTAGTTTATAATAGATGGCGATAAGAAAATTGCTTTGAAAATCTTTAGAAAAGCTGGCGCCTGTTACTGTCAATTGTCCGATTTGAGTTTGCAAAAGACGAAAGTGAAGAAATTCTTTGGATTTTTTTTGATCTACTAGTTTATGAAATTTAATAAAACGATATATAAACGAATGTAAAGAATATTACAGCATCTAAAAGCAACAATGGGGGATTTTTTTTTAATTTTCATGATGTCTGTCAAGATTTATTTTTTAAATTCTAATTTGACTTTTTTACTAATTTCATATTCGAGCGAAATATTGAACAAATTTTAACCTGAAATAGATTTAATCTCCTCATTAAGGACAGTTACTGTATAAAAGAAGTAGTACATGGAATCGGACAATTGAGGCACCTGTGTAAGCTTGTATGACTTTATGACTTTTTTTATAAAAATTGTTTTCCTTTTTATTACTTTAAGAACACATTTTTTTTATTATTATTTCAGTAAATCTGCTTAGCTAGCATGATATTCTTTTATATAGTTAGCTGAAAGATTAGGAAATTCGTGAATTGTGATTTGAAATTGTAGTCTGCGACCTCTCCAAATTATTTGATATTTGTCTCGGTTGGCACGCGACACATCTTTAATATAATATAATATGAGAGACGGTGAATCAAAAAAAAGGTTGGCCACCCCCTCTCTATACCGTGATTATTAAATAACATCGTATTGTGCCGTTTATTGCTGTCATGCTTAAACTTCTCTTGTAGACAAAAATTTAAGGTCGATTTTCGATGCTGTACCCGCATCTGAATGCTTGGTACAATGACAGAAACATTTTTAAAATGTTCGCTAGGCGAACCCTGATATTTTGTTATTAATTAATCCTGAAATCGAATAAAAATAGTGTATTTTTAAATCTCTGTTTATATAGCGAGAGTTTATATTTGCATTGGTTTAAAAAAAGGATCGCAGCAGTTTGTTAGAAATAGAGATGTTATTCTCTGATTGCACCAGACTTCACTTTACTCAGCTTTTATCTGTATTACTGCCTAGAAATAGAGATTAATTTTCTGCGAGCATCGGATCATGGTTTGGTTTAGAATTGCTTCCATGAAAAACAGCAAGATGGAATATTTAAAGAATTAAGTTTCTTTATGAATAATGTTTTTTGCAGGTACATATTAAAAGCTGTTTGTCGAGTGAATTAAAAGTTTCTTTCTTGGCTTTTCATCTCGTAGGAGTGAATGTAACCTACATACACTTATATGTAATTCTGATTTCTTCCACCAGGGCGAATTCATGATTCATTAACGGTCTGAGACGTGATGTTTATTAGGTCAATGATCGTATTAACCAGTTCCAAAATGATGGAATAATATTCTGCACGATTGCAACATTTCGTTTGAATTCGATTGTGGCATCAACAAGAAGAGAAAAGAGACGATAGAATTAATTCAAATGTCTCGCTTGTCGATGTAACTGGAGCAGTTGCCATTCATTGAAACTTCCGCATATTACTTAAATTTGTGTACGCTTTGTGACAGTAAGGGAGCTGCCTCTATCTATACGGAAATGCCAAACTTTTTATTCTCAAGGATAATCAGTGGGTGGGTTTAATAGCGATGTTTAGTGAAGTGTAAGACGAACCAGTAAAATCTCCCAAGGTTTGTGCGGTAATCTGTGTGTGCGTTGGTGAACGAGCGCTCCCTATCGCTGTTTCCACAGTCATGAAGGGGGTAATTACGAAATTGATTGCCATAATGACCGAAAGGTATGGAAATGTCGCAGCATACGTTTCGAGCCACCGAGTATGGCTGCACTTCTTTAGAGAATCCTTATTTCGCAACATTTTGGGGGGAACGAAGAGGGTTGGATAAAGGTGCAGTCTCCTCTGTTTCGTTTCGAAACCAAGTTCGCTTTCAGATGTGCTTATTTTCGAAGAACGTTACATCTTATGGGAGTATAAACAGCATCCTTCGAAGTTAGTTTACCCGTGCGTGAATCCAAATATGCTTTGGTTCCCTTGTGAAAGGGCAATGCCGGGCAGAAATCTCAGATAATCTTGTTGGTTGCTGGTAACTATAGAGACTTCACAGTACGTGGTAATCCAGCTGAAGCTTTATTTTGTTTTTAAGATAAAGAATGAATGCGATGAAGGTATCAGTCATATTTGGCCATTCTTGACAAATAAAATCAGTAATCATAGCGCCATCTGGTAGATTTGTTCAGATATTAGTATTACCCATATGGCGCAAGGCAGCTCCACGCTTTTGTTGCACCAGCCAAAAAGGAAAATAAAAAAATCGTGTGTGTACCCTGTACGAACGAAATATGTTTTATGTGTAAACATCTTTGACGACACCTACTAAATTTCGGAAAACTAGAACCGAAATCACGAACGATGTAATTTATGCTCACGCCCGCTACTTACTCCACCGAATCAATGTTAGTGATAAATAGGATACACACGCCCGCTGCTAATTACTCTACCGAATCAACGTTTGGAAGAGGTTAGGCCAATAGCCTAATTACCCATTTGATTGCAGCCATTTGTTGGATAGTATGATTGCAACAATACAAGTATTTGTATTGTTACAATCATACTATCATGTCACTCTGTCATGCTTTGTCGCAAATTACGCATGCAGCGCTAACGAGATCTGCAAGAAACGACAGTATCCACGCATAATACGCTTTCGAAACTGACTTGGCTCACGATCTCAACGAGTACAAGCTCGAGATGTTAACGCTGCACATTCCATTTCGCAATGAGGAAACAGAGATACTGTCCGAGTTGAAATATGTCAAGATCTACGACGACAGTGAAGAGCGCATACTAGATCTTAAATTGTATGAATCGGATTTGGACATTCGTAAAACGATTTAAATACGTAAGACGATGTGTCAAGACAACGATGATGGTGACCGTGACGAAGCACGCGGTAATGTGATCTGCATAGCCTTGTAACTCGACTGCGAGAAGAACACACCTTTCGAAATTCACAATTGCAAAGAAACGCGAAAACTTGATGACCAACGAGGACTTCTGCAACTTAATGAGAATGGCCAATGACAAGCAAAAGATTCTACTCATGCATGTAAGTTGGAGTCTATTATCTTCCAATCGCGAACCGATTCAAATATTCTTGACTGGCCCATCTGGTTGCGGAAAAACGTTTATGAGTCGCCTCTTGATGGAAATATGCAATCACTTCAGTAATACAGACGGATCCTATAACGCCTGGTTCAACTGGTAAGGCTGAAGCGCATGTAATGTAATGATCTTGTAGAGCTGATTTATGCCAGTTCTGAGCACATCCAAGATCACTGCCCTTAAGATATCCATTTCTCTAGATACCAAAAAGTTTCTGCCACGGGTGGCAATGGTTAGCCCAAAGCCACCTAAGTGGTATGCCCCGAATCATGAACGTTTTTCCGAAACTAGCAGGTTTATGCCAGCTCTGAGCACACCCATGATTACCTCCCATGATCCTTTGCTTTAAATTGTGCAAGATATCCATTTCTCTGGTTACCAAAAGGTTTCTGCCACGGATGACAATGGTTAGCCCAAAGCCACCAAATGGTATGTCTCGAATCATGAACGGTTTTCCGCAACCAGCTGGTTTATGCCAGCTCTCGGCTAATCCAAGATCACCTCCCATGATCCTTTGCGCTCTCCCCTCCCGACTTCGTTTTTATTTGTTATGAAACCGAAATGACGTCGAATTACGTCATTTCCGCGTAGCAAAATCGTGACGAATTGATTTTATTACCGTCCGAAATTTAGTAGGTGCTGCTAAAGATATTTACACATCGTAAAACACAATAAAATAAATAAATAAAAACTGCGCTTATTTTTTTCCTCACATAGGTAATCATCCAGCTTACCTTTGAATTTTCTGAGGCTGTCTGTTTCAGCCACCTCCAGAGGCTGCTTATTCTAGTAATCAACAATTCGCTGGCTAAAGAAAAACTTCCAATCCATTCTATAACTCTTTCTCCGTAATTCGAATTTATGGCCCCTAGTTCTGGAATCGTTTATAAACAGTGAAAATTTCGCCTTTATTCATTTTATTGTCCCTCTGTAGCTCACATAATCGAAGTCTTTCTTCATACCGGTGCTCTTTTGCTGATTTAACCGAGGAAGTGTCCCTCGGTTAAATCAGCTCGTTCAAAAAGTTCAATGTCTTTTTTTAAGTGCGGTCTCCGTACATGGACACACAATTCCAAGTGTGGATTTACACTCATTTGGATTATGTTTGACAAATCATCGATAGGACATAGTGTTTCTTGTCTAGCACTATGTTCTATCGATGATTTGTCAAACATAATCCTACTGTGTGTAAAACCACACTTGAAATACTGTCCAAGTATAGAGACCGCACTACACGAGTGGGATTATGTTTGATAAATCATCAATAGGACACTGTGCCCTCCTTTCCGCCTGTCTCCGCTGATTGGAGAACCTAATCCGCCCATGTCACTCGCTATAGTACAGTGCATATAACCGTCGGCACCACTAGACCCGTCGAAAATGTCTGGGTTCGAATTCCGTCAATGAAGCAAAGTTTTATGGCCTTTTTTTCGCAATGTGGCTGAGTTAGTCGGTCTCAGCAGAGGGTTGCATGATTTTTTCTCCCGGAAACTCGGGTACAGAAAACAGGCAAATCGATCACAAAATTTACGCCTAGAGACACATATTCAGTCGCCCTTAGCCTTAGTTGCTTTGTCGCTTAACACATCCGTCCGTCTGCATCATAATCCTAAAATCTCTTTCTTCCTCTACTATTTTAGGGTAAGTGTATAAGTTATTTTAGGGATGTTGTTTTCTCCATCCGTAAAAATTCCGTTGAAACGCTGAACTGAATAGTTCTGTATTAAGTTGAGACACTAAAGAAGAAACGTAAGTTGACTGTGATCTCTTTTTTGGTTAATATTATCATGACCAGGATAAATAATAGCATTTTTGTGGAATTCAATAAATTCGGAACTTTCAGAATATAGAAATGAGGATTAAGTTATCTCTTTTAGGATGACTCACTCAGATCCCCAGTTTCTTTTTATATTTACTTTCTGGAGTCTTCAGAATTCTTTAGCATTTTTGTCTGCCTGTCTATCTAGGAAGAGAAAACGACCAAAAAGAAGAAAAGAAAGGCTCACACCCGCATCTTCAGAAAACAAAAGCTCTAGCCATTAGCCTACTGAGAACACAAGGTTCAGTTCTTTGTGTCTGCTCTAAACAGAAGTGGACATCTCATATAATGATAGCTTATTGAAGTAAAGTAGTTCACATTGAACGTGATATTGGAGCAAGATGCACACTTCAGTGTGTTTGTCTGAAGGTATATGGATCCCCTATAATTCTCTTCATTGTTTGAGACAGGTAATTGCTGTCCGATTCTGCTGAACATTTTTCGTAAAACATACTGTGACTACACGTCAGCCTATTCTGTGATGGAAGTTACAGGCACTCATTTTATATTGTAGATTGTTAATAAATCCTGTTCTCAGCCCTCGAATTGCATCCTGAATTATGTTTGCCCCAGTTACGCTTCGATGTTCGATTTCTTCGGACCAATTCCTGTCCAACTAACGCTACTTTATAAGAGACGTAGTCCCCCCCCCACTCTCTGCAGTCTAAAATAAAAGACAAAACGGACCTTATGACCGCATAATATATATAACAAACTATTTCTACCCATTCCCATAGTTTTAAAAATTAGATAGCAAAAATAAAACTTTAACAAAAAAAATTTTCATAGTGGTGCTGTTATTTATGATAAATTTTATAAAACTATATGAATAATGAAAACTATTTTAATGTTCTAATATTTCTATTTTTTTTTTTTAATTTTTTTTTTGTTGATTATTAAATAGAATTCATTCTGACACTTTTTCTTGATTAAGGTTATTCACAGATAACTAAAGAATTCGAGACCAAAACATTAAATTCTGGTTATAATTTTCTTCAGATTATAAATTGATCCATTATATTTTGCTAGCAGTTTAACTGTTCACCTTGGATAATCGAGATCTCATAATACAGTAAATGTGGATGGACATTATCATACCAAAACAGGGACTTGACAAAATACATATGGCTGCGCCTAATAAATCGAACTTGAGATTAACGCAGTGGTTACGATCGCTGTTAGAAATGGAAGGAGCTTTCCTCGCAGATAACACAGCGCATATAAGCACTGTCTTCCCCACACCCAGTGGTCAAGGCCCAGGTTCGAATCCTGTCAATGATGAGAGGAATTTTTATGTGCTTTTTTTTCACAGCGTGGCTGAGTTAATCGGTCTCAGGCAAGAGTTACATGGTTTTCTTTTTTCCTGCCTTAAACTCAAGTTTTCATCCAGAAAACAGGCAAACCAACCATAGAACACACACACAATTTACAGTACAATACAAGGCCTCTGTAGCCGAGTGGTCAGGGGCGGGAATGCAGTAGCATACGCTCTTTGAGTAGGCCAAGCCCCTGACTGCTAAATACGATCGATCTGCCAACCCGCATCGGACCAGCGTGGCAGATTATGGTCATTCCCCTCAACGTGGCAATTGTCGAGGAGGCTTCCATCCTGCAGTGGATTGATAATGACTGCAGTTTATCTTTTTTCTACCTTTTTACTCGTACACTAACACCTCGTGATCTTAAGTAGCTTAGAAATACTAAACAACGTACAGCAGAAACTTTCTCATTTCCTGGAGGAGGGAGAAAGCAAAGACCTTTGCAGGAGGCTGTGTTATGAAAATGTGTTTTCGCTTAACAGTCTAGTAATGCAAAAAGTTGCGTTTCTTAAAATTTCACTGGGAGCCAGTTGACCCCTTCTGCCACCTATGTTTGATAGCTAATACAGAATCCATCTATTAAAATCCTCTGCTTGCTGTTAATTTGTTACCGCAGCTACTCTGAATAAAAGTTTAATTGATAATTTAAAATCAGCTAGCCTTTGTTTTGTAAATTTTACACTAAGCCTAGAAGTGCTATACTACATTTCTATTGGTTCGTTTAATCCATTCAAGTCTGTTTACTTTCATTCTCGCTGTGAAATATGCGTGCGAGCAAATCGACCACGAAAACCAATTCCTCTAGGCAAACTACAAAATATCGTTATATTCAGTGAATGAGACTCCGCATTCCTGTAGGTTATTTGTACCGTCAACAAAAGTCGCCCGTGTATTCGACTGTCTGTCAATAAATAATGGCAAAGACATTTGCGGACTGCATTGCTTGCGATAATCAGAATTTATTCTCGCGAGCTATATTTCCTGTGACTATAACAGTTGGCAATAATTCACTCCCGATATGCGACCAATGTTTTATGCAAAAGGGTTAGAAGGTTGTAATGCTTCTAAACGTCTAAGAAAATTTATGATATCTGCTTAAAAAAAGGTAAAAAATTTATTCTAATGGAAAATTTCGCTTTAGCCATCAATTTCTAGTCCAAATTGAAATATACATTGAGCTCACTAAACTTTTAAGGATTAAAAAAGGTAACGGATTTTATTATGCAGCTTTTACTTTGTGCACGTCATCTGCAAAGAGAAATTCTGTCAAGTTTCATCCTGCATTGGATTATTCTACTGTTATCAGCTTCCAGGATCAGTGATGTTTTCTTTTTATTATGAGCGATACATTTTTCAGGACAAAGAATTAAAGTAATATCAGATTCTTCAAGGATTCATTCAGACGGACAGCCTTATCGGAATACTTATTCCGATAATGAATACGAGGAACGTTTTCTCAAGGTAGTTCCGCAAATGATGTCTTGTCTTCAATACAAAATTAGGTCGATTCCATTCTTTGAAGAGTGAGCTTTAATATTCGCGAGCTTCCCAAACCAGATTAGAAGTGTCTCCAGTGGTGGAATGAGTAATTACCAGCCTGTAAATTTAATTTCTAAGTGGCAGTGAGAATTATGGAGCGTGGGATTCAGGATTGTATTGCAGAAATGGGTTTATATGAGAAGCATAACATGGGTTTGTTAAAGGGAAATCATGTCTGGCTAATTTGATAAACTGTTATGAGATGTTCACAAAAGAATAATTTTAACAAAGTATATTTAGACTTTAGTAAGGTTTTTGATACTATTCCGTGTGAACACAAAAGTTGTTTCATGAGGGACAGCATTAGAGCAGGAAAGGTGCTAACAGCTATTGCTCTAAGTAGGGTCCCATAAGGTTAAACACTGTGGGACCCCACGTAGTTCATTGATGACTTTAATAAAGGCATAACAGATTTCATATCAAAGTTTGCTCATGATCAAAGGTTGAGAGGGTAGTAAACGATAGTACACAAGGTACGCTGCGTCAATAATCAGCTGGTCTGAAAATTAACAGTTGAAATGCAATTATAATTGAGGATTGTTTGAAAAGTGCGGTAATGTAGTTTTATGAAGTGGCAATTGATCACAGAAAAATGAAAATACATGCAAGGTTATTATTATATTAAAACCACTCTTATACCACGTGAAAATTAATACTATAGTTTATTGTTCTATATATTATTAGACGTTTCGGGCAAAGAGTTACAAATACCAATTACAATATTACTGTATTATTGGTAATTGTAATATTCTAAAATATTCAAATTTGTAACTCTATTTTTCTGTTCCCCAACAGCTTTGTCTGATGATGGGTATCGGTAAGATACCCGAAACGTCATATTAATGTATAGTAATGTAGGCGAACAGCCTAATAAACTATAGTATTCATTTTCACGTGGTATAAGAGTGGTTTTAATATAATAATAACCTTAATGGAATACAACCACGTAATGTCCTTGCCTAACTAAATTGAAAATATGTATAATGAAGGCATATCAGTGCAGTGCTTTTCGACATTACTCCTAAGCCACATTCAGGGACATTCCCTTTCAAATAAATTTCAAGACACCGTTTTACTTCACTGTTATGCTTTTCCTAAGAGTCGGACTGATGAAAGTTCAAATGAGCAAGGTTGGGTTATGTGGAGAATGAGCAAGTACCATCCATCTATATATAGCTTAGATTAACCATAAAACAAACTTGTTTCTTCGACATGGTTATTGGACCACACGCAACTAGAAGTTACAGATGAATTTCTGTGGCTTAGTCCAACTGGTATGCAGAAATCAAATAATTGTGCGCGGTTCATTTGTTCGTTTCACATAGGACAGCCATTTTGGTTTAGTCTCCTAATACCTGCAAAGGTGTTCATGGTCCTGCAACAAAAAGAAAAGGAACACTACTATGTGTTATTACTCATGCGACGTTACAGCACCGGAGAAAGCACGGTTTCTTACCAAAACATCTGTTACCTTACTTTTCAAGCAGCCCTCGTATATTTAAATGAAGCGCGTAAGTTTGTAATTTTATTTTAGCTAAATTCGTATAAAGTATATTGTGACTGCAGGGTTAGACAATAGACCAATCAAATGCATTTCGCATTTGAACTCAAAGAAAGTCTTGTCTTTTGGATGCTGGCAATACCATCATAAAATAGAGGTTATGCGATGGATAATAAACCTCAGCATAATTAAATTGAGGTTGACCAGCCAAAGTCATAACCTGACCTGAGGACATCAACGAGAGGATTATGTTTTATCTGTAGAACGGCGTGACCAAAAGATAAAATATTTCGTGACGCAGCGATCTTTTGCTGTTTGGAAGAACCATTAGTTCCTAGCGCTAAAAAACTGCCTGAATAGACAATCTTGGCTCGTACAAGAAACAGAACAATAAGAAGAATCAATATCAAACAGTATTATTAATTTAATCCTTATATCTCTCCTGGGTTCAGGAGATCCGTACACCATTGTTAAGCAACAGATGCTATTCCTGATGCTTATTACGTACGCTCACGTGCGAGTAATTTTTCTTTCGTGTCTTTTATGATGTATAGAGGTGGTCTTTCCAATAGTGAAGACTTAACGATGCATTTGGACTCCTTTACCTAAAAATATGCGCACCGTAATGCCTTCATTACAGAGATTCCTTTTTTAAGCTTTTATTATATCCTTTTATTTTCTTGAGATCATTTTACGTCGCCGAACAGCTTCGGCTTCAAACTTGTCGAAGATATGACAGACCTCTAGGTGCTTGTAGCTGATGGTATAGTGTTAGCAGACAGCCAGTGTAAATTACATATGGACCTTCGGCCATTACCCACAAATGAAAAGCGAGAAACGTAGAAAAATTCTTAAATCCAATTTCTTATCACTTTCATTAACATCCAGAATAGTAGTCATGCATCAGATCGAAATTTCCATATGGCTTTCTCCGCAACTTCTTTAGGAGGACCAGTAGGAATTTCCACTTTTAGGAGACTGCATATGAGTGAATAAGACTAAAAAGGTATCACAGAATAAGAGTTAACTCTAGAATAGTGTCAGCTAGTGAGTGACCAATGACTCCGGTCATTGAGAGTTGTGGCCACCTAATTGTCTTTGCGGTGATGTCGACAATCGATGTACAACCGTCCAGTTACAACAATAAAATGACCAGATCCAACTGCGTACATCAGTCCGCGCTTCATAATCTACCGACAAATCCAACTCGATTTGGTAAGAGATTTGATTCCTGGTCTAATGGAAAATCGTACATCATCCAACGCTGGATGATGTTGAAGTAGAACTGAATTTAAATATCAACCCTCTTTTAGAAATACTAATATCCACTAAATTAGTGGAAGGAAAATAAATTTTTTTCTCTCGGGATTTTCCAATTAGTCCACATCAGATATTGAATCTAAAACATCAGTTTCAGGCTAAAGAATTTTCTCTAAAGGTGATAACTGAAAAGTGTAGCAAGTTGACAAGCAACAGGTCTAAAATAATGTTTTTTTTAATTTTAATCTAAAATTTAAATCTTTTCTTTTATGTTTTTTAGTACTTTTTATTGTGTTTTTTTATCTTTCACTGTACTGTACTGTACTTACTGTCTACGCATGGTATCATAGTCCCTAGTACGTAATAGTAGGGTAACCAGACATCCTGGTGAGCCGAAAGTTCTTTTTTGGGAAGTTTAAAATTATTTTCATTTATTTTTAGTCTTAAACTAGATCTGCCAAATACCACTTTATAAAATGCATTCTCATTTCTAGTACGGGAAAAATCAATTATGCGCATAAGTTCTCCAAGAGCCGACTCTAAGAATATAAAGATGAAAGCTGGACGTTTTCCCTTCCTTTTCTTCTACCTGTAAGCGGTCTTTTCGATTATTAAACATTTTTGAACTACTAAAGGCTTTGTTTCTTTCGGAAGAAAAGCCAGCGAAATTTATTGTAATTTTTTTTTTTTTTTTTTTTTTTTTGAATCGCCATTGAAAAATGAAGCTTACTTCCATGTTATGAACAGTGTGTTTGACATATTCAATAAGCAATTACTAAGAAATGAATGTCCTGAAAACCGCATAATAGAAGTCATGAATGTATCAGACTATCGATTACGTATTGCAGAAAAATGTTTCCCTTAAAGTGCTTGCAAAAATTAATCACAATTTCAGGGCGAAGAAATTACATCAATTAAAGACGAAACACTTGATAAAAATACTTGTGAATACCTAGAAAAATGCGCAGAACTCTTCAATAAATTCAAATTTTTGCAGTGGATGTTTTTGAAAAGTACACCAGTTTGGAAGGATGTACAATTTGTAAAAATAATGAGAATATATGAAAATTCAAACAGTTTGCCATTTCGGCACGTAATGGAAATTCTGAAAGAATATTTTCTTAAATTCATGAATCATTATTAAAATTATTATAATCAGCCAAACCTCAGCTCTATCACTCCGGTATGGGTTCTCGAATAATATTTGAGAAAAGTATAATTCAATTAAAAGATTTTTTTTAATTTATAATATACTATCAGTGACGCAAAAATTTATTTGCGTTTTCTTGAAAATTTTATTTTCCTGACATATAGTTTTAACACACCCTATTAATTAAAGTATATATTTGAAAAGTTACAGCATCATGTCAGTTACCTCAACATATCATTGGCCAGATGGAAGAAACTGTCTGGATACAAAAACTGTAAATGAACCTGAACATCCTCTCACAGATGATCCAAATTTCTGATTAATAGCTTTTGGCTCCTAATTTATGCTATTAAACCATATTTTCTCTTTTATAAATATTTCTGCTTCATTTTCGGAACACATATTATGTACGCATGGGGAAGTTCTCATTCTCTTGTTTTCCATTTTGTTTTATTGCCCCGGATTTTGGGCTTTGAACCTCGCTTTGTTTCGTTTATGCCCTGGTTATCGTCATCTTACATAATACCCAACACACAACGTGAGCTTCAGCTTCTTTTTCATATTTTTAATAATTTCAATCGTATCAGTTCAGTGTATAGAATCCTAAATTTTTTTGGATATTCAATGCCTCCAATCAGTGAGTCAGTCAAGTCACTTTTCTTGACTCGACTTAAATCAATTTTCTCTAATGACTCTACTGAGTCAAACCAGCCAAATGATTCGTTTTGTATCGCTTAGTTAAAAAATTAGCTTCTTTAATAGAATTATTGCATGCATTGTTATATGACACCTGCCAGTGATGAGGCTCACACCCCACCTTTTAACTATTTCTATCTATATTCACTCCAATATGTAGGGGTGTCACCGTAAACAGCCTTTTGAATCTGTTTTTTTTAAGCTTGTTGCGTTTGGAGTTAACACTTCTTTTACAAATTCCCACAGAAAAAATCCATAGGTGTAAGGTCCAGAGAACGAATTGGCTAACCAATGAGTTCACCAGCCAATAACCGATTTAAATAACATTCACACAAACACTCGGATAATTTATCGGAAATGAGAGCTGCTCCATCTTACCGGAACACATTTTATTCTCAATAATCATCGTGAATTTGGAGAAAGTTCTTCAGCTGGAGTGATAAGCGTGGATGGGCAAATATTCGCTTTCAGTTTATATGTTTTTATTATTAACGCTTGGTGATCTACCACTTTTCTTTGCATGAATCAAAACAACATTTTTATCAGACGATCACAGAGTACCCGGTGAGAGCGTTCCTTTTAGTAATGCACTTGTTTTCAAATAAAAAAATTAAAATAATAACAACACTGACCTCTTCCTCACCTATAACCTCCTCTGACCACGTGGTCACCTAAAGTATAAACAGATTAGTTATTTATTTTGTAAGAGAGCCATTTTAATTTTCACTACTGCAGCACTCCTTGTGATAGACACCATAATTAAAAAATGTCAAGCGGTGATAAAGTTTTAGCATTCTAGCGCTACTGTATTTGGTCATAAACAGAATATATACGAATTTTTTTTAAAAAAGCCACATTTAGAAGTTCCTCCCAGCTGTTTTGTATTTTTCTATCATTTGAATAACAGGCCTACACTAAATGTCCTATACACGTTTTCAAGCTTTCTGTCTCTTGAGAATGTTGCATGGCGAGCCAACGAGCGTTGTTGAAAACAACCAAATCATCCGACTCCCCCATACACAAATCAAGTAAGATGCAGAGCCAAGGGTCATTACTAACAACAGCTCGCAGTCCACAATAGCAGGCATCTAATTTCCCCTGCAGACACTGAGAGGAAATCCAGCGGCGTGTGTCTTCCCCTCCCCTGTTCGTCTGCAGGCCCACCTGTGTTGCTTAAGTACTCGGAACCTCTGCTCATTTGATCTTTCAACTGGTGTTGGCAGAGAGCAGCGGCAGATGATGATGGTGGTGCTCTGCGCGAAATAAAATAAAATCGAATGCTATGCGCACGCAAGTCCGAGTGTTTCGCTATCTGATGAGACGAATGTCTTAGGCAGGGGGTTACAGACGACCGTTTCTTTTCCGCTTCCCAGGCCTTAACAAAGAATAAGGTCGCCTGAGTACAATTCGCTCTTCTTTAAGGGGGGGCCATCCTTTCAGTGTGCTGTGAGAGCAGTTATCGTTTGTTTTTGGCGGCCTGCGATATTTGCTTTGCTTCTCTGTTGGCCGTAATTTACGATCAAGGTCAGCGCGAACAGAGAATGCACTCCGAGCCGCCGGTTGATCCATTGTAGCTCTGTCTGAAATTAGCTGTCATGCAGAGTAACGGCTCCGATTCCGTGGAATTGTGTTGTACATTCACAAAAGAAAACTAAAACAGTGACATCGTTAGCGGTGTTTTTTAAATCATCTCCTCCCACTACCACACACACACACTCAAACTCGTTATTTGCCGGTAACAAAGACACACAACAAAAAAGATTCAGCTTGAGTGGGCAAAGAGAATGAAATAAACTTCGTTTGGAAAAGTTCTTTTTTTTATCTTCAACGGATACCATTAATCTGCTTCTAAATACCTTTTTTTCCTAAACAGTAATTTTATTATTGTCTTCACGTTATATAAAGAACTAGGGCAGATTTACGGCGGTAAGTGGTGCGGTTTTCCAGAGTCGCGATCCCCGAACTAACGCAATTACTATCGGTCCAGCCCCTCCTCTCCACTCCATCTTGTTTTCTATACCTCTAAAATATAGGTATTTTTAGGTATTCTGAGGCCGGGCCTCAGAATACCTAAATCCGGCATTGAGTAAGAGGCAAAATCTAGAATAAATAAAATAAAATAAAATAAATTTTCTGTTTATACTCCGGGACGACCAAACGGTCAGAGGAGTTAACAAGATAGACAGAATAGAAGAAACAGCACCGTATTCAGCAGTGACGGGCTTGAACCCCGGTCACTCAAGGCACGTGTACTTATGCACCCGCGCGCCTGACCAAACGAAACATTAAACGAATCATTATTAAATAATTGACAACTGACTGGAACCAAATTATCATCCTCTGCTTAGTTGAACTGTACTTTGGTTCTCGTGATTAAATAAACACTACAACATACAAGGAGCGGTCAATAAGTATTTACCTTTACCCAGAAATTTTTGAGTTAGGGGTATGAAACTAGTAGTAATTTCATCTTTCTCTACCTTTTTAGAGCTACACATTTTTTTCATTGGATAAGCTCTTTCTGGCCTCTTGAATAGAATTCCTCACTTTGAGCAGAAATTCATTAGCTCCTCATCAGTCTGAAATCTTCGGTCTCATAATGGTTTTTTCATTTTAGGGAAGAGGAAGTCGTCTGAGGATTGAGAGAATAAAGTGAATGCTGCAGCCTTATGCGCATGAGCACTGTCAGCCATGAAGTGGACACCTTTGGGTGGCTTCCCTTCAACTTGATAGCCTCTCTTAACTTTCCCAGGAGGTTTCTGTAGTACTCCTCAGTGATGCTGTTGCCTTTTGGCAAGTAATCTGTAAGAATGATGCCTTTAGAGTCCCAGAAAACCGAAAACCTTGTCGCCAGACACTTAAACCTTGCTTATTTGGCGGTTGGTGAAGATGAATGTTTTTATTGTTTGCTGCTCTGTTTTGTTTCTGGATCATAGTAATGTACCCAGCGTATCCATCGTCACAATTCGGTCAGAAAAATCATCAGTGTACAAAGCTCCAACAATTTTGCGGAACTCTTTCCTGTGGAGCTTTTGAGGAAGTGTCAAGAATTTGCGAACACTTTGGGCTGCCTGCCACCTTAAGCATGTGCAGGAACTCTTACATTATGGTTCAAGCAGACCTATGACTAATGTTCACTTTATTTGCTATAAAATTTATAGCCACTCGTTTGTTTTCAAGGACTAGCTGCTCCACTTAGCACAGTGGCAGAGTTTGTGGCTGAAATGGATTTTCCTTCTCTTGGGTCGTCTTGCTCACTGTTTTGCCTACATCTACACTGCATTTTTCAGTTTTTTCAGTCTCATATACTGCTTTCATCTGCTCATGGACTTGTTTTGCTGCTTTGCCTAGCAAAGGAAGGGTTTTATAGTCCATGGCTATAGTTGAGTAAGCGATGTATCTAGAAAAACAAATAAATATACATTAACTTATGAGACTCAGCGGGTATATATACATAATATCAAATCCCTAACTGCAACATTTCTAGGTGTGAGGGTAAATATTTATTGATCGCCCCTCATATTGTAACGCTGTTCCTATCAGAATAAAATTTAAATTTCATTTCTCGCTTATGTTAAAGAAATATATTTCGGAATAACTTCGATAAGTTCCCGGTTGTGGTTGATCAGGACTGGTTTTTTAACCATGACCTCATTTGAATTTCCTGTTTTTTTACGCCATCAATATAGAATAAATCATTGATATATAGAGGTACATATTGATTGCAAAACCCAATGTAGGAGCTATATTTCTGCTGCTTGTACATTACTATGAACGGTATATTCATATTATTCGTTGAAAGCTATAAACATATATGCTTTTACACGCTCGCGCGATATCCATCATCGAAAGGTAGTCCATTTGAGCATTGCAAATACCTGGATATCGACTAGGACTTTTTCTAATGAGTTAGGGGGAGGAATGTTCCAATAATGTACAATCAGCAGTGGCGCGCAATGGATGCGCACAATAGAAAGCGTCATTTCCTCACATGGTGGGAAAGTAATAGTATCCTCATAACATGTAACGTCAATGAAATAATACCATTCTTTATGGCCCCCATTTGATAAATTCAGGGGTTCTCTTTGTCGTAAAACTGGTAAATTATTTGTAGGAGCGGATAAGCAGTTCAGACTGGTGTTATTTTTTCCCTCCTGCTTACTCAGCATGCAAAATCTTAAAATAGACAGAGAAACACTTGAAAACTTTTACACTCGAGTTTAAGAGCTGATATAATTTTTTGAGGCTTTGAAGGATTTACCAGTTGGTTATTATTATTATTGTTATTATTTGGTTTTTAGGAGCATTAGCAGCTAAGGCCATATTGCTCCGGGATATGCGGTGGTCATTCCCTGACCTTTCCGCATCCTCCGTATTTGGTGGTCACGGGCTCGAACCCCGGTCTAATCAAGAAGCGTGTGCTACGCACTGCTGCTCCTGCCCACCTGGCTACGGAGGCGCCATTACCAGTTGGATTATCCTCACTCGGCCCATGGAAACCTAATGATCGATAGCAGTGGGTTTTGAAGTTCGGATGTCAAGAGATTAGTCGGTCCAGAATTGTTATCATTGACTCGGAAAGAGATTGATATTGTAAATCCAAACTTCCCGCAAAAATTTCTGAGGACATCCTAATCGGTGACACATGTCCTAACAAAGATGTTTTGTCAACATTCTTTTTGTTCTCTGACTAAACTCAAAAAATTTGCATAAGCCAATATCACAAATAGCTTAACCTGTAAAACATTTAATTTGGACACAATATAAGCCGAACTTCCTTACAGCGTGCCAATATTATAAGGATTTTTTTAGCGCCATTAGAAAGGCTCTTTAACCTAAAAACCTCTCTTTTCCTCTGAGTCACACAAATGAGTGTAATGATAGCACAATGAAGGAAAGTCTTGCACCATCTTCCAACAAATAATGACCTCCGAGGAATTGCATTGTCGCCTGTGGCTCGGATTTAAAGAACTGTCGAAATTTCATGTATTAAGAGAACGCAGTCCTCAGTTAAAGTGATGCGCATGGTGAATAGTGGGTCCAGTCTGGCAGCACGCGCATGACAGCGTCTGCATTATATCTGGGTAATAAAGGATGGTTATCAGACTATACGAAGCGTAACAAGTTACTTGGATGTCCTCAGCTCTGCTGGACTCCCAGATTATGGGCACACTTCATAGAATTGGTTAGTAGGCCTCACAGATAGGATGTCAATGGAGAGGATGTTAGTAACTAGGGCGGCTGTATGACAGGTGCATCGGGATACGCTTCAGTGAGACAAACAATGGAGTATGGTATGGTAGGCTTCTTATTACCAAGGGCGGAAGGAGAGGTCGTCGGCCTCCTATATAGAAATAGCGGATGTCGAAGAGTGAATATTAATGTTTTATATTCGCCCGCCTGCTGGAAAAGTTTCTTTCGAATTCAAGATATGCCTGATACCTTGAGTGAGATTGTTTCTTGTATCCGAGTCTTTAATGTTTATAGATGGGCGATATCAGGGATTTTCCTTTAAATTAAGAAATGATATTTTTTATTTTATAGGAAAAGAGATCGGGGGAAGACTAAAATGAGTCGGTGCTTATGAAACATTATCACGTGTAAATAGTGTAGAATCCTGAGCCCACATGACTAGAACAGTGGTTACGGCTGCTGTTCTCCCACATTATGGTGGAAAAGGCCTGTGATGGATTCTTGTCGCTGGGAGAAGTTTAGAATTCTTCCGGTCGAGACAGAAGGGAGTTCTATGGATTTTATTTTATTCATTTATTTATTTTGCATTGTGGCCAACTTACTCGGTCTCAGCGAAAGTTGCACGGTTTCCTTCCCGTAAATTTGTCCTTTTGCTCCCCAAAACAAGAAAATCAACCAGGGAATATAATGAATATAGATACTTAAGACATCTGAGGATATAAAGAGTCCAAATATGTTGCTTAGTTGCAGGAACCTCCTTGGCATTCCACCCTCAGTTGGCAATTAAATAGAATGAAAAATAGGTCATCTTAAATAGTTCAGTGAAGTTTATCTATTGGCCTATTGAATAAAAAGAATCGATTCCAAAGTTCAGTCTTTCTCACAGTACCTCGGACCTTTACAGCACGGTAATTGATTAGGGAAACCACAACTTGCAATTTAGCTTTAAGAGAAAATGATAGCACCTTGTTAAAATTCCAATGACATAAAAGCGAATGATTGTGAATATTTCAATCGACTCTCGCTTAACTCAAATAAAGGCATTCAGAAATGGACTATTAATTATAAATTCACCCTGCGGAAGTATTAAAGAATCAGATACACTAAAAGAATGAAACGAAATAAGGACATCCTACAAAACAACGCTTTCAATTACAAAAAAAAAAAAAAAAAAGAAAAAAAAACTGGGTAAAGAAGGCATTCTCTGATGGCCATTGTTAAAAGAACACAACCGATTCTTTCTTGCAACAGTAAATCAGCAGATGCCGTGAGGTTCATGTAAATCCTGCATTCGAACTAGTCTCTAACCTTTACAAGGCTACACTGATCGTTAGATAAGATAACAATACAGAACACCGCAAGGAGCTAAGCTCTCCTTTAGAAACTTTTAACAATGGCAAACACAAAAGTGCCATAGAACATGACAGTACAAACTTGGCAGTCTCTGAGATGACTTGGGAATTGTGATGGCAATTATGGAGACCCTTACTCCATTTTAACCCATTCATAGCAGGCAACAATACCGGCGGCTTGTCACCTCGCTACGGTGGCGAAGCTGTACTCGGGTTAGTCCCCGTCTGTCTGTCTGTTATTAATGTGATCCAGAGGTTCTTTTGTGATGTCCATTGGAACGCGGCTTTTGTCTTTCGACATCTACGTGTTTCGTAGATCGATTATTTAGAATAAGAGTCGAGAAAACTAAGGCTGCGAGCCGTTAGTATATTGTGCATATCAAATGCGTGTATTCCTTGGCTCCATATTTTCTGCTTGCAGGATGAAAAACCATCCGACCGCTTTGAAATTTTAAGAAGTAGAGTTAGGATTGGCGTCAAAGGAACTTGTGTGCCGATATACTTTGAGGAATAAATGCGCAGTGTGCATGCGTATTTATTTGTGCTTTCTAAAGGCTGGTTTGTTTGTTTGTTTGCGAGATTATTGTGGAGTTGGCAAGCCCAATATTTTAAAATCGCAAAGGATTTATCATTAAATAGAAAAAGAAAAGAACCTGTCGTGGATTACAGAAAGGCGAATGTCGGAACTTAATTTTCTTTATTGAAACATAACTGTTGTTGTATTTACCTGGTGCAGGTAATCAGCTCCACCTGCTGCTCCATAATTTCCAACTTTGTGTGTAAAACCATTATTCTTGTCATTTCCACCCATTCTGGTTATGGCGCTTGGGCTTCAACGTCAAAGGATTTTGGGTTTTATGATCCCTAATGTCAGAATCTCGTGTCGCCATGGATATAGGTTAATATTTGTATAGCAAGACTGTGAAAGGTCAGCATTAAGTATCTTTTAGACGAATAGCAGACTATAAAAAGGGCTTTACGTACCCTTAATGACTGCATGTGAATAGCTCGCCTCTGTAAGAAAAAAAATAATAAAAAAGCACGTATTGTTCTCGACCTCTAACACTAGTGCATACTGTGTGATTAAAAATATATGGAATTATATGAGAACGTACATTAGCTGCATAATTATGGTACAGTTCTTAGTTCGTAGAGATGCAGTAAGACAGATAAATATGCTTGCTTTAATATTGGAACTGTGTTCTCTGGTATAATCAAATTTCATAATGAATGTTGTGTTCCCGATTCTAGTTATAAAAACGAAGTTCGAGCCGAAATTATAACTTCCATCAGGTTAACAAAGAAAGATGTATTGTACTCATTTATAACTTGTGTCAGGAACCATGTTATTAAAAATTATTCGGTCTATTTAACAAAAAAAAAAAAAAAAAAAAGTGTAAAAAAAGGGATTCGTGTTTGTATGTACTTGAACATATGTAGGCTTAATAATGATATACGTATATTACATATTAATTCTCTCATTAGATCACATTCTATCCAAAATTCCTTTGATACCAGTAGACACCATTACAATATATATGTAATAAAATATAAATAAATACTGTACCTTTAAAATGTCGATCTGCTTCATTAAATGTACAGTATTTATATTTCATTTACATTTTATACAACTGTATATAAATAGTGTCCTACTGGTATTAAATGGACTTTTGAATAGAGCGTGGTTAGTGCATTGATAGACTTAACATGTATTGTATTGTAGAGGATTTTTTTTTTTTTAACAATGATGTTATTTCTTCCTGTCTGTATGGTATTTATGTCTGTGGACCATACTCGGATGCAGCCTGTTCTATTGCTGAAATAAAAGCTCATTATAAATTTGGCAAAAGAACAGTAAGACGGACTCTTGTAATATAGAGAGTAGGCTTGCGGCGTCATTGTCATCATCTAGTTAAAGAACTGTTATTTGTAACTTTCCATAAAGTTTATTGGTTACAAGTTGATTGGTAGTTACGAGTATTCTTACTGATATGGGATAGCGAAGTTTCACATTATTAGAACAGTGTTAGGGTTTTTATACATATATTCTGCTTTTTTTTTTTTTTAATTTTACCTTTTCCATCCTAACTTTTTATTAGGTTACATAAAGTTTGGTTGCTTTCTTTGGGCATCGTATAATATAATGTAATTTCATTAGGTTAATATATTTTGAAAAGCGTAATACCCGTAGATGTTTAAAAAAAAGACTCCCATTATGCTACTCTGCACTCTTCATCATTTTGTTTTAAGAATACTCACACACGCACACACAAAAAAAAGCATGAAATTAGAAGATAATTGGTGAAGAATTCGTATTTGTAGCAGTGATTGAATTGGAATGAGACCAAAGACACGAATACAATCGTTTAGTCGCGGACTATTTTTCGACCTCGGACCGCTGTTTGGAGTCCGCTCATGCAATCTATCTTTTGTATATGTTAAAATTGGTTACTTTATGTTAAAAAAAATAATAATAATAACAATAATTAAGCATGCGAAATTCCGAATTAACGAATAACAGTTCTTCAACCAATCAGATAACACGGAACAGACTGTTCAGATAATTTGGGCCCACGTTACTAAACTTTTACCTTAATGTTGAATTTCAGCACATTTTCCTAGGTCATTTCGCTACGAACACAGTAAAAGCTGCTGAATGCTATTAAAACATCAGAATAACAAGTAAAACGTTTATTTCCGATCTTTTGTGTTGCAATTTATGGGTTCTTTTAATCAACCTGTTCCCTATTGTTTTAATTGTTAACTGCCACCATTCTAGCAGTAGGTATTTTGGGTCCTGCTTGGTCAAGCGTAAAGGAGACCTATAGGTCATTACAACAACGTTTTAATTAACCAATACGGGATAATTAGGGTTATGACGTTACCAAAGTTTCTGTAGCAGAGCGATTAAACAATTACAGTGTTATAGTTCCCGTGGTGAGAATTTCAACGCTCACTTTAGGCAATGAGATTTGTCTGACGGCATCTAAGTGAAGCCGAGGCCAGTAAACCCACCTTTTTCATTTGTACCATTGTGAGACATCGAATCTGTGGGATTTTCTTCAATTAACGCAGCTGAGGCATTTGTATCAGTAACTACGTTCTTTGTGCAAGACATGGCGATATTTATCTGTCTCTGCATGCAGTAGAAGGCCAATTAACATGCTGTGAGAACCAAGTGGTCCGCAGTACATAGCACGGAATTATAAGCAGCGCAACATCCACGGAACTAGAAGTTTACTCAAGCAAGTCGAGAATTTCTAAGGTTAAATACCAGTTTATTGTTAATATCACGTGATGTTATTTATCACTGTGAAGGGAGAGTAATCAAGAGAGGGAACTTAAAACAGCATGCGTTTTCGTTTATGTGGTCGAGTATGTATGTTTTCTTATAGGGAAACTTAATTTAGATTTTTTTATGAGAAAATATTACTACTCGTACAGATTAAAATTACGTTAACCATTTATTGTATATTATATTCTTTCTAAAGTCTCATGAATTGTTTGCATGTGATATTTTATCAGAGCCTTAAGAAAGAAATCTATGGAGTCAGTACCGTTATTTATGTCAGAAAATTATAGATTATATGTTAAACAAATATCCCTTTCCATGCACACATTTAAAGAACAGGGATGGGGATTCGCTCCTAAGAATTATCCTTAAAACATTTCAGACCTGGACTAGTCAGGTAAAATCACATCATGGCGTCAATGCAAATTAATCCTTACCACCCTAGAAGTCGGCCTTTCACAGCAGTATCAGTTGACCCAAATATAATCAACTCCACTGCAAGTACAAATGTACGTAGGGTCAGCCTATCAGACGCTTTGTTTCGATCAAGGGGAGACGATTCCACAGGTTCTTAACCACTGTGGTAATGTCCCACACTAGACTAAAACTGTCATTAATGTTACTTTTATTTCGCCTTGATTTTTGTTTACTATTTAATTATTAGCTTCGTTTAAGTCGCGGTGCTAAATATGACCTATTTCTTTGTTGATCTGTTGCTACCAGTCATTAATCAGTGCAAGTTTCGAGGCTGTTCCTTCTCCAGTTGCTCAGGGAATGACACTCCGACCAAAAATCGCAGTGGTGTATCTTACCCCCCCCCCTAAAACAGCAGGTGCTGCTAATTTGGAGTGCATTAAACTTGACATGGCATAGTTTGTCGTTTTACCTTCCGAGTTCTGCTTGCTATTAATGCAACGCGTTTTTCTTCTTGTTAGGTTGCATATTTTCTCATTCCAGTCGCATTTAGCAGCACTATGGTAACACCTGTTAACTTTTCCACATCATCCTCTCATTTAACAGTACAATATCGACCAAACAGATTTTGATAAAATTTGGTCACAGTTTGAGTGGGATTTTACAAAATGACGAAAGGGAAAATAAGAGTAGTAACTATTTGCATAGTTTCTGATACAGAGGGTTTAGGGAGAATCCTCTATACCCTCTGTTTCCAATTGAAAGTTGTGAGAGAGCATAAAAAAATTGATCGTATAATGCACAAAGTAATACGAGTATTATTATATACATAATAATGTTATTATTTATTTAGCAAGTAATTTTGCATTCATTCCGGTGATATTTAAATACCAGGAGGGTATTTAGAAGAGGGTATATAGAAATAGAAGAAATATTTATAGTAGCGATAAAAATAACAAATGTTTGTAATGAACAAACTCTGATATTTATAGTGGAAAGAATTTCTAAGCGATGGAGCGTCATTCGTTATCTGCCCTCTTCTCTCATTTCGGATACTTTTTACTCACATAATTCGTGGTACTGACTCCACTTATAACACCAACAGTTTGCTGATGAATAGGGGTGGTGATGTAGCGTGAATGCTTCGCAGAATAGCTAGTGAATGACCTTGACACGCCTATGAATTATTTCTGCTATAGAGGGAAGGATTGCAGGTGCAGGGTACTCTCCTACTTCCTACAAACATTTTCTATTTGCAGTTTTTATTGTTCTTCGGGAATAGTACTGTGATTTTAATTATCTTCCTCCACTCATTGGGCGGAAAAAGGCCTGGGTTCGAATCCTGTCAGTGTGGAACTTTAATGAGCTGAGTTTAGACAGTCACAGGTGAAGACAGCAAGTGTTTTTCGTCCAGCAAAACAGGCATACCAACAAAAGAACAAACACAATTTATGGACGTGATACGCACGGATAGATCAGGAATTCTGCGATGGCTCTAATATGACAATTTTCTTTTATTTTAACTAATAACATTTTTCTGTTATTATTTGCAATTTCGTTATTAGTTTTACATGAAACCAAAGCATGACATGGCTCCAGTGAAACCAGCAGAAGAGATTTCAGCTCAATTCACTGTGGCACCACTGGCATATTTCTTAGGGTGTAAGGTGGGCGAGCTAAATGTTAATGGGCCTCCGAGCAGTGTGAATCTTCCTCTATGCTAAATCGTCAATAAGCTTTCGGTAAGGTGAATCTGATAACTCATTTAGTTAAGAAAGAACCCTTTCAGCAATCTTTACTTTCAGAAACACTGCAAAATAGATGGAAGAACTCAATAGGAGGAATTTTCCACTGGCAGGCATCTAGAAAGCTGTGAATAGTCCTTTCTTATTCTTAATTGTTACTGTTTCAATTAGATGGAGCCGACCGGGCTAGCCGAGTGGGTAAAGTACCTGCCCGGCAACCCAAAGGTCGCGGGTTCGATTCCCGCCTCGGGCTTGGATCAAAGTACTGCAAAAACCTTGGGAGGTGCAATATGGCCACAGAAGCCGATGCGCCAACAACTACCAAATCAAAAAAAAAAAAAAAAATCAATTAGATGGGCTGCGACGATTTTTTTCTAAATCTGAATATAATTTAGAGTGCATTATCCAGCGAAGGAACCAGTATTCGGTGCATGCTTTTTTGGGTTTCCTGTTTCTCGGCGTAACTAGGGTTGATGGCTCCCACGGCAAATAAAAAAATGGCGACCCTTGAAAACTGTTCTTTTGGAATTTTTGCATTTTTTAACCATAAAAAGGCGTCCCACAAATTTAGTGCCCAGGGCATGTTCCCCACCTGCCTCACCCTAGTTACGCATCTCTGTTACTGCAGAGGTAACGCCAATATGGCCACCTTCACGTTCGGACACGCGTTGTTTCTCGCTGCGGATAATGCAGAATTTTTGCTAAAAATATGTGGATTAAGTGCTTTAAAGTTTCAATTGTGTTCTCTCAAGAAGATCTACTTTGAAGATTTCCCTTGGTAAGAAGCTTTCAGTGATTTAGAGGGATTATAACCAGATTTTTGCGTTATTTGCTATTTCCTTTGTTTGTGAGACAGGGCACCATGCCGCTCACAGCCAGGAAACAGAGAAGAGTTCCGGTATAACGCGGCCGCCGCGCTCAAATCTGGTTTTGACTGGGGAGGATATTTCCTCCTTGCATAACTTTGAGCTGGCTACTTGCCTCAACCTAACTTTTCAAATTTTTTTTGGTGGGGTGGTTGGGCTCCCTCTCACCTTGGGGAGCTTAAATTTTCCTTTCTGTTTGCAAGGATTTTCTTTTGTTATCCTAGTTTTGTTCTGGGAAGTAAAGTACTTCCTTCTTTTCTTCCGGGAAATCAGATTTCTGATTTCTCCTACGTGATTTCGCTCAAGTAGTTCCTGGCTGCCTCCTCGTGGGTAGGGATGGGAGAGGGAGGTCGGGGCATTCTCTTGCCCTCGGCCTCCTGCTGCTAAATGCCAGGTGCCAGCAATACACACAACACTTACAACATTTAACTCAACACTAATACATTGCTTTGCTATCCTTTGTGAAATTTTCTAAAATTCTTTTAGACTTTTTTTTTTTTTCCCTTGCCAGCGTTTGGCGCTATGCCTGAAACACGGTCTAATAGGGGGGAACCCTGGGGGCCACTAATAACTTACACGTATACCTTGTGCTGTAACTGTATGAGTTCTGTTTGTTGGATTATTGTTGCTTGTAATTAACTGTCTCTTTGTGTTTTGTATACATGTATATGTTTTTGCATTCCATCTAGTTGACTGGTTTTTCAGCTAAGATTTTAATTACTTATTTTGTAAATATTGTATACTTTACTCTCTGCTTATACAGTGTAATTTGTTAATATGTTTACTGCTATGTTTCATATCGGTGAGATTATTTATTATTTATCTTAATTTATTCTTTTAAGTGGCTATCTAATGGCCACTTGTACATTATCTATGTTCTTTCCTTGAGACTTTTCTTTCTTCCCTTCTCGGTGCAGGTTGGGCTTCCTTCCCGGCTAGGGGAATCTTTCTTTCAAAATTACAAGCCTTCGGGCTTCAAAATTTTACCTCTTCAAGCTCTCTTGCTTGTTAGATTTTCCAACTAGTGTTTTCCTCTTTCCTATTTCTTCTTTTTCTTGAGAGAGTGTTTTGCTCTCTTTTCTTCTTCTACTTTCTTTTCTCCCACTTTCTTTTCTCCCACTTCCTTATTTATTATAACCGGGATTCCACTTGTTGGAATCCCACTTAGTGTAATTTAGATAGTTCCTGGAGCGCCTCCACGTGGCTAGGGACGGGAGCCGGGACGCAGGTAGCTTGCTCCCTGCCTCCCGGCTGCTAAGACTCCAGGGCCGGCAAACAACAACCATCACAACACACACTTGCCAGCTATAAATAACCTACAGATGCTACAGCGGTATACAGGGGTAACCCTGGAGGCTGCAATCAATACAAGAATACCTTGTCCCTTGTGCGTAAACTGCAAGATACCATGTGCTTCTAGGTTTCCCCCTTCCATAGACTTATTGTTATTATTATTATCATTAGCTATAAGGTGCAAGGAAGCCTGAGGCTTTTGCTGCACAAGCCAAACAAACAAAAAAAAAAAAAAAAATCCTGAGCTACCCAGAGAGAGAGAGAGAGAGAGAGAGAGAGAGAGAGAGAGAGAGAGACTCAGAAGTAGAAGGGAATCTCCAAGAAAGAGAAGAATGATGATATCCAGCTCAGGACCCTTGGTGTGCCAAGCCCATACTTACCAGATATGAGCCCCTGGGCTTGACTATGGATAGGTACAAACTTTTGACCTGTGTAATCTACACCAAAACTGATTTCACCATTGTGATCGGCGCCTTTGTAAACGCCAAAAGAAATTAGTCCCGGCTCTTTACCTGCATTTTCAACTTTATGCCCCCCCCGTGGGGGATAATCCAAAAACAACTCCTGAGCATCAAACGGGTTCTAATTAATCCACGGACTTGTGGCTGACGCCAAACAACGCTTCTCTCCAACCCCTTTTAATCTGTGAGACAAATATCTCAATAGACCGGGCTTTTCGATTATCCGGAGCTCACCAATCATGGAGGGAAATCCAGAAAAGGACAATACGTCATCACAACAGAACCCAAATGAAGAACATACTGTGTTGGAACAGTATCAGGTTGCTTGGACAACCCGATCCGGGCTTCTCCCTCCCTCCCTTCCACCAAAAGGAAGAACATAAAAAAGCACTGTGCCAAAATCTTGCACAGTGCTTTTTTTGTTCGCAAACTGAAGCGAAGGAAATGCCAGATGCCACCGCCACACAACGTGAGATCGCGGAAGAAAAACAACAGGAGCCACCCCTGGACTTCACACAGTCAGAGGGTACTGTGCTAGATAAAACCGTGAAACTGAGGACTGCCTTGGAAGATCTTTTCATAGATCAATCTAATAGGCTAACTACAGACCTCAGGGCACAGATCGTGAACATCTGGACAAAGCTTGAAACCATTCTCCTTCAAACTGATCGGGAAAGGGAGATAGCAAAAACGAACAATGTGGAAATAAACAAATGCAACAACGCGCGCTGCACATACGCTGATGATCACACCACAGACTCAATCAAAGGCTCCCACTCCTTCGAACAAGAAGAGGACCCTGCTGCCACGTCCAAACCTGGTCGTCCTGAAGCCCAGGAGACTCATCACACGAGCTAAGAAATCAAAAACTCGGACATTACTAATATGAGTGAGGAATTCAAAACGACCAAAATTAAATCAATACGGAAGACGCGCAACGTCGGTGTGATAATAGAAACGGAGACACAGGAGAAGGTAAATAAAATTGTCAAAAACTCCAAAATCCCAACCCGCGGACTCCACGCAGAGCCGCCAAGAAAGAAAGGGCCATGTATAGTCATTTATGACACGGGCAAGGACCTCTCTGCAGAGAACCTACAGGAATAACTCTGTTGCAGAAACCTGCAGCAAGAACTCCCGGACCAGGAACCAGACAAGCGCATCACTCCAAAATACCAAACAGGACTGGAACCGCCATAAACTGCGTGGTTGAACTCTCCTCATTGCCCTGGAAAATTCTTAGCCATCGACAAAGAGTCTACCTAAACTGGTGCAACCACCGATTCAAGGAACACGTGGCTGTTCCCAAATGTTTTAGGTGTTGTAGCTACTGCCACAGAACATACACATGCGTACACAAGCAGCCAACCTGTCGGCACTGTGCAGAAAGCGGACATCACTACAACACCTGTCCGAACAAGTCAATGTACCCAACCTGCAATGACCAGAAAATGCCAGCCGACCACTCGATCCGCGACAACACGGTGTATCTAAAAGCAAAGAGTGTCCTCCAATCACGGATCGACTATGGGGAGTAACGGAAAACATTTTAAAACCTACATCGTAAAATTTGCACAACATAACGCCCAGAGAGCTGCCGCAGTCGCAGCACAACTTAGAAAAAAGGCGGAGGATGAAAACCTGAAACTCCTTCTTATCCAGGAGCCTTACACACACCAGAAAGAAGTGAAAGGATATTCGCTAATCTACAAGGTGGTGCAGGTGGAGGGTGATACCCCCCCGGGAGGCTGTTGTTGTCCGAAACCCGGATTTTACTGTCACCAAAATCCCTGATCTCTGCATCAGCTGGGCAGCATGCGCCCACATTACCACACTGCTGGGAGAGGTCTATGCAATCTCGCTCTACAGCAGACCAGGAACTGACATCATCCCAGTCAGATACTGTACCTGGAAAACATTCTTATAGAACTCCAAATGCCAGACTCATCATCGGTGCCGACGTGAATTGTAGGTCACCGGCGTAGCACTAATAATTGTCAACGCCTAGAAGATTTCCTTTCCAACAGCAGTCTCACGATCATCAATAGACCAAATAATCTACCAACCTACTCGAGCACTCTGTGGGAGGCAACGATCGATGTGAGCGTGGCAAGCCGCTTGATTGCAGGACACGTTTCTTCCTGGACAGTAAAAGGCGACTGGACAACATGTAATCACAGGGTGGTCACCTTTCAATTGCATCGCTTTCTCAATGTGTAACCAACAGCAAGACAGACTTTTCACAGATTCGCCGTCGACAAGGCTGTTTGGAACCTCTTCCGGGAAACCCTGAATAGGATAGTCCAGAACTTTAACCCCTCAGACCTTTAAACCCTTCAGATCGTTAAAATAATTACGGATGCTGCAAATGCTGCTATCAAGAGGAGAAAACGACTCCCGGATCGGTTCCCTGGTGGTCCCCACACCTCCAAGCACTAAGGCATGAAGTCAACACCTGCCGAAAACACTACCAACGAGCTCGTCGCTCGTGGCCAGAGGTGGAGATTGATGCCCTGAGGCAACTCTACAGGGAAAAAATAAACGAATACACAGCTCAAATCAAAACCAGAAAGAAATTTTCCTGAGAACACGTGGTCTCAACATCCTGGATGCAACATTCCGAGCACCCCTGACCAGATACAATATGCCAGGAGAACCCTGACCATAGCCCTTCACTGAAGTAGATCTTGAAATTGCAGCAAGCAAAATTCGAAACAGGAAATCACCTGGCGAAGACTTATTGGAACCTGAAATCGACAAAAAGACGATCGAATATATCTCGGACACAATCCTGAACTTATTTAACCACTGCCTCACAAAGGGCTACTTCTCCACTGAGTGGGGGTCGGCAAGAGTGAGACTCATAATGAAGAACCCGAAAAAGCAACAAGACCTTCCGGGATCCTATAGGCCGATCGCACTCTGTTCTCAGCAAGACTTTCGAACAACTGCTCTATCAAAAGATCGAAACCCATTACATTGGTGCGGGGCTCTCCTCTCCGAATCAATATGGTTTTAGGAGAGGGAGCTCTGCAGCTGATGCTCTGAAAAACATAATAAACGAAGCACAAACCTGCAACAGCAAGTATTTCCTAATAATCTCAATAGATTTTGCCGGGGCTTTTGACTCACTGTGGTGGCCAAGCGTCCTCGGCAGGCTCCAGAAGGCAAACATACCCATCAACTTACACCGATGCATCCAGACCTACCTAGCAAATAGAAAAGTCAACGTCAGTGATCCGTACTGCCAGGTGTCGCGACCAGTCTTCAGAGAGTGCCCACGGGGCTCTGTCCTGGGACCCCCTTCTGTGGAATCTGGTCCTTGATGAGTTCTTAAACTTTGACCTGAACACAGTAAAAACGCAAGTCTACACCGATGACTTGATAATGATGCTTGAGGCAAACAGCAAAGCCCAAATGGAAGCAACAGCAAATCAAGCCATCTCAACACTGCTGCACTGGACCCAAGAAAACCATCTCAGAATTTCGTCGGAAAAAACGAGTTCAATCCTCTTGAAGGGATCTCTGGTATTTGGGCTCCCCACAGATAAAATTCTACGGAACAACCATAAAGATAAAAACGAAACTAAAATATTTC
Organism: Mastigoproctus giganteus; assembly: GCF_048544385.1. Taxonomy (NCBI): domain Eukaryota; kingdom Metazoa; phylum Arthropoda; class Arachnida; order Uropygi; family Thelyphonidae; genus Mastigoproctus; species Mastigoproctus giganteus. The sequence goes on from NC_143575.1 coordinate 63,225,204, forward strand.
GGGACAGTCCTGGATAAGAACATGTCATTCACCCCATATCTCAATTACCTATATACCAAGGCGCACTATAGCCAGTGTAGCTTATGCGCCATTAAACACCAATAACACACACACACACACACACACACACACACACACACCCTACGTATCAAAATCAGGAATTACTCCGCTATGATTTCCAGAGTTACCAGAAGGGACTTGGGCTTGAAGACGAGGACACTCTCCAAGGCTATTTTCATCCTGGCTCTCTCATATGCAGCAGGTGTGTGGTATAACAAAGCAATCACTGCACTAAACAGGAAAAAACTAGACACCACACAGGGCTCTATTCTCCTGACTATCTCCAGAGAGTGTTGTACGGTTAGCACCCAAGCGCTCCAGGTCCTCGTTGGATCTCTGAACCTGGAAATTGTGTGCTGTGGGCTGCTTTACCAAATGTCCAAAGGGAGAGCGGCCACCTGCATTGGCTTCACCACTGATCCAACAAACAACACAAGTGCTGAAAAGAGGCGTCTAACGACCCCTGTTGCAGACCTTGCTGATCTGATGGTCTGACTTCCCTAAAGAAGCCATAACACAGAAATTCTTCCCGGATGTACGTCGATATACCCAAGCCAGCATGCACGGTTCGCTCCAGGCCTCCATACCACCTTTCTCCTCATGGGACATGGTTCCTTCAGGAGGAAACTCTACGACTTTGTCTCAGATTTGGTGAATCTCTCAGATTCACCAAATATCTCAGATTACTCAGATATTTAGTAAATAAAAGTATAAATTCTGATTATTTTTAGTAACTAATATATTTGTAAATTTGCTTCTGCATTTTATATTAATTACAGAAATCTGTAATTCTTCTGTGCAAGAATGATTCGAAGTAATATCGGTTTCGAGAGTATGAAGTAGCCCAAACTATTTCTGTAATCAAACCGGATATTAAATACTTCCTTACGATTTAGAGAAGTGCATAATAATTTGAGAACTAAACGGACATTGTTTCCTCTTAAGTTCTCAGTGTAATTTATTTGGTGTACTACCAGCATCGAAACAGCAGATGCTTGGATTAATCTCTACACTAAATGTTTCGCAAAAATATTCTTGACTGAGGCAATAAAGGGAAAGTTTAGACCGAACAAGTATTGAGAGACAAGCCTAATCGACTTTTAAAATGTATTCATTATATACCAGCTCGTTGGCATCTAGTATGTTCGTTGCGTAACCAGTACCGAGGTGAGATTCTGTGCAGCTATTTTAAGCTGCTGCTTCCATCCTGCAGTGGATTGATAATGGCTGCTGCTTACCTTTTTATCTCCTTCCATGTAATAAACTTGGCATTTATCTCCGATATGCGCCACTTCTGCTTTATCGTGGAGAATAATTCTCCACGGTAATTATTACTAGGTTATTCAAATCTGTTGCTCTAAGGGGAAAAAACAAATTATTTTATTTTATTTTCCGATACAACCCAAGGAGTTTAAACTTCGATAGGGCAATAGGCGCAACAGTGTACATGTACACTGTCCCAAGGTCTTCTGATAACCTGCGACCAGAAAGTCACTTGCTACAGTAGCCTTCTGCATTATTAGATGCTTATTATTTTGACATTTTTCTGAAAGGGATTGTGAACTGCGGATTTACTTGGAAATTAATGAAACTGGAAAGTTTAATTTTACCATAGCCATATGTATTTACATTTGTACATTTACCATTAGCTAGAAGAAAACCTGGAAGACAAAGGCGGAGGTGGATAGATGAAATTCAGGAGTTTTTGAGTAGTAAATGGATGGCCAGTGCTCAAAACAAGGTACAAGGTATTCGTGTAATGATTGCGGCCTCCAGGGTTTCCCCTATATACCGCTGTATCTTCTGTAGTTTATTTATAGCCGGCAAGTGTGTGTAAATGTATGTGTGTATGTTTTAGTGTAGGTTCTGATGGGTGTTGTTTGCCGGCCCTGGAGACTTTGCAGCCTGGAGGCAGGGGGGGAAGCCACCTGCGTCCAGACTCCCGTACCTTGCCATGAGGAGGCGCTCCAGGGGTTAGTAACCGCAAAGAGGGTTTCCAACCAGTGGTAAACCCGTGAAAGTTATGGGAAGGAGAAGTAGGACGAAGAAAGAAGAGAGATATTCTCTTAAGAAAGGAGCAGAAAACGGTAGGATGAATTAACAACTAAGAACAGAGAGGAAAGTTAGGTTTTCTCCGACTGGAAGAGGAGCCCAACCTCAGCCAGCCAGAGAAAGGAAAACTCAAGAAACAATTTTAATTGTGTCTGAGACACCAAGAAAATAACTTAACTTAACTTAGCATCTAATTACAAAATTTTCCAAAAATTTACAGTGAGAAGACGAGACTTCTGAGAAGCCCAGAAGAACTTGTCTGAACAATAGTTGGTAAGAGTTTTAAACAGTTACACTAAATAACAAGCAATCTAATAACCTTCAGTGATTTTGTTAGAACTGCAATTCTAGTATCTTAACACACAATGAGGAAAACTTGAGATTTAACAAGGCTATTAACTCCGACAGTCATAATAAAATTAAGATCACAATTACATAAAGAGGAAGTTGTAATTCTAAACAATAATTTTTTTTTTTTTTTTTTTTTTTTAATCCAAAATTTTGAGTTAAACAGGATGAGCTGTGTTTAGCATCTTTCGTCTTCTAAACACGGAGTTAGCATAGTTACAAAAAGCTGAGAAGGATTCTGATGTTTCCAAAAATTTTGGGAAATCATCTAGGGTGTAAACATTAGTGTCTAACATGAGCTGGTAATGTAAATCTAAATATATGTTGCAATTTAGGACTAAATGTTCCACCGTCTCCTCAGCTCCACAATGACAAAGAGGAGAGGGGACCAGTCCAAACCTAAAAAGGCGGGAGTTAAGGCCGTGACCCGTAAGAAGAAAAGAGGAAAAAAGTCCAGGTTGAAGCCAGGAAAGATTCTTAGATTTTACAAAGACTTTAGGAAGGAAGGAGAAAGTAATTCTGCCAAGGGGAGAGTCATCCCAAGAGAGCTGCCACTCATCAAGGGCTAAACTGAGCAGTCGAGAAACTTCAAGGTCGGTAGAGTTATTATAATTATTTTCAAAAACACCAATGGAAGCAGGGGTAAGACGCCTCCTGTGAAATTTAAGAAATGCAAGGATAATTTCTAAATGAATGGGAAGGCACCCATTCAGAACTAGCAGGGCATCAGCAGAAACAGTTCTACATGCCCTGCTCGTGGCCAAAAGGAAGGATCTTTGCGTCTGTAGAAGAATTTTAAGAATGAGAGAGTTTTGAACACGGGAACCCCACGCACCCGCGCCATATGTAACAATTGGGAGGAATATAGATTTGTAGTATAAACCCAATGTTCTAGATTTGAGGTTCCAAAGAGATCTGGCAATGTGAATTAACCAGCCAGTAGTTGATTTAATTTTTACCTTTAGGAATTTGCAGTGTGGAATGAAAGAAAGACGATCATCAATCACCACCCCAAGGTATTTAAATTCACGTACAAGCTTGATTGTCTGGTTGAGAAGCCTCACCACAGGAGGACGATTACGATTTAACAGACCTTTTAAGAGAAGCTGCTTTGTCTTAGATACAGAAATCGAAAGTTTATGAAGTGAGCACCATATGTGTAGATCATCCAAGATGTGGTTAGCCTTTGTTTCAAGCTCAAGGCGAGAATTCCCAGGGATCAGCAGGGCAAGATCATCAGCATAGGCAATATTAACAATATCGCCATGAGGGGCATTTAGCCATCCATCAAGGACCACGTTCCAGCAGACGGCCAAGAACGGATCCCTGAGGACAACCCCTAGAAACCGGTCTCGAAACCGAGCAGAAGCCCGATGAGACCACAAGGTTCCTATATTGAAAGTAGCTGGAAATAAGGCTATAGATAGGACAGGAAACCTCGGCCCTTCGGAACCTCTCCAGGACGCTCTGCCACCACAAGGTGTCAAAGGCCCCTTTGAAGTCCACGAAGAGACCGAAAACGTATTTTGAAGGAGATGTTCTAACAGTATTTAAAAGAAGATTTATAGCATCTGTAGTTGATCTGCCCTTCGTGAAACCAAACTGGGAAGAAGAGGAGAGATTCCTAGAAGCATAGTAGTCTTTAAATCTTGCAACAAGAAGTTTTTCCAGAATTTTCCCAAGAAAAGGAAGAAGAGAGATTGGCCTATAGGAGGAAGGTGAGTCAACAGGTTTAGCCGGACTCTTAATTAGCAGTTTAAGATTGGCAGTCTTCCAACGATCTGGGAAGACACCATAAAGCAAACAAGTATTCATTAAGGTAGCAATGAGACAGGGTTTAGTTTTCCAAGTGCGCTTTATGATAGAGACCTCAAGATTGTCAAGCCCAGGACTTTTGCCACAAGAGAAAGAGTTGACCACTGTATCGATTTCCTCAACGGTAAAAGGAGGTTCATTTGAGGGGCCTTCAAAGGAAAGATGTTGAAGACGAAACAGAGTCTGGTCATTACTTTCAGGAACCGAAGTATCCTGTGGAAGAAGTTCATCTAAAATCGCTTCAATAGATGCAGACCAAGTGAGAGTTTCAGAGGAATTGGGGAGTGAGATTGAATTCTGTGGGGTACGCAGATGTAATTTTGACGCAAGAACTTTGTGAGGTAGGCCCCAGGGATCGTTTTTAATAGTTTTTTCAACTAATCTATCCCATGCAAGAGATTTCTCCTTCCGGATAGTGTTAAAGTAGTTGCTTCAAAACAGAAGGAACTGGAAAGTTGCTGGAGAGGCCTTCATCCTGCAGTGGATTGAAAATGGCTGATGATGATGATGATATGTACATAGTACGCCTATTGTCTTCATCGTGTCCGCCCGTCCGCATGCAATACTTCCGCTCCTAATAGATGGATTTTTTCATGAAATTTTATATTTGTGCCCTTTAGAAAGATTTTTCAAGCCATCCCATATTTCATTAAAATAGGACTAATCGAAATCTGACAATTATTATTGACACCTTTGTCCATCCGTCCGTCAGCATGTAATAACTCGACTCCGAATGGATAGATTTTCATAAAAGTTTATATTTCACTATGTTAGAACAATTTCTCCAGCCTTTCCAAATTTGATTAAAATCGGACCAGTGAAAATCCATCAATTGTTATTTATTTTTCATACATATCATATTTTTAATGCAAGGGTGGTGCTCAATCAGTAGACAAATGTATAGGATCAGAAGGCGAACCCGTGGTCAACAATAATGGAAGATGCCTGATAGACTTCTGCATTTTTAATAAACTTAAAATTACAAATACCTTTTTCAGACACAAGAATATCCATAAATTCACATGGAAAGCAAGAAACACAAAGTCTATAATAGATTATATTATTATGACAAAATTAGAGACACTAGAGTATTCAGGGGCAGTGAAATTGACAGTGATCACTACCTAGTAGAAAGCACTTTCAAAATAAAAAGAAATTATCTTAATAAAAATAAGAAAATACCAACAAAAACTACTAAGAAATTAAAAATACATTTCTGGAAGATGAAAGCACTAAATTCCTGTATGAAAATCGATTGAAAGATAAACTCAAATCAGACGAAAGTGATAATGTTGAGGAAATCTGGTCAAACATGAAAAAATCAATTCTGGGAGCTGCTGAAGAAAGTCTTGAACCTATAAAAAATAAAAACTGGCTAAGAACTTGGAATGAAGAATTGAAACAAACAATCAATGAGAAAAAAAAGACCTATAAACTGTTCCTACAAACTAAAGACCTACATCTACACATAAAAAACGCACTACTAAAATTATTTAACATCATATGGCATCAGCAACAATTAAAAGTAGATAACATAGTAATGTATATAAAGTGCTTAGCATCATAATACACAGCCATTTCTGAATAAACAGAAAATTTTTAAGGTGGCATCGTTTTAGGTTATATCTCATATTGTGAATACCTTCACAACGAGTTGCCATGATATTGCACTACTTCGAATAAGTAACGCTTCACCTAAGGAGAAGACTAGTGTTACTTATTCTCAGATAGGTACCACCACCCAGACAGCACTGTTTCAGGGCTATTTGGCCCTTCGTCAGTGAGTGGGTAGGTACCCAAGTGATGCAATGATGGCAAAAACAGTTATGAAGTATAACTCCACAATATGAGAGATGCCTGATGGTGTATGATGTATTTAGACTAATTCTCTCATATTGTGGAGTTATACTTCATAACTGTTTTTGCCATCATTGCATCACTTGGGTACCTACCCACTCACTGACGAAGGGCCAAATAGCCCTGAAACAGTGCTGTCTGGGTGGTGGTACCTATCTGAGAATAAGTAACACTAGTCTTCTCCTTAGGTGAAGCGTTACTTATTCGAAGTAGTGCAATATCATGGCAACTCGTTGTGAAGGTATTCACAATATGAGATATAACCTAAAACGATGCCACCTTAAAAATTTTCTGTTTATTCAGAAATGGCTGTGTATTATGATGCTAAGCACTTTATATACATAGTCTAAATTTGTTCCCAGCTTGAGGCTCTAGCCCTAAATGCGCCTTAGTCTAAATAACATAGTAAATGACATAAAATGGTATCAGGAAAAATGGATCAGCCACATAGAAAGAATGAACCCAGACCGGATCCCAAAATTAGCCTTTAACTACAAACCTACAGGCAAGAGAGATGTTGATCGACCAAGACAACGATGGCGAGATCAAGACCACCTCCAAGAACTACAACGGAACAGGTCTTAAAAGACCTAAGCCGGACCAAGTTCATGATGATGATGAATGACATATCATATAGATTATCCATATCTGATGCATATATTAATTAACTTGTTTTATCTTCGTGATTAATGTGTCATGTTCACAACTGACATAAAGTGTCTTTTACGTCAATAATTTCTAGTAGTAATTTGAAGTAGCTAGAATTTTTGACTCCTATGCAAAGACCACCGATTTTATTAACATGAAACGCCAGTACCTTACTCATAAAATGCTATTTCTAATGTACTAAGTAATATTCAACAAATGTAAACTACTGTATTAAAAATTCATCGTCCTTGTATTAATGTTTGGAAAACCACTAATTAGTTCTTAAATGTCCATTTTGGCTTCTTCTCCCCCATTCAGGAGTTAATATAGCAAGATCATTTAATTTTATTTGGTCTATAGAATTTCTTTTGTGATCCTTTATTATTTTTAATTTACTATATGACCTCTCAACATTTGTTGGGCCGACTCAAACTTTTGGACGGATCAGTATTTATCTACAAATAAAAAAAATTTAAATCATTGTTAAAAATTAAAAAATAATCCCTGTTTTTTTAGCTTTTTTTAATACGCTTACCTCCAGATCACAGACAATTCTTGATTCAGTTTCCCTTTCAACCTTGAGATTTTATTGAAACAAATATTAAATACATCTTGTGAAAAGTTTCCAACTGCATTTTCGTGACTGTAAATTTATTCAGTAAGTTTATGGTCATTGGTTTTTGCTAATTCTAGTTGTTACTTTCGGCGTGTGGTGGCTCTATGCTATTATATAATAATAATATTATTATTATTGTTTAGTCCCCTATCTGTGGTAGCTACGGCTCTGTATTTATACAAATTAATTTCCATATACAGTATATCTTTCCGCAATATTCAATATGTTTATGCTCGAAATAAATATATATATATATATATATAGAAAAAGAGTATCAGAACAGATTAATGCCATCAAAATAATGATTGAACATTACATCAGTCTGTATATTATTTTTTATTTTTTAAAACTTAAAACCAACTGGATAAATTGGAGAAATTTAATAAGAATTTAGAATATAAGTATTAGGGGTGAAAACTATACCCAATGAGGCCAAAGGGCGAAATATTTAGGTAACCTAAGTTGGACTTCATTATTGTACCCTATAAATAAACACACAGATTATAATAAAATAGTAAAATTAAAATGATGATGTAGCTAATTATTGATAATTGGATACATGTATCCAATTATCAATAATTAGCGTCATTATTCAGGACTTCATTATTGTACCCTATGGCATAGGGTACAATAATGAAGTCCAACTTAGGTTACCAAAATACTTGGCCCTTTGGCCTCATTGGGTATAATTTTCACCCCTAATACTTATATTCTAAATTTTTATTAAATTTCTACAGTTGTATGCAAATTCTCCAATTTATCCAGTTGGTATTATGTTTTAAAAAATAATATATTTTTTCTTTTTATTTATTTTTTTTCCTGATAAGAATATACGACGAAAGGAACTTCCCCTTTCCAAAGTTCATTTTCTCCAAAAACGGGTACACAGAAATTTGAAAGAATTGCACCGCTGTTCTGTCCTTTCGGAAAAAGCAGATTACCAGAAGAAAAACCTCACTTCCACTGTCCTAGACTAACTAACAGAACAGAGCGAGAGAAGGCACGAACTTCGATACTATTTGAGCGTTATATCGCAGTGAACAGCGACAATCCGTAGTAATGAAGTACTTGATAATTGCTACGGAAAGATTAACTTCTGTTTTCTATGTCAGAAAATATTTTTTTTACAGTGCTTGTGATCTTTGAAAACAAATTTTAATGTTTTTTTTTTTTTTTTTTTATCCACAACATTATTTTTTACTCTTATTTATTATCTATATGAGAGTGCAGTAAGACTCTTCTTAACTGCAGAAGGTATGCGATTTTGACCCCACCTCCTGTGAGTTCAACTACGAAAAATGATCGTTTGGAACATTTTTAGCAGTTTACAGTGAGCAGTCATTAACGTTGTGTGGGGTGAAAATTGTTACTAGACCTATGAAAGGGTCCTAATGCTGTTGTGAACGTTCTCTCGGGATAAGGTAAAGTAGATGAATAAGAGGGTGGAGGAAACTCTTAAGAATAATTGCTTTCTTCCTAAAAGCATCCCTGAGCGCACCTAGGGTTACTCTGAGACAAAGTTTTAAAGGTGAGGCAGTATTACAGCTGCTTTTTGCTTGATCACGAGGGTTATTTTCCTCTCTCGTTTGAGACCATTTACGTATTAGCAATAATTGTTCTGTATGGAATTTTTGATTAAAAATTCTCTCTTACTTAGTTCTTGCAATACATTTTCTAACATTTCCTGGTACAGTATTTAGTTATTTTAATAGCTTTATTTAGTAATGCGTATCTGAATCAGAACAAGCAGATTGCTAGAACTACAGCTAGGAACTCTCTAGATCAGTGGAATTCAAACAATGGCATGCGTGGTCCTTTCAGTGGATATGGCATACGAAATCCGCCTTATTTAAACGTTGTTTATGAATTTTTAATATTTGGTAACTTTATTTTTAAGTTTGTTAATGTAATGAAATGTAAAGCACTGCAAAGTGTGTAGTGCTTTACATTTCGGGCGCGTTCGATTTCTTAAATTAATCGAATATTTTCTTATTATGTAATTAATATAAATTAAAAAAAAACATCTTATTTCCAATCAGTTACTAATTAATTAACTAATATTATGTAAAAGTAATTGTTTTCACTTCGTTGTGCATACCTTACAACCATTCACTCATTATTTTGTAATACTTTGTAATTACGCGTAAAATTTAGTAGGTATTTCACGCTCTGTGCTGAAATAAATTAAATAAATAGCTCTGATCATAGTGTATTGAAACTACTATCTTACGTAATGCGCGTTATGTATTTAAAAAAATAAAAAACTAGCGACTTTTATGCGCGAACCGAGAGTATTTCGTTTCTGCACATTGAGAAATGAAACTACCATATTTCCTATTCATTCTTTCAATCAGCCTACGACGACATATGAATAGTCTGTGTGATATTTATAAAAATTAAAGAAATAAATAATTGCCGGATTCTTATTTTTCTATTTTAATGAAACTTCGGATGGCTTGACAAATCTGTCTGTCTGAGAGATTCGAATATAAAATTTCATAAAAACCGTTCACTAGGGGGCGAGTATGATGCAATTATTGCATGCGATTGTGTGCTGCAAGGCTATATTTGTGCAGTCCTTAAAAGTTAATGTCAGTTGCAGATTGCTAGGAAAATAATAAAACTAGCAAAATTAATTTTGTATTATAGTCTCTACGTATGAAGTACAGTATTAAAAAAAAAAAAAAAAATCCAATTTGAAGAATGTGTAAGGGAAGAAGAGAGATGGAAGTGCAAACGCTACCTTTAAAGAAGGTACTCTTATTCAACAAAGTGAAAAATAAGAATGTTGTCGTCTCAATTATAGATGAAGAAATAAGATATATATATATATATTTTTTTTTTTTTTTTTTTTTTTTTGCGTTTTATTCAAAGGAAAAGCAATTTACCTTGTATGTCACCTGATCAAAGTAAATTGTGTTTCGGTTTTTAAGGAAAACTTAAAACGTAATGCAGTACTTCTCGTATTAAATTTTCATAATTTAGTGATTATGTTAGTAACTAAGTATATTCACATTTTCAGGTGCTTCCCTCATCATCATTTGTCCATTCAGTATAGCCGACTGTTCTGAATAAACTGCTGGGGTAAGTGATTTTTTAAAAAAATTTTAATCATAATTCTTATTATGTATAAAGTAAAGTAAAGTGCAGCCATTATCAACCCACTGCAGGGTGGAAGCTTCCTCAACAATTCATGCTGAGGGAAATGGACCATAATCTGCCACGCTGGTCCAGTGCGGGTTGGCAGATCGACCGTATTCAGCAGTCAGGGGCTTGAACCCCGGTCTACTCGAAGAGCGTGTGCTACTGCACTCCCGCTCCTGCCCACTCGGCTACGGAGTGACTTTTATTATGTATATTAATATACAAATGATCGATATTTCTTTCATATTCTTTTGTTATCTACTCTGGAACGATACACCACTACAAAATGATATATCATTTTCCCGTAGAGTTTAGGTTAAAAATAATTAAATTTTCAATTACGTAATTGAATCACAATTCTGGTTGCCTTTAAAGGGAATATACGAGATTTTTGAAATTTGGACTTGATTGCAATCCAATAACTAATTTCCTCAGAAATTCTGTGATCTTTTTATTATTATTAGTGCTAGATGGCTTCAACAGTTCGCGTGTTCTTCCTAAAATAGCAATGAGAGCGAAAGCATGTTTGGGGATAACGCTAAAATGTAAGCTCTAATTTTGCTATATGACCTAAATAATCACCAAATAGAGGGAAAGAAGAAATACTGAATAAATATTTATGATGTACATCATGATATTCGCCTAAATTATGTATATTTATATCACTATATTCATGATATTATAAAAAAAATGTTTTGGCTGTTAGCTTGGTTTTAAAGTAAATGACTTCGCTTGGGATTTAAATAATAATTGGCTACGTGGCAATATCGTTGTGAAAATCCTTCAGTTATTAGGTAGGCACTGAAGTTATTATTACAAGTCTGAGGAAGGGTGCCAGAACTCTTGCAAACAGAATCTCTATCCTGTAGAGTGTGTGCTACTGCTGGATTTCTGCCTGATTATAAGCTTTCTTTGAGACTGCTGTTTCTTGGAAATAGTCATTCTATCTTAAATCTCAATGGAACTATCCCATTTTAAAAGTCAAAGGGGTTTACAATAAATCCTGAATACAATCATTAATCGTATTTAGCAGTGATGCATGAACCACGAACCTCTCAAAGAGTGTGTGCTACTGCACTCGCGCTCCTGTCCACTCGGCTACGTAGATAGTTAATTATCTACAACGTACAGTTTTCACTCTGAAGTCTAAATATCTATTTAGTATTTATTGACGTTAAAAACGTTTTTACTGGCGTTATTCCAAAAATTTTGTAACGAAAAACCGTTATGGAAGTGACGCCATCTTCAGCTTCCTCCAGAAGCGAATTATTGTAACTTGTATTGTTGCAGTCATACTTGTGTGATGGCAACAATAATTTATCTTCTACTGGACCAAATTTTCAAACCTCTGAAAATTGCAGTAGTTTTTTTCCCAGGATAGTGGAAAATATGAACATGTGATCAAGGAAATTTTATCATGTAATAGACGGGATAATGTGGACGTATAGCATATCGATGGAAAGCCAAAGAATTTAGAAACAGAAATATTAAGGTTTTAAGATACAAAAAAAAACTTTCGAAAACTGGGAAATGCGTTAATTCGAAAACGCATCTGATTTCAAGTCACCTGGTGTTTTCAGATTCAGTGTAATTTTTTTCTTTACAATTAAACTGTGAGGCTGGAAATCAGTTCTGCACATTTATGAAAATATTCTTCAACTTGGACATGCCATTAGACCTTTCGATAAATACTACACGTAATGGAACAACTATAGATGGTGTATTTAGCCGTGAACACTTCAATGTAAAAATTATATATCCTGCTTTAGTCATCACAGAACAATACTTTCAGTAACCGATATCTAATTATTATTAATAAAATAAAAACATTTATATTATTATCCGTGATAACAATATAACATTATCCATGATAATGATATAAAATTGATAATATATTATTATCAATTTTATTAATATTTGTAAATGAAAAGGTTTTTAACGCCTGCCGATGACTCTTAAATGTAAAACATGTTAAATATGCTAGCGGCAGGCATATTTATGTACCTGGTACAGAATATTTTTTTTAAATAACATTTTTGTGATGCATGTCAGAATAAAAACAGCGGATTTTCTTGGATCAATATCTGCACCGAGAATTAATTCGAGCAAATACTTCTGACTCGACTGTAATGGAATTGGATTCTTTAACGTGAAACGTTTCGCAGGGAAACACTGACAGAACAGGTATTAAGACCCATGTCTAATCGATATTAAAATTTATTCATTACAGACCAGTTCACTGGCGACTGTTGGTTGTTTAACCAGTACCAACTTGAGGTCCTACACAGCTAAGAGTCTCCCATCTTGCCCACTCTGCTTTATCTTTTATTTACCAATTAAGGAATGCAAGTAATCGAAACCTTTTCCAACTCTTAATGATCTATTATTAAAGACAATAAAGGAACATAGGAAACATCAAGTTTCAGTGGAAATTATATCATATGACATAAAGTTACCGTTGGTAACTTTATTGAAGTCGGCGAGGTACTTAACCTCCAAACACGTCGAACTAACCCATAATTCCTTCATTACAAAATTTAGGCCAATTTTACATCAAATTCATTTTTATGCGACATCAAATTCATTCGATGCGACCTTCCTTTTTTATTCTAGAAGTTTGTTAAATACAGAGTGCTGTACGTACCACAATTCAAAGTTAAGGCGTCCCTCTAGCTATCGGGAATCCTTAATGTCTAACTTACTCTTAGTTATAAGCGCCACAGTAATAGAAGGTAAAACTATTTCATATAAATATTATCGCATAATGAAAACTGCAGCATATCACTTATTTAAAGAAGAAATAATTCCCTTTCTATGTACAAGATATGCATTCGTAACACAGTAATTTGTTTAAAACAGTTAGGACAGTAAAGCGTTGTTGTTTCCCCTACTATTTATACAACATTAACGTACTTGAATGTATATTTCAACTTTTTACGGTCCTAGGGCGCGTACACGTAAACTCGCCACTGTCCTGATTGATGTCAAAAAAGCGATGCGTTTTGCGAATGTGGCCATTCGCAAAACGCATCGCTTTTACGACCACCTACGACTGAAGATTATGCTTCCCGGCTATCGAGAACAAATCAGCAAAATTGATTCACTATTGGCATCGTTATTTCCTATATCTACAAGAAATTTACAGACAAAGGAAAAGAAAGTTTATTTTAAGCTCATAACGTGGTATTAATACAGTGTTAATATAATCTAATAACATAATACACTTGTATATTAATTTAATTAATACGCCCAGGAAAATACGCCCTTGTTTGTATTGCTCTTCTAGTTACGACCCGCGTTGGGGAGTTACTTTATTGAATTAGGATTCTAAGTTGCACGAACACATTCCTATATGCAATTTACCACACTGGCTAGCGCAGTCTACAGTGCTATCAAAATCAGCCATTTTCAATCCACTACAGGATGAACGCCTCTCCAGCAACTTCCCAGTTACTTCTGTTTTGGGCGCCTCCGTAGCCAGGTGGGCAGGAGCAGCAGTGCGTAGCACACGCTTCTTGATTACACCGGGATTCGAGCCCGTGACCACCAAATACGGAGGATGCGGAAAGGCCAGGGAATGACCACCGCATATTCTCGGAGTAATATGGCCTTAGTTGCTAATGCTCCTAAAAATAAACTTCTGTTTTGTGCAATGTCCATACATTTACTGCCTACGAACTCTTGAATTTCATCTGTCCATCTCCGCCTTTGTCTTCCAGATTTTCTTCTAGCACCTCTTGGATACCATTCTGTTATTTTCTTAGTCCATCTGTCATCATGTCTTCGAGCTATGTGTCATGCCCAAGTCCATTTCAGTTCTTTAGTTTTGATAAGAATGTCCTTTATTTGTGTTTTGCTGCCTAATCCATGTGTTTTTCTTCTTATCTAACAGTCTGATTCCTAATATAATTCGTTCCACTCTTCGCTGTGTAGTTTTCAGCTTCTCTTCCATTCTTTTGGTGAGTTCCCGAGTTTCACTTCCATAAGTCATGGTGGGGAGTATACATTGGTTCATTATTTTACGTTTCAGACAATTTTGGGATATTGCTCCTCAGTATATGACTATATTTTCTGAATGCTGTCCATCCTGAATTTATTCTTCTCTTGACTTCCAGCCATCATTATTACAGCTAATGACTTGTCCAAAGTAAGTATATGAATCCACGTTTTCAATTTTTGCTCCTTCAATGATTATATCCCTTTCTGTGGCATACTTGTTCATCATTACTTTTGTTTTAACCATATTCATCTTTCTGTCCGAAATCCTTACCAACTTTGCATAACTGATTAAGATTTTCTTATAATTCTCCAGGATTGGCTTATAATCACAATGTCATCTGCAAATCGTAAATGGTTTAAGTACCCTCCATTCACATTGAATCCTTTTTGCAACCAGTCCAATTTTCTGAAAGCTTCTTCAATGACAGCAGTAAACAACTTCAGAGATATTGTGTCTCCTTGTCGAACTCCTTTCTCAAATTTAAATTTGGTACTGTCTTTTTCTAGACAGTGCCATACCATTTACTATATAAATCGACTTTTTTTTTTTTTTTTTTTTTTTTTGTCTTGAAAGTTAATGCTTAATCATATTCTTCGTATAAGTGAATTCCTGGTTTTATACAGTTGTCTTTCATATCTCACGTATTTCAGTAAAATCTGCATTTGGAACTACTGTATACTTTTAAAAGTTTACAATGTGACATTAATTTCACAGTAAATTGTAAAATTAGAGGTTAGCATATACAGAAGAAAGTCGTGAAACTAAAACCTACAGTCATAAGTGATGACATGACATCGCTTTATTGATGCTGTTGCGTACATGGTAGGCTTCGATTATGTAACCGAGCTGTTGCTTATAGTACTGTACTACAGATTGATTTCTCTGTGAACAGTGCCTCAATTTCTTATGCGGTTGTGTTTTCTTAAATTTATTGTGCTTAGGGGTTTTCGGGGTTACAAAAAGTAAACCAGAAAAAGTAATTCCTGACGAATTCCATGAACTGGTTTTCTTTTATGAAGATGAAGGTATTTTGGGGTTTTTAAATTGAGCAACAATGGATATTTGGGTAAAATTTATATATAATAAATTTTCAGGCATTCATTAATGTTTTTCTAACACTAAGCCGTTTTTTAATTCAAGTTTAGGATTTTATATCCACGTATAAGTTGAGCTTAAAATTTTAGATGATTTGTAGTGCTTCAAAGATTAATTTATACGCCAGAATATATGATAATTAGGCTAATGCTGGAATTTCCTGCTATATTAAAATATAGTGCGCATACGCAGGTGACGTAGTAGTTTGAGAGACTGAAACCGACTGAACGCCCATTTCCAACGGAGCTAAAATTACTTGTATATTAACATCAAGGAAGGTACGCTATGCGCTAACCGCATTAATTTTCATAACTTGTGGCTTTCTGCTGTGAATTGCTCTGCTTTGGGAAACACACACCTCAAGTGAGTGATGAGGAAAGATCGGCTTATTAGCTTAATATTCTAATATCATCCAAATTGAGGAAATAAGGGTATAGAGAACATATGTGAGCAGTTTCTTCTTTTTATAAAAAGAAAGTATTTGTACGGCTTCTACATCGTACATGATGCCCAAACTGAAGAAATAATGCTGTAATTTGGTTATAATAGAGAGTTGTACTACAATTTATTTTGAAATGATTATATAACAGATTGTTTTTTGTATTCACAACTTCGGAGAGGCTACTCCGAGAAATCTTACTTCCTTAATTATATCCAGAAACATGACCCACCAAAGTACAACCAGGAAACAAAATGTAAGTAGAAACAGAGAATTGCTCGACTTTTCGAATTTATTTGCTTGCTTTCTCCTTCTTTACCGAGTCAGATAACTGCTGCCACCTGGTGCATGACAAATGGACAGATATAGGGATAAATACGTACCACCTTCCTCTTCGTAGCATTCACTTTTCTCCCTATTCATCACGTGGTCTCCACCCACAGATGTCGTCTTAATGTATACGAGTCACGTACTTTTTTACCCCCCCCCCTTGTTTTTTTCTGAATGTCATTGTTTGTACCATGCACTGCTGATTAAATTTCCTTATATGAAAACTATAAACTTGTTCCGAGTGTACATCGACTTCAGTCGGAAGATATATATACCCTGAAGTAATTTTGAAGTGAAATAATCCTAAACGAAAGTTTTCGGACTAGTTTATTTATTTTGATTATTTTTTGTAGGAAATCATAGTGGACTGGTTCATGTGTGATAACCAACGCGGAAATGAAATTACTGTGTATCGTTTGAAAACTAATAAAACAATGCTAAAACAAAAGTCGAATCACAGATGTTATTTTATATATATAAAAAAAAAAAAGGGGCCTAACATGAACTCGACTATCTACTGCCTTGTAAAGGCGGAACTGTCCGTGGGCCAACACCTACGAAACTCCTACCAGCTACGACTATAAAACCACATCCCGCCCTGAAGGAGACTACCACGACGGAGACCTTGAGCTACTTCTCCCACCCGCAATTTGTAATCATAGACAGGAAGAAAAGAAAGAAATCTGAACATATTTCTGAAACAGTTGTGTAGTACCGTATTAATACATTTACGAGTATGCCCCAGAGGACAACTTGTCTGCTGTAAATTATCAAAGTTTTGTACTGTCATCTGGTTTCTACATTGCCATTATCGGGAGAGTTGATTTCTTTTAAATATCACCCGATGTTGCTGCATTAAACATATAAATTTAGTAAACTAAAAGGAAGATATGAGATTCTTGAACTCTGATATATATTTGAGGTAGATTCATATAAACCCTTAAGTTTATATTAGTCAATATAAACCCTTAAGAGATTATCTGTGATCTCTTCAGGCCATCTGGAATGGACAGCCCTTCAGTGCTTTCTTCTGTAGTGCAAAGATACGAAAATAGCACGGCCAGATTCTTAACGTAAGAGGATCAGATAAAATGGTACAACGCATCGCCTGGGTGGGAAGATGGGATAATGGCATAAATGTTAGGTTAAATTTTTCAAAAAAAAAACATGTGATTGAATTAGAGCATTTATTACTTAATTGTGGAAGACAAACGCCCTCTTTGTTAAAGAATCAAAAAGTTTAAAATCGTCTTAAAAAATTTGAGTGGCTTCACAACGTCTCTTATCCAAGAGACACTAAGGAGTCATTGGCAGCTACAGGATCATGGCACAGAAATTTGCCATATGAGTCAGCAACGTATACTCGCATAAAACTCCCCACGATAACACACCTAAATGCATATTCTCGATTGCATTGAGTACGTTTCTCAGACTTTTTTAAAAACTAATTATTTTAATACTGAATGCATAATTAGCATTAGTAGAGGCATATGATGCAAGAAAGCAAGCTTATGCAGCATTTAGCCAAAAAAAAAAAAAAAACCCCTTCCACTTCACCCCCTCCGTTCGTTCGAAATACCTGTCCAGCTGAGCCTTAAATTTATTTAGGCTATCAACTTCCACAACAAGGGATGGAAGTCTGTTCCACCGACCAACTACCCGCTGGCTAAAGGCAAATTTCCGCACATCTAACCTACATCTGTCTTTCCTCAATTTGAATTTATGCCCTCTCAGGTGATTATTCTGAGCAAGAGGTAGTATTCCATCAGCATTGAGCATGCTCAAACCATTCAAGGCTTTATACACCTCTATCAGATCACCTCGCCGGTGCTAGTCTCCAGACACTGTAATTTGCAAAATTTAAGCCTTTCTTCGTAAGAGCAACCCTTCGTTCCGTTCACTAACTTTGTTGCCCTTCTCTGTACTCGTTCCAGCAGCTCTACATCCTTGCGCCTCCGTAGCCAGGTGGGAAGGAGCAGCAGTGCGTAGCACATGCTTCTTGATTAGACCGGGGTTCGAGCCCGTCACCACCAAATACGGAGTATGCGGAAAGGTCAAGGAATGACCACCGCATATCCCGGAGCAATATGGCCTTAGTTGCTAATGCTCCTAAAAACCAAATAACAAACAGCTCTACATCCTTCTTGAAATGAGGCCTCCAGACCTGTATACAGTACTCAAGGTGCGGCCTGACCATTGCCTTATACAAGGGAATAATCACCTCCCTATCCGTGCTAGAAAAATTATTGTATATCATTGATAAGACACCATGAGCTACTCTTGCAGCCCGTCTGCACTGCTCAGAGAACTTCATATCTGCCTGCACAATTAGCCTCAGGTCCTTTTCATTCTCTACCATTGTCATTGTAGTACCACAGAGTTGATATGTTGCTTCGGAGTTTCTGTTTCCCATGTGTAGTATTTTACATTTGTCAACGTTAAACTTCATTTGCCACCTCTCAGTCCATCTGCTCAACCTTTCCAGACCCTGTTGCAGCAGCATAGCGTCAGTAGCGTCCTTAACAACCCTGCCAACCTTTGTATCGTCTGCAAACTTGGACATTAAGCTTGATATACCATCATCAATATTATTTATAAATACAGAAAACAACAATGGACCCAACACTGAACCCTGAGGGACTCCACTAATAACATTAGTCCACGATGAGCAGTGTCCATTGATTACCACTCTCTGTCTTCTGCTACTCAACCATCCCTTTATCCATAGCAACAATTTGCCACCAATGCCACACTGCTCCGATTTGTGCAGCAGTCTTCCATGTGCAACAGTATCAAAAGCCTTTCTAAGATCCAAATATATAATATCAAAGTTATTCCGTGCATCCAATTCTTTTGTGACTACATCATAGTATCCAATCAAATTGGTCAGGCAAGACTTCCCCTTAACAAAACCATGCTGTGTCTGAGCTATAACTGAAGTCTTGTCTAAATGATCCTGCAGTGCTTCTTTAACCAGTGCCTCCATTAATTTTCCTGGAACAGAAGTTAAGCTCACAGGTCTATAATTACTTGTGTCAGCCTTTGATCCTCCTTTGTGAATTGGGGTTACATTTGCACATCTCCAGTCTGTGGGTACCTCCCCTGAGTCCAAGGAAGCTCTCATAATTATGTCTAACGGATTGATTACTTCCTTTGCTGACTCCTTTAATATAACTGGATAGATCCAATCCACCCCATGTGCCTTTCTTGTATTTATCTTCAACAATTTCTCCTCCACTTTACTTTCAATTATTACAAGATCATCCAGCTCACTGCCAGTGTTTACTTCATCTATGGCATTCCCCTTGCTGAATAACTCCTCATGTGTGAATGTAGATGCAGAATATTGATTTAGTTTGTTAGCTACCTGAGCAGGATCATGAACAGTTGAACCATCGATATCAAGTGGGCCAATCTGATTCATCTCCTTCCTTCTAGAGTTTACATAAGTAAAGAACTCCTTGCTGTTTTTCTTTGCATCCCTTGCCAAAGATTTCTCTTATCTGCCTTCGCCTGCCTAACCTCATTTGTAACTTGGTTACAGATCAACTTATATCTATTGTAGGCTTCTGTGTCACGTGTTAATTTGTATGTATCCCATGTATTTTTCTTCTCTGCCATATGTCTCATTAGTTCATCTGACATCCATTTAGGCCTAAACCTTGGACAATATTTCTTAGTTGGTATGTAAAGCCTAGTAACCTCCAAGATAAGTTCTTTGAATGCTTCCCATTTTGAGTTTGCTGTTGGTAACATCATCAGTTGATCCCACTGTATAGAATTTAAATACCGTCTCAGACCATCGTAGTCGCCTTTACGAAAGCAATAACCCTTCCCTTTACCCCTGATGGTAGTTACCTCCTTGAGTAAATCCCACTTCAGCACACTGTGATCACTGCCACCTAGTGGTTCCTGTATCTGCAGATTCTTAATGCATGAAGAATCACTACTGATAATCAAATCAAGAGTATTACTCCCTCTAGTTGCCTCACGAACATGCTGATTTATAAAACAATCATCCAATAAATCCACAAAAGCCTTGCTAGTGTGTGAGTGACCAGCCCCCAAATTCCAGTCAATATCTGGGAAATTAAAATCTCCCATTATAAGACTCTCTGATTTACTGGCCCACTCTATTTCCCTGTACAGTTTCTTATTATACTCATCAGAGTCATTAGGCCTATAGCACACTCCTACTCTCAATTTTGATCTCCCAGTGCTTATGTCACACCAAACTGACTCGACACTGCACTGTCCAGCGATGTCGACTGGCTTCACTTCCTTGGATTTTATGTGTTTCTTAACTAATAGCATAACCCCTCCTCCCTTCCTATCCTTTCTGTAGACGTTGTACTCCCCAAATTCCAGTTCTGCATTACTTATTGTAATTATTTCAATATTTCAATTTCCCTTCCATTGTAATGTATCCGTCAAGCGAGCTTGACAGATACATTACAATGGAAGGGAAACAGCTAAAAATGGTTAACAATTTCAAGTATCTAGGAAGCGCCATTACAAAGACTGGAGTAATATACGAAGAAATAAGTAGAAGGATACATGCGGGTGGGAATTTCTATAAGCAGACAAGAGATCTGATCTGGAAAATGAACATACCACTGAAGTATAAGAAGGCTATATATTAGGCCGATTACGTACCAATTCTGAACGTATGCATCTGAAACTTGGACTATGAGGAATAGGATGAAAGCAGAATTCAGGGGGCAGAAATGAGATTTGTTAGGAGCATAGCCGGAAAGACAAGACGCGACAAAATCAGGAATGATGTGATTAGGGAAAGAATTCAGGTTGAAAAACTCCGGAATAGGATTGAAAGGTCCCGTTTGAAAGGTTTGGAACATTCCCAAGAAGAATGTTTCAATTACAATTAAGGGACAAAAGACCAATGGGGAGACCAAGAATAAGATGGCAGGACACGATAAAGACCGATGTCATTAAGAGAGAAGGAAATTGGAGTGAAATCAAAGACGGAGAGAAGCACACAGACAGGGCATGGTGGCGAGGCTTCATACGTCGATCCGTGGAACAGCGGAACGATGATGATGATGATGATGTAGTAATATGCTAATTCTAAATTAATTGAACGCAGTCAAATTAAACATTTTTAACAAAAGTTTTTCTACTAAGTTTAAGGAAATCTTGTCAAATGCACATCTGTAATTTTCTTGTCTATTGCCATTTATTGTACTTATATTTGTAGAGTGTACTTATACACTGTATTTGTACAGTGTGGTCCTTGAGGTTGTCACAGCCATTCTCTCAGATATGCCAGACAAGCTGTACTTGCTACCTGGGAGTCAAACGCTGATGGAACTGATATTCGGGTGACACTCAAGTCAAGTGGACCCAATTTCGGCGAAGTCCGGACGGTCTGTGACAGTCAAATCCTCTGCTTGCACCTTCACGATGGTGGGACTGTTAGTAATCCTGGGTATAACCTCCATGCACAAGTACATGGTGGGTGACCACCCAGGTGTGAACCAACGTAAGCAGGGGTCGAGGTGTGGTGCCCACACCACATGGAGGAATGCCACCCCTCTATGTTACCAGGCAGTACTAGGTGGTAGATGACTCTCATCAACCGGTGCAATACCACCACTTTGCTTATTGGAGGCTTGAAGTGGTGGAACCCATGTTTAGTCTCTAGAGCTAAGTTCCGGTCCACCCTTCCTTATCTCTTCCATCATGCAGTATGATTGATGACTTTTGAGGTTATAATGAACGTCGTGGCGAGATCCAGTATTCCTTACATTTCGAGGGTACAGCTCTAAAACAGTGTTCACAGGCCGGCCGAGTTAGTACACCGGACCGAACCTATTGATAGCTCTCTAGGAGGCTTCCGGATCGGCTAGTGTATAGTCTTGCTACCTCTACTCTGCCAGATAGTGACTGGAGGGAGTCCTAGTAGTGTGTATGCGGGGAGCATTGTCGAGGCCACGTTATGTCAAGGATCTGGGTATATTCTTACCACCATATCCAAAAATTTCATTACTTCATACAGCATGTCCCACCCACTTTTTCTTACTATTGAATACACCATGAATTGTCAAACTAATAGAGCAAGCTTATCTGCGAAAAGATCTAAACCTCCCATGGACTTCCTAATTCATTTCACAAATATACGTGGTCTCAATTCTAATCTCAACGATGTCCATTTCCACTTGCAGTCTGCCAAACCCCATGTACTTTTTCTGACAGAATCTCAGTTATCGGTTGATTAAACTACTGTTCATCTCAGATGCCCAAATTATTCGCTGTATGATTCCTTTCTCCTCAAAGGTGGTACTTGTGCATATATCCGTTTTGATATTCCCTGTCAGAGACTTGGCAATTTGGAATTTCCTCTCTTTGATCTTCTCTGGCTTCAAATCTCTCTACCTCATTGTGCCAAATTCATCTGTTGTCTCTACCGTTCTCCCAACTCCACTAGTCACTTAGAGCCCTTTGACCTTGGAGTCGAGTCTCTTTGCAACTTGACTTTCTCCAGTCCAACTTTCCTAACAGTGAGGTAATTTTCCTTGGTGATTTTAATGTTCACAACTCCAGCTGGTCGAGATGTTGAGGTTTTGCAATTACCAATGACCTTGCACAGATTGTTCATTTACCTACAAAAGTACCGGACAATCCTAATCATACAGCCAATACGCTTGATCTTTTTCTCACAAACAACCCCTCTAAGTACACGGTCGAAGTGAGAG
This sequence comes from Mastigoproctus giganteus, assembly GCF_048544385.1. Taxonomy (NCBI): domain Eukaryota; kingdom Metazoa; phylum Arthropoda; class Arachnida; order Uropygi; family Thelyphonidae; genus Mastigoproctus; species Mastigoproctus giganteus. The sequence continues at coordinate 63,248,324 of NC_143575.1, forward strand.
GTCCTTTAGGCACTTCAGATCACAACTTGGTGATTGTCTCTTCTCCAATGGAACCTTCATCTCATGGCTATTCCCAACCTTTGTGTTGTTTGGCATTACAAGAATGCAAAATGGGATGACCTGCGAGACTTCTTTTCTTCTTTTCCTTCGTCGGATTACTGTTTCAAAAGTTCTGATGTCAACGTTTGCTCAAATCGTGTCAGGGAAATTATTCTTGCAGGAATGGATTCCTTTATCCCACACTCCACTTTAAAATCTCGTCCTTTAAATAAGCCTTGGTTTTCCAATAAATGTGCTAAGGCTGTTCAAGAGAAGAATGTTGCATATCGTAATTGGCTTGTTTCTAATTCTCCAGTTTCATTTTCTGCCTACACCAAAGCTCGCAACAATTGTAAAGCAGTTATTAATCAGTCCAAACTAGAGTTTGAACAGGCTAAGAGTAGAAAATTTGCTCCTTGCCCTAATGGTAGTCGAGCATTCTGGTCTCTTGCCAAAGCTATTGGCCGCAACTTTTGCCCATCTCTGCTCCCACCTCTGTCCAAACCAGTTGGTTCTGTTGTCACTTCAGCCAAGGATAAAGCTGACCTGCTAGCATCCATTTTTTTCTTCCAACTCATGTAGTAATGATCTTGGTAAAACACCTCCCACCATTCCCAACACGCTCCATTCAATGCCTCCTGTGGTCTTCCGTCAGAAGGATTTTGACAAATCCTGATGCTAAGAAAGCTCCAGGTCCCGATGGTATTTCTCCACTTGTTCTCAAAACCTATGCTCCTGAACTTACTCCTATTCTTTGTCGCCTTTTTTCACTTTCTTATTCCAAAGGTGTTTTTCCTACTGCTTTGAAATTTGCTCATATCCAGCCAGTTCCTAAAAAGGGTGACAAATCCCTCCAATCCAATTATCGTCCCATTGCAATTACTTCTACTCTTTCGAAAGTAATGGAGAAATCAATTAACCGCCAACTCTTAAAACTACCTAGAAACCTTCTGTCTGATCAATGATCGCCAGTATGGATTCCGTCAGTGTCGATCCACTGGGGATATTCTGGCTTATGTTACCCATTTATGGACTGATTCAATGGAAAGGTTCAGTGAAACACAAGTATTTGCTCTTGACATCTCATAGGCTTTCGATCGTGTTTGGCATAAAGGTCCTCTAAAAAAGCTTCCATCTTATGGTTTGCCAACTGTTTTTAGTAATTGGTTATCCAGTTTTCTCTCTGATCGCTCGCTGAGGGTGATGGTAGATGGCTCTCTGTCTTCTAACTTCTCCACTAATGCCGCTGTCCCCCAAGGTTCAGTTCTTTCTCCCACTCTTTTCCTCTTGTATATTAACGACCTTCTTCCATTTACTAGAAATCCTACACATAGTTTTGTGGATGATAGCACATTGCATTCCACTTTCCATTTTGAGAAACCTTGTCCTGCTCAATCAGCTTCAACTTCTCAAAATCTGCTACCAATTCCTTAAATGCCGATCTTCAGGTAATTCTCCAGTGGGGCAAAGACAACTTAGTTGATTTCAACCCTTCTAAAACTCAGTCTTGTCTTATATCTCGCAAAAAGGATTCTTCTGCTCCTATGCTTAGCTTTAGTGACACTCCGATTTCTAGGCAAAATGATATATCTCTTTTGGAGATTACCCTGACTTCTAATCGCTCTTGACACAAGCACATTACAAATATTGCTTCCTCTGCATCTAAAAAACTTGGTTTTCTCTTTCGCTCTCGGCGTTACTTTTCTTCCAAACAGCTGCTCACTCTGTATAAATCGCAAATCCGCCCTGCCATGGAATATTGTTCCCACGTCTGGGGTGGTACCCCCAAAATCTCTCTCAGGCTTCTGGATTCCATTCAGAAGAGGGCAGTTAGGTTAATTAATGACTCATCTCTAACAGAGTCTCTGCACTCGCTGTCTCATAGACGTACCGTTTCTGCTGCATGCCTCTTCTACAGATACTTCCATGGGCACTGTTCTTCTGAACTGGCTTCTATAATTCCCGCTCCCTCTTTCAAAACAGTCCGAACACGTGCCGCCACCAGCCAACATCCATTTACTGTCCAACTCCAAACTCACAGAACCAACTTTTCATCTTCCTCATTTATTCATTCAACTGCCGTTTTCTGGAACCACCTTCCTTCGTATGTATTTCCTGAAAATTACAGTCTACAGAAGTTCAAGTCCAATGTCAACAAATATCTACTTTCATCTTCTCAATCTCCAACCCAAGCACGGTACTAAGTACTATAGGTTCTAATACCTCTCGTGTTTGGGGTTTACATAAAAAAAAAAAGAAACTACTCATATATTTCACCGTACATTAGGATTATGTTGAGTGTTTAATATAAGACGTCCATGTTTTAGCCCAAACTGAATATTACTTCTTTTGTAAAGTAATTTAATTTAAATAAATAATAACAAACCATTTCAGTTTTGATGTTTGCCTATAATATCTTGCCTAGGCTGACCATAATTCCTTGAGGCCAAAACGGGACTGGGAAAGATGAAAATGGGATGATGAAGGAGCTGATGCTTTGAACCAAATTCCAAGTTTTTTTTTTTTTTTTCCTCAGCATCCTGATGTTTCTGGCTACATAGATGTTGGTTAATGTCACTCCTACCTCCATGACTCATGGATGACCATAATTCCTTGAGGCCACAACGGGACGGGGAGAAGAAATGTTGTTTGGAAAGAACAAAAAAAAAAAAAATAATAATAATAAAATAAGAAATAAATAAATAATAAAAAAAAATTTATATATATATATATATATATATATATATATATTTTTTTTTTTTTTTTTTTCCAACAAAATGTTTTTAGTTCGACTGCACATCATCAAGTTCACACCAAGAATATTTTTCGGATGAACGTATTTTGCGTAACAAATTTTGGTTTTAAACAAAACCTTGTCGTAAAACTTATCCCACTCCATATTATAATTTTGCTTTATAATTAACATGGCTTTCAAGGTTTCACCACTTAATCTGGATTTCTCCTTCGACCACATGCTATTCATTATGGAAAATATTCTCTCCATGGAAGCTGTACCTCCATGACTCATGGATGGCTATAATTCCTTGTAGCCACAACGGGACGGGGCGAAGAAATGTGTTCGGAAAGAGCAAAAAAAAAAAAAAAAAAATTCCTGGAAAGGTCGACATTTTTGACGAATTTCAGAAAATATTTAAACCCATCTATCAGATACAGAAATGTTTTCTTCATTCCATGTGCCCAACTGCCTGACAACTGTTGCTTTTATAAATGCCCACTAATCAAAATATGTGAGTTTCGTCTGCTCTTGTTCGTGTAATAAGCTCCTCGTCGAAACTGTCCTGTATTTCTTTCCATTCGGATACCTTTCTTAGTAACACCCATTTAAATTTTTCATAAAAGTTCTTAACTACTTCAAAAAACTTGACCTCACTAATTTCACATCTGTTGTTATAAAAAGTTCGTTTTTTCTGGCTTCTAATATGTTCGTTAGATTTTCAATATTCATAGCTACTTCTGTAGCTGAAATATTATCTTTTTCAATAAAACTAATATATGTTTGGAATGTTGAAACTTGATCTCTTGCGAATGACAATCATAATTTCAAACAGGGATCTTCGAATATTTTTTTCAACGTAACAGGACATTTCTCTTAAGAAAGAAAATATGAATGAAATCCGTCAAACATGCTTAAAATTCTGTCAATTGATGGGCCTATGGACAGAAATCTTGTATTTCCATATTCCAATAATTTTGCGTAATTGTCTCCTGCAAATTCACAGAAATTTCTAAATTCTTCGACTCTGACTGTGTATATAAAAAAAGTATTTGTATATTTTAACTGCAAAACAATCAGTATCGATTGGTAGACAGTCGACAGCACACTGGAGACAATTGTGAATAACATGTGCACCACAACCAATAATCTCTCGTTCCAACTGATTTTCAATTTTTCTTCCATATACTGTATTATTTTTTACCAACTCTTTTACAACCTCCAAAATTTGTGTTCGTATTATCGGCATACGGAGCAACGATTTTGTTCGGATGTTTCCTCAAGTACAGAAGTAAAACTTATAAATTTTAACTCTAACACCACAGTTTGGCACAAAAAAAAGTACCGCACAACACTCGGAAACAGTTTCATCTTTTTTGTTTGACGTCTAAACTTATTCTAATGCTTTTAGTTTCATTCAAATCCATTATTACTTCATCTAGTATATATGGTGATAAAACGTTAGTAATTATTGCTTCAGATTTTGTACGCGCGGAAAAAAATTTTGATTGATAAAATTTTTTTTAATCAATTTGACAAGCAGTCATTTGTACGAAAACTCTGTGATGCACGGTATGATAGGCAACAAAAGCTTCGCATGCTGCGATTTTATCACTTTCTCCATCATCACGTCATGAACGAGCTGCTGCTTTGAACCGAATTCCAAGTTTTCTCAGCATCATATATCTCAGGTCCGATATAAGCTACGTAGATGTTGGTTAATGTCACTCCTTCATGAGCAACAGAAAAATGAACATTACAATGTTGACAAACCACTTTTGTTTTATCACTATACCAATTTGAATTCTTTTTGAAGGCCTTCGTTAAATGCGCAATTTCTCATTTTTGACATTTTAAATTTTGAGGCTTAAAACTTTTAAAATTATAATTGATGTTAAACGCCTATGACAAAAATTGTCGGTCCATTTCAGTGGTAGTGGTAACCACCAGCAGATGGCATTCGATCGATGCGCCTCTACCTGTGGTTACACGAATGACTGCTATCCACAATGGCAGCCATCCTACGATATAATCAGGATTATAAGCAATGTTGCGCTAATATTTAAGCGTTTTTTAAAGTGTTTTTCTGAAAACGGGGCAAAAGAGGATATTTTTACTAAAACAATGGGATGGCTGGTGGATAGCAAAAAAACGGGACGAATGGTCAGCCTAAACTTGCCTTGTCACTGGTCTTGGTACAGTGTCAGGCCAACACAATAACGCTAGCTCCAGTCTCAGAGAGTTCAGCACTGACCATCGTCTGCTACTCAAATAATTCAGTAGCTGGCGCCATCTATCGGCACATATCTGTACAAATTAAGTCTTGCGTTTTAAAAGAAAGTTTAGTACAAAATATGTTACCATGAAACTCAGACTTTAGGTTTTGTTTTTTTTTTTTTTTCCTCTCGTTATACTAAGGTCCTATATAAGCGATGAATTGTTTGACTCGCATTTTAGGTACACTATTTCGGAAATTAAATAATAAATCGTACAAATCGTATCAACCCCAGGAGCTCACATCTGGTGAGTACGGGCTTGGCACACCCAGGGTCCTGAGCTGGATATCATCATTCTTCTCTTTCTTGGTGATTTTTCTACTTCTGACTCTTGTTTTCTCTTTCTCTCTCTCAGTAGGCGCCTCCGTAGCCAGGTGGGAAGGAGCAGCAGTGCGTAGCACACGCTTCTTGATTAGACCGGGGTTCGAGCCCGTCACCACCAAATACGGAGGATGCGGAAAGGTCTGGGAATGACCACCGCATATTCCCGGAGCAATATGGCCTTAGTAGCTAATGCTCCTAAAAACAAAATAACAAATAACTCTCTCTCAGTGTAACTCAGATTTGATTTTTTTTTTTTTTTTTTTTGGTTGGTGCAACAAAAGCCTCAGGTTTCCTTGCACCATATGGCTAATAATAGCAAGTTTTTTTAAAATTTAATGTTGATTATTTTTATTGTTGGAATTGCATTATTGTAGATCGTCATTTAGATAGAAATATATGCGAAGTACAGTTCTTTAAGAGAGCATAAATAGGGATAAATGAAAAATACGAAAAATTAGTTTTGTGAGTTTGGAGTTAGTGAATGGATGCTGACTGGCTGCGACGTGTTAAGACTTGTGTGAAAGAAAGAGATGGAATTCATCATCATCATCAGCCATTTTCAATCCACTGCAGGATGAAGGCCTCTCCAGCAACTTTCCAGTTCCTTCTGTTTTGAGCACTGGCCATCCATTTACTACTCAAAAACTCATGAATTTCATCTATCCATCTCCGCCTTTGTCTTCCAGGTTTTCTTCTAGCTCCTCTTGGGTACCATTCTGTTATTTTCTTAGTCCATCTGTCATCATGTCTTCGAGCTATGTGTCCTGCCCAAGACTATTTTAGTTCTTTAGTTTTGATAAGAATGTCCTTTACTTGAGTTTGCTGCCTAATCCATGTGTTTCTCTTCTTATCTAACAGTCTGATTCCCAATATAATTCGTTCCATTCTCTTCCATTCTTTTGGTGAGTGCCCAAGTTTCACTTCCATAAGTCATGGTGGGGAGTATACATTGGTTCATTATTTTACGTTTCAGACAAACTGGGATATTGCTCTTCAGTATGTGACTATATTTCCTGAATGCTATCCATCCAAAATTTATTCTTCTCTTGACTTCCAGCCATTTATCATTATTACAGCTAATAACTTGTCCCAGATAAGTATATGACTCCACCTTTTCAATTACTGCTCCTTCAATCATTATTTCCCTTTCCGTGGCATACTTGTTCATCATTACTTTTGTTTTAGCCATATTTATCTTTCCAAAATCCTTGCTAACTGTGCATAACTGATTAAGATTTTCCTCTAATTCTTTGGGATCGTGGCTTATGACCACAATGTCATCTGCAAATCGTAAATGGTTTAGGTACTCTCCGTTCACATTGACTCCTTTCTGCGACCAGTCTAATCTTCTGAAAGCTTCCTCAAGGGCAGCAGTAAACAGCTTCGGAGATATTGTGTCTCCTTGTCGAACTCCTTTCTCGATTTTAAATTTGCTACTGTCTTTGTCTAGTCTAATAAAGGATGTAGCACTCGCATATATTTTCTTCAAAATCATAATATATGGAGTATCTATGCCTTGTCTTTCCAGTGCCCCAAACATTGCCTTATGCTGTATGGAGTCAAATGCCTTTTCATAATCCACAAATGCCAGGCATAATGGTGTTTTATATTCATTTGCTTTCTCCATTAGCTGTGATATTACGTGAAGGTGATCCATAGTTGAGAATCCTGTATTGCTCTTTATTGCAACTGTATTGCAACCGAAAGAGCAAGAGCCAGCTTGCTCTTTCGGTTGATTCTCATCAAGTATTCTTTCTAATCTGTTAGTAATGACCCTTGTGAACAACTTGTAGATATGGGATAACAAGCTAATTGGTCTATAATTTCCAATTTCTGATTTATCTCCTTTCTTATGCAGCAAAACTATGATTGCATTATTCCACTGCATAGGCATCACACCTTTTCTAATGCACTTTGTGAAGAGCCTTGCCAGTTTTTGTGTTATGTCTCTTCCTCCCAATTTTAACAACTCTACAGTAACTTCATCTTCCCCCGGGGCTTTCCGATTCTTCATTTTCTTCAATGCATGTTCTACCTCATCAGGAAGAATATCGGGTATGTCGTATGTGTTGCTACTTTGCAATCCATCTTCCCCACTGCTAGTATCATTCCCTCGCTCCTTGTATAATTCTCTATAGTAGTCTTCTGCTATTTGAATTATGCCTTCTCTGCTGTTTATAAGTACACCATCGCTATTCTTCAGTTTCAGTATCATTTGTCTTTCTGTATTACTGCTCATGGCTGCTGATTTAAATCCTTTGTTTTCCCTTAATGCTTGTTCTACTTTTCTTGTGTTAAATCTTCTTATGTCCTCTCTGAGTCTCTTTCTAATGGCTTTGCATAACTCAGTATACTCAATTTTCTCCCTGTCAGTGTTTTTCTTGCTCTTCATTTGTCGTCTTTGGTTCATCATGACAAGTGTTTCTTGACTAATTTTTTCTTCTTTGGATTTCTGTTTCCCTATAAGTTTCTTGGGCTTTATCACTTTCAGAAAGTTGTAATATTCCTCGTCGATATCTTGGTCCTGAGCAGTCTGCAGAAGCTCAAACTTGTTCTTAAGTTCCAGTACATACTGCTTTTTCTCCTCCTCTGTTATTTCAAAGACCTTTGTATTATTTACTCGAGTCAGTTTTTTCCTTTCCTTTCCTACATCTATATCAAGTGTACATCTTACCATTCTGTGATCACTTGCGACATTTACCTTATTCAGCACGGTAACATCATTCACAATATATCTTCTGTTAGTGAGGATGAAGTCGATTTCATTAGTTGTTAATCCATTTGGACTCTTCCATGTCCACTTTCTGTTCACCCTTTTCTTGAAAAAAGTGTTCATTACTGACATTCCTTGAGATTCTGCAAATTCCACAAGTCTTTCACCTCTTTCATTTCTTTCACCAATTCCAAAATTTCCTTAGTTCCTCTTTCTGCGCTGTTTTGCCTTTTTCCAACCTTAGCATTGAAGTCCCCCATAATAATAGTATAGTGGGTTTTCTGCTCATCTAGAAGATTCTCAATTTCAGTGTACATTTCTTCAACCTCTTCATCATCATGGCTCGATGTTGGTGCATAAATCATTATAATCTTTAGCTTGTACCTCTTAGAAATCTTGATTATTAATCTTGACACCCTTGGTGATGTACTTTTGAATTCTAAAATGTTGTTTTTAAAATCTTTATGGACCCAGAAACCCAACTCCACCTTCACTCCTTTCAGTTTCCATTGGTGTACAGCAGATTTCCACTTGATAAACTTATAAGTGATTCATTTCTTCTTCTTGTTTCAGCCAAGCCGATGATATTCCAATTCACATTTTCTAATTCCTTTTCCAGCTCTAATATCCTGTCTTCAGGAATTACAGAACTGTAATTTAGAAGAACATTGCCAATAGAAATATCTATAGAAAAAGCATGCAGCAGAAACTGAACGTCTGTTGATAGTCAGGGGTGAATTTGAAGGTGAGGGGTGTTTAACTTGACTGCTGTATTTTGGATGGAGTGAGAGTTTGAGAGAAGTTTTGGGAGCACCACAGATGTTGAGACACTGTTTCACGATAGAACAGATTTAGTAGCTGTTAGAAGAAAGATACAGCTGAGATCTAAAGAGAAAACCTAGCTGTTTTTTTTTTTTTTTTTTTAAATGCAGAAGCAAGGGCGGATTTATGCACAGGTGCTGTTATTGTTATTTTTTATTTATTTTTATTTTTTTTTTTTTTTAAGGAGCATTAGCAACTAAGGCTAATGCTCCTAAAATTGCTCCGGGGATATGCGGTGGTCATTCCCTGACCTTTCCGCATCCTCCGTATTTGGTGGTCACGGGCTTGAACCCTGGTCTAATCAAGAAGCGTGTGCTGCTACGGAGGCGCATGCACAGGTGCATAAGGCACTAGCCGGGAAATCCCCGTCAATAGGAAGCTGCAGAAAATGGTTCGAAGAGACTGGACGGCCTAAATCCATCCTGTGCATAGGAAGCAATTCCTTCTGGACATGCCTCGTATTTTTATATTTCGTAGTCACAATTTCCTGCAGTCAGAGAGGTGTTTCATTACTTTCGGAAGGATAGCGTATACGGAGATCAGAATTTGAGAAACTGGTAATTAATATTCGAGAAGTTGTGCCTGTTCTTACAGAAAAGAATTTTGTTGAACTGGGAGGTCGAATGTAAAAATAAATAAATTTCCTTTATACTCTGGAAGGCCGAGGTCAGAACAGCTTACAGCCTCATCGTAAATTTTAATGCAGCCGATTTTTCAGTACAATATCTAACAATAGGCAACGTACGTTAATCCCAAAATTACGCTATCATCTGCAAGACTACGGACAGGATTTCAGTGCAGTGGGAAAAAGTCATTAATATTGACAGGGAAAAAAATTAAGAGTGTGTGAATGAACAGAACCTTGGAAAACATAAGATGGGAAACTTGACTGACATATGGGTTACGTGTAAAGTGTATTCTTGTCTAATGGCACCAGGGGTTCCCCCCATCTCCGCTTTGCTTTCATTGTGGGTGTAACAGTTCACTCTAAAGGCCAGAGATTTAAAAGTGTATGGATTTTGTAAGTGTAGTGTTATGTATCGTTGTTCTTCTGGTCATTTAGCCGCTAGACTCCTGCTGGGGGCCCAACGTTGCAACAGTTTGCCCCGTGGAGGCAGACCGGTACCCAGTAGTTGGAATTTTTTACTCACTCAGGCCCTGCCACCTAGTTTCCTGAGATTTAAGTGGCTAGGGCCTATATATATAAAAAAAAAAAAAAAAGACACATTGGTTAGTGCAACTCCATCATTTTTATATGTAATAAACTAAGCACACAATGAAACTGTCCTCAAGAAGTAACCAATTTTGTACATTTAATTGCCAAGTGCTAATTTAAATAAAATTTTATAAAAAAAAATATCATTTGTCAGAATTCTAAAATCACCCTTGGAGGTTAATAATTGACCTCTGGCCTGAATTACGAAAGTATGACGCACTTTACTTTTTTCATATTGGCATGAGACATGTTGCTTCTTTCTTTCATGAACATAAATAATAATAATAATTTGTCCCGAGAGGTCGCACAATTAAGGTGTCCGTACCACCCGGTTTAAGTGAAACTGTCCCGGTGTCACGAAAGTTTTTTTCGGGACGCGTAAATGTCCTGGTTTCTTGTTATGAACATTTTCGTACAAATGTATTTGTGCACATTTAAAAAATAGTAGCAGAATCGGTAGTATTGTATTCAATCGCGTCGTCAATCACAGTCTGTACGCAGCCTGTTAAATGCCGGTTTGTGTTCAGTGCACGTGGTTCGATCAGTTTATAGATAAAGATGAATGAATTTTTTTGTTTTGTAGCAGTTTTTTAATTAGTTTTAGCTGCATAATAAAAAAAATGCCTAAACGTAAATGTGTTTTCAAAGAGGACTTCCAGAAATAATGGAGTTTTATATAAAAAAAAAAAAGGGGGGGGGGGAGACACGAAAATACATAAGTCATGGTGGAAGATCTGATATCAAAGATCACGTTAATTCTTAAAAAAACACGCAATCAAATTTCAAGCAACTGCATCATCATCCAAATTGGAGCACTTCTTTGTCAAATAAAATCCAGATGAACTTAACAAGGTAGCCATCACTGAACTTACGATGGCGTATCCTTGAATTAAACGTCATCAGTCGTTTAGAAGTGCTGGGACTCCTTAGCCATATGGTGTGCAAGGCTTATGCTGCACCAGCCAAAAAAAAAAAAATTCTGAGTTATTTAGCCTAAGAGAAAGAGAGAGTCAGAAATAAAAGGGAATCACAAAGAAAGAGAAAGGGTCCAGCTTAGGACCCTGGGTGTGCCAAGCCCATACTTGCCAGATGTTGAGTCCCTGGGATTAATTTTCAGTCAACTTTATGATGACTCGAAAATCACACAAAATTTTTCTAGTGCACAAATGAAAACAATTGCGCTAATAAAGAATATACTGGTTCCTTATTCACTTAACGAAGTTTTAAAAGATGTCAGTAGTACTGTCTTTGGAATTTCCGCAGATGCAAACAACCATAAATCGGAGAAAGTATTTCCATTGTTATTACATTATTTCAACGAGAAAAAAATGGTCTGCAAGTTAAAACTTCTTTAGATGATTTACGCGATGAGACATTAGAAACTATCGCCAACTTCATTCTTACTTCTCTGAAGGAAAATAATATCCCCAAAGAAAAGTAAGTGTATATGTTCGGAGCTGACAATACAAATGTTAATTTTGGAGGAATCAACAGAAGAGGCCAGTGCAACACGCTTTCTCGACTCCAAAATTTGGTTAATTCCAATATCAAAGATGTCGGATGTCTAGCGCGCATATTTCATAATTCTGCTCAATCGGGAGCAGGACGACTAGCAGTTGACGTGGAATTAGTAGTTATAAAAATATTTTCTTACATTCATACTAATACTGTCCGAACGGAACGTTTAAAGAAAATTTGTGCTATCGTTGATATAGACTCTATAGAGAATAAAAAATACTCTCTCTCTCACTATAAAACTCGCTGATTGTCATTATTTCCTACCATTGAATGCATTTTAAGAATTTTCGAAGGTTTAAAATATTTTTTGTTTTTTTGTATCCGATGAAAAGCCTCCCGTTTTTATTGAGAAAAATTTTAATCATCCATTTGGAGAAGCATATTTGTGTGCTCACAGCTCTCTCAGTTTCTTCAATAAGTAGATACTAAAAAAAAAAAAAAAAAAAAAAAAGCAAGTATAACTATTTTAGAGGTTAAAATTGAAGAGGTTGAAGAAACGATTAAGATGTTACATAATGAATATCTGATTAATTTCTGCCATTTGAGGCCAGAAAAATTATTTAGTGTGATATACAAAACCGAAAAGTTCGTAAGTTTAAAAACGAAATTATAGATTTTTATTCGACGGCTAAAAATTATTTAGAAAATTGGTCGAAACCCTAGAACCATTCCAGATGCTAATGAAAAACATTCCAAAATGAAAGGATATAGCAAATTCTCTGGAATCATTTGAAAAAATTGAAATTAAGTTTGATGAAAATTTATTATACAATCAGTTTGGAGTTAAAAAAAAAAAAAAAAATTGCTATAAGCGAAATCGAAAATATTAAAGAATGGAATACACTGAGTTGTGTCGAAAAATGGACAAACTTACTTAAAAAAATCGAATTCCCTAAATAAAAGAGCGAGTTTATTAGATTGTTCGTATTTATTTGCAACTACGGGCTCGCAGCGAAAATATTGAATTTACTGATGAGCGTAACAGGTTAGAGACTTAGAGATAAGTACAGTTAATGTAATTATTACCTGCATTTTTAATTTGAGGGACCTAAACTGCACAGATTTTAAGAATAAAATTGGAAATAAAGATCTGTTAAGTGCGGTGAAGAGTTCTGCTAAATATATTAATAAAAAATAGTTTTCATATTTATTGCATAAATTTCGTTGTTCAATTTTAAGAATTGAATTCCGTTTTTGTTAATTCTACATTTTGAAAATTAAAAAAAAAAAAAAGTCTTTTTTTATTAAAACAAAATTCCGCGCATTTTTTCCCCCGAGAGATGACCCCCCCCCTCATAACAACGCCATAAGGTAAGTGTCCCGGTTTTGTGTTCTTCTAATATGGACACCCTGCGCACAACAAATTTTAGAAAAACTCCTAGATTGTTTTATCTGATAAAGGCTTCAGGTTGGAGATCTTCCTATATAATTTAATCGCACCCCGAGTATTTTTGAAATCACTTTCTGTTGAATGCAAAATGTCATGATTAATTTACGGAAAGAGGAAGTTGATACGTTTGTCACATCCTGGGTGGCAGTCAGACGACAGTTTCTATTTTTAAGTTGTAAGACAGCATATTCCGCACCCGTGAAGGGAGATAACTTTCGTTGTCAGTAGATTACAATGGAAGAATGTTTATCACTATGGAACCGATTTTGATGAAACTTATTTGACTGTACAGTACTGAACTCTGATAATTTTGCTGGTAAATGTTCTCCCGCGTTTATATCTGTTTTGAATATCTGAATCTGTGACAATGCATCCATTTTTCTCACAATTATATCTGTAATATAATAAAATAATTATTTTATTTTTTTATATAAACAAATATTTCTAATTACAAATAAACTGTGATAATTATCACTTTTTTTTTTCCAACATTAGATAGTTAGATAGCCATTAATTACTCTAAAATTTATGTATTGTACTATTGTTACGTCATACCTAATTTAATATCTAGTATTAGTAGTAGCAAATGATGCAAAATGAGCATCAGACAAAACACACACACACACACACACATACACACATAAAAAAAAAAAAAAAAAATTTCTGTTTATACTCACCAAGTCAGTTGAGTTTACAATAAATCGTCAATACAAATATTTACCCCAGTCCACTCAAGGAACGCATGCTATGCACTCTCACTCCTGACCACTGGGCTACATCAAGCCTATTCTGGGATTACTGCTACCCATTTGTTATTACTGTACTTTTCATTTGCCAATGTTAACCTTTAGTTGCCTAATTTTTTTGGAGATGGTTCTAGTAGCTTACCTTAATCAACCTGCCAACTGTTGATTAAGTTTGCATATGTTGAATCTTCTGCAAACTTTGACATTAAGCTTGATATACCTTAATCAATATTATTATTAATAAATATAGAAAACAACAATGGGCCCAGAACAGAACCCTGATGAACTCCAATATATTAGCATTAGTCCATGAAGAGCAGTGTTCACTGAAAAACACTCTTTGTCTTCTCCCACTCAACCACCCTTTATCCACAGTACATATACAGAGAAAGTGCTTTCCCTTAATGCCACACTGCTTCAGTTTGTTCAACAGTCTTTTATGCACAACAGTATCAAAAGCTTTCTTGAAATCCAAATATATTATATCAGAATTATTTTTTACACCTAATCGCTTTGTTACTGCAGCATAGTATCCAGTCAGATTGGTTAGACAAGATTTCCCCCTTAACAAATCCATGCTGTGATTGCAGTATAATTGCATTCTTGTGTAGCTGATCCTGCATTACTTCTTTAACTAGTGACTCCATTATTTTTCCGAGAACAGAAATTAAACAAACAGGTTGTAATCACTCATGTCACCTTTTGATCCACCTTTGTGAATTGGGAATACATTTGTACATCTCCAGTTCATAGGGCCCACCCCTGAATACAAAGATGCCCTCATAATTATGGCTAAGGGTTTGCTTACCTCCTTTCCTGCCTCCCTTAATACAATTGGATAGATTCTATCTACCCTGCCCTTTTATGTTTAGCTTCAACAATTTCTCTTCGACTTTCCTCAGTTATCACAAAATTATTTAGCTCCCTGTTAGAGTTTGATAAACTTCTGCCATTCCCTTCCCTAAAGAATTCCTCATGTGTGAATGTGTTGCATATTGCTTATTCACTTTGTCAGCAACCTGAGCAGGACCATCAACATCAAGTCAGAGGCAGACTGGGTCAAAAATTCTTACCGGAGAAAACTTGTAGCTGCCTCATACTAGTGTTTATGGACAAAATCACACCAGCCTCTGGCCCACTGGGGTTTTCCTGGTAACTTATGGCCAATCCACCCCTGCATCAAGTAAATAAATGTGATTTAACTTCTTCCTTCTACTGTTAATATATTTAAAGTAGTCTTTGCGGCTTTTCTTTGCATTAGTTTCCAGAGATGTCTTGTAATATGGCTTAGCTAACCACCTTTGTGACTTGATTACAGACTATATCTACCACAAGCTTTTTCTATCACCTGATAAATTATCAGGTGATAGAGAAAGCCTGTGGTAGGAGAAAGTATCACCAACCTCTCTATCACCTAATGACTTATCAGGTGATAGAGAGGTTGGTGATACTATGCATACCATGCATTTTACTTCTCTATCACAAGCCTCATCTGTTCATCTGACATCCAGAACAATATTTTGTATCCTGAACAATATTTCTTCGTTGGTATGAAAACTCTAGTAGCTTCTACAATTACGCCCCTCAATGCTTCCCATTTAGAACTTGCTGTTAGTAACATTATCAGTATATCCTACTGCATAGAAACTATCCATACCACTGCAGTCACCCTTACAAAAGCAAAAGCTCTTACCCTTGACTTGAAGTTATGACTTTAAGTAAATGCCATATTAGTAGAGGCATATGATGCAAGAAAGAAAGCTTACGTAGCATCAGCCAAAAAAAAAAAAAAAAAACCTCCCCATTTCACCCATCCATTCACTCCAGAAGTTTGTCTTGTTCTGCCTTGAATTTATTTAAGCTGTCAACTTCCACAACAGATGTAATTTTTTTCTAGCAATCAACCACCCGCTGGCTAAAGGCAAATTTCTACACCTGTCTTTCCTTAATTTTAATATATGCCCCCTCAGGTGCAGAATCTGAGCAAGAGGAAGAATCCCATCAGCATGCATTGAACTTGCCCCAGATGCCTAGTCTCCAGAACTTAAGCTTATCTTTGAAACAGCAACCCTTTGTTCCACTCACTAATCTTGTTACCCTTTTTTGTACTTGTTCTAGTAGCTCAACATCTTTCCTAAAATGAGGCCTCCAGACTGTATGCGGTACTCAAAGTATGGCCCCTTTTTTTGGCTGATGCTATATAGCTTGCTTTCTTGCATCATATGCCTCTACTAATGCTAATTTCTGTTGCAGTTGAAATACTCCATCAAAATGGGAGAAGCTATTATTGACTGTTTTTACAGTGTCTGAGACAACTGGTTCAGGGCGAAGGTATTGTACATCAGTACACTATGACCAGTGCTACCCAATAGGTCTTTTACCCGTAGATTCCTAATGCATGAAGATTTGGGTGCCCAAGTGCTGTAGAAAACAGTCATTCAATAAATTCACAAAAGTCTTGCTAGTGTGTGAGTGACCAACCCACAAATTACAGTCAACATCTGGAAAGTTAAATCTCCCATTATGAGACATTCTCATTTTCTGGCCCATTCTATTTCCCTATATAGCCGTTTGCTATATTTATCACAGTCATTAGGCACATAGTACACTCCTACTCTCATTTTCATTTTGCTAGTCTTATGTTACACCAAACTGACTCAACATTGCACTGACCACCCATGTCAAGCAGATGCTGCCTTAGATTTAATATGCTTCTTAACCAAGAGCATAACCCCCTCTTGTCCTTTCTGTACACACTGTACTCCCTGTATTCAATTTGCATCCCTTATGTCTGAGTGACATCATGTCTTCAAAATCCCTACAATGTCTGCATTTGATGACTTGATCAGTATTTCAAATTTATTTACGATGTTCAAAGCATTAGTGTACATGAAAGTATATATGCACCTGTTACCCTTACTCTTAGTTACCCATGTATTTACTTGTTCCATGATGGCCCACAGCAACACTTGAAATCCCTGATGACTTACTTTCCAGGCTGCTGCAAGTTCCAATAGAAGCAATGCAAGAATTACTTTTCACCTCTAACGAATTAATGAATTATTCACTTTATCCACCCTACCAAGTTATCAGTTTTCTGATCCACCTAACACTGCCTCGATAGCAGGTTTTGCACCCTTTCTATTTAAGTGTATCCCATCCCTGCAGAAGCAGTCTGTCTTGTTAACGAGCACAGACCACACTGATAAAAGTTCTACCCCACAAGCCTTGCACAGTCTCTCTAAAGCCAACTTGATTGATTAGGCTGTACTCCCTCCTATTAACTGTGGGCAGAATTGCAGGCATGTGCAAATTTAATCCTAACTCGCAATTTTTTCCCCAACATTACCCTCTACTTGTGAGGTAAGTCTTCAGATCTCCTATTCTGAATATCATTAGTGCCAATGTACATCACCTTTTGTGACCTCAAAAAATATCTGTTCTACAGTGTCATCTTCTTTTGCACCTGATACATAACCTGGTTCTATTCTACCTATATACTTATTGCACAATGTATTTTCCCTGACAAAAGAGTCACCGACAGTAAATACCTCCTGTGCGACCACTGCATTCTGCCTTGGGAATTTGCTGTTTTGTTGCCTGATGCACAAGTATAAGCTCTGGCATCGAGTTGGGCAGCTGAGAGCTTGATGAATGCCTAATTTAATTCCTTTGAGGGCATCCACCCTATTCTTAAAGCTCTCATAAATGCCCATCAGAATGCTGAGTTCACATGCAATGCTGTGCCTCGATAAGAACCGTTTGCCATTTATTTAATTCTTGAGTGCCTAAATCTCAAACATACAGCATATCATGTATTCTGACTCTTCAACTGCTATCAACTCAATACACAATGAAACATGTCCTAACTATCCTCAGATAAAACAAATCAGATCCAAACTGATCTGGCTACAAAGTAGACAATACACTGTGGTATTCTGTTTGAATATCAGCTATTTTGGAATACTAGAAAATGAATGCACATATTATAAATAACTAATAAATTGTTATTTTTCTATTTATTTATTTATTAAATTATTTTTATTAGCTATGGCAGGGTGTATCTTTAGCAGCCAGTTTCTTTGTGTCGTTTTTGAAACGTAGACGATCGCAAATACAGAACAGAAATCATTTTTCATAAATATCCTTTCAAACTCTTGATGCACCTTATGTTAACAGTAGTCGCTGTAAGGAAAAGGAGCTTGATCATTTAAACTCATCTGCTCTGCAATTGGGGAAATGTTCCATTGTATCTAATACTTACTCACTTAGGGGACATAGTTGTTGGATGGAGTGGCATTGCTGATTTGAACTAATATGTGCTAAATC
Organism: Mastigoproctus giganteus; assembly: GCF_048544385.1. Classification (NCBI taxonomy): domain Eukaryota; kingdom Metazoa; phylum Arthropoda; class Arachnida; order Uropygi; family Thelyphonidae; genus Mastigoproctus; species Mastigoproctus giganteus. Next base: position 63,266,431 of record NC_143575.1, read on the forward strand.
CAACACTTGATTTTCTGTTTGTCTTTTACACAATCTCAATAGTCTGTTGTTCTCGTGCACTCATTACTACCTCCGTCTTTATTTTCTTAGGTTGGCTTGCTCAATACTGTTGAGTGCGGCATTCAGTCCCTTTCACTAATCAGAAAATTATTGATTTGAAAACATCTATAGCTCACCTCACAATGGTATGTAACATCATACTATTCAACAAAACCTCTTCAAACTTTGATTCGGTAGAGTAAGTAGTGGGTGTGAGCATAAAACATTACATCATTTATAACTTCGGTTCTAGTTGTTCGATTTTTGTCAAAGATGTTTTCATAAAAACATCTTTTGTGCTTACAGGGTACACAGGCAGTTTTTTTTATCAGTTTACTAAATATATAAATCATGGCTTATTATATTACTCAGCAGAAACATGAAATATGTGTTATTTTTTGAGCATTATTAAAATCCAGGAGGAAGTAAGTAAAGTACAAGGGTCGATCCATACATGAAGACTCTTGGGCAAGAAATTTTTTTGTAATTGAGTTAATATCATGAAGTTTTCTATATTGCTAGTATAGATATTAAGACATAAACATGCTTAAATAAAAGTTTCTGTCTATTAGAGATCTGAAGTTATGAATAGTCAAACCAATGTCTGTTTTCGCCGGCAGTTGGTGTTTAGTTCCTTTTCAAGTCAGGAGAAACTCAACTGTCTGGATTTACGAAAAACTGAGGAAAGTGTATGAATAGGACACTATTAATATAAACAATGTTTGTAGATAGCTTGCACATTTTAGAGTAGTCACTGACATTTGTGACCAGTATAATGCAAGACCAAAGTGTGTGTGCATTGAAGAAAACACTAAGAATATACTGCAAATGGGTACCTAAGCTGTTAACAAGGGAAATTAAATTTACCTGAGAGGAGGTTTGCTATGCCAGGTCCATTGCAGGAGTGCAATAACTTTAAGGCCTGATAACTGGTGATGAGACCTGGTCATCCATTATGACCCTTATTCTAAATGCTAGTATATGGAATGGACACAAGGCCAGATAACAGGTAATGAGATTTGGATCTTTCATTATGATACTTTTCTCACTGCTATTATATGGAATGAACACTTTTTTTTTTTTTTTTTTTTTTGAGAAAGGTCAGGCTATAAATAAGGAAAGATGTTGACAAACACTAAATAGAGCTATAACACAAAATAGGAAGGCTTTAACAGGACAAGAAATCACATTACACTATGATAATGACGGGTTACACACATCCATATGGCTCAAATGAAAACTGCAGGCCCAGGGAACAGAGTTTGCCTGATCCCGCATATAGCAGGGTCCATCCTTTTATCACAGTGCATATGTGAGCTGAAAATAATGATTGCAAAAATGTAAACAAGGTGGATACAATAGAATAATGTATACATGCTTCCCACTGTTTGTTGTTTAGTAAATCACATAAATTTCGACTTTATCTTTATACTTTTATGACAAAGAAGTGTTACTTATGGATTGACCTTTGTACATTACCAATATTGCAAGAATATTTGCTGATGCTATCGAGGCAGTGTTAGGTGGGTTGGAAAACTGCTAACTTGGGGGGGGGAGATACACAGACTAAAAGGTTAACAGTGGCTGCAGGCAGAGGCAAAAGTGATTCTTGCACTGATTCTATTAGAATGAGCAGCAGCCTGGAAAGCAAGGTTATGGAGATTTCCAGGACTGCTGGGAGTCATAGTGGAACAAGTAAATACATGGGCTGTGTTAGGGTAATTAAGAGTAGGAACAGGTGCATGTATATTTGCATGTACACCAATGCTAGGAGTATAGTTAATAAATTTGATGAGCTTGAAGTGCTAGTCAAGACATCAAAGGCAGATACTGTTGGGATATCAGAGACATGGTGTCACACAGATATAAGCAGTGGAGAGTAGAATGGGTACAGGAAGGGAGGAGGGGTTATGCTGTTAGTTAAGAAACACATAAAATCTAAGGAAGTGCATCCAATTGATGTTGGTGGACAGTGCAATGTTGAGTCTGTTTGGTGTGACATAAGCACTGGGAAAGGAAAAATGAGAGTAGGTGTGTGTTATAGGCCTAATGAATCTGATGAGTATAATGAGCAGTTGTGCAGAGAAATAGAGTGGGCCAGTAAATCAGAATGTCTTATAATGGGGGATTTTGACTTTCCAGATATTGACTGGAACTTGTGGGTTGGTCACTTGCACACTAGCAAGACATTTGTGGATTTATTGCATGACATGTTTTCTACAGCAACATGTTAGAGAGGCAACCAGAGGGACAATACTCTTGATCTGATTATCAGCATTGATTATTCATGCATTAAGAATTTGCAGATAAAGGAACCACTGGGTGACAGTGATCACAATGTACTGATGTGGGAATTACTTAAAGATGTAACTATCATCAAGGCTAAAGGGAAGGGCTTTTGCTTTCGTAGAGGTGACTACAAAGGTCTCAAGACAGTTTTTAAATTCTGTACAGTGGAATCAACTGATGATGTTACCAACGTTGAATTCTAAATGGGGGAAGCCTTCAGGGATTTAATTTTGGAGGCTACTAGGCTTTTCATTCCAACTAAGAATTACTGTTCAAGGTTTAGGCCTAAATAGATGTCAGATGAATTGATGAGGCTCGTGGCAGAGAAAAAGAATGTATGGGATGCATATAAAGTATCAGGTGTAAACTAGTCTGTATTCAAGTCACAAAGGAGGTTAGGCAGGTGAAGGCAGATTACAAGAAATCTTTGGCAAAGGATGCAAAGAACAACAGCAGAGTTCTTTACTTATGAATCAGATTGGACTACTTAACATAGATGGGTTGACTATTGATGATCATGCTGAGGAAGCTGATAAACTGAATGAGTATTTTGCATCTACATTCACACATGAGGAGTCATTCAATGAGGGGAGTGCCAGATGTTTATCTAACACTAACAGAGAGCTAAGTGATTTTGTAATAACTGAGAGCAAAGTAGAGGAGAAATTGTTGAAGTTAAACATTAGGAAAGCACCTGGGGGGACGGGATCTATCCAGTTATATTAAAGAAGGCAGAAAACGAAGTGAGTGAACCATTAGCCATAATTATGAGAGCTTCTTTGGACTCAGGGGAGGTCCTCGTGGACTGGAGGTATGCAAATGTATAACCAATTCACAAAGGGGGTTCAAAAGGTGACACAAGTAAATACAGACCTATTAGTTTAACTTGTGTTCCATGGAAAATAATGGAATAACTAGTAGTGGCATGTGATGCAAGAAAGCAAGTGTATGAGCTTATGCAGCATCAGCCAAAAAAAAAAAAAAATCCACACCATTCCCTCCAATTGCCTGTCCAGTTCCTCCTTAAATTAATTCAACCTATCAACTTCCACAATGACAGATGGAAGTTTGTTCCAGCAATTAACCACCCGCTGGCTAAAGGCAAGTTTCCGGCACAGCTATTCTACATCTGTCCTTTCTTAATTTGAATTTATGCCCCCTTAGGTTCATAATCTGAACAAGTAGAAGCATTCCATCAGAATTCAGCATGCTCAACCCATTCAAGGCCTTATACACCTCAATCAGATCACCGCGCAGTGTCTAGTCTCCAGCCACTGCAATTTGCAGAACTTAAGCCTCTCTTGGTAAGAGGATCCCTTCATTCACCCTCACCAACCTTGTTGCCCTTCTCTGTACACGCTCAAGCAAATCTACATCCTTCCTAAAATGAGGCCTCCAGACCTGTACGCAGTACTCAAGGCATGGGCTGACCATTGCCTTATACAGAGGGACAATCACCTCCTCCCTGCTAGTAAAATTCCTATATATCATTGACAAAACCCCATGGCCTGTCTGCATTGCTCAGAAAACTTCATATCTGACTGCACAATTACTCCCAGGTCTTTTTCATTTTCTACCACCTTAAGTGTTGTACCACACAGTTGGTACTTTTCTCTGGGGATACTTCTACCCATATGCAGTACTTTGCATTTGTCAAAGTTAAACTTCAGTTGCCACTTCTTAGCCCATCTGCCCGAGGCCGACCGGGCTAGCCGAGTGGGTAAAGTACCTGCCCGGCAACCCAAAGGTCGCGGGTTCGATTCCCGCCTCTGGCTTGGATCAAAGTACTGCAAAAACCTTGGGAGGTGCAATATGGCCACAGAAGCCGATGCGCCAACAACTACCAAATCAATCAAACATCTGCCCAAATTATCTAGATCCTGTTGCAGTAGCACACTGCCATTGCTGTCATTAACAACCCTGCCAACCTTTGTAACATCTGCAAACTTTGACATTAAGCCTGATATACCTTCATCAATATCATTGATAAATATACAAAACAACAGTGGACCCAACGCCAAACCCTGCGGGACTCCACTAATAACATTATTCCACGAAGAGCAGCACCCATTGATTACCACTCTCTGTCTTCTCCCACTTATCCATCCTTTTATCCATTGTAGCAACTTACCCTTAATACCATTCTGCTCCAATTTGTACAATATTCTTCCATGCGCAACAGTGTCAAAAGCTTTCCTGAAATCCAAATATATGATATCAAAATTATTTTTTGCATCCAGTTCCTTTGTAACCACATCATAATATCCTATCAAATTTGTCAGACAAGACTTTCCCTTAACAAATCCATGCTGTGTCTGAATTATTGCTGCAGTCTTGTATAGATGATCCTGCAATGCATCTTTAACCAGTGACTCCGTTATTTTATCCGGAACAGAAGTTTAACTGGTCTGTAATTACTCGTGTCACCCTTCGATCCCCCTTTGTGAATTGGGGATACATTTGCACATCTCCAGTCCATGGGAACCTCCCCTGAGTCCAAAGTTGCTCTCATAATTATTGCTAAGGGATTGCTTAGTTGCTTTGCCGCCTCCTTTAATGTAACTGGATCAATCCCATCCACCCCAGGTGCTTTTCTTATGTTTAACTTCAAAATTTCTCCTCCACTTTGCTCTCAGTTATTACAAAATCATTAAGCACCCTGCTACAATTTGATAACCTTCTGCCATTTTCAAACCTTAATAACTCCTCATGTGTGAAGGTAGATGCAAAATACTCATTCAGTTTGTTTGCTATCTGAGCAGGATCATCAACAGTCGAACCATCGATGTCAAGTAGACCAATCAGATTCATGCCCTTCCTTTTAGAGTTTATATAAGTAAAGAAATCCTTGCTGTTTTTCTTAGCATCTTTTGCCAAGGATTTCTTGTAATCTGCCTTTGCCTGCCTAACTTCCTTTATAACCTGCTTACAGACTAGCTTATATCTGCCGTATGCTTCTGAATCGCTTGATAATTTATATGCATTCCATGCATTTTTCTTCTCTGTTATTAGTCTCATTAGTTCATTTGATAACCATTTAGGCCTAAACCTTGAACAATACAGTGTATTTCTTAATAGGTATGAAACTTTTAGTAGCATCCAGAATTAATACCTTGAATGCTTTCCACTTAGAATTTACTGTTGGTAACATCGTCAGTTGATCCCACTGTACAGAATTTAAAAACTTTCTGAGACCACTGTACTCACCTCTACGGAAGCAAAAACCCTTTCCTTTACCCCTGATGGTAATTAAATCTTTAAGTAAATCCCACATCAGTACACTGTGATCACTGCCACCTAGTGGTTCCTTTATCTGCAAATTCTTAATACACAAATGATCACTGCTGATAACCAGATCAAGAGTATTACTCTCTCTGGTTGCCTCTTGAACATGCTGCTGCAAAAAACAATCATCCAATAAATCCACAAAAGTCTGACTAGTGTGTGAGTGACCAACCCACACCTTCCAGTCAATATCTGGGAAGTTAAAATCCCCCATCATAAGACATTCCGATTTACTAGCCCACTCTATTTCTCTGTACAATTGTTCATTGTACTCATTCGAGTCATTAGGCCTATAACACACTCCTACTCTTATTTTTGCTTTCGCAGTGCTTTTGTCACACCAAACTGACTCAACAGTGCACTGTTCATCTATATCAACTGGGTGCCCTTCTTTTGATTTTATGTTTTTCTTAATTAACAGCATAACACCTTCTCCCTTTCTATTCTTTCTGTACACATTGTACTCCCCAAATTCCAGTTCTGCATTCCTTGTATCTGTGTGACACCACGTCTCTGCTATTCCAACAATATCCACCTTTGATGTCTTGACAACACTTCAAATTTATTTACTATTCTTTTTTTAGCATTGGTATACATGCAAGCATACATGCTCCTATTCCTAGTTACCCTAAAAAACCTGAAACCTCCAACACCCCTCGCTCAAGGTGGCTACTTATTCTAATAGTTGTACAAGAATCCCCTTCACCTCTGCCTGCGGCTACTGTTAAACTATTAGTCCTTGTATCCCCCCAAGCTAGCAGTTTTCCGACCCACCTAACACTGCCTCGATAGCATCAGCAAATATTCTTGCACCCTTTCTATTTAAGTGTATCCGATCCCTGTAGAAGCAGTCTCTCCTGTTAACAAGTACAGACCAGGCTGGAAAAAATTCTACCCCTTGAGCCGTGCACAATCTTTCCAGGGCCGATTTGATTGACAAGGCTCTCATCATATACTCTCTTGTATCGTGTCTGGGCAGAATTGCAGACACTTTCAAATTCAACCCTAATTCCCGGCTTTTTTTCAACAGTGACCTGTACTTGTTAAGTAATTCTACCGGTCTCCTACTCTTAATATCATTAGTGCCAACATGTACAACTATATCACCTTTTGTGCTCTTAAAAGATGATATCCGCTCTACAACGTCATCAACCTTTGCCCCTGGCAGACATACCCTGGTCCTGTTCCACCTATCCTTTTTACAAAGCATGTTCCCCGTTTCCCTGACAATAGTCACCAACAACTACTAGTTCCTGTGGGACCAGCACATTCTGCCTTGGGGGTTGCCACTGTGTTGCGTGATGACCAAGTGCAAGCTGTGGTGTTGATGTGGGCAGCTGAGAGCTTGATGGGCCCTCAATTTAGATCCTTCGAGGGCATCCACCCTGTCCTTCAAGCTCTCATATAGGCCCATAACAATGCTGAGTTGTCGCCTGATTTCCTTACACTCCTTACATCGCGCACACACAAAGACATCCCCCATGGGAATATCATGTTCCATTCCAGAGAGTTCAGAAAACATTTCACAAGTTGCACATTTTTTTAGGCTGTGACGCGTTGGAGAATCGCCCCTCTCAGTTCTTCCCCCAAGTCACAGCACTCCTGCCACTTTGTACCCGTTGCTTTGCTGCTCTAGTTTGGGGCATGATATTTTAAATTAATAAGATCAATAAATTATATTAATTAAATGTCAATACTACGCTATCTATTACGCTATATAATTATACGTTAGAGCTACCTAGTTACCTCAATTAAAAATTTGAATTCCCTACCACTATATACAAAAACAATGGCTGCAAGATTCGAATGAAATAACGGTTTTATGTATATTAAGTAGTAATCCACAAAAACTCTTTATCTAAATTAAAATAAAAATAACCAGCATAACTATAAGACTAAGCATAAAGTACAATATAAAATAACAATTATGTAAATAAAAAGGCAAACACTTATCGCTCTTTCAGAGCCTGTAATTCACAGCTGTAATTTTTAAAGAGAGTCAGCTCCCTCTTTGAATTACTGGTTAAAGAAGCATTGCAGGATCATCTAGACAAGACGGCAGTAATAGTTAAGACACAGCATGGGTTTGTTAAAGGGAGGTCTTGTCTGACCAATTTGACTGGATACTATGATGTGGTCACAAAGGAATTGAATGACAAAAATAATTTTGATATCATATACTTGGATTTCAGGAAAGCTTTTGATACTGTTGCACATGGAAGACTGCTCTACAAATTGGAGAGGTATGGCATTAAGGATAAGTTGCTACAGTGGATAAAGGGATGGTTGAGCGGGAGACGACAGAGTGGTAATTAATGGACACTGCTCTTCGTGGACAAATGTTATTAGTAGAGTTTCCCAGGTTGCGGCGCTGAGCCCATCATTGTTTTATATATTTATCAACGATACTGATGAAGGTATATCAGGTTTAACGTCCAAGTTTGCAGATGATACAAAGGTTGGCAGGGTTGTTAACGACAGTAAAGACAGTATGCTACTCAAACTGGATCTAGATAAGTTGGGCAAATGGGCTGAGAAGTGATAAGTGAAGTTTAACATTCATAAATGTAAAATACTGCATATGGGTAGCAATAACCGAAGAGAAATGTACCAACTGTGTGGTACTACACTGAGGAAGATGGAAAGTGAAAAAGACCTGGGAGTAATTGTGCAGTCAAATATGCAGTTTGCTGAGCAGTGCAGATGGGCTGCCAGGGCAGGTCATGGAGTCTTGTCAATGATATACAGGAATTTTGCTAGCAGTGACAGGGAGGTGATTATCCTGTTATACAGGGCAATGGTTAGGCCACACCTAGAGTACTGTGTACAGGTCCAGAGGCCTCATTTTAGGAATGGATGTAGAGTTGCTAGAATGAGTACAAAGAAAGGCAACAAGAATGGTGAGGGGAACAAAGGGGTGCTGTTACCAAGAAAGGCTAAAGTTCTGCAAATAGCAGCCTGGAGAGTAGGAGGCACCTGCGAGGTGATCTGATTGAGGTGTATAAGGCCTTGAATGGGTTGAGCAAGCTGAATGCTGATGGGATTCTTCCTCTTGCTCAGACTAAGAACCTCAGGGGCACAGTTTCAAATTGAGGAAAGATAGTTGTAGAATAGAGGTGCGAAAATTTGCTTTTAGCCAGCAGGTAGTTGATTGGTGGAACAGGCTTCCATCTTTTGTTGTGGAAGCTAATAGCCTAAATAAACTTTAAGGCTGAGCTGGACAGGCATTTGGAACGAATGGAGGGGTGAAATGTCAGGGGGGTTTTTTTGCTGATGTGGCATAAGCTTGGTTTCTTGCATCGTATACCTCTACTAATACATTAATTGAGTAATGCATTTCTATTTTTATATAAAATCCAGGAGAAAATAAGTAAGGTGTTACAAAATATTGAGTGAATAACATTGTGAAGTATTTGCAAAAATGTGAAAACAGTTACTCTTATATATTATTAGTAATTAGGTAACAAGATAATTACTTTTCACTACTCGTAATAGCAGAAAAAGAAATAAAAATTGAATGAACCTAAAATGTATTGGACTGGATACATTATCTAAGTTGTGTAATATGTACAAATTACTACTGAAACTACTGGGTAGTAGTTTCAGTTTTTTCCTTGACTGGGCAACACAGGGCCTCTTCCCACACCCTCTGTCTCACATATCTAGCTTCTGATTTTTGTGTCCAAGACTAAAATTCAAAGGGAGGAGAATTAATATTTTGGAGATCTAACAAAAATCAAAGTTGCTGCAAGAGATTTCAGGAGTGTTTCCTTTAAGCAATGGCAGAATAGCTGGCAAGTGAAGCTTATTTAAAAAAAAAAAAAAAACTAGAATCCAGAAACTTTTAATGTAGATAATGTTGGTGTCTCAAAAAAATGCTTACTGTGCCCAAGTCACATTAGACTAAGTTTTTATTTATTAAAAGAATATTTCATTGACATTGTTAATAGTGCATTTTATTGATTATTAACCTCACTAAATCATAAGTACAGCATTTAATTGTCTCTAGGTAATTGTAAAATTACAGAAAGTTTGGCAATGCAGGTTTGAGGTTTCATTTTGCTAGGATTTCTTTGCAACACTTGGCACAAATTCTGTTGCATTAACCCTTAATTGTGCTGGCGAAAAAAAAATGGTGATAGAGTATTTCAGAAACAGTTTTATTTTATGAACTTTTACATGGTATAAAGGTAGAGCATATTATCATATCATATGCTAAATTTACATAAATCATCTTAGGAACATATTTTTATAAAACTTTAAACAAAATTAACATTAGAAAAATGTTTGACCACAACAAAGATTTTGTTGTTTGGAATGATGTGAAAAATTCAAAAGGAAAACAAAATAAAGAGTTTGAACCAATTACTTGATTGTAATGAGACTGTTTCTTTTAGCATTTTTAATGCTAACACAAAATTATCTTTTCCTGTGCCACTTGAGGCTAATGGATTGGTGACATACGTTCCTTGTACAGCAAACTTATAAAACAGTAAGGTGTCTCTTGTATCAGCTTTTCTTTTATTTTTGCATCTATATTTTTCACTGCATATCTTGAGTGAAATACAGTCTCCATGCACATTTTCACATAACTTTCAAGGATATCTTTGTAATTGTATTGGGCAGGTGAAATGGAAGAATCCTCTTCTTTGTTGTTAGCAACTTCATCAGCAGAGCTTTTAGCTTCAAAAGATAACCTAGATAAATATAATCAAAAGGAACTTTTTTGAAAATTAGCATGCAACATACCCAAACTAATTGTAACAAGCACAGAATAAATGCTGAAACTACATGAACAGCTCAAGCTTCGATACTAAGGAGTATATCTAAATGCCTGTTAAAATTACAAACCTAGAAGCAACTGTTGAAATCTATCAGACCCTACTAGCACAATTAAGGGTTAATTAATTACCTTTTCAAAATCAGACGCATGTAAGCATTTGCCGTAAACTACGGTTAAATACCGATCACCCAAAAATAATTGGAACTTCGGCCATTTTGGATTGTTTAGATCGTTCACCCATACAGATTTACTATTACATAATTTTTGAAATGGTGAAGTTGTAATTTTTTTTATCATGATACAGAAGTGGTATTGGATGGAGATTTATACACGTGTAATTGTTTTGTTCTAACAGTTAAATATATCAACGTATCTAGAATTGAGAAAATATTTGGATAATTAGAATTCTGTCCATGCTATAGTCATTGTAGCATTTTTGTAATGAAAATTAGCCTCATATTACAGTTTCAAGCACCATTTTAAATATTTTTTCCCAAATTTATAACTTCACTGTGGAATTTGTTTTTCAGTTACAATTAGAATGATGATACTGTTGTTGAAAATAAATATATTGTTAGAAGGTAAAAAGACAAGATATGTGCTTGGAAAAATACTTTATTCCGTAACTCAAACACTCAAAATTGCCCCTTGCATGGTGTGATTATACTCCGTTGCTGTTCACAGTTATATAATTCCCAGCAAGCCCAAACATTAATTCTTGAATCCAGGCCTGCTGAACTTTAGAGTTTTTCTATCAGCAAGGAGAAAAAGCACAAGATGGGAAATATCATATAATTCAAAGGAAATATTGTGTATCTTTATGCCAAAGAAAAAGGTTAGATGTGTGATATTGTTACAGACGAGCACAGGAGTACTAGATTTATATGAGACAAAGACAAAACTTCATTTTAGGATGAAAGTTAACAAGCAGAGGCATATGATGCAAGAAAGCAAGGTTATACAGCAAAAAAAACCCTCCCATTTCTAAAGGTTTGTCTAGTTCTTCCTTGAATTTATTTAAGCTATCAGCTTCCACAATGACAGATGTTTGTTCCAGCAATCACCACCCGCTGGCTAAAGGCAAATTTACGAACATCTATTCTACAACTGTCCTTCCTCAGTTTGAATTTATGCTCCCTCAGGTTTGTAATCTTGAGCAAGAGGAAGAATCCCATCAGCACTGTGCCTGCCAAGGACTCACATCTGTTGAGTATGGGCTTGGCAAACCCAGGGTCCTGAACTGAATATCATCATTCTTCTTTTTCTTGGTAATTCCCTTCTACTTCTGACTCTTTCTCTCTCTCTCTCACAAGGTAATGCGGGAATTTTTTTTTTTTTTTTTTGGCTGGTGCAGCATAAGCCTCAGGCTTCCTTGCACCATGTCGATAATAATAATAAACCCATTCAAGGCTTTATACACCTCAATCAGATCACCTCGTAGGTTCCTAGTCTCCAGATGCAATTTCCAGAACTTAAGTCTTCCTTGGTAAGAAGACCAAGGGAAGCTTAAGTTCCTTCGTTCCTCTAACCAATCTTGTTGCCCTTCTCTGTACTCGTTTTACCAACTCTTCCATCTTTTCTAAAATGAGGCCTTCAGACCTGTACACACCATTCAAGGTGTGACCTAACCATTGTCTCACACAAGGGGATAATCACCTTGTCTCTGCTAGCAAAATTCCTATATATCATTGACAAGACCCCATGACCTGCTCTGGCAGCTTGTCTGCATTGCTCTGAAAACTTCATATCTGACTGCACAATTACCCCCAGGTGGTACATTTCTCTGGAGTTACTTCTGTTGATATGCAGTACTTTGCATTTGTCAATATTAAACTTCAGTTGCCACTTCTCAGCCCATCTGCCCAACTTTTCTAGATCCTGCTGCAGTAGCATTGCCAACCATCTGCAAACGTGGACATTAAGCCTGATATATCATTGATAAATACAGAAAACAATGATGGGCTCAACACTGAACCCTGGGGAATTCCACATTAGGCCACAAATTGCCACTCTCTGTCTTCTCCCACTCAACCACCCTTTTATCCATTGTAGCAACTTGCCCTTAATGCCATACTGCTCCATTTTGTACAGTAGTCTTCCATGTGCAACAATAACAAGTTTACTTCTCCCTGTGGAGATCAGCATTTAAAAAAAATTGTAGTGGATGTATTGTGATATCATTAATTAAATAAATCTTTAGTGCTGGGACATAAGAGGGTGATCAGTTAATTTGCAGATTGACAAGATTTTGTTTGCCATGCAAACGTTCCATAACTGCTGCTAGAGATGCTCTCCCTGATCGTTCCTAAGCAGACTGTGTGCACATGCCAGTATTTGTCAATCTAGTGTTGCGTGAAGAGTTTTTTAGCTGCATGTCACTGATGATCATTTTGAAGTATCATGTCAGACATACAGCGATATGTGATTCATTATTGTGTCAGATGGGGCTTAAATGAATTGGAAACAGTTAAAGAGATGAAGTAAATGGTAATGGGTAAATGGTAACATATTCCAGTGTGTGAAGTGGTTTCTCCATCAAGACAATGCCAGGCCACATCCCCCTTATTCATTGGATGTAGCCCTGTGTGATTTCTTCCTGTGGCCACATCTGAAGAAAGTTCTGAAAGGCAAGCATTTTGCATCTGCCACAACAATGCTCACAGTTAATCCATTTAATGCTTCTTGCAAACATTAAATGGATACAGCGGTGGTAAAAGTGTGTAAAGTTCAAGGGAGAGTATTTCGAGAAGGAGAAATCCACAGAAGATTCAGATGATGACAATTAAGATCTTATCTTAAGATAAGGTCCGCAAATTAAATGATCTCTCCTAGTACATATGTGAAGAGAAAGTTCCCTCCACAGCCAGAAAACTGGCCAGGGGATTAACATGATAGATGGATGAATTAACAACAAGGAGGAAGCCAAAAGATATTCAGTATCTTCCCTGTCAGAGATTAATAGAGTTAGTATATAGTTAGTTTTAAAAATTGAAACAATGCATACTTTTCAAATTACCCTTAATAGGGTAATATTACCCTTAATATTAACAGAATTAGCAAGTTTTCAGATATCATTTAGTTGCAATGTTTAGAATTTGACTATTTTAAAGCATAAGACTAGCACTGTGCTCCATGTTTCTAACAATACTTTTTATTGGTAGCAAATTTATAAAGTTCCATATCAATTGACTGTGGAGCATTTTCCCAGGGAGAAATCTGTATTCTATGTGCATCTTGTTTCTGTTGGTGGCTAGGAAAGAAATTGCCCAGAGGTGTATTTCAGTTCCAGATCAGGAGCTGAAATACATTCTGTGAGCATATTTATAGTGGCAGTGAGTCTTCTCTCAAAAATTATAGTGTGGAGCTTTGGGGTGTTCTTATGTAATGTGTTTTTTTTTTTTTTTTTTTAATAATAATAAATTCTAATAATACTCCAACCAGCATATTTTATTTAATATGGAGATAAAATTGTGATAGGTAGATCTGAAACCCTGCTTATTTTAAAGTACCTCATATTGTGGAAAAGACTTACCCTTATATATAGACTTAACAGCCAATGGGAAGGATCATTTAATATACAGCATGTCCTCTAAAGCACACTGTTTTATCTGTAACTGTGCAACAAAAAACCATTTCATTAGTATTCAGTATATTTTCTGGGGAGTATGCAACAAGTGTTAATGGCAGCCTGTTTTTCCAATCAGCAATGGTCTCCAAATTTACATCAGTAAACTCCAAATTTCTTTGAAGGAAATACTCTGGTGTCTACCTAACCAGCTTACCTAACTTTAAAGTCAATAGTGCTAATTTTTTTAGAAATTTCTAAAGATTTGGTTTTGATCATACCCAAGTAAACCATTCAATGTCAATTTATCCACCAAAGAACCTTTGCCACAAGAAAATACATGGTACTGCTTTCCATTTTTCCATCAGTTTTTTAAAACATTGACAGGAAAGACTTCAGCTGCTGAAATGATCAGCTAACTTACAAAATACACGCTTCTTTTAAGACATACGTATGAGTATGTAACTGTACATTCTTAGCAAGAATGCAAGCTTATGCAGCATCAGCCAAAAAAAAAAAAAAAAAAAACCACTTCCATTTCACCCCTCCGTTTGTTCGAAATACCTGTCCAGCTGAGCCTTAAATTTATTTAGGCTATCAACTTCCACAACAAGGGATGGAAGTCTGTTCCAACTACCCGCTGGCTAAAGGCAAATTTCCGCACATCTATCCTACATCTGTTTTTCCTCAATCTGAATTTATGCCCTCTCAGGTGATTATTCTGAGCAAGAGGGAGAATCCCATCGGCATTGAGCATGCTCAATCCATTCAAGGCTTTATACACCTCTATCAGATCACCTCGCCGGTGCCTAGTCTCCAGACACTGTACTTTGCAAAACTTAAGCCTTTCTTCGTAAGAGAAACCCTTTGTTCCATTCACTAATCTTGTTGCCTTTCTCTGTACTCGTACCAGCAGCTCTACATCCTTCTTGAAATGAGGCCTCCACACCTGTATACAGAACTCAAGGTGTGGCCTGACCATTGCCTTATACAAGGGAATAATCACCTCCTTATCCCTGCTAGAAAAATTCCTGTATATCATTGACAAGACACCATGAGCTACTCTTGCAGCCCGTCTGCACTGCTCAGAGAACTTCATATCTGCCTGCACAATTACCCCCAGGTCCTTTTCATTCTCTCCTACTGTCAGTGTAGTATCACAGAGTTGATACATTGCTCTGGGGTTGCTGTTTCTTATATGTAGTACTTTACATTTGTCAATGTTAAACTTCATTTACCACCTCTCAGACCATCTGCTCAACCTTTCCCGATCCTGTTGCAGCAGCATAGCATCAGGTGCCCTTAACAACCGTGCCAACCTTTGTATCGTCTGCAAACGTGGACATTAAGCTTGATATACCATCATCAATATCATTTATAAATACAGAAAACAATAATGGACCCGACACCGAACCCCTGAGGGACTCCACTAATAACATTAGTCCACGATGAGCAGTGTCCATTGATTACCACTTTCTGTCTTCTCCCCATCAACCATCCTTTTATCCATAGCAGCAATTTGCCTCCAATGCCACACTGTTCAATTTGTGCAGCAGTCTTCCATGTGCAACAGTAGCAAAAGCCTTTCTAAGATCCAAATATATAATATCAAAGTTATTCTCTGCATCCAGTTCTTTTGTGACTGTACCATAGTATCCAATCAAATTGATCAGGCAAGACTTTCCCTTAACAAAACCATGCTGTGTCCGAGCTATAACCGAAGTGTTGTCTAGATGATCCTGCAGTGCTTCTTTAACCAGTGCCTCCATTAATTTCCTGGAACAGAAGTTAAACTCACAGGTCTATAATTACTTGTGTCAGCCTTTGATCCTCCTTTGTGAATTGGGGTCACATTTGCACATCTCCAGTCTATGGGTACCTCCCATGAGTCCAAAGAAGTTCTATAATTATGGCTAAGGGTTTGCTTACTTCCTTTGCTGCCTCCTTTAATATAACTGGATAGATCCCATCCACCCCAGGTTCCTTTTTTATGTTTATCCTCAACAGTTTCTCCTCCACTTTTCTCTCAGTTATTACAAAATCATCTAGCTCACTGCCAGAGTTTACTTCACCTCTGGCATTCCCCTTCTGAAGTTCTGTACAGAACTTCAGAATCTGTCCATTTGAAATCTACTACAGTACTGTATTAGCCACACACTCTGAGGAAACAAAACTGAGCCTTACAGAATGGACACTTGCAAGTCAATTATTTACACTTTCAAGATCTAGACCAGTACCCTTAAGCCAAAAGAAATATCTAACAGTTCCGTTTATTAAGTAGTTAGGTCCAAACAACTTAATAAGTAATATTGAAACTGTGAACTACCTAGAGCTAGTAGTTCACATGGTGTCGAGTATTGCTGTGTTCTCGTCGAAATTTTAAAATATCCTGCAGCACACAGTTTGAGAACCTCTGATCTAGACATACATATGTTTAGTGGTGATAGGCTATGGAGCAGTTCTTTGCCACTTTACCTACACTTTTCAGTCAAAGTATCTGATTAAGTTTGACTGACAGTTTTATTAATGTGGCATGCATTAAAGTCCATTTGTAGTGTTAATTTAAGAAATTTATTGTACAGTATTACAACTGTATTCTCACTAAACTCTCCCCCTTCTCTCAGCAATGGCATCTCTTAGGTTTCCATTTTTATTGCCTTGTTAAGTAATGTGCAACTTGCTTCAGACAGTCAAAACAAAGTTTGCACATCAGCAGTGGTGAGCATATTAACAGCATATTCTGCAATCTACTCTGTAAGTAATCCATGGCTATCAAAAGTCTAATTAGTGTCACTGTTACTGTAATGATCTCGGCATTCACTTGTCTTTGCATCTAAATGAAGACCTATGAAAATGTGTTCGACCGAAATGTTACCGTTGGAAAAAAAAAAAAAAAATCTACGTGTCCACTTTGGAGAGATCATTGACATGTAATTTCAAATACTTATGGCTGGCACCCAAGCCTGAGTGTCCATTAAAGGAGGTTATCCTCTACTAATTTTATTTTTGCATTTATAATGTACATTGGTCACAAGATTATTGCCTTTCTATTCTACTTAGTCGTTGTAGCAAGAATATTATTATGTATACTATTTCAAGGTTAAATTATTAACCTTATTTTTTGTAAATTAATCACATAAAAATTGATAGTGTTATATAATTTAACAT
This sequence comes from Mastigoproctus giganteus, assembly GCF_048544385.1. Taxonomy (NCBI): domain Eukaryota; kingdom Metazoa; phylum Arthropoda; class Arachnida; order Uropygi; family Thelyphonidae; genus Mastigoproctus; species Mastigoproctus giganteus. Next base: position 63,283,560 of record NC_143575.1, read on the forward strand.
TAGCATTAGCATTAGCATTAGCATTAGTAGAGGCATTTGATGCAAGAAAGCAAGCTTATGCAGCATCAGCCAAAAAAAAAAAAAAAAAAAAAAAAGTAACATAAATAAATAAAAATAACCACTTCCACTTCACCCCTCTGTTCGTTCGAAATACCTGTCCAGCTGAGCCTTAAACTTATTTAGGCTATCAACTTCCACGACAAGGGATGGAAGTCTGTTCCACCCACCAACCACCCGCTGGCTAAAGGCAAATTTCCGCACATCTATCCTACATCTGTCTTTCCTCAATTTGAATTTATGCCCTCTCAGGTGATTTTTCTGAGCTAGAGGAAGAATCCCATCAGCATTGAGCATGCTCAAACCATTCAAGGCTTTGTACACCTCTATCAGATCACCCCGCTGGTGCCTAGTTTCCAGACACTGTAATTTGCAAAACTTAAGCCTTTCTTCGTAAGAGAACCCCTTTGTCCCATTCACCAATCTAGTTGCCCTTCTCTGTACTCGTTCCAGCAGCTCTACATCCTTCCTGAAATGAGGCCTCCAGGCCTGTATACAGTACTCTAGGTGTGGCCTGACCATTGCCTTATACAAGGGAATAATCACCTCCTTATCCCTGCTAGAAAAATTCCTATATATCATTGACAATACACCATGAGCTACTCTTGCAGCTCGTCTGCACTGCTCAGAGAACTTCATATCTGCCTGCACCACCACCCCCAGGTCCCTTTCATTCTCTACCACTGTCAGTGTAGTACCACAGAGTTGATACGTTGCTCTGGGGTTGCTGTTTCCCATATGTAGTACTTTACATTTGTCAATGTTAAACTTCATTTGCCACCTCGAAGCCCATCTGCTCAACCTTTCCAAATCCTGTTGCAGCAGCATAGTGTCAGTAGTGTCCTTGACAACCCTGCCAACCTTCGTATCGTCTGCAAACTTGGACATTAAGCCTGATATACCATCATCAATATCATTTATAAATACAGAAAACAATAAAGGCCCCAATACTGAACCCTGAGGGACTCCACTAATAACATTAGTCCACGATGAGCAGTGTCCATTGATTACCACTCTCTGTCTTCTCCCCCTCAACCACCCCTTTATCCATAGCAGCAACTTGCCTCCAATGCCACACTGCTCCAATTTGTGCAGCAGTCTTCCATGTGCAACAGTATCAAAAGCCTTTCTAAGATCCAAGTATATAATATCAAAGTTATTCCCTGCATCCAGTTCTTTTGTGACTGCATCATAGTATCCAATCAAATTGGTCAGGCAAGACTTCCCCTTAACAAAACCATGCTGTGTCCTAGCTATAACTGAAGTCTTGTCTAGATGATCCTGCAGTGCTTCTTTCACCAGTGCCTCCATTAATTTTCCGGGAACAGAAGTTAAACTCACAGGTCTATAATTACTTGTGTCAGCCTTTGATCCCCCTTTGTGAATTGGGGTCACATTTGCACATCTCCAGTCAATGGGTACCTCCCCTGAGTCCAAGGAAGCTCTCATAATTATGGCTAAGGGTTTGCTTACCTCCTTTGCTGCCTCCTTTAATATAACTGGATAGATCCCATCCACCCCAGGTGCCTTTCTTGTGTTTATCTTCAACAATTTCTCCTCCACTTTGCTCTCAGTTATTACAAGATTCTCTAGCTTACTGCTAGAGTTGAATACACCTCTGGCATTCCCCTCGCTGAATAACTCCTCATGTGTGAATGTCGATGCAAAATATTCATTTAGTTTGTTAGCTACCCGAGCAGGGTCATCAACAGTTGACCCATCGATCTCAAGTGGACCAATCTGATTCATCCCCTTCCTTCTAGAGTTTACATAAGTAAAGAACTCTTTGCTGTTTTTCTTCGCATCCCTTGCCAAGGATCTCTCGTAATCTGCCTTCGCCTGCCTAACCTCCTTTGTAACTTGGTTACAGATCAACTTGTATCTATCATAGGCGTCCGTGTCACGTGTTAATTTGTATGTATCCCATGCATTTTTCTTCTCTGCCATATGCCTCATTAGTTCATCTGTCAACCATTTAGGCCTAAACCTTGAACAATATTTCTTAGTTGGTATGTAAAGCCTAGTAGCTTCCACGATAAGTTCTTTGAATGCTTCCCATTTTGAATTTGCTGTTGGCAATATCATCAGTTGATCCCACTGTATAGAATTTAAATACTGTCTCAGTCCATTGTAGTCGCCTTTACGAAAGCAATACCCCTTCCCTTTACCCCTAATGGTAGTTACCTCTTTGAGTAACTCCCACTTCAGCACACTGTGATCACTGCCACCAAGTGGTTCATTTATCTGCAGATTCTTAATGCATGAAGAATCACTACTGATAATCAAATCAAGAGTATTACTCCCTCTAGTTGCCTCCCGAACATGCTGATGTAGAAAACAATCATCCAATAAATCCACAAAAGCCTTGCTACTGTGTGAGTGACCAGCCCCCAAATTCCAGTCAATATCTGGGAAATTAAAATCCCCCATTATAAGACTCTCTGATTTACTGGCCCACTCTATTTCTCCGAACAGTTTCTTATTATACTCATCAGAGTCATTAGGCCTATAGCACACTCCTACTCTCAATTTTGATCTCCCAATGCTTATGTCACACCAAACTGACTCGACACTGCACTGTCCAGCGATGTCGACTGGCTTCACTTCCTTGGATTTTATGTGTTTTTTAACTAATAGCATAACCCCTCCTCCCTTCCTATCCTGTCTATCCTTTCTGTAGACATTGTACTCCCCAAATTCCAGTTCTGCATTTCTTATAACTGTGTGACACCACGTCTCTGAAATCCCCACAATATCTGCCTTTGATGTTTTGAGCAATACCTCAAATTCATCAAATTTATTTACTAAACTCCTAGCATTGGTGTACACACAAGTATACATGCACCTGTTCTTTTTCTTAGCTACCCTAACACAACCCATGTGTTTACTTGTACCCCAATGATTCCCAGCAGTCTCTGAAATATCCTGCGTCTTATTTTCCAGGCTGCGGCTCATTCCAATAGAAGCAGTGCAAGAATCACTTTCACCTCTGCCAGTGGCTACTGTTAATCTATTAGTCCTTGTATCCCCCCAATCTAGCAGTTTTCCGACCCACCTAACATTGCCTCGATAGCATCAGCAAACATTCTTGCACCCTTTCTATTTAAGTGTATCCCATCCCTGTAGAAGCAGTCTCTCCTGTTAACAAGTACAGACCAGGCTGAAAAAAATTCTACCCCTTGAGCCCTGCACAATCTTTCCAGGGCCGAATTGATTGACAGGGCTCTCATCATATACTCCCTCCTATCGTGTCTGGGCAGAATTGCAGACACTTTCAATTTCAACCCTAACATGGTACAAAACACATCTGATTAGGTTTTTTCTCTGTAGAATGAAAGAGACACTTTGGAGTGGTGGATGACAAGCTGCAAGCTCAGTTTTCAAGATTATGGTAATAATGTTAGATCCCAGGATAACTATTTAACCCTGACATAGAGGTAAGAGCAAGGTGGATGCCCAGCTCCCACAAAAATGACCATTTCAGAAGTCCTTCTTCAAGAAGAATAAAAATTTGGTTAACTTTGAAGACAACACCATCTCTAAAGCCAAAGGCAGTGTTATCTTTACAGGTGAGTTAAGATTCATCTTGAAAACCTCCCATTCTTTTAATATCAAGGGGAGGGTCTACTATCAAGATCAGTGAATATTTTCAGAGGTGATAATCCTTTCTATATCAGAGTAGTGCTGATCCATGAATTTCTTCAAATTAAGAACATACTTTGATGACAGTGCTTATCAAAACTTTATATAGCTCTTTCCCCCCACTATATACTCAATTATAAAAGTATTATAAAAGAAAATATCTAATAATTGATTGTCTCATATATAAAAAATGAATTTGCTAAATTATATATGGAGAGATATTTCTGCACCTAGAGAGGATTGTAACTTATTACAAAAAAAAAAGTGCATAACAGGGTCTCTTAGTCAAAAACAAGTTGGTACTGTTGGAAGCACTGAGGATATTTGATAAAAGTGAATCACTTACTGAAATTTTGTTAGTTTCAGGGATTTCAGTGGTGCAAATATCACTGACACTGCTTCACTCAAAACACACAATCTTCCAAAATTTTGACGATCAGATTTGAGTAATCTTCAAAATTGGATATCCCATTGGACCAAATTTAAAAGCCAAAGCTTTGAAATTCCACCAGAATTTAGGTGGTGACAAATTATTTTCTGCTAGTGATGGCTGGCTGGGTTGATAGAAGAGCATGGCATTCAGCAACTAATGATCACCAGTGAAAAACGTTTGAGGAATGCCTCTGCCATTCTGATATTTGCAGAATTTTGTTCTTGGTCTCTGTTATAAAATAATGCCAAATAAAACAGAAGCAGCAGCTTCAGGATGTAAGGAAAGGAAAGAGTGCTTAAGTGTTCTAACTACACACAACAGACAGATGTTAGCTTGTTTCAAGAATGATTCTTAAGAGCTAACATCTTTCCCCTAAAGCTCTTCTTTTAAAGTATCTCCATTATCAATTAAATTTCTGAGATGATATTTATTCTCTCCTCAGAATGTGCCTGTCCTTATCCAGCCAGTGGATCACAGGAGTCATGTTTTGAATCAGTTATATCTTGCCTTTTCTGTCTCGAAATATATAGATGCCAAGGATCATTTAGTGGCTATCAGAATTGTGAGACCAAATACAATCCATTACATTTTCAAATGTAGCAGAGAATGCTGTTAAATCAGTTGGACTTAACAGCTTATCAAAATCAAGTTTCTTCATAAGTAATTTCTACTTTTGTCAACAAAGATAGTTTTGTGACCTTGCTAGCTCTTCCAATATAATCCACATGGAAGGTTTGAAGCAGCTGATCACTTCAATTATTTAGAACGAGAAGATACTAAAATTTTCAAGAATGAATAAATTATGTTAAAAAGATAATTGCTTTTTGAATTTTATTTTAGAGTTTATTCATCTTTAAAATAACTTTGTTTATTTAACGTTAACTTTGTTTATTTAACGTTAAGCATCCGTTATAACTGAAATTTTGCTCTTTGGGTAATCCTGCAAAAGGTCAAATAAATGGGGTTGTACTCTATCATTAAAGAACTCACTGTTACTTTTTTTTTTATGCATCACTCGATTCATCCTCTAGATCAGTGGCGTCCAACCTTTTCCAGTACAGGGGCCATATTCAAAGTTAGATTTGAGAAAAATTAGTGTTACATGTAAAAGGAAGTTTCTGTTTTCATGTTACTATTTTTTATTTTCAGGCTGTATATAAAAAATGTAAATTCTCAACACTTTTATGTGCAACAAATCTATGTCTGATTTATTTTTTAAATATTATTAAAATTATAAAAATATGACTTACTTTTGCTTTTAAATGCTCACCTTAGAAAATTTACAACCTGAAAAGGATTACTGCTTTTCAATATTTAAATATAATGATACACCTAAAATTTTATTAAGTACAATACAATTACATTTAATGAGAAATTTTTAAATGCTGTTTTCAGTTCACTTTAGGTTGGACACCACTGCTCTAGATCATAAATCCAGAATCAATAGCTGCAAGCTTTTCTTTTGATTTTCTGACATCCCTCCATTACAAACTTTTTGCAGTTGTGTTAAATAGTACCATTAAAATCTACGCTCTTTACTTACCCTAAATGCCACATTGTCTCAAAATCCTTCAAATAGTTACTGCTGGAGGGCATGATTTTGTTGACAAGGTGCTTTTTTTTTTTTTGTTTTCATTAAAGATTGTTAAATTTGATAATTGAGAGCTATTAAATGCTCAATAATTCCTATATTCTATTATATTATAAATCAACAGGGATTACCTTTATTTTAGATGTAGGAAGCTTCTTTTCCAACTCTCCTAGTCCAACTCACTAATATTGAGGATGGCAGTATCTATTTTGTAAAGCAGGTGGGACATCTTCCCCACTGTCGGAACCGTAGTGTTCAGACCGTGTGGTCTCAACAATGAGCGCTCATGACTGCTGTCTACAAACACCATACTTCTGGCAGCATGGAAACCATTACTTGGATTGGCATAAAATTAGATTTTGAGGTCTAAACTGTTTAATAAATATGGACCGATTATTTCTTTCGGTCTTATAGCTGGACTTTAGAGTTTAATTTAGGGGGTCTAATAAAATTGGATATGGGGGGGGGTTTATTCTCTACATTCCTTAAGTCAGACTAGAACTTTTCGGGCGTCGTGTTCACAGGAACGGAGCAACTCACAATTAATCCGAAACTTTTGTCTTATGTTGTAGTGTTTGTTCTTCACACATGCGTATAAGTGACCAATTGTCGGACAATAGTAATGGCCTACGGATATTGATTGAAGTTTCATGTAGTTTCATCTCTAAGGTTTCTGCAATAAGTAGTTTGTGATAGTTGTGTTGAATATTTATAATTTTTGTTTCATTCAATATTTAATATTTGCTGCCAGAAGTATGGTGTTTGTAGACAGCAGTCATGAGCGCTCATTGTTGAGACCACATGGTCTGAACACTACGGTTCTGGCAGTGGGGAAGATGTCCCCATCCTCAAGAATTATTAGTGAGTTGGACTAGGAGAGTTGGAAAAGAAGCTTCCTATATCTAAAATAAAGGTAATCCCTGTTGATTTATAATTAAAGATTGTGTAAGCCAAAATGGAGATCAAAATTTACGTGCTATGATTTTAAATTGAATCTAACTGCTAAATAATTCCACGAAAGGTTAGTAAATGCTTTAGGGGATCAAGCACCACCAATTAGAAGTTTATAACTGCTTCAATGAATCTTTTCTCAGGGAGGCCATCAGTAGCCACCACACCTGAAAAAATTGAGCTGGTAAGATTTTTACTGAGAGAAGATTGAAGAATTATGTATTGGAAGTTAGAGAAAGATGTGGGCATTGGATCAGCATTAGTTAATACCATCATTTAAAGTACAGGAAGCTTAGCAGATGGGTGTCATTTCGTGCTCAAAAATTTTGATGAAGGCAAATCCAAGACTGTTTATGATATGATTTTCCTTCAGGTAAAATGTTTGAAAAAATTATTCAAAACAGACCCATGACAATACAAGGGCTTAGACTTTTAAACCATTCCTGGCATTCAATTAGTCACCCATCCACTATATTCTCCAGCCTTTCACACCTTCATCAATAGAATATATATATGATCTCCACAGACTGGTCAAATGCTTTGATAGTTGGTTTAGAAAAATGAAAACTTGTATTGATACTAAGGATGAATATTTTAAGAAACTAAAAATTTGAAGTATGTAACTTTAATGAATTTATATGAATACAAAAACTTTTAGAGATCTTGTATGTGGTAGCACTTGAATATTCCTACACAATTCATATGTAAACAGGTGAATTATTTGAAGTGACCTTCAAAGTGTGTATACTTAATACTGCTGTTGGAGTGCAAAATTGATATCAATTAATATCCTGCATTGTAATTTTTCTGGGTATTCAGTATTTGCCAAACCGTAAGGTAACAGTGCATTCTATAGTCAGGGTGGCCAGTTTTTGCAGCTGAGAGCAACACTTGTTCACAGGGTGAAAAAAAAAAGCCCATAAAAATTCTTGTACTTTTAATAAGATTCAGAACTTCAACATGATGTGGAAGGGAAGTAATCGAACCCACAAAGTAAAGTATCAGCAATAGACAAAAGATTATAACCAAATATGTAACAGTGACAGGCCATATGAGGAATTAATGCAATACTGAATCTTGGGGCTACCATCCACTTTTGCACCAGGTGAGAACATTAAGATGCTTTTTCACTGTTGTAAAAAATCCAATACACAGAAAGAAACCACTCTACATGCTGGAGCTCTATCCAGAGGATTATAATTGAGAAATAGAGTTTGCCAAAATTACACTTGGATGACTGGAAACCCTCTTAAAAATATTAGATGGAGGCATTGTTAACACACTACCAGGAACCACATGGCCTGCAGAAAATATAGAAGTGACAATGTGGTGCAAAATTTTGTTCTCCTGAAGTCATACACTGCCCAAAAGCAAACAATATTAATGCAGAACAGCACTACAGTATTCCTTTGCAAAACTGGAATAACATTGAATTGGAAAGCTTACAAGGAATCCCTGGAGGAAATGATCAGGGAAGTGATTTTCAGTGGACCTTTCACAGTCAGGTTCAGAAAGATTATTGATAGTGCTGGTGCTTATATTGAGATTTAAATTATATAAAATTATCTAACAGTCTTTACTTGATTAAATCTTTCATATCCTACAGTGTTAAAATAGTAGTGATTTTCAAATCACCTTGTATATCAAGTACTACTTCATATACAGGACAACAAATTTATTCACTTCCCACTACCATATAAACTTCAAAATATTTTTTTATGCTGAATTATGGTAATGAATCATTCAGAACAATGTTTATTTCTGAAAGAAATCAAAACCCTATTATTTCTGAGGAGATTAATATCATACTGGACTTTTTGATTCCACAACTAAGAGAGTATAATTATCTGTCAACATTGAGATACTTAATACCCTGATTTGCATCTCTTAGAATAAATGGAGATTACTGATGCTAACAAACTGGAATCTCTTTCATTCTGTTAGATAATATCTTGAACTTTTCCTTGAAAGGTATAGATCAGTCTTCAACTGGAATGCACCAGAACATTTTATCCAAATTGGTATGTGATACAGTATAGAACGCCCCCCCCCCCCAACGTAATGTCAGAAACGTATTAAATGTACAAATTAATAATAAGAACGAAAAAGAAAATGCAAGTACCAGAGATGTTTACAGCTTAAGTTACCACCATAGCAAAGTACCATTTTTAAATTATTACATAAAGAATTTTTAACAGCATGTGATTAAAAATGCAATGAGAAAATTACACAAAAGGATATATAGGGTGATTCAAAATTATTGTTGGGGTTTCCGTGGCCTATAATTTTCAAACCGAACACCAAAATAAAACTGCTTACGGAATATGAATTTTATTACCTATAGAATCAATACTGCAGAATGCTAAACAACTTCAGCGTGCACTCCTTTCATGGCACATAAGAGGTCCAAGCGATATTCAATTTCCCTTCAAGTGTTCTCCAGCATTTGCATTGTAACTGTTTCAATCGCAGCAACAATTCTGAGCTTCAGTTCATCGAGGGAGATCAGGGGTTTTGTACATGTCCTTCACGTATCCCCACAGGAAGAAATCAAGCGGCGTAAGATCAGGTGAGTGCGGAATAGGTCCACTATGCCCAACCCAGCGCCCAGGAAAATGCATGTCAAGAAATTCTCTGACAATAAGAGGCCAATGTGGCAGTGCACCATCTTGTTGGAACACCACATTTTTGTGGGCTTCGAGAAAACACTTTGTGGATTCGATCAACATCTTCCTGCAGAGTGCTCAGTCTTCCCACTCCTTTTCAGTGCAGAACACTACCAGTCTCTTGAAATTGCTTTAACTAACGTCGGATAGCATTATCTGAAGGTGAATCTTTTCCATACTGAGTTCTGTAATGACGTTGTGTTGTGATAACTGATTTTGTTTCGAAAAACGAAAGTACGCATATTGCCTTCTCTTGAACAGTCGCCATTTTGAAGTAATGCCGTCAATATCTTCCAGACATCAATGCGGCGAGTACAGTGTTGCTGAATAAAACTTTTTGAATTACACTTTCATGTTGGTGCCTCTGTAGCCAGGAGCAACAGTGCGTAGCACATGCTTCTTAATTAGACCCGGGTTCGAGCCCATGACTACCAAATACGGAGGATGCGGAAAGGTCAGGGAATGACCACCGCATATCCCCGGAGCAGCATGGCCTTAGTTGCTAATGTTCCTAAAAACCAAAAATAACATAATAACTTTCATATTCCATAAGCAGTTTTATTTTGTTGTTTCTGGTTTGAAAATTATAGGCCATGGAAACCCCGACAATAATTTAGAATCATCCTGTATACAGTAGGGTAGGCAAGTACATTATATTCCCTGACACTGAAATCTGGCATTGTGGTGCTTTTTAGCATTAGGCAATTGCCACCTTTTTGTTGTGAATGTACCTGATGACAAAAAAATCCTCGCTACGCTACTGGATATATATATCAGATAAAAAGGCCAAAATAATTAACTAATGCTATTTACAAACATAAGATATATTTCACCACATATACCAAAACAAGCTATGTAATGCAATGTGTACATCACTTTTCAAGCATATATGATTTGGGGGGCTATTGGCATGAAATTTAGTAAAAAGGGTTGCTACAAATATTTTAAATAAGTCAATCTCAGAACTGCTGCTCCATATTTATAGAAATTTTCAAGGGGTTGGAGACACCTACAAAATGGGAATTGAAACTGAACTTCTCCAAGGACAAACAAAATATGGTATCAACCTGACTTTTTTTTTTTTTTTGTTAAGTAATGAACATAAGAAACAATTTTCAGATTTCTCAAAGGAGAGAATTTATCTTAAAGCCTTTCTGTTAACTAACAGATTACACAATGAATCTTTACTTACCCTAAATGATTCGCTGTGTTAACAGATTCACTGTGTAGTTTTGGTTTTGATCAGACTTTCCTACCAACCATTAAGTTGATTCAAAAGAAAGTTTGCCCAGAAGTGTGTGTAGTCACTGATGAATTGTAGATGTAGTGTAACATCTCTCCTATTAAAATAAAAGATTTATTTATACACTGAGTGATCAGTTTATTAAGTATGATGACCTAATAGCACCACTAAATATGGACTCCACAAAGTGCTAAAAGCATTTTTGCAATAAAGCCAGTGCAGAGATAAAATCATACATATATCTTATCTTAGGTGTTAAGCACAATAGAAAGATATAACTAACAATTTTGACGTTGCTGTGCTGCATTTATAGAATTACCTGTTTTTGTTGTCTGATGTTATAATTTAGAACATGTTGATGCAAAATCCCTGTGGTATAACAAATGTATCTATAATGAAAACTTGAATGTGGGAGCTCATCCCGAGGCTCACATCTGGTGAGTATGGGCTTGGCACACCCAGGGTCCTCAGCTGGATATCATCATTCTTCCCTTTCTTGGTGATTCCTTTCTACTTCTCTCTCAGGGTAATAGGGGAAAAAAATTTTTTTGGCCGGTGCAGTATAAGCTTCAGGCTTCCTTGCACCATATAGCTAATAATAATAATAATATTTTAAGGCAAAGGATTTATACTATTTTGTAAAAGATTCTATAATATATGTTGATAGGGCTAACTAATTTGTGTCAGATAATAGAAAACTTACCATAAGAGATCATTACACTGTTATCAGAATTCAAGTCTCTCCCTAATGTCAAAAAAATATTAAGTTATAAATACTTTGTCCTTTAGGGCAAGGAGATGAGCCAACAGTGCAACATAAGTTACTTTCAGGAGATATAATAATTGGTACTAAACATTCTGCTGCAACCATTAAGTTGATTCAAAAGAAAGTTTGCTCAGAAGTATGCATGGTCACTGACGAAAATAAGTTTTTTTTTTTTTTTTATGAAAACCCCAAACACAAAAGGTATCAAAACCTATAGTACTTAGTACCGTGCATGGGTTGAAGGAGAAGTATGGGGGGGATGCCGGAAACTTTGCTCTAGAGACTAAACATGGGTTTCACCACTTCAAGCCTCCAATAAGCAAAGTGGTGGTATTTCACCAGTTGATGAAAGTCATCTATACACTGTCACCCTGCTGGAGTGTACTGGGAATAATAAACAACAGTCCTGTGGCTAAAATGAAAACAGAGTACAACCATGGTGTATCATAATACACAAATGTGTTGGACCATATCATGAATGGGATGTAGCAGCAGATGACCTCAAGTTCTACCCTTGTTATCTAAATACAAGTAGCTGGATATTTGAAATGTTGTAAAAGGCCACCTAATGCTAGTTGTTCCATACTGAGAACAGAACCAGCATGCCACAACCTACCTGAACACTGTTGCTGACCAGGCACATCTCTTCCAATTTATTCATCTAGTTATAGTTACTTCCAGCAGGATAATACACCTCATAACATGTGATTCAAGAATGGTTTCAAGAGCATGAGGCTGCCATTTTCATACTTCTTTGGCCCACTCAGTTACAGCATGTCAACCCAAATGATCATCTGTGGTTGAACAAGCTGTTCATTGTAGAGATCCACTGCTATCCAGCATTTCTGCAGAACGCTTTTGTTGCATCACAATGTCCATGTTCTGAAAGCTATACAATATGAAGTATGGGTTCCATCAAACTGAATATCTGTGTCTCTACAAAGTGGGATAACATTGTAAAAAAAAACCCAGCTCAAGAGTTCTTTTCCTAAAAACGTTAAGTTATACTTGTGTATCTTGTTGGTGTTTTCAGTAAGTAAATCAGCAGAATAAAAGACATCTGAATGTATAAACTTTCATAAAATAATAACAGTATTTACAGTAATTATATAATTTAGCATTTATATATGTTTAGATATTATTATATCTAAACATATAAAGTATTCCTTCTTAGTTACATTATTAACTTTGCATTCATGAACTGAACTCTGCCTTACAATATAGACAGATTCAGACCACAGTAAAAATTCTGATTCTGTTTTTTGCAACAATATTCTTTAATTGTAAACAAGATCATGCTGTCTTTCTAGTGCTGTGACTTAACCCACTGTGTGTGGAAAATAAAATTTATTGTTTGGCTGTTCAAGTTGTAAAGCAAGACTAATCCAACACTGGCAACTTGGCTAGCAATAACATATCAAGAACTTCAAAAGAAAATTTGTTGCCATGTTTTATTAACTTGTTAAACAAAATGATTATTAAAAAGGCTAATTGCAGTGACTTCAAATTCCCTTTTTTACTTCTATAACAGCCATTGCCTGTTGCAGTGATTGTTATAAATGTTATTTGGTAATGTTCAATAAACCTTTCTAAGACAAAAATATAAATCCACTGGGAGTTGGGTTGTTACTTACAAATATGGTTAATCTAACAGGCAAACTGTAAAATAAATAAGCCTTTCTCTACATATGAAGCAGGAAATTTTTTACATTGGGGGTGGGGGGGGAAGAGAAATCTTCAGGTAAGTTACAAAATCTTCTATTTCTCTTCATTTCAGCATGCTGATTCACAATATGATCGTAGGTTTTGCTTAACATCAATGGTTTGCCCAGAACTAAAAGAAAAGCAAATATAAATATCAGATTTATTAACATGTTTAACTTGTGTACAGGATAGAGCATAAGCTCTGCTACTAGTAAAAGAAAAAAAAAATACAATCACAAATTAAAAATGTACATTTCAATCTTTGTCATTTATGATCGGTGTGAATCATCTCAAAACAGTTACAGTCACCCATCCGAGCTTCATCCCACTTTCCTTGGTATTTCTTTCCTCCATTTGCCTGAGGAGAGCATGTAATGGAACACGACTGACATTCTGCATCCCATTTGTTTATAATTTTCACTCAATGTTATCAAAAAAGCCATCCATTACTTCCGGACCAGACCAATAAATATGCCACCTTTCAATTTTGCATCAGAATTTGGGAAATGTCAAATACTTTAAAAAGTTGTTTAACTCCAGCTTACTTTTGGCCTGGTGGAAGCAAAACTTTGTTTATTGGAACCAAGGGATTGTTTACCACATTATGTGTGCCAAGATGAACTCATTTCTAGCAGACCGTTCTTTTGTGCTGATCTACTTGTCCTGCTCTCCAACACATGCTTCACCCTTCAATATGAGCAGAGTACACAACAGGAATTGATGGGTATATATTCCCATTGTGAAGCAACATAGCTTTCAAACTATGAAAAGATGTTCCTTCTTCTGGATTGTAACCAGTACCAATTTCTTCATAAAGACAATAAAAAAAAAAAAAAAAAAACAGCGCAGGGATTCTGCAACAGTGGAAGCCTTGTCCTTTAAATAAAATGTTAGGAGCTCTGTACTGGATTTGGTTAGAACCATGTTCCTCACTAAACCACCCAATTTTTGCTGATTAGTGAAAAGTGGAATGGGAATTAGCAGGTCTTCATTGTGTGGTACCAGACTATGGTATCTTGGGATACACTACAGACTTTTTTTTTTATGGTGAATATATCAGTCTCTCATTCTCCATATTAAAGGAATAGAAAAAGGCATACAACTGTCATGAAACTATTCCTCTAATGTTGATCTGCAACTACCACAATAGGCTTCATATGCTTTAAAAGACTTGGTATGACCAACAGTGTTATGCTTCAGACCTATAAGATATCAAACAACATAGCAGAATGAGTCTAGAGATAACATCTTCATTTGGTAGCCATAATAAACTGCAAAAAAAAAAAAAAAACCACCCTACTAAAAGCTCTACGTATCACAATATTAGCATGCACTTATGTTTTTGCAAAAAAAAAACCCTTCATTTTCTGCATAAATATTGACATGATACCACTGGATTGAGCACACAAAATGTGTGAGAAAGGTTTTTTTTTTTTAACTAAATACATAAGGGCAGTTACAGAAACTTGACTATAAAAGATGGAAACTTGGCAGGTATGAATCATACTTAATCTATATTACTGGAATGGTGTTATTTTTCTGTTAGTGTGAATACTGTCTCTCTCTTTGCAGGAAAACTTTTTTTTATCTCAACGTTTTCACTCCTGGAGATTTAAAATACATCTCTCCCATCAACATCCCAATTCCTTTGGTATTTTGCTGTAATTTATAATAAAACAATTTGGAACTGTTCTATTATATTCTTTAAAAGGTAGCTAACTATTTGTGTGTATTCTGAGAAATAGTAAATGATTCCATTATTGATGCAAGTTATGAATCACTAAATATTGCAGTTAAATCCTACAGAACCCACAGCAAGATGGATATTCATTAAAACCATGGTAAGATCTGAAATAGATTCTCACACACTGTAATGAAACAAAAAAAAAAAATGATATGGTGATAGCACATCTCTCTCTCTTGGAAACAGTAAAGAAATAGAGATTACAGCTGTTTAAGAATATTTATTATATAAATGCCTGAACATAAATTGAAGAAGTTGGGAAGAACTTGCCTATTATTTTTTTTATTGAAAGGAACTCTCAGATAGCAGAATATTAAATAGAATGTCTATTTTCATTATAAACATAAAAGGATTTATTTTATTCGGTATAATTTACTATTAAATTTTAATTAACCTCTGCAAGAATACTGTGTAGCTGTTGAACTAAAAAATATAACTAATTGTAAAATATAAGATACAACTAAGTAACAAAATTTTATTTCAGATAAACATTTAATAAATATTCAATATATGTGCTTATCTCTTCAGTATACAACCCTTAAAATTCTGAGTTCATAAATGGAATGACTTAAGTTTGGGAAGAAAAGTCAATAATTCAAAGTGGAAATTCCATAAGAACACTAAATTTCCTCTTAGTGGAATGTATATAAATACTTAAAAATCAATGAAAACTAAAACTTACAAATGATAAAACCAATTCAGTATCAATCTACATTGTAAAATTTTAGAAATTTTCAACAGGGATATAGCAAACTTTGTGCAGCCTGACACCTAGCACCATTGATCTATACAACCTTGTTGTACACACGAGATTACATCCCAGCGGCACCGGTCTCCTACATCTTCATTCATATAGCTAACGTTGATCAGAAATTACAACTCAATGACAAGCAATACCCTTTTACTTTTTTTTCCCATCTTTCTTCTGTTGCTTTAACCTTTTCTTTTCCTCCCGTTTTCTGTTTTTCTCACGTAAGCTGTTGACAAGCTTGTAAGCAAAAAAACCTAACAATGATAAAAATTCTACATTTAAAATGTTATATCAATCTATTTTTATGCTCTCTTATTTAACTGTTTGTAAAGTTAAAGACAAAGAAAATTATATATATTAACACTGAAAAAAAAAAAAAAGTTGAATATGTGGTATAATTTCTCAGAAGAGCTTACACTTACAAATATAATAATAATAAGAATTTAGAAACAGTTTTGAAAAATAAGACCATATCAAGGGTTTAAGTCAACAACTAACTACAAAATTGAATTTTCTTTTTGAGATAACTTTAGTTTTACTTTATACAAATAACAATGCATATCTCTCTAGTACTTTACAAGTTAGCTTAGGCTGTAAGTACCTTTCTGGTAAAGCAAAAAAATGTCAAATTATATAAACTACAAAAAGATTTTGTAGTTAACGTTGTTTAACACTAAACCCTCGATATATTATAAACTATTTTTCTAGCACATCAGTGTTGGAAAATACATAATGAAATTTAAATAATCTAAAATGGTTTTGCAGTGAGCTGCATATTCCTCAAGTGTGACTATATTTTTACATATTTTGAAGCTTCATCATGTCTCAATGCAGTCCTTACTAAACAGTGTTGTTAGTTTCAGGTTAGAGCTGAATGATGGAGTATCACTGCCAGGGCCATCAACTAATAATTATGATGTGATTCAGATTCAGTCAAAACCTGCCTATGCAGGGGGCCTAGAATCAGCTGCTGTGTGGTTAGGAATGTCATTGTAAAGCACATACCATGTTAAGAAGGAGAGGATAAGTTTGCCCTGTTTCTGTTATTGGAATGCCCTATATTTCATTAACGTCCCTCTTCCTGTATCTAACTGGAGATCTTCCTACGAGGAGGATGTCCAGTTGGATGTTCATTCAGTTCTGATAGTGGCTGGTGATGAGCAAAGAGCAGGTACGAGGAGCGATCATAGCGGTTTCATAAACATCTGGTCTGGATGTCTACGTTGTGGGATCTGATGTAGAGAGATGATACCAACGCCTTTTGAAGACTGCTGAGGCATATCTGCTAAAAGCTAAAAATGCTTCTTTTGATTTTAACAGGTTGCTTTCCTGACTAAGTGTGGTTAAATTTATATCCAGTAACAGTTTATTACGCAGGTCCAGATAGATGTTACACGAGTGCATTACGTGGTGCCAGTCCTCCACATAGACAATGGACATCGTTTACAAGCCCAAAGTCCTGAAGTCGCTTTCTGAATGACCCATGTCCTGTCAGAAGAAAGGAAGTATGTAAATTAGGGAAGAACCAGCCAAGTTTTTGTTTGTTGAGGCTGGAGACACTAGGTAGTACTGCCTTTGGTGGAATCATCCCAACGGATTTGCCAAAGGGAAACAAGTTCCTGCCAAGTACGCCGGAGTTCTTGTTTTGGATCTGCATCAAGAATAGTTTTTATCCTCAGGAATTCAGTTTCTTTCTTCTTTCTGAGGGCATGGGAAAGCCCTATGAAGGCCACTTGGAGGTCAAGGGGGATACAACCTGTTAATATTTGTAGTGCTGCTGTTGATGTCGTTCTACAAGACAGCCATTTTTAATAACATCAACCGTTGTATCTGCAGGATAACGTTCCTAGTGCTGATGATGGACAAACGATGGAACCATACGGCAGCGCCGTATGTTACGAACGGTACAAAAACAACTGAATAAAGAAGGTGGAGTGCAGGTCCCTTAGACCCCAGTCTTTGCGAGTGAAGCAAGCAAGCATATTGATATAATTTTTGGCCTACTCTTTCATGGACTTTATTTAGATGTGGCATGAAAGTTCTGCAGTCATCTAGGGTAACACCTAAATATTTGAATGAATGTTGATTCTTCAGTGCATGCCCTTAATAATGAATGGTTGGTGGTCTGTTGATGTCAAGACGGCCTTTGAGAAGTAGGATTCTGCTTTTATCTGTAGAGATTTCCAGCTTATTCTCTTCAGCCCAAACATTCAAGACTGTGTTGGCTCTGGTCTCAATAGCTGCACAAGTAGGGCCCTCAACAACGATAACCAGGTCATCTACATATGAGAGCTGTGTGGTATAGGGAAAGTCCTGCAGGAGCCATTCATCTAGAATCATGTTCCAAACAGCTGGGATCATGTTCCAGAACAGAGCCCTGCAGGCAGCCACTGGTGAGTTGGCGAGTGATGCTATGAAATTTTGTTTTCATGGTAACTTTTCTGTTATAGAAGGAGCAGATAATCTGGCTCGCCGTAAGATCCCTGGCTACCAGATGGTGTCAAAAGCTCCCTTAAAATCTATAAAAATCACCAGTATGTAACGGGCATCAGAATTATCTACCACCTGAGTGGTTTTCAGTAATGCATCAATAGTTGAGCACCCCTGCTTGAAGCCAAAGTGGAGTGTGGAGGCGAGTCCTTTGGTTTCATAGACAGACTTAAGATGGATGAGAAGTAATCTCTCAAATACTTTTCCTAATATTGGCATTAGAGCAATTGAAAGGTATGCTTTGGCTGTACCAGTGAGACGATTTGGATCTTTGGGTAAAAGCCTGAAGTTGGCATGTTTCCAACATGTAGGAAAGAGCCTTCATTAAGACACATATTGAATAGTTGTACTAGAACATCGGGTGCAACAGACCAAAGGTGTTTGATGGACTCCCCCTTGATGAGGTCCAGTCCGGGAGCTTTTCCATTTTATTTATGGCTAATACAACCTCCTCATCTTGTGAACCAAACCCCAAGGGTTTTTATTGCCTTCCGTCTCCACCAGGAACTTTGTTTGGCACGATAAATTTTGATTGCATTGTATCTTTCTTTATACTGTGCTGTTTGCGGTAGGTGTGTCCTTCATTTTCTTTGTAACTCTTTCCTTGCATGCTGGAGAGAGGAGCAGAGATCTGTTAATTCTTCTGACCACCAAGGAACTGATTTTGGATGTCAGGTTTATTTTTTCGTCAAGGCATGTGATGCTTTAAGGTTTCCTTGTCTTGCAGGAAATTAGTTTTTTGGTTGTAGGAAATTAGTTTTTTGGTGGCTATTCATGGTTCGAAAGTGCTCAGCTGAATGGTGGTGAAGAGCATCTCGGATAATGTTCTCAAAGGTATCCCATTTGGCAGTTCTAGTATATGAATCTACCTTTTCAATTACTGCTCCTTCAATCCTTATAACCCTTTCTGTGGCATACTCGTTCATCATTACTTTTATTTTAGCCATATTTGTCTTTAGTCCAAAATCCTTACTAACTCTGCATAACTGATTAAGATTTTCCTCTAATTCTTTGGGATCATGGCTTATGATCACAATGTCATCTGCAAATCGTAAATGGTTTAGGTACTCTCCATTCGCATTGACTCCTTTCTGCGACCAGTCTAATCTTCTGAAAGCTTCCTCAAGGGCAGCAGTAAACAAATTCAGAGATATTGTCTCCTTGTCAAAATCCTTTCTCAATTTTAAATTTGCTACTGTCTTTGTCTAGTCTAATAAAGGAGGTAGCGTTCTTATATATTTTCTTCAAAATCATAATATATGGGGTATGTATGCCTTGTCTTTCCATTGCCTTATGCTGTATGAAGTCAAATGTCTTTTCATAATCCACAAATGCCAGGCATAATGGTGTTTTATATTCATTAGCTGTGATATTACATGAAGGTGATCCATAGTTGAGAATCCTGTCCTAAAACCAGCTTGCTCTTCCAGTTGATTCTCATCAGGTATTCTTTCTAATCTGTTAGTAATGACCCTTGTGAACAACTTGTAGATGTGTGATAACAAGCTAATTGGTCTATAATTTCCAATTTATCTCCTTTCTTATGCAGCAAAACTATGACTGCATTATTCCACTCCATAGACATCACACCTTTTGTAATGCATTTTGTGAAGAGTCTTGCCAGTTTCTGTGTCATGTCTTTTTCTAATTTTAACAACTCTACAGTAACTTCATCTTCCTCTGGGGCTTTCCAGTTCTTCAATGCATGTTCTACCTCATCAGGAAGGATATCAGGTATGCTGTATGTGTTACTAATCTGTGATCCGTCTTCCACACTGCTGGCATCATTCCCTTGCTCCTTGTATAATTCTCTATAGTATTCGTCTGCTATTTATAAGTACACCATTGCTATTCTTCAGTTTCAGAATCATTTGTCTTTCTGTATTCCTGCTCATGGCTGCTGATTTAAGTCCTTTGTTTTCCCTTAATACTTGTTCTACTTTTCTTGTGTTAAATCTTCTTATGTCCTCTCTGAATCTCTTTCTAATGGCTTTGCATAACTCAATATACTCAATTTTATCCTTGTCAGTGTTTATCCTGCTCTTCATTTGTCATCTTCGGTTCATCATGTCAAGTGTTTCTTCTTTGGATTTCTTTTTACCTATAGGTTTCTTGGGCTTTATCACTTTCAGAAAGTTGTAATATTCCTCATCAATATCTTGGTCCTGAACAGGCTGCAGGAGCTGAAACTTGTTCTTAAGTTCCAGTACATACTGCTCTTTCTCCTCTTCTGTTATCTCAAAGACCTTTGTATTATTTACTCGAGTCAGTTTTTTTCCTTTCCTACATCTATATCAAGTGTGCATCTTCCCGTTCTGTGATCACTTCCAACATTTACCTTGTTCAGGCATTCATGATATATCTTCTGTTAGTGAGGATGAAGTCTATTTCATTAGTTGTTAATCCATTTGGGCTCTTCCATGTCCACTTTCTGTTCACCCTTTTCTTGAAAAGTGTTCATTTTTGGCTGGTGCAGCATAAGCCTCAGGCTTCCTTACACCATATAGCTAATAATAATTTCTCTTCCACTTTCCTTTCAGTTATCACAAAATCATATAGCTCCCTGTTAAAATTTGATACACTTCTGGCATCCACTTCCCTAAAGAATTCCTCATATAAATGCAAAATATCTATTCAGTTTGTCAACAACCTGAGCAGGAGCAACTGTTAAGCCATTCATATCTAGTAATTATATGAGTAAAGGTGCCTTTGCCAGAGGCTTCTAGTAATCTGCTTTACTTTGCCTAACTTCCCTTGTGATTTTACTGCAGTCCAGTTTATAATTACTGTAGGCTTCTGTATCAACTAATAATTTGTCTCCCATGTATTTTTCTTTTTTGCCACAAATCTCATGAGTTCATCTGATATCCATTTAGATCTAAGCCTTGAACAATATGTCTTAGCTAGTATAAAAATGTAGTTTTATGGTTATGTTTCTGAATGCTTCTCATTTAGAATTTGCTACTGATATCTGTAGTGTTATTGTGTAACCTTGTTATTTTTTGTCCCCAAATTTAATAAAATCAGGAAAACACCTTTCTGTGTGATTCAGTTATGCCTTCAGCTCTCATAATAGTTATCAGAGTCTAGAGGGAAGAACTAACAGAAAATACATTTTGGCAGGAGCAGGTGTAGATAAATAGGTGATCCTTATGTTAGAATCATGGCTCCATTGTGTAGCCTCTAATAAGCAGGTCCTGTAACTACTCCTTATTAAAGACTTTAAAGCATCAGCCAAAAAAAAACTCTCCACGTCATTTAATAAATTTTCTGTTTGTATTCGGGATGACCACACAGTCGGAGTACACAAGATACAGAGAATATGAGAAACATTTTGTACATCCTCTCCAATAATATGTCTAGTTCTTCCTTGAATTTATTCAAACTAATAAGCATTCAGAGTGTCAACCTAAAACAAGTTGAAGGGGGAAAAAATGTGGCAAAGTATTGTTTAGCTAGGTAGAAAAACAGAAAATGGAGATGAGAATGGCTTCCACATAACTAGCAAGTATTTGTAAAGTGAATCCATCCATTTTTACAGGGGGATACTATGAGTTGCAGAATTCTAAAGAAATATGCACATTCTTATTAAAGTTGTATATTTTTTAAAATTACTTTAAAAAAACCATCACATATATTAATCACTTCCTTTAAATATTAAAATATCTATGAGGCTATGTCTTCCCTTGCATACTGAGATATATTTATCTCAGTATGCTCAAAATTATTGGAACACTAACTGAAAACATCTGATTTAAAAAAAAAAAAAAAAAAAAATTCTAAGTGTGCACGACAAGTGGACACTAATGATATCAAGAAATAAAGGAATAATGCTATAATGTATTTACTCCACCTGAGCTGAAACTAATTTATTAAAGCAGACATTATTAGTAAGAGCGACTAACGATTTGTAGAGAAACAAGCATTTTATGCCAACATTGATTATCGTAACTATTACCGCATGTCAATGACATTTGTTACCTTGGGAACTGACAGTACTTCCGTTTGCAAACATACACATTAAAATATCTACTATCCTAGACAATAAAATGCAACACATTTTTGAATTCAGTTTATCTAGACTGATAATGGGATAGAAAATAATGTACTTACTTATCAAGCCAACAACTACGACAGCTGGTAAGATGAACACCCAGTTACTGAAGCCGTGTTCTATCGGTCCTTCTGGTCCAGTTCCTGTTAAATCAACCATTGTTATTTTACTCGGTTATTAAACCGTAATAAAATATGACGTCAGTTATGGAGAATGTTAAATCATGATAAAATAAAATGCACAACAGGGGATATGAAAAATACGCCCTCGACTTTAAATAAATATTAACCGGCACAAAATTGTTTGCTACATAATGGCTGCTGATGTGGCAACAGAGAATCATGGGAATTTGCTACTGAAGCAATTTATGATTTTAGAACTATATATATATGTGTGCGTGTATATTTGCCGTTTATACTCCAGGATGGCCACAAAGTCATTGGAGTTTACAAGAAAGAGGATCTTATTTAGCAGTCACTCGAGCTTGAACCGCGGTCAACTTAAATGCGTGTACTATTACACTCTCGGCTATGGCGATCTTTTTTTATTTCATTAGCGAAAATCGCAATCAAGTAGTCGAATTGGACATGGCCGGCGTTCAGGTTATTAAAAAATCATTTTAGAGTAGGGCTTGAAATGTAAAATTTTACGAAACAGAACGTTCATTAACTTAGGTGCAGAAGGCCCGCTACACGCTCAGACCAAGAATCAAGTTTATAAATAATACCTTCGTTCTAGTTTAGGTGTACACACGCTGTGGGTCGGTCACACGATGTGTACGACGTCCCGTCGTACACATCGATATGAATTTGTAACGTTAGCAGGTGTTCATAAATATCAATCCATTATTATTTTATTTTATTTTTTTCTCTACTGCACAATTCAGCACCAGCTGACTTCAGCTTGGCAGGATTAAACTCAGTGGCGTAGCCAGGGTAGGATCAGCAGGTACACTGCACCCCCCTGACGCCGAAATCTGGTATTGTGGCGCCTTTTTTTTTTTGTGAATGTACCAGCTGACAAAATATCCTGGCTACGCTACTGATTAAACTCCAGAGGTTTCAACTAGGAAGCGTGAGCTGTGCAAGTGATTACCCAGGTTGGGGAAACACCACTGACCACATTTGCCGTCAGATTTTATTATACTGTACTTGTCTTTTAAGAATTTGTGATAAATTCCAGGGGTGCTTGGAGGGAACTTGGGCGAGCTCCTTGAGTTTGATAAAAATTAATATTATTATTTTTTTTTTTTCGACTAAATTCCTTTTTGGGATAATTTATAATAAGAAGGTCAGAAACACGGTATAGTCATTACGATGGATCCGGAGGAAGTGCACATTAACATGCCTTCCAGATACTGAGGAAGACACGGCAGACCATTTAACTCGAATCGATGATGGAATATTTTCTATACCTAGGGACATCTTTATCCGAAAGAAATATAATTATGAACCCACATATGCTTTCTTCTTTTGAGGATGGCACAGAATCTTCTTAAGTTCAAGCTAATAGTCTTACCCCCTCTTTTCCTCAAATGGAATGAAATAACCAACTTCCAAGGCAAGGGATCTTTTTAACCTTTAATATAATAACTAAGGAACTTAAAGATGCTTTCTTGAATAAAAATATCGAACAAATGTTTTGTGTTACTTAAGGATGACTCTACTCATTAAGATGCTGTGGTTTTATTAAGTAAAGAGACTGATAGGTTTTTATTCCACAAAAAGAATAAGATATTTAAAGTTATGGGAGTAGTCTAGAACATGTTCTAAATTCTCTTATTGACAAAAATGAGATGTAAAATGATAGAACTGATGAACTTGAAAAATCCCAGATGAAATTTTTCGTTTTGTCACTATTTCTCCTGATTTTTGTATGCCTCCAGGAATCGCCGTAGCCTAGTGGTCAGGCGCGCGGGTGCATAAGTACACGTGCCTTGAGTGACCGGGGTTCAAGCCCGTGACTACTGAATACGGTGCTATTTCTTGTATTCTATCTATCTTGTGAACTCCTCTGAACGTTTGGTCGTCCCGGAGTATAAACAGAATATTTATTTATTTATATCATGTTAAAGGAAAGATTGTTGGCTACCCTACTTCAGCGAGAGCAATCAAATCAAAACATGAAAATCCTGTTTATGTCATTTCTTGATATTAGTCAGTACAGTATTTGGAAACGGCTCTCTTAAAAATTGGTCATGAATCTATTCATACTACAAATGCTAACTCAAATTCTGTCTGGTTTTCTGATAACTATTATGGTAGAGGATTGTGTCTTTAGTCATGATCAAATGTTCTAAATCTTCCAGATAAACCATTTACATTCAAACATTGTTCTTTCATTGGCGACGGATAATCTGAAATAGATTGGACGATTTCAGTTCACTGCGTAATCTTGTGAGATTTTTACTGAAGGATGCTCATTGGAGATTCTTTGACTTTTAAATCACCACAGATCTGCCAACTGGCTATTATTTTTTTGATTAATTACCAAATCTACATAAAAGAAACAGATTACAGTACTAGTCACAGTGTTTTTTGACAAGCGGCACCGGTGCTTTCGCACAACGCCGCATTTGGATCTCTTGTTAAGTAAGACAGTACTGTCAAGGCCAAATATCATATGTTAGTGTACGTTTGCTTCGTGCAGGTTATGTTGTTCATCGGGCCGCTTAGCCTAGAGTCTATGGAGCACCACAGACCGCTAGTTACCATCACTGGCACTGGGAGTTGGACCAGGTAAGTGGGAAGAGAACTCTGGCTGGCCAACCCTGGGGTTAGCCTGAGCTTCCCAGGGAGGGCAAAAAAAAAAAAAAATAAATAAATAAATTGCTATTTTTGAAATAGGAGAAGGGGTTAGAGATTGAGGAGAAGAAAGAAGGACAGGAAAAAGAGAAAAGATTGTGAGGTAAAGTGACCCACAAAGTCAGGTTGCCTAATGGCATGACCCTGCATTTGACAAGTTAAATGCCAGTCCCACTCCCAGAGGAATATTTATGTGAGTTCCTACTCAAGTAGGAAAATCAGATATTGTCCTACACCTCGAAGAGAAGAGGTGCTAGCAAGTGAATGGGTCCCACTTTCAAATGCACAGCATGGTGGTCGTCCAAACTGTCCTTAGAAGTAAAGTGCATCGTGCCGCCAGTAAGCAAAATGAAATTTGCCGCCCTAAATGGTGAATATCGATAAGCGTTAACCAATCAGAAAACAATATCGAAAAAATTTCAGCGCCGTCTTGAACTGTCGCCCACCCACTTGCGGTGGCTCTGCATGCCAGGAAACAATTGCTGAGGACCAAAAGAAATAAGATGCTCTCAAAATGACAACGACAGATTGCATCTTAAAGTTTATTTAAAGACAATTAATAAAAACAAACTTAAATCGTGATTCCAGGGAATATCTTCAATACTGTCATTCATAAAAATACAGAAACTCTTATTTGGGCAAACCTTTTTTTCCTGTCGACCTTGCAAATGAGGAGTCTTCTTTTCATGTAGAGGTTATATTACAAAATGAATGATGTTATTTTGCCAACTCTCCACCACCGTTCACAGTGAAGTAACTTACGTGCTCTGGTACTGATGGAGTGCATTTTTATTAAGAGATTTCCTCGTCTCAATGCTGGTTCTTTTCCCTGTTTGGAAGCCTTCAGTATCGAAAATCGTACTGCAACAAAACAAATTGCCTCACTTAGGTAAATTACTTGAGAGACTCATGGCCCATAAATGCAACCAAATCTTACTGGAATCATATTTGACCTACAATTCGGTTTTAAACAAGGAAAAAGTTGTGATGCTGCACCTTTTGAATTTAAGTGATTCATCGTTCAATCAACCTTCAAATACATTAGTGATATGCATAGATGTTGATGGGATATCTACGTTTTTGCCGTGTTTTAGCGTCCTACATTTTAGACTTGCGAATTGCTCTAACAATTTATATCACCTTTTTAAAAGTTACTTCTGGAAATCAGTCTATCACTAGAAACATCTCTTGTGGTTACCAGCAAATTCGGCGAGCACAGAATTTAAATAAATGTTCTGTTTATACTCCGGGACGACCAAACGGTCAGAGGAGTTTACAAGAAACAGCACCGTATTAAGCAGTCATGGGTTTGAACCCCGGTCACTCAAGGCACGTGTACTTATGCACCCGCGAGCCTGACGACTATGCTGTGGCAGCCTTTCATAGCAGAGGTCCAAGAATGACCCCTGAAATGCAACTCTATAGTCAACGATTGCTGACTGGATCTGCTTAATATCCAAATAACACTGCTTAATATTCTCGACGAGCTCCTGGGGCGGATCGGGGCCCAGGCCTTTGCGGATGACCTTATTCTTTCCATTGAGCCCAACTGGAAACCACCGCAAACCAAGCTCTACAGAAAATACAAATCTGGCCTACAAGAAACCGGTTAAAAATCTCACCCACGAAAACCACATATATTCTACTGAAAGGAACCCTGCAAATACGGGACCCACCCCAAATTAAAATAGGTGTGACCATTAAACTTGCCAACCAAATGAAATATCTAGGAGTTATCCGAGACAAAAACTTATCCTTTCAACCTCACCTACAATATATAATGACGAAGATAAGACGTTACTCGGCACTGGTGGCGAGGGTTACGAGAAAAGACTGGGGATTAAAAAAAAAAAAAAACACTAATGTTGTATTATAAGGCAACCTTCATCCCTGCGATAACTTATGCTCCTGCAGTGTGGTACAGCAAAACGACGCTTGCAGTCAATAGAACTCTGGATATGATACAAAGGACCGTTTTATCAACAACCACACCGGCGTTGCAGGTGCTTGCTAGAGCGCTTCCCCTCGATTTGGAGACTGTAAAAGCTGGCTTGCTCTTCCTGCATGCCAGGGGGGTTGCTGCCACCTTCCAGGTTTCATAATTGACCCAGCGAGTAGTACAAAAACAGAAAAAGTCCGATTACAGGCCTACCTACTTCGGGAGTGGCAACAAAGATGGACCGATACAAAAAAAAGGAGAAATCACAAGAAAATTCCTCCCCGACCTCAGCAAAATATACCCCAAGCAACCGGCCTGGTGCTTTCCGGGGAAGCACTTGACTTCGCTCCTTACTGGTCAATGCCCCTTTTAGGAGAAGCTGCTCGGGTTCGGCCTTGTTGAGTACCCCAACTGCACGTGTGGGGAGGTCGAGAACTGGAATCACTTGGTCTACGACTGCCCAGAATACGAAGCTCTCAGAGGCATCCTGATCACAAAGATACACTATCTTCCGAAAGGACTGGAATCCCACTTCATTGACACAGAAGAGGAATACAGAGCACTTTCTCAATATGCGCAGGACCTCTTCGAGAGGGCTTTAACTGCTAATTACCATAAATTGGGTCTGACGAAAGACCGCCACAAGTTAAACTGTACAAGACCATAAAATACTGTCCAATGGAGTTACTACAGAGAAAAACCTTGAGACAAGTGAAAGACACAAGGACGGGGCTTACCCCATGAGCGACTGGACTGAAATCGACTCGACATTGAAGAAAAGAGACTTAAAGTAGCACAGCTGCCAAATATTACAGCGTAAAACAGAGTAAAACTCGTACTGTCTCCTCCCCTCCTGGCCGTTCCCACTTTCCCTTCTGGTGAGGCATGGGCATGCCCCACTGTGACGGGGTTGCCTCCTCTCTCGACTCCATACTTCTGTCTTTTTCCCCCAGACTTCAGTCTCCCCACCCATACGAAGCGAATGCCCTACATGTCGGAATTGATTTAATTATCTCCAAATTACGTTTTTCGCCCATACACTCGGCCTTTCAAAAATTTAGCGTTACTCCTCATCGAATTTACCAAAAAAAAAAAAATATATATATATATTCTTTTTTTTTTTTAAGGTCCTGGCCGCTGAAATCTCAGGAAAATAAGCGTCAGGACCTGCCAGAGTAAATCTTAGTCTACTGGTGTTTCCTGGTCTGCCTCCACGGGACAACGTTGAGCCTCAGTAGGGGTACAGCGGCTAAACGACCAGATGAACAACGGTACATGACACTACACATATACAATATCCATACACTTTTAAATCTCTGGCATTTCCCAGCGAACTGGTTCTCCCCACAATGAAAGCAGCGCGGAGATGGGGGAAACCCCTGGTGCCGTTTCACCCTAAATACTTTATCAAAATAACAGAGTATGCTGATGATCTTACCATATTTGTACATGTAAATTCAAGAAATAAGTTAGAATTACTTTCTAAATGGATATATAAAATAAACTTAAAAGTCCCTTCAACTAAATCTGCTATGATGATTTTCTGTGGAAAATTAAGTCGAATAGACCTCCATCGAATAAATATGAAGGGAAAATATTACACCTTATTGGGTCTCATAAACATATAAGAGTTATCTTTCCTACCACATCTTAAGAATCTTCTTGGCATATCTCAAGGTGGAACCTTATGATTGCTTTATCATACCTATATACCTGCCATTTCTTATGCTACAAATATTTGGGATCACAGAGTAAAACTCGTAACTCTTCGGTCTATGCTAAACACTATTGAACGCTGCTTTCTTCCTGCTTTAATACATACTTGTAGGATGGTTTCTGCACGTTTTGCCCTTGGACTTATTTATCATATTTCGAGGACATGTCTTACTACATCAGGACAAGTTCTCCTTTTCTTAGAATCTCATACAATCCCTGTGCAAATCTTAAATCTGAAAAAGCAAAATGTTGGTTAGAATTACATTGGTCCCGGCAAAAGACAGATGGACAAATTCTCTGGAAGGATCAGTTACCAAACTTCACTGTCTCAAAATTTATCCAGCAGTGGTTTTATCCAGTCTTCAAAAGTCTTGCATACCGACCGGACGTGGGTCCCTTAATAAGGTTCTTCATTTGAGATTTAATCTAGTCAACTCGGCCAATTGAACTTGTGGTGCTCCTGAGGATTTGAATCATGTTTGGTATCACTCTCTTAATATAAGTCAAGATATAAGACTGAATTTCATGATTTTTCTCCTGGCCATGAACATCAACTCATCACTGACTAAGATGTCTTTGCAGCGTTGCAGGTCTTACACTGACATCATAGTGGTTCGCTTTTAATGATTTCCAATCCAGCAGCTGCGCCACTTGAGATTGATTCTGTATCTGGTTTTCTAGTTCCAGTGAGGGGTTTTAACCTTTTTTTTATTTATTTTTTCCTCCTTTCTTTGTTTTCTACTGTCCTGTCAGTGAAAGGGAATGACTGCGTGCTGGTGCTGGCATGAGATTGTTTTGAATGGTTCCAAACTCGCTTTGGACATTCAGTACCTGATAGTCGAGTTTCACCACGCTTCTTACTTAGTTGCGGCTCACCAGGAAGGCTATCACCTTTCTTGGTGACAAAGTGGCCACAACCAAACAGTTGTACTACACACACACACACACACACACACACACATTTCTATGCGTTTTACAGAGTTCGTTATCGTCACAGTATACCACGGCGGAATTGAACTGGCGTTCGGGAGCCGCTCTCCATGAGATATCAGGTGTATAGCCACTGCTTCTCAGATAATACTGTGTGCGAGTATAGTGTATGCCCTCCAGAACATCGTGGTAGAGCTCATCCTCTCATTGGGCCTGTGTTGCGTGTAGATGACTATTTGATTGCACACCTTTATGCCTACTGTCAGCTGGCAGAGAGCAAGGAACAGGTATCAAGTAATGTGTAGACAACATTCTATCGAGGCCTTGCAGTATGGATTTTGGAAATACTAACCGCTACACCTGAGAATGTTTTTACAGTACTACCGCAACGAGAATGAATTCAAGGTCACTAATATAAGTACAGTATACTACACTATGCTGCAACTTCATTAGGTACACCTACCTAGTAGTGTTGAGCCTCCTTTAGCCTTCAAAACAGCCTGAATTCGTCTAGGCATGGATTGAACAAGATGCTGAAAACGTTGTGCAGGAATGGAGTACTATGCTTGTTGTTGATATGAGGGGTTTGATGGCACATAAGCTACTTTGGCTATAATGCGGAGTACCATGCAGACATGAGCGTGTCACGCAGTTCTCCTTGGGATTCGACGGAGGTGTAGGCCTGCAGCAAACAGCCCTTTCCAACTCATCCAAAAGATGTTCAATAGGACTGAGATCCTGGGAACTGAGCGGGCCACTGCATCAAAGAAAAGTCATTGTTATGTTCCTGGAACCATTCCACAGTGCTTTGTGCACCGGCGCATTATCCTGCTGGAAGTAACCATCTGACTGAGGATAAACTGTCAACATGAACGGATGCACTTGGTCAGCAACGATGTGGCATTCAGACGTGAATCTATGGGTATCAATGGACCCAACGTGTGCCAAGAAAACATTCCCCAAACCATAACACTGCCCTCACCACCTTGCACAGTAGTCGTCAGGCATGACGGGTCCATGGATTTATATTGTTTTCGCCAAATTCTGAGCTTCCATCAACATGATGAACCAGGAACTTCGACTCGTCAGACCAAGCAACTGTTTTCAAATCCTCGATAGTCCAGTGCTGGTGTTGCTGTGCCCACAGGAGGCGTGCTCTCTTGTTTTTCATTGATGACAAAGGTAAGCGATGAAAAACAAGAGAGCACGCCTCCGAATGAGCTACAA
This sequence comes from Mastigoproctus giganteus, assembly GCF_048544385.1. Lineage (NCBI taxonomy): Eukaryota > Metazoa > Arthropoda > Arachnida > Uropygi > Thelyphonidae > Mastigoproctus > Mastigoproctus giganteus. The sequence goes on from NC_143575.1 coordinate 63,314,268, forward strand.
CAGCTGTAGGTAGGCTGTTGTAGCCCATTCGCAACAAAGTGCAACTAGTGGTCCGTTGTTGCGATATTTTGTTCTGCGCACCAAGGTTGTATTCTGACGTCATGCGCTACATTGTGGCCTGTCTGTTTTCTTTCACAATTCTAGCCATCCTCCTCTGACCTCTCTCATTAACAAGCGATTTTCTTCCACAGGAGTGCCGTTGAGAGGATGGTTTCTGTTCGTTGTACCATTCTTGATACACCCTTGAAACTGTTTTGCATGAAAAGTTCAGGAGAAAAGTTCAGAGATACGTTGTCCAGCACGCCTTACATCTACTACCATGCCGCGTTCGCAGTCCGTTAGATCACTCCTTTTTCCCATTCTTGCTACGGTTTGTATGCTTAACTGATACTAGAAAGGTTGTTCTGCTGCATTTATATCCACAACTGTGGTCATGTGACTTGCAACGTTGTGGGACAAATCATTTCTGTGCACAGCAGCGGTGTACCTAATAAAGTGGCAGCATTAGGTACACCTACCTAGCATTAGGTACACCTACAGTGTATATTAGTTATATTACAGACCAAGATCGAAATTCTATACATTGATATGATTACCTTTGCTTGGAAAATATGGTGGAAAAACGCATTCCACCAAAAAACATGGTGGAATGCGTGAATTCATTCTCGTGGTAGTAACTATAGGGTGGCACACTGGTTACAGCCACTATCCTTTTTGCAATGTGCAATATACAGAGAGTATATGAGGTTCGCTTCGCGGGAAGCCTTAATATGAAAAAAAAAAAAAAAAAGTGCACGTCTGACAATAGTTTCCTGCACAGACGACAGTTGTTACCTGTTTCAATCTGGGTATTTCGCGATAACAACACTGACCACACACCTCTATGGTCACTGAACTGACAAAGCACAAATGGGACAGGCATATTCCAATGAAAGAGTGGGTATCTACTGATGTTTGGTATGTCTAGCTTAGATCGATCCTTGTTCCACTTCTTCCATGGGGATATGGCTATTTCTCTACTTGAACTAGGATATCTTGTTGTTATAAAACATCCCACAGTTTCTGAGTTAATTTAGATCTGGAAATGACAAAAAATCCATACAGACGATACCCTTATCTTCCAACATTTTGTTGATCAGTTGTGACCTATGTGAGGTTGAGCGCTGTCATCAGAACGAATTCTTCGCCTAAGCTACAGCATGAAGAATGTATTTGGGTAGCAGGATCTCATCTCTATATGCCGAAAGTTGTGTACTTCAGTGAGACGAATAATCACTTCTATTAAAACGACTGGATTTCTATTTCAGAGTACTGCAGGCTGCACCTGGAGTCAAATGTGAAGAGCACATAGCGCCAGTCCAATTACGAATTTGGGCATTCAATGGCGCGCGCGCACACGCCACAGGGTTACACGTGAAACCCTTTCGTGTGAGTGTTTCCGCAGAGGATTTGGATTGGCACTGTAGTCGGATAAGGAGACGGGAATTGGCAACACCATTATCCGGATTCGAATCCTTTCAATGACTCAAGAAATTGTCTTTTTTTTTTTTTTTTTTTTTTTTGAGGTAGGTTTCGGTCGGTCTCATTCGAAGGTTGTGTGCTTTTAACTTAGATGAAAAACCCGAGTTTCCAAGGCAAAACGTGAAGAAGGCCAGCAAATTTTTTTTGTTGTATATGATTCCATAATTCTAATTCCGTTTAAGGTATCGATTAGTTTACATTTGCAGCCGTAAAAAGGTTAACACTACAGTTTATACCTAAATCACTACACCCTGTCTAGGTATTATTTCTCACTGTTTGGTAGGCCATTGCATCACACAAAATGTGGATTTTTATTTTACTGTACATAAATATTACATTATCGTGAAAATGAACTAAATAAGATCTCAGTCATATTTAAACGGACAATACTTGTAAACATTTATTCCTTGCAAGCGATGAGTAATGCTGGCCTAGGGGACCATCAACTAAGAGATTGTTAGCCCGGCATGACGGGGAATTGATAAGTAACACAAGAAATACTGGACCATTCATGTAACAAAGCTGTCCTCAACTCCTTGGGTGACGGAATTGTGCTGGTGAACACCTACAGATACATGACGTATTCCTCGAACCACTCCTTCACACATTTAACACAGTAAGTCGTTGCATTGTCATCTTAAATACTCGGTACTCACCAAATACAGGGTGTTATAAAGTCATTTCTCACTTTTAACATCGTATAAATAAACGGTTTTTTGCACTGTAATCAGTATACGCGAAAATTTGACCGCTAGGAGCACAGCACGCAACAGTAAACTACGTTCATTAACAAACGTAGTTTACTGGGGCAGGGTGGGATATTGTGCATTCCTCTAAAATTTGTTTGCTTCAAATCACACTCACCTTTATTATCGAATGGTGATTACACCTAATGTACTACCGGAGAGGGAAGAGGCGGGAAAATTTAAATACACCTAATTATCTGCTTTTGGTACAGAGGAAAATAATTAGGTGTATTTAAATAGAAAAAAGAAATATAAGTACTTTATTCCACTTCCAGTTAAACTTTACATATGAGCTCTACTAAATACAGTTTATAATTATGTACACTAGTAGACTATGCAAATTATTTCAGAATCTCTTAGTAATTTGTGCTGGCAACTGTTGGCAACACAGGGCATTCTCCATATTTAAAAAAACCTGCTTTCTTGAATTACAATACTGGTTTATCACAATTACTAGCAACAAAATCATAGTAAGGCTTATTTCTTACGTAAATACCAAACAATCTTTATTGGTCAATTAACAGAATAATATGTCTCATGGAATTTGCAAAAAAATATGTTGGAAGTCTATACAGATTCACAAATATTGAGAAAAATCCTAGCTGCCTCAACGTTTTAGAGTAGGTTAACTTCGATTATTAGAAGTGAACCATGGTATTCAGCCATGAAATTATTGTATTATTTAACTCTGACTTCGTTCACTTTTTAGAAAATCTGAAGAATGGCATGCAAAAGAATCTTTTTTTTTTTTTCCCAGAATGTTCTCTCTCATAACATCTACCTTGACTATAAAAAAAAATTGTATTTAATCCGACTCTTATAAATGTCTGTATCTTATTTGGGCAGGTACAGTGAAATACGAAATAACAGATAACGTCGTGTTATTCAAGGGAAAACATGGATGTCACGAAATTCGGGTATCGGACCATCAACAAATTTTTAACAAAGGAAGGGAAAGAAACAAAAGTTATTCATAAAAGCAACATATGGTGATGCTCCCCTCTTCTGAGAATCAGATAAAATTTTGGTCTAAGCAGTTTAAATGAGGTAGATTGTTTGTTTGTTTGTTATTTGGTTTTTAGGAGCATTAGAAACTAAGGCCATATTGCTCCGGGGATATGCGGTGGTCATTCCCTGACCTTTCCGCATCCGGTGGTCACGGGCCCGAACCCCGGTCTAATCAAGAAGCGTGTGCTACGCACTGCTGCCCACCTGGTTACGGAGGCGCCAAATGAGGTAGAGAATCCCGCTTGGGATGTATGTATTTGTTCTTGTCTTGGGTGCCTCTAGACATAAACGTCTGTATAAGTCCAACTCCTACCTTGAGAATTCTGTGTTGCAACAGTTCTACTGTCTAAAGGCCTGAAAGTGAAGTTTTGTATACGTTTGTGAAGTTGTGATGTTTAAAGCCACTTCGCTGTCAAGAAACAACGGCCACCTGGACAGTCGCTAGCTCCTGACAGGGCTTGCTCTACTATCTGGTGCATATCGCACCAATAAGACGTCCATCGAAGGAAGTACTATACCGATGGACGAAAAAGTTTCCTCAAGCTGCCACCCGAGGTGGGAGAAGACTAGTGGTGGTTATTATTTATTCGGGTTATTTTTAGGAGCATTAGCAACTAGGGCCATATTGCTCCGGGGATATGCGGTGGTCATTCCGTGACCTTTCCGCATCCTCCGTATTTGGTGGCTCACGGGTTCGAACCCCGGTCTAATCAAGAAGCATGTGCTATGCACTGCTGCTCCTGGCTACGGAGGCGCCACTAGTGGTGGTACCTCAGTCTATATTTAAGTAATTCCTAATCCAAGGAAGTAACAGGCATAAGCTGTCAAGTCCCAAAATTATTGAGCATACCATGGACCAAAACAGACTTGATTAACACGGATCAAGCCATAATAACAAGTTATAATAAGTACAAATAAATAGATACATGTATACTCGTTTGTGCAATCCATACAAATTAGAATTACACTATTCTCATAATTCACCAATTTGGTGAAAACAGTTCAATTGAAAGTTTTTCTACATTCCGAAACTGTTACACTTTTATATAAGTTTATATTCATCAACATGTTTGAGTTAAGTACTAAAACAATTACTACTTACACTGTACAACTCTATATACTCTCTTAAACATACTGTACTTTGTATTAAATCAGTTTTCTAAATGTTCCTAAAATTTTTAAACTTATCTCTAACAAATTTCAAAAGAAAATAGAAGCCCAAAAGGAAACCAAATATTGGTTAAAAACTGTCAGATCAGTTTAGATAGTATTAAAATATTAATTTTGTGGCCAATTTAATGGAGATGGAACTATATTGAAAATGAATTTTGAAAATTGATATTTTGTAAAAATCTGTATTTCCTAAAAAAGCCACCAGGTGACAATGCAAAAATATTTTTTAAAAAGTGTAATTGCCCTTAGATACTGATCCCGCTTGGGACGACCAATGGAAATAACTCCAGAAATGTGCCAAAAAATTGAAGAGCTGGTTATGCAGGAAAGAAGTAACCAAGTGTGACCAGAGAATGTAATATTTCTGAGGGGTCATGAAATGTTGAAAGCTATTTTTAACATCTGTAGGTTTCTGTTGCATTTTACCTTAATTTGCTGCTCAGTGATTTTTATGAGTCCATGAACTTTTGATCACGCTTTGTATATTGCTATTAATTCGTGCCTCTAATTCAAGCTTAGGATTTTATATATGGCGCATGGGTCAACTTATGCGGTAATGATTCAACCCGACTATCGGTGGTCACTGTCAACGGATCGCCATTATCCTCTAATATATAGTTTCTCAGGTGCTAAGTTCCGCCCCCCCCCCTTATGTTCAAAATAATGTGGATTTTTTTACTGCAACACGATTTTTAAAGCTTAATGATACTCCTGAACAATATTTTGGCCCCTACCTTTAGAAAATCCTGGGATCGCCCCTGTCACTTGTCCATTTCAATTGCATTAACATCCCAATCAACGAAATATGTTACGCTTTAATCAACGCAAATTATGAAGTTTTGTCCACTTTTTTTTTTATAAAAATTCTATAACATATTGCTGGTGGTTCATAGAACCTTCGTTCTTCTACTAAGAAAAGTAGGCAAGTAGGAAACCAATTCATAAGCTTAGTAACACTCAAAAGTCTGAACTCGAACTACCACACAGAATAAAAAATAGATGCCCCTGTGAATTACAGGGGTGTTTTAAAATCTCCCCTCTCCATAAATATTTTAAAAATATTTAAGGGGGGGGGGGGTAGAGAGAGCATTTTATCTGCCGGTGAAAAATTACAAGTCATCGAGAGTCACAAAATTATAAAATGTCCAACATTATTATAAGAGTATTGTAATTTAAATCCTTTAATCAGTTTCACTTGGAAACGATATACTGTACTGACAATTTTGCTCAATACTTCCGTGAAGTGTTTAATTAATTTTTACATTTGAACGATATCTAGCGTAAGAAAATTCTCTATCGGTTACATTCGTGAAAGTTTAGTTAATAATTCTGGAAGTGTCACATTTCCAGAACACATCACATGAAATATTAAATTATTTGTTTATAGCAGTCCTAGTAAAAATCTTATTTTCTTTAATTTAAAAATATTCAACGTTAGAAGCTAACACACCACATTTCAACATCATTTTTCCTTCCCCGCAGTGAACTGTCACGATGAATAAAAATATTACTTGACTAACGCACAACGTTCGCTTTGTCCACAGTAGCTTGTCTGTGCGTGAGCAGAGAGACACTTGAACAGTCCGCTCCGCTCACGCACAGAGAAACCGACCAAAGAACGCACGGTAACAGACACCTACACATCTTGAAAATTTAATGCACCCGTTTTTGGGTGTATTAAATTTTCAAGAACTACCGAACTGGATAGAGTAGTTCCTTACTCCTTTTAGAAAAAATTCTTTGGTCGGTTTGTTTGTGCGTGAGCGGAGCGGACTGTGCGTCTCTGCTCACGCACAGACAAACCGACTTGAGATTCACTTAATTGTAGCTGACAAATTAAAAAAAAAAAAAAATCAATATTACAATAAAAAGTAGTTCATTTTATGAATCAAACCGAAAAGAAAATGTAATGTAAATTAAAAATCAGTATAGCATTTCAAGAAGTTCAATTCAAAAGCGCTTACATTTTAAATTGAACTTCCTGAAATGCTATACTGCTTTTAAATTCGTATTTTCTTTTCAGATTGCTTCATAAAATAGAGTATCCATTATAAGTTGCCTATACATATTTGTAACAACAAAAATTCAAAATGAAACTGTAAAATTTAACTCACTCAATATTAGATAATAACACCTATTGGTTATGATTACTGTACATTCTATTTCATGGAAGATGTATTCCCCACATTTTCATAGTAATAGTAAAATACAAATACAGTACCTTTAAGTGAGCACCACGCGTCTCTGCATTATAACTTGTAGAAAAACTAGAGCGTTTTTCTAGGAAAAAGATTCATTAATATGCTCTAAGGTACTGTATTGCGCATGTATTTTCTCGTAAAATTAACATTATTATACTACATTTGCCGTGACACCGTTTTCATGTAACAATTGAACGGTTTGTACATCCGTTACCAACGGCGCTATCTTTTAGTCAATATAAATGTTTACTGATGTAAATAAGCTCAAGTTCTTAACAATGAATGTTCACTGAATTTTGGTTCACCCTCCCTCACGGTCCGGATTTTAGAGTTCACTGTATACGATATAATTAACAAACTTAGGGGGCTGAAGAGAAAAGCCAAATAAGGCGCTCAGCTGATACAGGAACGCCCCGTAATACTGGACTAACGGAAATTCGACTTTACATAAGTTTTTGCCGGCCGGTTCAAACTTAAAAAAATCGTGGAAACGTTTTTTTTTGTTTTCGTTATTAGAATCAATTTTGAACGCCTTTGTGATATTTTTCTAAAACACATTTCTGGAGGTCACTAACATAAAAAAATAAAAACAATTCTCACTTTTCGGGTTTATTCGGCTTTTATGTTAGTGCATCTAATTATAAACGGGTAGTAAACTCGATCTTATTGCATTTGCAATAATCCCGAAAACTGAAATTGTGCGGGTTTTTACGTTACGGTATTATGGTGAAATGAGTTCCCCTTCACTGAAATCTTCAAATGTACTTTGAAGTACATTTACAAATATAAAGGGCGCCGCCGTGGGCAGGAGCAGCAGTGCGTAACAGACGCTTCTTGATTAGACCGGGGTTCGAGCCCGTGAGCCACCAAATATGGAGGATGCGGAAAGGTCAGGGAATTACCACCGCATATCCCCGGAGCAATATGGCCTTAGTTGCTAATGCTCCTAAAAGCCAAATAACAACAACAAATATAAAGAAAAAAAAAAAAAAAAAAAAAAAAAACTTTGTTTTTCAATCATATAAAAAACAAATTTTCAGAATCTTCTCTTCATTCCTATTTACTTATTACAATGGTGAAGGGAAAGGGCCCAAACGGAAAGTGGCAGTGCTAGGAAACGAAACAAAACAAAATTGATTTAGAAATGAAGATGATTAATTAAGAAGTACGAAGCAGTACAAAGTTTGTCATCTATTGCACGGAATTAGGTTTCGCTGATTCAACAGTGAATACTAATTTCAGGGACAGTGCGCGTATAAAAGAATATGTTAAAGGATCAAAGTATTTCACACCGGGGCTAGTCTGCCCCAACAGTGATCACAAAACAGCATTCAGCTGCTATATCGAAGATGGAAAACCTATTAATAATATGGATGGAAAATCAGATTCAGAAGCGAGTGCCTCTGAGTCCAATGGCCATTCAAGCAAAAGCAACAAGTACTGTATTTATGAAGATATTAATGATTGATAAGTATGGCGCACCCCAAGCTAAGTTCTTGGCAAGAAACGGGGGGGTTTAATAGATTCAAGCATCGCGCTGGTTTCCAAAACATTAAAGTATGTGGGGAAGTCGCTAGTGCTGATTCTGCAGCTGCAGAGAAATTTTGTGATGTGTTGGAAAAAACGCCTTCTAAATCTCCACAGCCCCCAACTTCCACAGCGGCGTGCTTATCAGCTGGATAGTAATCCTGCCAACGATGCTCGGAAGGTAAAACTTGCTGATTATGCCTGTCTCCTCTCTCTTTTTTGTAATTTTATAATTTTGAAATTTTTGTCATTTTTACAGTCTTGTAATTTTTCCTGCGCGTGAGATAAAAAAATTGAATAATTCTATTTACATTTCTTTTTTGCTTGTATCAAATTCGAGGCTGCATTTGTTATATCTGGGAAAAATTTTCCTGTAATCTGCCCTTTATCACAAACACTCCAACCAGACTTTTACCAGAGCGTTCCAGATTCTTGCCTTCTCCTTCCTGGGATCTGCCAAGATGTCCACCTCTATATTCAAAAAACACAGTACACCAAATGCAGATCAATATACAATTTACCAGCCACAATCTGCAAAGCTGGGGTCGACACAGTTCTGCATGCCATGCACATCCTAAGGAGCACCTTGAATGGAATTGAACTTTCTAGTAAATACTTATCCACTTACGCGCTCAAACCAGATTGGTGTACCATACGTTACCATGGGGATAAATACACTCATATAGCAATTTCAGTGCCTTACCTTTTATTCCCCAGCCAATCCAAGTAGCTCGAGTAATTATCCAATAAATTTCCTCACCTTTTCTGATAAATATGTAACATGTGAGTTGAAAGTCAACGATCCATCAAGCTTAATTCCTAGATATTTTAATTGCCTTGCTGATTTTAGGCTCGACTCATTCATTCTTAAAACTGGGGGTCTTCTAGCCAAAAAATGACCCTTGAAGACCATTGTCCTTGTTTTGGTTCCTGATACAGTCAGTTTATGTAACCTTTTTTTTTTTTTTTTCTGGTAGTAGTTGGTGCATCGGCACCTCCCAAGATTTTTGCAGTACATAGATCCAAGCCCGAGGCGGGATTCAAATCCGCGACCTTTGGGTTGCCAGGCAGGCACTTTACCCACCCGGCTAGCCCGGTCGGCTTATGTAACCAACACCAATTATTAAGTTCAAGCAAAACCTGCTGTAACCTGGTTTCTAATTGCATCTGTGAATTTCCTTTAATAAGCAGCGCAAGATCATCGTCATATGCCACCATCTCTCTATGCTCGAAATCCCTACACAACCAGTCCTCCAAAACTAGGTTTCACATTAGCGGTCCAAAAACCAATCCTTGTGGACATCCCCTGGTCACCTCTCATGCAATGGAACCAACCGACGACTTAACAGTCACTGTATGGTGCGTGAAGTAGTCCTTTACCACCCTAAATATCTTAGTTGAACAGCCTGCAAGTCGCAACATCATAAGAACGCTGTTCCATTGAATGGCGTCAAAAGCTCCCTCAAAGTCAGTAAAGATTCCAAGGACATACTTACTGTCCGAGCCCAATATATAGTTCAGCAAAGCCCGGAGCGCATCTTCTGTTTCATGACCTGGAGCAAGCCCATATTGTCTGCCATACCAGTGTAAGTTTTTTTTTTTTTTTTTTTTTTCTTCAGTATAATCAGTAATCCATCTCGCCAGCTTTCTTTCAAACACCTTTCCTAATCCAGGGAGGAGGGCAATAGGTCGATAAGATCGTGGATCCTTCTTTGGCCTAGATGGTCCCTTCAGTATCAGCTTTAATAAGGCATCCTTCCATGGTGATGGAAAGACCCCATCACACAGGCAACTATTAAAGAGCTCAAGAAGGATCCCTGGTATCAGTCGATGAGCCCGTTTCGTGACCTCTCCTTCAATGAGATCCATTCCTGGTCATTTATTGTTCTTTATGCGTTGTACTGCATCACAGAGCTCAATCAGACTAAGCACGATTCTGCCTTTTCATCAATGTATGTTCCTCATCATCTTGCTCAGAGATAGTATCTCCAATCAAATGATCCAAAATCGCAAACATACTTTCTCTCCAACTCCTCCAATAGAGTATGCCATATCTCCATTATATATTTTAGTCTTGCCAGTACACAGCTTATATACAATTCCCCACGAGTTCTCATTACCCACTGTTCTAACCAACGTTCTCCAGGCGTTTAATTTTGATTTCATACGCACGTATGCACTCCATATCCTCTGATACTCTACTTTAAGTACATTAACTTCCTCCTCCCCATAGTTACGCGGACAATGATTTTTTGACAGTTTTTAAAATTCTCTGATTAAATGCCATGGAAAGGCAACAGAGTACCAAACCTGGTGCCTTTTTTTTTTTTTTCTTTGCCCATTTGATTTTTTCATTGTCCAGACATGTATTCAAATTTAATTTAGCAATTATGGTTTCTCACCTATATGCGGTCAAAGTTATGCACTTTAATATACAGGGTAGGTTCAATAACTATACGCATAAAAGCCACAAAACAAATCGATTTATTTTATTTATTTATTATTATTTTTTTTTTTTTATTGAAAATGGCATTTCAGTCTTTGGGCTTATTTGCTGTTGTTCTGCAGCATCTAAGTTAGGGAAACCTACCTTGAGATTGCAGTTAACCTTCCAAGGCCGTCACAGATTATACTACTCGTCTATTGTTGATGCAAAGTTTTTTTTTTTTTTTTTTATAGTGAGTACAATGATATTCACATTTCCGTTATAATAAAAATTGGAGAAAAATGTATTTGTTGATACATACGATATAAATAAATGAATATTCACAAATTCTGGTATTGATGTATAGAAATGTGTCATATTTTGTAACACCGATAATCATTCATGCATAACGAAAAAAGTATTCAAAAGGTAAAATAATAGACAGGAAATGGTATGGGTGAGTATCATTTAGCCTAAAAAAATCGGCCCTATGCTCATCCCTCACTATGTTGCAGAACCTTTTCTCGTAGTTTCCATCCGCCAGCGAGTACTTTTCTTAGTTGCATGTGGGACGGGGGAAACGTCTTAATTTCCTTTGTTTCTTGGTCACTTTGATGGGCCAATGGCGTCAGTTATAATATCTTTAATATCACAGTTTCCTTCGTCACTTGTCAAACTCTTGATAACATATGAAATCTTAACTCCGACCATTCTGACTAGTGGTGTTTCTTTCATGTGTTCTGAATGTTCAGAGGGCAAGGCTGACTGAGTACTAATAGAGCTTACTTAGTGTCCCACGTTCAACTTTTATGGTTTTACCCAAGTCGGCTGAATCCAGATGACGCAACCGATTTTGACGACAGTTCATTAAACATCAAATGTAGGATTAATCTACTGAAAAGGACCCAGAAGAAATTAATGAATTAAAATTTTATATATCTAACAGTGTATTGTGTTCTTAATTTGGAAACAAGTTCCAACGTAACGATAATACCTTGTATAAGGGAGAGTATAAAGTGCCAGAACATAGTGTTCGATGTGCCACGAACAGAGTGGTCATAGTAACAGTATTTTTCAGAATTCGTGGCAAATTCTATCATTTTAAACCACCTGTGATGAATGACACGCTTTCTAATTAAATCAGGAACAAGACTCTTATTCTGAATTAGATTAAATACATTATTTAACTCCTGTAAGGTCCGTGGTTGAGACGCCGCAGATCGGAGTTGCTGTTCCAACACAAACCACAAATGTTCGATGGGATTGATGACTGGGGAATTTGGATGCCAGGGCAATACCTGGAAGCCTTCCTAATGTTCCGCGAACCAGTCTCGAACAATTTGGGCTGTGTGGCATGGGGCATTATCCGTTGCCATGAAAAGGTGTACCTGGTCAGCAATGTTCTTTAAGTGTAAAGTGTGTTTGGGGTCAAACAGCACCAGGGTTTCCCCCATCTCTCCGTAGTTTACATTGTCAGGTGATACAGTACGCTGTAAAGGCCAGAGATTTAAAAGTGTGTGTGGATAATGTTTAAGTGTAGTCTTTTGTACCGTTGTTCCTCTGGCCATTTAGCCATAGGTGGTAGATGTCAGAGTGCCAGGCACGTGGATGACTGGACCTAGGGTATACCAGCAGAACATCGCCCAAAGCATGACACCGCCGCCACCGGCTTGTGTTCGTCCCACGGTTCATCCAGGCGCCATCACTTCCCCCAGGTAAACGATGCACACGTACCCGGCCGTCCACATGGTGCAACAGGAAACGTGATTCATCGGACCAGACGACCTTCTTCCAATTACTCAAGGTCCAGTTTCGATACTCGCGTGCCCATTGTAGGCGCTGTCGCCGGTGAACCGTGGTTAGCATGGCCACTCAGAGCGGCCTGCGGCTACGTAGCCCCATTTTCAGCAGGGTTCGACGTATTGTGTGTTGTGACACATTACTCCCGTCACCAGCATTCCAATTACCGGCGAGTTGCGCCACAGTCGTCCTTCTGTTGCCACGTGCCATCCGGGAGAGCCTTCGTCCACCTAAAGCATCGATGAGCCGTGGTCGTCCAACACCTCGCCGGCGGTTCGTGGGTTTTCCCTCCTCTGACCGCTTTCGGTAGGTACTAACCACCGCTGTCTGTGAGTATCCCACTAGCCGTGCCGTTTCGAATATGCTCTGACCCAGTCGTCTGGCCATTACAATTTGGCCTTTGTCAAACTCGCTTAAGTCCGCTGCTTTCCCATCTGAAGAACAAAAGTAACACTGATTAACGGAGCTCAGTATCAGGTGTTTTTTATAGTGTCCCGACCTGCGCACACAACGTAGTTAACCTGCAGTTGCTTCGATTTGCATAACGACTCGCTGGTCATAATGTTTTGGCTCATCGGTGTAAGTACAACGTAATAGCTGAACCAGTATTTATTATCGACGTTCTCCGAAGGGTAGGTCCAGACATGCTCAACAGTTACTTCATATCTCTCACCAGTTTAACCAATAGCGTAATGGATAAAGTGACCAGACTTCCCGGATTTCAGTCGTTTGCCCAGCATTGCAAATATGTCCCGAATTGGACATGTAGCCTCCATACTTAATGGAAAACATAATGAAAATCATTTGCATTATGTTTGCCGGGAACCAGTGGTACAACGGAAAGAGTTTTTTCGGTAATAAATAAGCTGTGGACGTCAACAAAAACACAGTTGACCGTAGAAACGCTGAAAGAAATACTAAAAGTTAAGTGCAATTTTGCTAATTCTTGTGAAGAATTTTACGAAGAAATAGCAAATAATGAATTATTAAGAAAAATTCACATAGCGGAAAAATATATTTAATTATATTATTTAATTTCCCAAGTTTTTATTGTTAATTAAAAGATGTATTTTTATTATTATTTCACAGAAAAAACTAATCTTTTTTTAATAAACAAAATGAAAATCGATTAAAAACATGAGCCCTCTAATAAGTGTTTTTTTTTCCTTCTAATTACAATTGTTTTTCTCAGTTCACATCCTGTACGAAACCTTCTTTTCGTCACGTAGCGTAACACGCGGGGTACCGTATACTGAAAACAGCCTTTCTGTTAAAAAAAAATACATATATATATGTATGTGTGTACACGCTAAAAGTGTACACACACACATAAAATTTGTTTTTGATATTTTAATTTTAAAGTTTGATATTTTATTTTATAAGTTTAGTTCAAAGAAGTCAATGTATTTATTTTGTATGTGAATATTTTTTTATATAATTTTTTTTTTTTAAATGTGCATATTGTTTTTAGGGGGATTGAAAAATCCCCACCGATGTCCCGCACTGGAATACTACGGATCTGGTCATTTTAAATATATGTAACTTACTAAACAGTTTAATAACAGTTGTATCATATACTACAAATGTCGACGGGGTTCTAAACGGGATATTAGAATTCTATACAAGAAAAGAATTAACACAATTTATTGTAGTAATTTTTTTCCCTAATAAGTAACATTTAACAAACAAATTTTCTTGTTACGAAGTAAACTTAGAGGTATATTTTACATTAGAAAAAGTCATCCTAGGGTCAGAAATTCTGAAAATTTTGCAACCTGGGCAACACCTGTGATTAACAATAAAGCCATACGCAGAAAACTGTCTACATTAAAGTAAACAATAATAAGAATAAAATTATTAGAAAAACAAAACCAACTAGAAGAATCATATGAAAATACTGAATGTTTTGCCGAGTTGGTGGTAGTAGTGGCATGTGATGCAAGAAAGCAAGTGTATGAGCTTATGCAGCATCAGCCAAAAAAAAAAAAAAAAAAATCACACCATTTCCTCCAAATGCCTGTCCAGTTCCTCCTTAAATTTATTCAACCTATCAACTTCCACAACGACAGATGGAACTTTGTTCCAGCAATTAACCCGCTGGCTAAAGGCAAATTTCCGCACATCTATTCTACATCTGTCTTTTCTTAATTTGAATTTATGCCCCCTTAGGTTCGTAATCTGAACAAGTGGAAGGATCCCATCAGAATTCAGCGTGCTCAACCCATTCAAGGCCTTATACACCTCAATCAGATCACCGCGCAGGTGCCTAGTCTCCAGCCACTGCAATTTGCAGAACTTGAGCCTCTCTTGGTAAGAGGATCCCTTCATTCCCCTCACCAATCTTGTTGCCCTTCTCTGTATACGCTCAAGTAAATCTACATCCTTCCTAAAATGAGGCCTCCAGACCTGTACGCAGTACACAAGGCGTGGCCTGACCATTGCCTTATACAGAGGGACAATCACCTCCTTCTCCCTGGTAGCAAAATTCCTATATATCATTGACAAAACCCCATGACCTGCCCTGGCAGCCTGTCTGCATTGCTCAGAAAACTTCATATCTGATTGCACAATTACTCCCAGGTCTTCTTCATTTTCTACCACCTTTAGTGTAGTACCACACAGTTGGTACGTTTCTCTGGGGTTACTTCTACCCATATGCAGTACTTTGCATTTGTCAAGGTTAAACTTCAGTTGCCACTTCTTAGCCCATCTGCCCATATTATCTAGATCCTGTTGCAGTATAGCACACTGCCATTACTGTCATTAACAACCCTGCCAACCTTTGTATCATCTGTAAACGTCGACATTAAGCCTGATATACATTCATCAATATCATTGATAAATATACAAAACAACAGTGGACCTAACACTGAACCCTGTGCGACTCCACTAATAACATTAGTCCAAGAAGAGCAGCACCCATTGATTACCACCCTCTGTCTTCTTCCACTTAACCATCCTTTTATCCATTGTAGCAACTTACCCTTAATACCATTCTACTCCAATTTGTACAATAGTCTTCCATGCGCAACAGTGTCAAAAGCTTTCCTGAAATCCAAATATATGATATCAAAATTATTTTTTGCATCCAGTTCCTTTGTAACCACATCATAATATCCTATCAAATTTGTCAGACAAGACTTTCCCTTAACAAACCCATGCTGTGTCTGAATTATTGCTGCAGTCTTGTCTAGATGATCCTGCAATGCATCTTTAACCAGTGACTCCATTATTTTACCCAGAACAGAAGTTAAGCTATCTGGTCTGTAATTACTCGTGTCACCCTTTGATCCCCCTTTGTGAATTGGGGATACATTTGCACATCTCCAGTCCGTGGGAACCTCCCCTGAGTCCAAGGATGCTCTCATAATTATGGCTAAGGGTTTGCTTAGTTGCTTTGCCGCCTCCTTTAATATAATTGGATAGATCCCATCCACCCCAGGTGCTTTTCTTAGGTTTAAACAATTTTCAACAATTGTTTAAACCTAAAACCTCTTAGGTTTCAACAATTTCTCCTCCACTTTGCTTTCAGTTATTACAAAATCATTAAGTATCCTGCTACAATTTGATAACCTTCTGCCATTTTCAAACCTTAATAACTCCTCATGTGTGAATGTACATGCAAAATACTCATTCAGTTTGTTTGCTATCTGAGCAGGATCATCAACAGTCGAACCATCGATGTCAAGCAGACCAATCAGATTCATGCCCTTCCTTTTAGAGTTTATATAAGTAAAGAAATCCTTGCTGTTTTTCTTAGCATCTTTTGCCAAAGATTTCTCGTAATCTGCCTTCGCCTGCCTAATCTCCTTTGTGACCTGATTACAGACTAGCTAATATCTGCCACAGGAATCTAAGTCGCTTGATAATTTATATGCATCCCATGCATTTTTCTTCTCTGTTACGAGTCTCATTAATTCATTTGATAACCATTTAGGCCTAAACCTTGAACAATATTTCTTAATATGTATGAAACTTTTAGTAGCATCCACGATTAATTCGTTGAATGCTTCCCACTTAGAATTTACTGTTGGTAACATCGTCAGTTTATCCCACTGTACAGAATTTAAAAACTGTCGAAGACCACTGTACTCACCTTTACGGAAGAAAAAACCCTTTCCTTTACCCCTGATGGTAATTAAATCTTTAAGTAAATCCCACATCAGTACAATGTGATCACTGCCACCTAGTGGTTCCTTTATCTGCAAATTCTTAATACACGAATGATCACTGCTGATAACTAGATCAAGAGTATTACTCTCCCTGGTTGCCTCTCGAACATGCTGCTGTAGAAAACAATCATCCAATAAATCCACAAAAGTCTGACTAGTGTGTGAGTGACCAACCCACAAATTCAAGTCAATATCTGGGAAGTTAAAATCCCCCATTATAAGACATTCCGATTTACTAGCCCACTCTATTTCTCTGTACAATTGTTCATTGTACTCATTCGAGTCATTAGGCCTATAACACACTCCTACTCTTATTTTTGTTTTCGCAGTGCTTATGTCACACCAAACTGACTCAACAGTGCACTGTTCATCTATATCAACTGGATGCACTTCTTTTGATTTTGTGTGTTTTTAGTTAACAGCATAACACCTCCTCCCTTTCTATCCTGTCTATCCTTTCTGTACACATTGTACTCCCCAAATTCCAGTTCAGCATTCTTTATATCTGTGTGACACCACGTCTCTGCTATCCCAACAATATCCGCCTTTGATGTCTTGACCAACACTTTTTTAAATTCATCAAATTTATATACTATACTTCTGGCATTGGTATACATGCAAGCATACATGGTGCTTTTCATCCTCTGATAAAATGGTGAACTCTATCGAAAAATATCAGGTCGATGGCACCTTATCGGAGTAATAGCAGTAATACTTTTCTACATAGATGGGGACTTTTCAATACATCCAAAAGAACTTGGGTTCTTTGATTTTTTTAAGCGGCGTATAACAAAAGAATGTGTGTTCTACTATTATTATTGCATGAATTATTTGTTTGATCTTTATGTTAACATTTAAAACAAATAATTACGGCAGCACTTATTCTCAAGACAGGATAATTTCGGACTTAAGAATATTATTGAAGAATAAATGTACTGAGTTTATGAATATAACTAGGTTGACCCAGCAGTACCGATTTTCATGTAAAGCTTTTCAGAACTAAATATGCGATGTTAAAATTAACAATATATAATTTTGTTAATATAGCATTTGCATACTCAGAAAACTTCAGTAACACTGTTATCGTTTTTTTTTTTTGTTTGTTTGTTTGTTTTCTTTCCCCAGTTCCTTAACATCATGCTAATGTAGAAATATACATATATTTTTTTTAACTGATCGGCAGCAAAATCGAATTAAGTCACTACAATGAAAGTGATTCACAAATCGACTTGTTTGGAATTTTTAACTTTGTTATAAAACAGAAAATCTTCTAAACAAAATATGATATAAAATATGACTAATAGTTATAAATAGGATTATTTTCATATATACATCTATTTGTTAATATTGTATGAAATGTATATTTTAATTCTTCTGTTTTCTCTGTCTGAGATAAAATCTGGAATAAAACTGAGAAAAAAAAAAAAAAAAAAAAACTAGATATAGATGTTTTCTATATAAAATAGAAAAAAATAATAATTGGCCACATTTTTCCCGTGATCAAAGCTGGAGTTGGTATATCATAATGAAATACACGTGTATTTGTTTACTACTGATAAAGTCAATAGTTCTGGTGTTGCTGCCAACATTTTTCAAGAATAACATGTACAGCCCCAACTGTAAATATTTTCCTAATTTTCTAACTACTTTGTACAATATTTAAAATTTAAACCGATATTTATCCATAAAATTGTAAATTTTTTATTCATTAGTGTACTAATGAATAAAAAATTTACAATCAAAAATTTTACAATAAAATAATTGGCAAATGAAGAAAAGAAGTTCATAACATCACCCAAAATATAAAATAATAATAAATTAACATTAGCAAAGGCACATGATGCAAGAAAGCAAGCTTATATAGCACCAGCCAAAAAAACACCCTTCTCATTTCACAAATCCACTCGCTCCAAATGTTTGTCTAGAAAATTAAACGGAGTATAATTAAACGAAGTCGTCCCGGAGTATAAACAGAAAATTAAATTTTCTGTTTATACTCCGGGACGACCAAACGGTCAGAGGAGTTCACAAGATAGACAGAATACAAGAAACAGTACCGTATTCAGCAGTCACGGGCTTGAACCCCGGTCACTCAAGGCACGTGCACCCGCGCACTGACAACTAGGCTACGGCGGCCTTAAGCTATCAACTGATTTTTTTTTTTTTTTTTTTTTTTTATGAAAACTCCAAACACGAGAGGTATTAGAACCTATAGTACTTATTTTGGGTTGGAGGTTTAGAAGACGAGAGAAGATATTTGTTGACATTAGACTTAAATTTCTTTAGCCTGTAATTTTCAGGAAAGACATATGAAGGAAGGTTGTTCCAGAAAACGGCAGTTCAATGAATAAAGAAGAAAAGTTTCGTTCTTTGAGTTTGAAGATGGACAGTAAATGGATGTTGGCTGGTGGCGGTACGTGTTCGGACTATTTTGAAAGAGAGAGCGGGAATTATAGAAGCCAATTCAGAAGAATAGCGTCCATGGAAGTATCTGCAGAAAAGGCATGCAACAGAAACAGTATGTCAATAAGACAGAGGTGGATAGAGACTGTTAGAGATGAGTCATTAATTAACCTAATTTGCCTTCTTCTGAATGGAATCTAGAAGTCTCAGAGAGGTTTTGGGGGCACCGTCCCAGATGTGGGAACAATATTCTATGGTAGGACGGATTTGCGATATGTACAGAATGAACAACTGTTTGAAAGAAAAATAACGCCGAGAGCGAAAGAGAAAACCAAGTTTTTTAGATGCAGAGGAAGCAATATTTATAATGCGATTGTGCCAAGAGAGATTAGAAGTTACGGTAATCCCCAAAAGAGATAAGTATAAGAGCAGAAGAATCCTTTTTTCGAGATATAAGACAAAACTGAGTTTTAGAAGGATTTAAATCAACTAAGTTGTCTTTGCCCCACTGGAGAATTACCTGGAGATCGGCATTTAAGGAATTGGCAGCAGATATTCGAGAAGTTGAAGCTGATTGAGAAGAGCAAGGTTTCTCAAAATGGAAAGTGGAATGCAATGTGCTGTTATCGGCAAAACTATGGATAGGATTTCCAGTCAATGGAAGAAGGTCATTAATATACAAAAGAGTGGGGGAAAGAAGTGAACCTTGGGGGACAACAGCATTGGTGAAGTTAGAAGACAGGGAGCCATCTACCATCACCCTCAGTGAGCGATTAGAGAAAAAAACTGGAGTTTCTTAGCATCAAGAGTCGTCAAAATCCTTCTGACATCCTGTTGACGGAAGACCACAGGAGGCATTGAATGGAGCGTGTTGGGAATGGTGGGAGGTGTTTTACCAAGATCATTAATACATGAGTTGGAAGAAAAATTGGATGCTAGCAGGTCAGCTTTATCCTTGGCTGAAGTGACAACAGAAGCATCTGGTTTGGACAGAGGTGGGAGCAGAGATGAGCAAAAGTTGCGGCCAATAGCTTTGGCAAGAGACCAGAATGCTCGGCTACCATTAGGGCAAGGAGCACGATTTCTACTCTTAGCCTGTTCAAACTCTAGTTTGGACTGATTAATAACTGCTTTACAATTGTTGAGAGCTTTGGTGTAGGCAGAAAATGAAACTGGAGAATTAGAAACAAGCCAATTACGATATGCAACATTCTTCTCTTGAACAGCCTTAGCACATTTATTGGAAAACCAAGGTTTAGATAAAGGACGAGATTTTAAAGTGGAGTGTGGGATAAAGGATTCCATTCCTACAAGAATAATTTCACTGACACGTTCTGAGCAAACGTTTACATCAGAAGTTTTGAAACAGTAATCAGACCAATGAAAAGAAGAAAAGAAGTCTCGCAGGTCATCCCATTTTGCATTCTTGTAATGCCAAACAACACGAGGTTGGGAATACCATGAGATAAAGGTTCTATTGGAGAAGAGACAATCACCAATTTGTGATCTGAAGTGCCTAAAGGACCTCTCACTTTGACCGTGTACTTAGAAGGGTTTTTGTGAGAAAAAGATCAAGCGTGTTGGCTGTATGGATGTTGAAGCAAAAACTTCAACATCTCGTCCAGCTGGGTCGGTGTGACTAGAAAACGGAAGCCAACTGGAGTTGTGAACATTAAAATCACCACGGAAAATTACCTCACTGTTAGGAAAGTTGGACTGGAGGAAGTCAAGTTGCAAAGACAGCAAGTCAAAGAGCTCCAAGTGATTAGTGGAATTGGGAGAACGGTAGAGACACAGATGAATCTGACAGAATGAGGTAGAGAGATTTTAGGCCAGAGAGGATCGAAAAGAGGAGATTCCAAATTACCAAGTCTCTGACAGGGAATATCGGAACGGACATATGCACTAGTACCACCTTTGAGGCGAAAGGAATCATACAGCGAATAATTTGGCATCTGAGATGAGCAGTAGTTTAATCAACCGATAACTGAGATTCTGTTAGAAAAAGTACATGGGGTTTGGCAGACTACAAGTGGGAATGGATATCGTTGAGATTAGTATTGAGACCACGTATATTTGTAAAATGAACTAGGTGTTTTGGAGATTTAGATATTTTTGCAGATAAGCTTACTCTATTAGTTTGACAATTCATGGTGTATTCAATAGTAAGGGGGGGGGGGTATGCTGTATGAAGTAATGAAATTTTTGAATATGGCACACACCTGGTAAGAATATACCCAGATACTTGACATAATGTGGCCTCGACAATGCCCGGCGCATACACAGTACTCGGACCCCCTCCAGTAACTATCTGATCCGGAAGCCTTCTAAAGAGTTGCCAATAGGTTCGGTTCGGTGTAATAACTAGCGGCCGGCCTGCGAACACCGTTTTAGAGCTGTACCCTCAAAATTTAAGGAAGACTGCATCTCGCCATGATGGCCATCGTAACCTCAAAAGTCATCAGTCATACTGCATGATGGAAGGGTTGACCGGAACTTAGCTCTAGAGACTAAACATGGGTTCCACCACTTCAAACCTGCAATAAGCAAAGTGGTGGTATTGCACCGGTTGATGAGAGTCATCTACCACCTAGTAGACAACGACAGATGGAAGTTTTTTCCAGCTATCAATCACTCGCTGGCTAAAGGCAAACTTCCACACATGTCCTACAACTGTCTTTCCTCAATTTGAATTTATGCTCTCTCACGCATTACTCTGAGCAAAAGGAAGAATCCCTTCAGCAGTGAGCATACTCAAACCATTCAAAGCTTTATACACCTCAATCAGATCACCTCGCAGGTGCCTAGTCTCCAGACACTGTAATTTGCAAAACTAAGCCTTTCTTCGTAAGAGCAACCCTTTGTTCCATTCACTAATCTTGTTTCCCTTCTCTGTACTCATTCCAGCAGTTCTACATCCTTCTTAAAATGAGGCCTCCAGACCTGTATACAGTACTCAAGGTGTGGCCTGACCATTACCTTATACAAGGGGATAATCACCTCCTTATCCCTGACAAGACACCATGACCTACTCTTGCAGCCCGTCTGCACTGCTCAGAAAACTTCATATCTGCCTGCACAATTACCCCCAGGTCCTTTTTACTCTCTACCACGGGCGCCTCCGTAGCCAGGTGGGAAGGAGCAGCAGTGGTAGCACACGCTTCTTGATTAGACCGGGGTTCGAGCCCGTCACCACCAAATACGGAGGATGTGGAAAGGTCATTCAGGGAATGACCACCGCATATCCCGGAGCAATATGGCCTTAGTTGCTAATGCTCCTAAAAACCAAATAACAAACAACTCTCCACCACTGTCAGTGTAGTACTACAGAGTTGATACGTTACTCTGGGCTTACTGTCTCCCATATGCAGTAATTTACATTTGTCAATGTTAAACTTCAGTTGCCACCTCTCAGACCAACTGCATTTGTGCTCAACTTTTCTAGATCCTGTTGCAGCAGCATACTGTCATTACCAACCATGCCGACCTTCATATCGTCTGCAAACGTGGACATTAAGCCTTATATACCATCATCAGTATCATTAATGAATACAGAAAACAACAATGGACCCAACACTTAGCCCTGGGGACTCCACTAATAACATTAGTCCACGAAGAGCAGTGTCCATTGATTACCACTCTCTGTCTTCTCCTACTCAACCATCCCTATATCCATAGCAGCAATTTGCTTCCAATGCCACACTGCTCCAATTTGTGCAGCAGTCTTCCATGTGCAACAGTATCAAAAGCCTTCCTAAGATTCAAATATATGATATCAAAGATATTCCCTGCATCCAGTTCCTTTGTGACTACATCATAGTATCCAATCAAATTGGTCAGACAAGACTTCCCCTTAATAAAACCTTGCTGTGTTTGAGCTATAACCGAAGCCTTGTCTAGATGATCCTGCAATGCTTCTTTAACCAGTGCCTCCATTAATTTCTCTGGAACAGAAGTTAAACTAACAGATCTGTAATTACCTGTCTACCTTTGATTCTCCTTTGTGGATTGGGGTCACATTTGCACATCTCCAGTCTATGGGTACCTCCCCTGAGTCCAAGAAAGCCTTATAATTATGGTTAAGGGTTTGCTTACTTCCTTTGCTGCCTCCTTTAATATAACTAGATAGATCCCATCCATCCGTGGGGCCTTCCTTATGTTTATCTTCAACAATTTCTCCTCCACTTTACTCTCAATTATTACAAGATTGTCTAGCTTACTGCCAGAGTTTAATACACCTCTGGCATTCCCTTCCTCAATAACTCCTCATGTGTGAATGTAGATGCAAAATATTTTAAAGTCTTTAATTAATTCTTCAATGACAACCAGGGACGAAGTTGTGCACCTCTACTTCCTTGAGCATATTTTAATTCCGTATCCTTACTAATTAACTTATTTTTAAACTCTAAATTATTAAAACCTCTTAAACCTCAAAATTATTCATCCATCCTACTTCATGTAACAACAGCAGATTATCTACGGTGAGTACCGTTTATTAAGCTTTGCTTTTCGAAATTGAGTCCAATCATATCGGTACTTTAAGATATTCTATATCTTATCTAATAATTTCTAGTGTGTGAGTGACCAACCACAAATTCTAGTCAATCTCTGGGAAATTAAAATCCCCCATTATAAGACACCCTGGTTTACTGGCCACTATTTCTCTGCATAATTGTTCATTGTGCTCATCAGATTCATTAGGCCTATAACACATACCTACTCTCAATTTTCCTTCCCAGGACTTATGTCACACCAAACAGACTCAACATTGCATTGTTCACCAACATAAATTGGATGCACTTCCTTAGATTTTATGTGTTTCTTAACTAACAGCATAACCCCTCCTCCCTTCCTGTACACATTGTACTCCCCAAATTCCGATTCTGCACTGCTTATGTCTGTGTGATACCAAGTCTCTGATACTCCAACAATATCTGCCTTTGATGTCTTGACTAGCACTTCAAGCTCATCAAATTTATTAACTATACTCCTAGCATTGGTGTACATGCAAGTATACATGCATCTGTTTCTAAAATACCGTTATTTTTATTTGTTATTTGGTTTTTTAGGAGCATTAGCAACTAAGGCCATATTGCTCCGGGGATATGCGGTGGTCATTCCCTGACCTTTCCGCATACTCCGTATTTGGTGGTCACGGGCTCGAACCTCGGTCTGATCAAGAAGCGTGTGCTACGCACTGCCTCCTGCCCACCTGGCTACGGAGGCGCCGATAGTTACCGTAACACAGCCCATGTATTTACTTGTTCCACTTTGACTCCCAGCAGTCCTGGAAATCTTCATTACTTTGCTTTCCAGGCTGCTGTTCATTCTAATAGAAGCAATGCAAAAATCACTTTCACCTCTGCCAGCTGTTAATCTATTAGTTCGTGTATCGCCCCAAGCTAGCAGTTTTCCGACCCACCTAACTCTGCCTCGATAGCATCAGCAAATATTCTTGCACCCTTTATAGAATTTAGAGCCAAAAATCCCCAGACTTCTGGAAGAGGTTGCTGTCATACAAGCGAGTCCATTAGAATTACTTCTATACACAGTAAACCAACCGAAGTTGTACAGTGACATAATTATATAACTCATATTGTGAATGTCTTCACAACGAATATTTAAATGATGCAAAGGCATCATTTAAATATTTAGAATAGTTAGAATTTAAATAGATAAAAATGACGCAAAGGCACTAACTTATATGATGATAATAAATTAAAAATAAACAAAAACCCACATCATCCCTGTCCATCCCCTCTAATAATCTGTCCAATTCCTCCTTAAATTTATTCAGACCACCCACTTCGACAACAGCAGATGAAAGTTTGTTCCAACAATCAAAGCAAATTTTCGCAAATATCCTTCAACTGTACTTCGTGAATTTAAAATTATGCCCTCCATTCGTGCTGTCTGAGCAAGAGGAAGGATTCCATCAACAATGAGCTTATTCAATACATTAAAAAACCTTAAATACCTCAGTCAGGTCTTCTTGCAAGTGCCTAGTTTCCAGATGCTTCAATTTGCATAACTGAAGCCTTTCTTGGTAGGAGTACTCTTTTGTTCGCATAATTAATCTTGTTGCCCTTCTCTGCACTCCTCCCAACAGATCCACATCCTTGCTAAAATTATGCTTCCAAACATGCTTGCAGTACTCAAGACAAACAACCGGTCTGCAAAATTCTTGTATATCATTGCATAAGCTGTCACACTGATTGCACAATTAACCCACAATTATTAGTTATGCACATAGTCTTTGAATTAAATAAATACAATCATATATTAAGCGCATACTTAGTCCAGTCATGGGAACCCTGATTACTCTGGCTTTTCCCCGTCATGAGAATAATACAGTTATGCATGTTACATCTGGTTTTATTTATTAATTTAATTTCTGTATTAAATACCCCCCCCCCCTGCAATCCTGTATATAATCAAGTATTTGAATTGTTGTAATCCAGTTACTCCTGTTTATTATGTTAATTTCGATGGAAGCCCCACTGACCAAATGCCATCAAGGACGAGTCACTCTTCCTTTGTCAATGTAATTTCTTTGATTAGTGATTAATATAATAAATATTTATTTAATTTGCAATATAATTTGAAATTTGGGTTCTTAGAATGATAACTGTACCTGAATTAGTACACATATTTGTGTTTATTTTTTATCACTGTTTTATGAAATATTAGCATTACTAATATTATGGTGTTCTAGAAAAGGCAGGACAGTAAAAATTACATTACCCTGACTTTTGTAGATGGATCAGGAAATGTCTCCATTTTTGTTCTTCTGGAGAAATCAAATTTTACCCCTGAATTGCAAATTTTTTCATGTTGAGAATTGGTTTTGTTACTATTTTCCCTCCCAAAAAATCTGGCAACCCTACTTAACTTTCTTCATTAACTTAAGGATGTAAATTAATAGATATTGATTTTTTGCCACTCATATACGAAAGGCTAATGATGATGTTTCGCTTCTGGTCACGAGAGGGCGCATAAAATGTGGATATCACGTTTTGCGTTTCCTGATACCGTTTCCACCTAAACAGTTACGGCATGTGCTGGTGTATTTATGAGTACGGCATGTCCGTGTGTTCTAGGAGGTGCTTTGAAAGCACCAGTTTCACCAATTTCCAGAAGTTAATTTATAGACCAAATCTAGTTTCGCTTTTTGTAAGGTAGTATATTGGTAAGTGTTCAATTTTATGATATTATTAGACTGTTTACATATTTTATATTACTTTATTAAATATTAACAATATTTCGGCATGAATGCTGTGTATGCGCGTGCGTACTTTTTGAATCCTAATAATATTCGCATCTCATACCGGAAACAGTTAAGCTAGGTAGGTTTGCATGGGTGTCACCGAGGAACCGTTTGCCTCCAGAGAGATGTGTTCATGCCTGATCTTTGGGATAAACATTACCGTAGCAACACGCTGAAGAGGAAGTTCAAATTTATCCAATGCATATTATGAACATTTTATTTATAAAATGAACTTAATTTATCATTCATTTTTATGAATAATTTTAATATGCTTACATATATGATACAGCAGCGAAATAATGTTAAATGATATCGCTAAAATAGGTACAGCAAAACTTAATGGTAATGACTCCTTTATTTTCTGGAGTTTTAAAATAATTTAGTTGGTAGTTTTTAACGGAACCTACCCATTATTATTATTATTAGCTATATGGTGCAAGGAAGCCTGAGGCTTGTACTGCACCAGCCAAAAAAAATAAAAAATTCCTGAGAGAGAGTCAAAAGTAGAAGGGAATCATCAAGAAAGAGAAGAATGATGATATCTAGCTCGGGACTATGCTCAAGTCTTATACGGGATAAATTTTTTGTAACGAGTGCTATCTCCTTTATTTCATAGAAAGATATAACTATAGTATTTTATAATGAATATCAAGTCTGGAAATGGGAGCTTCTCCTTCGGATATTTGATGACTCCCATTACCTTCAAGCAAGTTGTGGGAACCGGTCTGCACAAACAAAAACTCCTGTACACAACTGACCTTCACATAAATATTACAAATAATCAGTATCTTAACCTCGAAAGGTACCTTTTTGAATTGGATTACGAAGTTTAGCTGTTCTTTCCTTTTCAGGTTTGTGTATGTGAAAATTCGGAACTCTCAATTTCAGAAAACATACCAACAAACATTATATATATAAGAAGGATTAATTTGTGCTGCACCAAATTAATTACAGGAACTTAGCAAACTAGGTAAATGTGCTTTGGATATCGTTTTTACCCATTAAGGTTATAATATAATTACGATCCACTCTCACTAAGTGTTGTCACTTTTCTTTTCACTTTCTGGCCTTCCCTTTTTTTTTTTTTTTTTTACATAAATTAAAATTCTCCAAAAATACACTGTACGTGGACGTTTATACTGGAGTGCTTTGGGGCGCAGATTGACTGGGAAACGTACATTATGCATGCGAACCGGAAGCGAAATTGAGTCAGCAACATGCTGTAAGTATGCCCTTAAAAACGTTTTTTTTCTTTTTTTAATATTCTTTTTGTGTACCGAAGACATTACGGTTTGATTTTTTAAATGATTTACATATACGTAAATTATATCCTTATTTTGACTATACTGGTACTGTAATTTATACTTTGGTAAAATATAACAAACAAGTTAGGTAATACAGTACACGCATTGCGTTTATTCTGACTAGAGACAGAGCCATACAAAATGAGGGAGGGCATAACTGCGTGCGAAACATTCTATGCCTTGACAGAGAAGGGATCTCCAAACATTCATTATATTATTATAACAAAAGAGTATGAGAGGAACCCAAAATCAACTATGAACTACATTATAAATTTTCCATCTGCAAAGACATAGCATATGTCACTCTAAAAGATTGGTATGTGGCGAGTTGACGATATTAACCAGAATTTAATTTATTACATAGTTGGATTGAGACAATTAATTGCTTTCTTCTTTTTTTTTTTTTTTTTTCTCTCCTTTCAAGAGTTTCGGAATTCGGCCATGTGAATTTTATGGTGTAGTTGATCTCAATGAGCGTTTTAACCAGTTTGGTAGCATGCTGTACAAGCTTATCCAATTAAAATGCAGCCCAAGTTGCAATAAAGCAGCAAAATTTTATTAAACTGTTAGAATGTGTTGGGAGTAACCATCTTGTTCGTGTTCACTCTTTTTAATATATTTGATAAAAATTTACGAAGAATATGTTAATCAATGACTCGAATGATTCCATCAGTTCCGTGTATGTAGGTGTTTGCGCAAGCCTTATTCTTGAATACATCCTACAGAAAAAATTCCGGAGACGACAGATTAAACATACATTCTTCTCCGGATAACCCATCTTACGCATCGCACCAATAAATGCTATACTGATCCTGAAATATTGCTGTTGTGACCGTGAAACCCATCGGCCACCAGCCTAAAAATATCTCATTCCATATGGATCCAACGACATCATTTGCTCTGTTGAACATAATGTTATCGAATATGGAGTGAGATGTTTTATACTCGGGTTAGCTCTTTTACTAGAAATATACCTACGCTTATATTTCTATCTATATATCTTTTGAAAATTGAACTGGGTAAGTACACACCGTTGACCAGTAAGTTGCGCAATAAATCGGTAACTCTGTGTAATGCCTTAAATGACAAATGAGTTAAGTACGTGATGCCGTTTATTGATAGATTATACGGAAGGCCGGGCTGGCCTAAAATTTGTGAGACCCTATTCAAGATTTACTTGAGGGTCCTGGGGTCCTGTGCAAAAACATATACGGGGCGTTTTTGTAATAGTGATTTTTTCATTTTTATTTTTTTCAAAATTTTTCAGTAACTAAGAAATAATTAAATAATTTTGTATTATACTGAACAAAAATTTTAATTACGAATAATATTTAATACATTAATCAACAATATTGTTTAACATCTCCAGTCATTACTCGTTATTTCCTTACCTTCTGGACAGTGGCGGATTACCTATTAAGGCACGCGCCTAGGGGCCCCAGGCTTTGGGGGGGACCCAAGCCAAGACATTTTCCTATAGTGTTCTAAAATAGATTAATGTTTTCAGTAAACATCATAAAAATCTTGATTAATTTAAGCGAAAATCTTGATTAATTTAAACAAAAAATTCAAAAGTACAAAATTTCATTTATTTGCCACCTAACTTTTATTTATTTATTATTATTATTTTTGGGGGGTCCCCAAATATAATTTGCCTAGGGGCCTCAACTATCCTTAATCTGCCACTATCCATAAGTTAAAAACAATACAGATATTATTGAAAGAAAGTGAGTATAACATAAAAATTACATTTTTAAATAACGTCCTACGTTCGATATCAAACGAAACATACAACATTAAGAATGAAGTACGGTACTTCTAGTTTCCAAGTCGACTCGCGCAAGCGCTCTTGGAGTGACGATAATTTGGGTAAAATGGCGGTAGGCTCGTTGATAGAAATGCGGAAAAGACGCAGATGATATTATTTAGACCATTTGAGCGCGGGGTCCTGTTCTACAGAACCGGTAGAACATGCTTGTGGTTGGCCCTGACGGGATATTTAATTAAAAGCATCTCTCCTAAATGAATTAAACAAAACTTACTAGGAGAAGGCATTTAAGGGCTCGCCTAGGGCGCCGATAAACTTACTCAAACCCAACATTGATAATGCAATGGTCTTAATTCAACAAACAGAACTTACCTTTGCAACAAGTTGCCGTGGTATTGCACTTCTTTCAAACAGATGGTCTCATCAAAAGATTAATTGCCATTTGTTTAAAAGATGAGACTGCTATGACAGCCTGTTTGAGGACTAGTTGGTCTCTCATTAAACAGTAGGTGGTCTCTAGCAACAACACGCAGCCAGATCAGCTGAAGACATTGTTCGATATGGGCTGCCACCATTGAGGTACACGAAATCAGTTTTCCAAGTTGCAATATTGTTAAAATTATCTGTTAAATGTAGTGCAATATCAGACAACTCGGTACAAAAAGGCAAGTCTGTTCCGTTGTGAGAATTAAAATTATTTATTACATTGTCCATGCAGTTTAAATCCTGCTGGCCGCATAAACAGCGAAAGGACTAGATACTCATAAATACGTATGGATGTAAGTAACTTCAGTTGTTAGTGCTTAATGTTTACTGAAATATGCTTCTCCAAAACTTCTCAACCACTCTCTAAAATCCGGCACCTCTCAATCCACGCGAGTGCTAGATTTTAGACTTCAGTGTACTTTTTCACACGGTGTTATATTCAGTATAGCCTACAAGTTTTACTTATGCACTTATTTTACAGTAAGGTGTCGGCGAGGGAAAAAATGAAAAAAATATATACGATTCTGCATCCACAGCCACTTTTGTGGCTGTGGATGCAGAACCTTCTTTCTACTCTTTCAAGCAATTTGATATCTTTCCTCTGATTGGGCCTCCACCACCACCTGCATAGATCTAAGATGACTTCGCCAATGATCACCGGAATAATTATCTCTATTCTAATGGAAAAATTCTTGTTATATCAATTTACAGTATCCCATGGGCTGTCCTTGCAGCTTTTCTATACTGTAAGGGAACTTCATATCGGACAGTATTACAACTACAAGGTCCTTTTTAAGTTCAATTTGGGATTATGATTACCCAGATGCAGAACCCTACATTAGATCTAACATTTGAAATATATAAATCTTACCTATCCTCTATTTCTTAGTGGATTATAATGCGCTCTTATAGCACACAGCCAAAGCTCATTATTACGGCCAACTCTTGATATAGAGCATATTCATTTGTCATAAAATTAAAATATTATTACAATCAAATAAAACAACCTGGTTCTGCTTGAAAAAAATTCCAAAATAAGACCATAAAATACTCTACATCCCAACATTGTTTAATATGGTGTTTGATAACAGTACATTGAACGAAATTGTAATTTTTGTGAAGAAACATTACCTGTGTGGTGCGGATCTGTTCAAGCCCTAAATGTTCTGATTTCGGCCTGAAGTAACCGAATGGCCCAAAAAATCTGGAAGTACAGTTGTACACGCGTTTGACGTTGACCGTAGTTCAAATTCACTTGACTGCTAAATATGGTAAATGATTATTAAATTCTTGTTAAAGTGACTAGTTGTAAACTCTGAGTTCTAAACTATGTGTCGTGTCGGAGCATAAACAGTCATGTACACAGTATGTATATTAATCTATAACATATGCAATTGATCATACATTTTAATGGAAACCAGACCCTTTCTTGATTTGGTGGCTACTGGTACCAATACCCTGATTGGTGTACAGCTGATGCAATATATGCCTCACGCCAGCTCCCTTCAATAATGTAAATAATAATAATAAATTTTCTGTTTATACTCCAGGACGACCACACGGTCAGAGGAATTCACAAAAATCGAAAGAATACAAGAAATAGAATCGTATTTAGCAGTCACGGGCTTGAATCCCGGTAACTCAAAGTACGTGCACTTATGTACTCTCGCGCATGCTGCAGTATTTTCAACAAAAATGGTAATCACTAACAAGATTCTTGCTTCTATTGACAACACGCGAAATTAAAAAGGTGAACAGATAAGGAAACAAATATCTGGGCCAAGATGATGTGGCCAGTTATTGCCAGGGCAAGGTGAAGGTTAAAAAAGGAAGACGGATAATACAGTATACATATTCAAAGACATGTTCACAATATCGAACACTACTTGCGACCCGTAAAAAAACCCCAATGTGCTGTCTTTTTCATTTGCTTTTTTTTTTTTTTTAGGAGCATTAGCAACTAAGGCCATATTGCTCCGGGATATGCGGTGGTCATTCCCTGACATTTCCGCATTTGGTAGTGACGGGCCTGAACCCCGGTCTAATCAAGAAGCGTGTGCTACGCACTGCTGCTCCTTCCCACCTGGCTACGGAGGCGCCTCCTTTTTCATTTGCATAAAGCACTTACGATGAAGATGGGAGTTCCGCTTTACTATTAAATAACATTTGGGGTTTTTTTTTCCAGTGGCAAATTTAAAAAAGAAAAAAAATTACAACTGGAAATAGAGCAGGTGAAAGTAATTTGATATCTGCTTGTAATGGTTATTGATATCAATAACTATCTTCTGTAATATTAGTGCAAAGGTTACGAATGTATGACATGCTACTTCCTGAAAGGCTTGATGGTAAAACAATATATACACTGTATCAAATGTTTGGAAAGGTACTGTGGTTCGATTCCCATCTAAAACTGGAGTAATTCTCTCTAACAGCTTTTTAACTTGGAGTCGGAAGTAGTCGGTCTCCAAGAGAGGAAGGATTTTTACCCATTCGATAAACTCGGGTTTTCTCTTTCAGTTACCTGCAGCGCAACTGACAAGATCACTGATGGCTCATGACCTCACCTTAATATAGTTTTTTTGCTATCATTCTCAATCTTCTCCTCTTTTGCTTTAGGTAACTAATCTTACTTTTTTATATACATTTTTATTACTGCTCTGATTATACGTTGTGCAACATATATTTTGAGTTGAACATTGAACTGGATGAGTATTATCTTTCTAAAAGTAGCATCCGTTACGAAGGCCATCTGATTATGTATTATTCTTTAACCGGTATCGTAAAGAGCTCCACTTAAACGATACCTTAAGTATTTGAAGTTACTGGTTTTTGTAGGCTTCACGTTAAAGGTGCTAGAGTGCACCAAACGTAAGTTATTTATCTACAAATCCGAATTAACTTGAGTACATGGATCCTGATTATTTTTTATAAGAGGTATTTTTCATATTATAATAAGGAAGTAAATATAGAACTTAAATATGGTCCCTAGTCAGAACGAAATAAAATATTGAATTGTAAAATAAAT
Organism: Mastigoproctus giganteus; assembly: GCF_048544385.1. Taxonomy (NCBI): domain Eukaryota; kingdom Metazoa; phylum Arthropoda; class Arachnida; order Uropygi; family Thelyphonidae; genus Mastigoproctus; species Mastigoproctus giganteus. Next base: position 63,347,094 of record NC_143575.1, read on the forward strand.
AATGTAATACAGAATTTGACGAAAAGTAGTGTGCAATGCTCAACAAGTTAGTTAATGTACGCAGTGCGTTACATCCCTGGCGCGTTATATTTTTGACGTTAAAAACGTTTTTACTGGCGTTATTCAAAAAAAATTTGTAACGAAAAACCGTCATGCGAAAAGCGTTACGGAAGTGACGCCATCTTCAGCTTACTCCAGTATTGTAACTTGTATTGTTGCAATCATACTTGTATGATGGCAAAAATAATTTATCTTCTACTAGACCAAATTTAGCGAAATTTGGAACGGAGCTTCATCTTAGCTCTATACTAGAGGAAAAACTTTCAAACCTCTGAAAATTACAGTAGTTTTTCCAGGATAGTGAAAAATATGAACATGTGATCAAGGAAATTTTCTCGTGTAATAAACGGGATAATGCGGACATATAGCATATCGTGGGAAGCTAACGAATTTAAAAACAGAAATATTAAGGTTTTTTTTTAAGGTACAAAAAACTTTCGGAAACTGGGAAATGCGTTAATTCGAAAATGCATCTGGTTTCAAGTCATCTGGTGTTTTCAGATTCAATGTAATTTTTTTCTTTACAATTAAACTGTGAGGCTGGAAAAGAGTTCTGCACATTTATGAAAACATTCTTCAACTTGGACATGTCCTCAGATCTTTCGATAAATACTACACGTAATGGAACAACTATAGATGGTGTATTTAGTCGTAAACTAAAATCTCTTCAATGTAAAAATTATATAATCCTACTTTAGTAATCACAGACCAATACTTTCAGTAACCGACATGTAATTATTATTAACAGAATAAAAACATTGTTATATTATTATCCATGAATTTTAGTAATATTTGAAAATTAAAAGGTTTTTCAAGCCTTCCGATTACTCTTAAATGTAAAACACGTTAAATATGCTAACCGTAGGACACATTATGTACCTAGTACAGAATTTTTTTGTTTCTTAATTAATTTAATTTTTTTGTGATTAACAGAAGCAAAAATAAATAACTAATTATCTTGTTACCATTTAATGATTAATTGATTACCTAGTGATATACTATATAAAAATAACTGTTTTAACTTCATCTTAAGTACATACTTCACTATATGTTTTGTAATCCTTTGTAATCAGCAGCGCGTGATATGCAACACGTATTTCAGGATCTGATTTAATGAGTTAAAAATAATCATAGTATAAGGCAACGCTTTCTTATGCATTTATTTATTTCTTCCTCGATTTTAATAACAATTCAAATATAACACATATTTAACTTTTTTGCTGTGATTAACATAATAAACAAATAGTAATTCATGATTTATGCATTTAGTAAACTGATAACTTTTATGCGCGAAACGAGAACATTGTTTTTGCGCACCCACACCTCTAATTAGTGGTATACTAATTTTTATTAATTTATTTAACTAGGGGTATTCGCCCCCTGCTCGCTAACCCCTGCGGACGCTTTTCTACGTAAAATGTAGAGGTATGACGGAGTAAGTCAAATCTATTCTACATAAGACACCTGGCGCCTCCGTAGCCAGGTGGGAAGGAGCAGCAGTGCGTAGCACACGCTTCTTGATTAAACCGGGGTTCGAGCCCGTCACCACCAAATACGGAGGATGCGGAAAGGTCAGGGAATGACCACCGCATGACCCGGAGCAATATGGCCTTAGTTGCTAATGCTCCTTAAAAAACCAAACAAACAAACAAACATAAGACACCTGTCGAATATCTAATCAGGAAATGACCTATGTAATTATTTACCCGTGCATTTGTAGTGATGTAACTTCCCTGCCCACTTGTACCACGTGATCTGCATTCCTCTCCTCCCATTGGCTACCCCACCACGCAGCATTCTCAAGGTCGAATAAATATAACTATGTAATTATCTACTTGCGTTTTCATAGGTCACTTAGGAAAAGGCCTTTTGCTTCAGGTTCCATAATGCATAAGGAATATTGTTGCATCTGAAAGAGCAGGGCTAAACTATTTACAAACTACACAAATATTTGAAATATTTACAAAATACTAAACTATCTACAAACTACATCGGGAGGATGGGTCCCTTCTTATTAATATCCAAAAAAACTTTACAATGGAACATCAAATGATAACGAGCGTGGTCATGTATTAGACGGTGAAGCACGTGCACGAGGTTGGTGTACGTTATGGAGAAAGTTGTCTTGCAATGCGACGAACGTTGGCATGCGTCCCATGTATGTGCCCTACATTGTCAACAGCAAGTTTCTGTTCTGTCCAGTAACCCATTTGTGTTCCTTCCATTGAACCGTCACCAACCTCTTGCATGTACTTCACTGTCTAATGGCGCCTCCGTAGCCAGGTGGGAAGGAGCCGCAGTGCGTAGGATGCGGAAAGGTCACGGAATGACCACCGCATATCCCGGAGCAATATGGCCTTAGTTGCTAATGCTCCTAAAAACCAAAATAACAACATCACTGTCTAATACATGACCACGCCGGGGGATCGTTTCATGTTCCATTGTAACGTTTTTTGTATACAGTATTAATGTCAGTTGACGAAGGGACCCATCGTCTCGATATAGTAGAGTGACTGTAAATAGTTGAGTATTTTGTAAATATTTTAGTTTTTTGTAAATATTTGTATAGTTTTGTTATTATTTGTATAACAATAACATTATACTAACATTATAACGCACTGATCAAAATCTAATCAGGAAATGACCCAATCAGGAAATGACCCATGTAATTATTTACCTGCGCATAATTTCGCATAATGACGTAATTTCCCCGCTCTCTTCTCTCATTGGCTCCAATAAATATCACTAGGAAGAAAACTTTATGTGTAGAGGGACGACCAAATAATGATTTAATAAACCATTCATTAATAGTTTCACATTGTTTTAATTAATTAAAACAAGGAAGAAAGGCTTTTGCTGAATCAGACAAAAATTTTAATCATAATCTATTTCCCTCTTGCTGTAGGTGAATATCAGTTGAGGCAAATACATATCCACGTGGATACGTGTGTGTCTGGACTGATGCGATTCCAGAGGTTCTCCTCATATCCACTGGTGCTTCTGGGCTGCAAGCGAAAAACTGCAGATATGTGCATTGATAACATCGTGTTTGGCGTCATGCTATTCTGACTGGCCTCTCAGCAAATTGGGAGCAGGGATCACTAGGAAGGCTGCCACCTGATTCTCGTCCACACTACAAGGAAGCTAGCTGGCCGTCAACCATGGAACTCTTACTTGATCACCTCCGGCATCAACTTAGCAGAAGGCTTGCTCTTGAAATATCTAAGAAATGGATGGGGGAAGGGATACTTGAAGTAGGCAGAGAGGAATGGCAGGAAACAGAAGAGAGTAGGAGGGTTCTCCTGAAAAGAGACAAAGAGTGGTCGTCCTGCTCTGAGAAATGACTAGATGAATATCCTTTCCTTCCTGTAGGTACTGATCCAAGCTGGCTTTTGAATTTTTCCAAGTTGTCAGCCCCAACTACCCATAGAAGCAGTTTATTCCAATGATAAATAGCAAAACTTTATAAAATCCACTCAACACCTCCTACCATAGTTTGAATTTATGTTAGGTGTGCTAAGCGGCAAGGCAACTAAAGCTATGAGGCGACAGCATTATGTCTATGTCTGTAATTGTGTGTTCTTCTGTCGGTTTGCTATTTGGTTGGGGCAAAAAAAAAAAAAAAAAAAAAAGGTTTTCCAGTAGGAAAACCATGCAATCCGCTCCTAAGACTAACTGACTCAGCTATGTTGGGGAAAATGTCATAAAAATTCCTAGTGTTATCGACCGGATTCAATTTGATTGTTTTTCCATTCGGTGGGAAAATGTCGTAAAATGACTAGCAGCCCGGGATATCAAGTGAAGGAATAGTAAGATGTGGCGTTATAATGCGTCACATAATACTATCATGCGATGCATACAATACTCTGAAAAGGATAGAGAGTTTGGATTAGTGTGTTTGTGTAACGTTAGTTATGGGTGGTGTTGTTGTATTGTTCATCTGGCCTCTTATCCAGGGAGCTCAAGGAACACCACCAATTCACTGTTGTCCATCCAGTGACACGTGGTGCCGAGCCAGGAAGTAGGAAGAACAAGTTCTCTAGCGGGGTCACCATAACTTCTCAGGGAGGGCCCAAAAAAGTTAATAAATAAAAAAAATAATATATTTTTTTTTTTTATTGAAGAGAAGCACTAGGGGTATAGAAACAGAGCTGAATGGCAACAGGTGAAGTAGTAGTGGCATCTGATGCAAGAAAGCAAGTGTATGAGCTTATGCAGCATCAGCCAAAAAAAAAAAAAAAAAATCACACCATTCCCTCCAAATGCCTGTCCAGTTCCTCCTTAAATTTATTTAATCTATCAACTTCCACAACGACAGATGGAAGTTTGAATTTATGCCCCCTTAAGTTCGTAATCTGAACAAGTGGAAGGATCCCATCAGAATTCAGCGTGCTCAACCCATTCAAGGCCTTATACACCTCAATCAGATCACCGCGCAGGTGCTTAGTCTCCAGCCACTGCAATTTGCAGAACTTAAGCCTCTCTTGGTAAGAGGATCCCTTCATTCCCCTCACCAATCTTGTTGCCCTTCTCTGTACACGCTCAAGCAAATCTACATCCTTCCTAAAATGAGGCCTCCAGACCTGTACGCAGTACTCAAGGCATGGGCTGACCATTGCCTTATACAGAGGGACAATCACCTCCTCCCTGCTAGTAAAATTCCTATATATCATTGACAAAACCCCATGGCCTGTCTGCATTGCTCAGAAAACTTCATATCTGACTGCACAATTACTCCCAGGTCTTTTCCATTTTCTACCACCTTAAGTGTAGTACCACACAGTTGGTACGTTTCTCTGGGGTTACTTCTACCCATATGCAGTACTTTGCATTTGTTAAGGTTAAACTTCAGTTGCCACTTCTTAGCCCATCTGCCCAAATTATCCAGATCCTGTTGCAGTAGCACACTGCCATTACTGTCATTAACAACCCTGTGCCAACCTTTGTATCATCTGCAAACTTCGACACTAAGCCTGATATACCTTCATCAATATCATTGATAAATATACAAAACAACAGAGGACCCAACACCGAACCCTGTGGGACTCCACTAATAACATTAGTCCACGAAGGGCAGGACCCATTAATTACCACCCTCTGTCTTCTCCCACTCAACCATCCTTTTATCCATTGTAGCAACTTACCCTTAATACCATTCTGCTCCAATTTGTACAATAGTCTTCCATGCGCAACAGTGTCAAAAGCTTTTCTGAAATCCAAATATATGATATCAAAATTATTTTTTGCATCCAATTCCTTTGTAACCACATCATAATATCTTATCAAATTTGTCAGACAAGACTTTCCCTTAACAAACTCATGCTGTGTCTGAATTATTGCTGCAGTCTTGTCTAGATGATCCTGCAATGCATCTTTAACCAGTGACTCCATTATTTTACCCGGAACAGACGTTTAACTGGTCTGTAATTACTCGTGTCACCCTTCGATCCCCCTTTGTGAATTGGAGATACATTTGCACATCTCCAGTCCGTGGGGACCTCCCCTGAGTCCAAGGATGCTCTCATAATTATGGCTAAGGGATTGCTTAGTTGCTTTGCCGCCTCCTTTAATGTAACTGGATAGATACCATCCACCCCAGGTGCCTTTCTTATGTTTAACTTCAACAATTTCTCCTCCACTTTGCTTTCAGTTATTACAAAATCATTAAGTATCCTGCTACAATTTAATAACCTTCTGCCATTTTCAAACCTTAATAATTCCTCATGTGTGAATGTAGATGCAAAATACTCATTCAGTTTGTTTGCTATCTGAGCAGGATCATCAATAGTCGAACCATCGATGTCAAGTGGACCAATCAGATTCATCCCCTTCCTTTTAGAGTTTATATAAGTAAAGAAATCCTTGCTGTTTTTCTTAGCATCTTTTGCCAAGGATTTCTCGTAATCTGCCTTCGCCTGCCTAACCTCCTTAGTGACCTGATTACAGACTAGCTTATATCTGCCATAGGCTTCTGAGTCGCTTGATAATTTATATGCATCCCATGCATTTTTCTTCTCTGTCACGAGTCTGATTAATTCATTTGATAACCATTTAGGCCTAAACCTTGAACAATATTTCTTAATAGGTATGAAACTTTTAGTAGCATCCACGATTAATTCCTTGAATGCTTCCCACTTAGAATTTACTGTTGGTAACATCGTCAGTTGAGACCACTGTACTCACCTTTACGGAAGCAAAAACCCTTTCCTTTATCCCTGATGGTAATTATATTTTTAAGTAAATCCCACATCAGTACACTGTGATCATTGCCACCTAGTGGTTCCTTTATCTGCAAATTCTTACTTCACGAATGATCACTGCTGATAACCAGATCAAGAGTATTACCCTCTCTGGTTGCCTCTCGAACATGCTGCTGCAGAAAATAATCATCCAATAAATCCACAAAAGTCTTACTAGTGTGTGAGTGACTAATCCACAAGTTCCAGTCAATATCTGGGAAGTTAAAATCCCCCATTATAAGACATTCTGATTTACTAGCCCACTATTTCTCTGTACAATTGTTCATTGTACTCATTCGAGTCATTAGGCCTATAACACACTCCTACTCTCATTTTTGCTTTCACAGTGCTTATGTAACAATAAACTGACTCAACAGTGCACTGTTCATCTATATCAACTGGATGCACTTCTTTTGATTTTATGTTTTTCTAGTTAACAGCAAATAACACCTCCTCCCTTCTTATCCTGTCTATCCTTTCTGTACACATTTTACTCCCCAAATTCCAGTTCTGCATTCCTTATATCGGTGTGACACCACGTCTCTGCTATCCCAACAATATCCGCCTTTGATGTCTTGACCAACACTTCAAATTCATAAAATTTATTTACTATACTGCTAGCATTGGTATACATGTACCTATCTTTATTATTAGTTACCCTAACACATTCCATATACCCACCTGTTTCACGATAAAGTATAAAGTGGTGGATGCAAGTTGTAGTCATCCACCACAGGTAAGAAGGATAACTTGCGGGAACGGAGAGCCCATCCCTCCCTCAGTAAGAAGAAAGACAAGGTCGTAGGTTCAGAGTACCCCATGTTTTTAATGAAGTAAAGTATGGGGAAAATAGTAGTTGTTGTGTGGGAGGATGTGGACATGTGTATATGTAAAGGGCGGCTCCTAGAAGTCAGTTCAACTCCTCTTATCTCTGTGAAGAACAGTATCACTACAAATGGGCCATATATGTGAATGACGTCGGTTTGTGTGTATTTTGTGTGGGAGGATGTGATTATATTCACTGTACTACTACCACAAGAGCTTTGAATTTATGCCTTCATGGTTTCCTCTCGCAGTAGCATAGTATTTAAAATCGCCGTCCACCCACACCGGATAAAAAACGAAAGGCTGAGTTCGAATTCCATCAATAACACTAGGAACTTTTATGGCCTATTTTCGCAACATGCTTTCTGATCGTGGGAACTTGTGTGTTGGCTGTTTGCTATCGGAACGGCATGTCTTCTCGGTTGTTCATGGCCCACTGTGATTAAGGTGAACAAAGAATGGTGTCGAACGGGTCAAACTCCCGCCGACAGAACTAGAAAGGATTATGCAAGGTAGATCTTCGTGGTGAGCAAAGGGCGCAGCGCATTGTACTGGCTCAATGGCTGGTCACTGTGTGACAGTGGACATCGCAATATAATATCCCAAATGCAGTATCCCAAATGACAATACACTGCACACTCAAACGTATGGTGTTCCACAGTAGACGACCCAAGAGACACTATTCCCTCACCGCTGATCATTGTCGACGGAGAATGCTATGGTGTCAACAGCACGCTACTTGGGCACACTGGAGCACTGGAACGAGTGTGCTGGTCGGATGAAACCAAATAGCTGGTGAAACACGTCGACGGACGCCTTCATGTGTGGCGCAAGCAACACAAGTCATGGACCCATCGCTTATGCTGCTCACAGCTAGCAACAACTAGGACCCTGGTGCGGGTGGGCCGTCTTACTGGTGAGGTCTATCCAGCCCTTGGCACCCACCCGTCTTGCAATACCACTGGTGGGTGTGGGATTTTAGTGCTGAATAGCACAGACTGATTTGGTAGATCGAGGCTGAGTTCCCCGTGCCAGGGATGGGCACCAGGGTATTTACCCATGTGGTGGCTGCTACTTGGTGGCAAAGTAGCCTGATATTACATTACACTAACACTACCTACACATACACTTCCAGGCTAACAGTTTAAGATTATTTTTTGCCCACAGAATACAGAGGTGGTAAGTCTAGGGACAAGAATACACATAAGTATCGGCAGCCCTTAGGAAACCATTTTCACCCTGGCATATTGCTATTGTTATTGTAATAGGGTTTTAGGAGCATCGGCAACTAAGGCCATATTGCTCCGTATATACTGTCTGTGAATTGCGTGTTCTGTGGTCGTTTTACTGGTTTTTTTTTTTTTTTTTTTTTTTTTTTTTTGGACAAAAAACCATGCTACCCTCGCCTGAGACGGACTAACCCACGTTTTGAAAAAGCCCTATAAAAATTCCTCACGTTATCGACGGGAGTCGAACTCAAGTCTTTTCCACCCGGTGTGGGGAGAACGGCGATTCTACCGACTGTGCTACTCACGAGGGCTGGCATGTTGCATTTTTTCCCGGACAGAAATGGAATCTTCCAAGACGATAATGCCCGTGTCATTGGGCCAGCACTCTGCACGAGTGGTCAGAAGACCTCAATCCAATTGAACATCCTGTGGGATGTTTAGGAACGGGAAGTGAGGCGTATGGACATACAAAGGGTACTAGGAAAGTTTTGCAATACAGCTTTGTTTATTTAATTTTTTCAAAGTAATTTCCTCTACATTCAATACACCTCTCCATCCTCCGAAACCAATCTTTAAACCAGTTCTGCCAAGTTTCACTAGGGAGTAAAGCACACTCGTTGTCCCAAGCCCGTAGAAGGTCCTCATCACTGGAAAACCGCCTCCCTTTTAGCTTCATTTTCACGTGCGGGAACAGTGCAAAGTCGCAGGGAGCAAGGTCTGGGCTGTAGGGAGGGTGCTCGAGAAGTTTCAGTCCTGTCGTGGTCAAATATTCAGTGCAGGCTTTGGCGCGGTGAGCTGCAGCATTATCATGATGGAGGTACCAGGTGTCCATTCTTGACTTTGGCCGCAGGTTCTTCATAGATCCAATGACTTTAGGCAGACATTGTTCAGTATACCACTTAGCTGTGACTGTCTTCTGCGTGTCCAAAACGACACGTTCCACAATTCCACTCGATTTGAAAAATACAGCTATCATTTTCTTCTTTACAGATCGGGATTTTCTGACAATTACGGGTGTGTCGTCATCATCAAAGACCCAAACTTTGTTTAGAGCCTTGGTCGGCAGATCGTAATAGTACAGCCAAGTCTCGTCACCTGTCACGATGTTGTTCACATACCGAGATTGTCCCTTATCAAACTTTTTTAACATCTCCTGGCACCAAGTCACACGTCGTGTCATCTGCTCTTCAGTCAGTTGATGCGGCACCCAGAGAGAACAAAGTTTCTTCACGTGCAAATGATCTTGCAGAATCGAACGAATTGCTGGTGCATTTAGGCCCGAAGTATCCTCTATCTGTTGGTAGGTCACTCGCCTGTTTTCGTCAAGCATTTTCCTCACAGCAGTAACGTTTTCCTCCGTAACTGATGTTCGTGGCCTTCCCGGCCTCTCAGAATCCTCCAGAGTGAAATTTCCCCTTTGGAATTCTCTATACCACCTGAATATCGTTGTACGATGTGGACAATCATCATCTAGTGCAAGAGTCATTTCTTCTAAGCACTGGTCTATGGTTAAACCACGCACGAAATTATGCCGCAAAACTGTCCTTATCTCATTTCGTGACTACGATGCCATCGCAAGCACTTTACACTCTCACTACTAATGAATAACTGAGCCCATCGACTTGGCGCGGCGGCTACTAGGCACGTATGAACATGTCTCAATATGCAGCAACAAGCAGCTTCCTGTGATTCATTGTTGCGTCATATTGCAAAACTTTCCTAGTACCCTTTGTACAACCGTCATCTATTACGACTGTATAGAAAGTCTTGCAGGCAGCATAGCCGCAGATCGCAACGGATGTTTTCAGACATCGAGTGGAATCAATGGCTAAACGAATACCGGCTGTTATCTGTGCGAACGGAGGCCCAACACGGTATTAGGTTGGTGCTTATAATTCAGTGACACTGAGTGTATAGTGATATTATAGTCCCTTACCTCCCTACAAGCAACTGTTCCATAAATCACTGAGGGGACACCATGAGCCCTCCTTGACATCTGTTTGCACTAATAATAATGCTATAATAATACTCGAATCACAGACAGGTAATGATTAGGTCTAGTAAATTCTTGTTCCCAGTTCTTTTCCTAACATGCTGATAAATCATCTACATTGCTCGACAAAATTAACAGAACACGTAGGAAACGTGGTGTAAATCTTGCAGCTTGCGATAAAGCGGGACAAAATTTGGTATGGTGGTGTACCATAGAATAACGATGAAATGAGGAGACAGCGAGAAACTTCGGGAGGGTATAAAGTTGGTTGGTTTGGATATTTTACTTGAGCATCAGTTTCTATGACTATAGTGCGCCACACTTATGATTTATGCACTGATGAAGGTATAAGGGATATTTATAGTGGTTGTATAAGAATTACCAAAATTTCACACTACAGAAATCGATACAAGATACTCGAAAATATGGTCACATGATATCAGTACGGCGTATGATCCCCTCCAACCGCTAAACAGGCCTTACAGCAGTGCACCATGCTCGATATAAGGGTGTCTATAACAGTCTGTGGCAACAAATCCCATTCTTCTCCCAGTGCAGACCTTAACTCACCAAGTAACCGAGAAGTTGGTTGTCGGCGTGCGACACTCAAAGGCATCCCACACATGTTCGATCAGATTTATGTCTGCTGATCGTGCTGGCTACGGCAGTCGTTGGATATCTTCAGTTTCAAGATATTCCTCCACCACATTAGTTCTGTGCTATAAAAATTCCTCACGTTATCGACGTGAGGAATTTTTATAGCACAGAACTAATGTGGTGGAGATTTTCGTTTCTTGCACAACAACTAAACCGTTGTTGTGCAAGAAACGAAAATCTGGGCCAACTGCACCCCTAAAAAGTCGCACATAGGGTTCGAGCATCTGTTCTGGCTCGGTTCTGCGAAGTTACGGTACCCCCTATCAAAAATATGAAGATTGGTTCGGCCGTTGATCATTATTCCGCCCCCACGAGAACACAGTCTCCACCATAAGTGTCCCTTTCTATGATGTTGGAGGGATGGTACCGCATTCTCATTGTCTACAGATGAAATATCTAGAATCTGTTTGTAGGCTAAAACGGGACTCATCAGAGAAGGACTGTACCCTGCTTGTCCAAGTCGCATATTCATGGCACCAGTTTCGACAAGTTCTACAGCGGACGAACCACTGGCTTCCTTGAATAGAATCGACTTGAATCGAGCCTTCTTAACGCAATCCGGTTGGAAATATTTTCACCTGTGGCTGCAGAAACCTTAAAAAAGCAGTTGATGACAGCACATCGTAGGTTTCCGTGTTGTTGTTAGAGACAGCGCTCTGTTCTGGTTTATGTAGCCCTCGGGCGACCATGGCCAGCTTTTCTTGTAACGGTTCCTGTCTCCTGAAACTGCTTCCGCAGTACCGAGACGACACTACCTGACATATTAAGCAAACGTGTCACCTACGCCTACCCATCTTCAAGTTGCCCAACGGCCCGTCATCTCAAAGAATCATCTAAACCAGTGCTACACAAAGTGTGGTCCGCGGATCAGTGCCGGTCCGTAAACTGTTTGTTACAGATCCCCAACGAATTGAAAATTGTTCGCGGACGTTACCAGTCCCCGACCGATCTGAAATAAAAGAAACTGGTACTTAGCCACAGATAGTTTGAGAAGAACTGATCTAAACGATGATGACTTGCCGTCCTGAGTACTGTACACGTGGCTTTCCTACTGAGCAAGTCAAAAAACGGGAATGAAGTGATGTGGTCTCAACCAATGTTTTTATAGACATGAATAATTTACATAATGGGTGGCTTTGTAAGGTGGTTGATTCCTATAGGATACTCGGAATTTGAATGCCAGGATGCATATTATTAAATCTGATTCCTATATCAAATACTCAGCGATACTGTCCCCAGTAAAATATTCATGAAAAACATTTTGTTCTGTTAATTTTGTCCAGAAATGTAGTTAATTTTAAAATTGTCTCTAATGGTGACATCCCTCCCAGTTGTGCCAGTCAATAAAGGAGCAGATTGAAGTCTCCCATAACGAGGCACTCGAACTTGCCAACCATCCATCATAATTAAATTTTTGAATAAAATCAGTTATTAAATTATTATAGAAAAGCCTGAAGTTCTTACAGTATTTGACTACAATAGTTGGATTTTATAATATTATCTGACTTTGATATCATTTATTAGTGATTTAATGTAAATCAGATAATAGCAAATGTAGCGATTTTTTTAAAATGAATGCTAGATTCAGTAATTCTGAGACTTTGCTATAACTCCATTAGATGATCCATGGTGAATTGGTGCCGAAGGCCAGAGTCTCATTCGCCATACACAATACGAAAACCTAAAATTGAGAATACAGGCAACCCCCGTATAACACGGCACTTCTACAACACGACTAATAAATTGCGGCAATAATCACAACACGGTATTTATATAAAAGGTTAGAGAATTTCAGCAAACATAACACGGTATTTTTGAGCTTTTTGTGCGGAGAAAACCCTGCTACTATTTATGTTGGAGGAATTTTTCAAAATTTCCATTCTGTTTTTGTGAATTTCCGCCGTTAACTCACTAGTCGTTATGCGAAAAAAATTATTGGAAAATCCCCATATTTTATTTTGTGAGCGTGTTACCACCATACTCACCAGATGTGAGAGTACGGTGGTAACACGGCATACTCACCAGATGTGAGCCCCAGTAACTCAAGAATTTTTTTTTTTTTTGGCTAGGGCAGCGAAAGTCTCAGGCTTCCTTGCACCATATAGCTAATAATAATAATATGCTTATTGAACTTGTGCTTGTTTTAGACCATAAAAAATTGTGACTTCGAAGCGTGCAATTCGTGACTTTAAAGGTTTTGTAAAGTTATTTTGGTTTTTATGAATCGTATTGGAATAATTTCTTTGTTGAGAATTAAATTCCAGCCCTAAATTATGCTTAACGAACTTAATATAAGCATAATTTGGCTAACTGCGGATTTATTTAAAGAATGGTTTCTAAATTTTTTTGTGCCAGTGGAAAACTATTTAAAACGGAAAAATCTAGATTTCTAAGTTTTATTACTACTGGATAACGGCGCCAGGCCACCAAAAAATTTAAATCATCCAAAATGCTGAAGTAATATTCCTACCACCTAATACAACTTCTTTAATTCAGCCATTATATCGAGGTATTAAATCTACCTTTAAAACTTATTACATCAGAAAATCGTTACAATGGATTTTGGAAAAATTTGATTCCGAATCTATTGAAGTGATGGAGGCATGGAAACATTTTTCAATTGTATACTATATCGGAATCATAGCTTTATCGCTCAAAGAAGTAAAACCGTCAACATGTGCGTGTTGGAAAAATATATGGCCAGAGTCAGTTCACTCGGGAAATATGGTCGAACCGCCAGAAAACGGAACCAGTGCGATAGCAGAACTTGCTAAGTCAGTTAAAACGATGCCGCTTTGCTAACTAGCAAAGCGGCATCGTTTTAAGTTGCTAATATTCTGTTCATTTAGATTTGGCTATGTATTATTGATGCTTTCGCACTATACTTATACATAGTCTAGACTTTTCCATAGCTTGAGGCTTATGCCCTAAAGGCTTTATAGTCTAAATACATCATACACCATCAGGCATCTCTCATATTGTGGAGTTATACTTTATAACTTTTTTGCCTTCATTGCATCACTCGGGTACCTACACACCCACCGAAGAAGGGCCAAATAGCCCTGAAACGGCACCAGGGGGAGCCTGATGATGTCCAGAGTTTCCAAGAATAGGTAACAACAGCCTTCTCCACTGGGGAAGCATTGCCTATGCAAGTAGTTTGAGTTTTTGAGTGGTGTTAGTTGGAGTTCTGTCCCTCCCTTTCATTCTTCTACACCGTTTCTTTTCCTCTTCCACTCCTACTTTCCCTCTACCTTTTTTGCTTTTCTAAGTCTAATAGGGACAACTGGATAGTCGAGTTATTATCCCACACAAATACAAAATAGCCCTGAAACGGTGCCGTTTGGGTGGTGGTATCCATCTGAGAATAAGTAACATTAGTCTTCTCCTCAGGTGAAGCGTTACTTATTCGAAGTAGTGCAATATCATGGCAACTCGTTGTGAAGGTATTCACAATATGAGATAACTTAAAACGATGCCACTTTGCTAATATTCTGTTAATTCAGATTTGGCTATGTATTATTGATACTTTGGCACTATACTTATACATAGTCTAGACTTTTCCATTGCTTGAGGCTTATGCCCTAAACGCTTTATATTATTTAGCTTACTTAATATTAATAACTGGGCAGTACCTATACGTTAATTTAATACCCTTTGATTTAAAATGAATACTACGAAAAAGAGTAAAACGTATCATTTTCATCAAGAGTGGGAACTAGAATACTTTGTAATGATAAAAGAAAAATGTTGTTGTTCGATTTGCAATGCTTCCGTGGCTATATCCGAAAGAGGAAATTTAGAACGGCAGTTCATCGCAACTCCATGGTAAATACCAATCGGATTTTCCGCCTAATAGTGACCTTAAAACTTAAATCCAGATTATTCGCACAACAAAATTTCTTCATGACACCTAATTTACAATCTAAAGCAGTAACTGTAGCATCATTTAAAGTGACTCATCTTCTTGCAAAAAAATGCAAACCATTTTCTGATGGTCACTTCATCAGACGCATTTTTAGAAATAACAGATTATCTTTTTGAAAATTTTACGAACAAAAATGAAATTAAAAGTGCTCTTCAAAATCTACAATTATCTCGAAATATTGTGATGCGACACTTCCAAAAAATTAGTAAAAATGTGAGTGAACAAATTGCATGCTCATATTACTAATTGTGTTTCCTTTTCTTGACAACTGGATGAATCTACAGAAGTCAGTGATATAGCTCAATTTCTCGTTTTTATTCTTATGGTTTTCGACGATTCTGCCACTAGAGAAGAACTGTGGGTACAGTTTCGTTAAAAGAAAGAACTAGAAGTCTTGATATATTTAACGCATTCAAAAATTTTAATGAAAAAATTAAATTACCATGCTTAAGCTCTTATCAATAACAACAGATGGAGCTAAAGCAATGATGGGGCATCTCAACGGAGTCATTGCATTGTGCCAAAAGGATGATGAATTCCCAGATTATTTTAGTTACCACTGTATCATCCACCAACGAGTGTTAGCCAGCAAAAGATTAAATACTAAAAGTATTATGGACATAGCTTTCAAGTTCGTCAATTCCATCAGAGGACAATCTCTTCAAAAGAGACTTTTCAAAATGCACCTCACTGAAAATGAACCAGATCTGATATTACACATAGATGTGAAGTGGCTGAGTCGGAGTAAGTTTCTTCAGATTTCTAAATTTGCTGATTGAAATTAAAATTTTGTTGATCAAAGGGGAGGAGATGATAATTAGCAGCTACAAGATACGGAGTGGTTATGTGATCTAGGTTTTTTTGTCAGATTTTACCAGTAAATTAAGTGATCTGAATTTGGAATTACAAGGAAAAAATAAAAATGTGGGTGACATGATTAGTAGTATTTCTGCATATAAATATCAATTTCTGGCAATGACTAAGAATCTCAAAGGAAAAAAATTCGATCATTTTGCAAATATGCAAGATCATTTGCAAAAATATCCTGTTTTTGGATTTAATAGTGAAAAATATGTTTCTGAAATTGAGAAAGTTGTGGATGACTTTGAAACCAGATTCAGTGATTTTAAAACAATTGAAGATATTGCTTAATATATTTCTTATCCATTTAATGTAAATTGCAGAAAAAAGTCGCAGTTTTTCACATGGAGAAAATATTACTTGAAAATGAAATTATTACATTTCGAAACGATATCTTTCTAAAAGCCAGATCATCAGAAAAAGACTTTTAGAAATATGTTTGCCGAGAAAAGTACCCAAATGTAAAAAAATGCACTGAACTTTTAAATTCCTGTTTTTGTTGCACACATCTATGTGAATCGACCTTTTCGTATTTGAAACAAACAAAGACGAAGAATCGCTGTACTGTTACTGACTTGCATACAGAAGATTCTTTACGGTTGGCCTTATCACAGTATATCCCCGATTTTGAAAGCTTGGCAGATGACATTAAGACACAAACTTCACATAAATTAAAAATTTAAATACGTGCGAATTTAAAATAAGAATTCTGAATTGTATTTAATTTTAAAATTTATAAATACCGTTTTTCAATATGTGTTGATTAACTTTTTTAACCACGTGCAATGAAATTCTTAAGATGGTAGATCGCGGCACCTTTTTTTTTTTAAAAAGTAGATCGCATCACAAATTAAGTTGGCCACCCCTGATGTAGAAGAAAGTTCAAAAGGTGAAGATATTC
Organism: Mastigoproctus giganteus; assembly: GCF_048544385.1. Taxonomy (NCBI): domain Eukaryota; kingdom Metazoa; phylum Arthropoda; class Arachnida; order Uropygi; family Thelyphonidae; genus Mastigoproctus; species Mastigoproctus giganteus. The sequence goes on from NC_143575.1 coordinate 63,363,787, forward strand.
TGCAACAGAGAAAACGTTCTCGTTTGATTGTGCTTAGCAGCAATGAAGAGGAAGAAAATTAAATGAACGTACATTATCTGACATATTATGTATCACAGTTGTAAGACGTTTGTTCAGTTATTACTATTTTTAATAAAAATTAAGTTTCCGATAGTTATAAAAAAATATATTTTTGTTAGCTTTTTGGGACGTAACCCCCGCTATTTGTATTGGTTCTTAGTCCTGTATAATACGGTTTCGCACAACACCAGATTTTATAGGAACCTAACTACCGTGTTATACAAGGGTTACTTGTACAGCTATTCTTAATATGGAGAAACATCGTATTTTATTTTATGAAATAAAATATTTTATTCATGGAATAAGCAAATTCCGTAATACTATAGTACGTTACTCACTAACTTTTTTTTTTTCGTTCAGGTCAACGCTCATAAGAATGTCTATTTCTGTTGATCATTATCGTGACTTTTTCCGAAAGTTCTTCCGATAGACTTCGCAGTCGATTTTTGATGGAACTCAAAGTAGAAAGACTTCTCTCGCTAATCACCTGCGTAAAAGATAGAGCCAGCATGAAGTTGTAGGCTGGATTAATAATGCTATAGGCATCACGGGCAAATATTATCACAAAAGTTTGGGAGTATTGAATACCGCAGTTTTTAGACTCCAGCTCTGCTTTACCAATTGTATATCATAATGTTATTTTATCTTTTTGTCTGACAGAACTACTTCCTCCTCTTCTAACAGTACAGTGGAACTTTGAGGGGAATGGATCCAAAACTGCCTTGAATAACAAAAACCCAAATTTTTCGCTCTTTAAGGCGGTCATTGTCGATTACAATTCAAGTAGATTCGTAATTAATCATGGCATCCGAATATCAGGACCAATGAGAATTAGTGAACAGTATTTGCATATGTTGAATAAACTTTTCACAAAAAATATATTTAATCTTTTTTTTTTTTTTTTTTTTGGCAAAGATTACAGTTCCGGATTTATTAATATTTTCCAATTTTAGTACCTGGTTGAGATTGATAAGGTTTATCAAGCCCACGCACTGCCGCGTAAACAATCTTGAAAGTGCTATTGCTTGCCATGATATCACCAACACTTTAGATCGGGGGTTTCTTAACCTTTTTGTAGTCACTTCTCTTACAATTTTGCTGTCTCCTTAACTGCCTTATTCAAATTTCAAACTACTAACTGATTATGAGTGACCTCCACTGGACAAAATCACAACGACTTTAACAGTCTTGTGCTTCTAATCGATTGGAACTATACAACTGTTAAGCCAGATGTTTGATTTTATAAAGAAACTGGTGAGGCCTACCTTTAAGGCTTTATGTAATGTACAATGCTTCTGGGAATACCAGTAACAGGAGATATATAGCGAGCATATATCGTCTCAAAAAATTTTAATCGAGTTTGTTGTTGTTGGACCTCATCAATTCTTTGAATCATACAATATTTAATACGATTCTTCTCAAACAAGAAGGCCTTAAGACATTTTTCTGTCTTTCATATGCTCTAAGACGGTGGCTGCCAAAAAATTTGGCAGCCACCGTCTTAGGGCATATGAAAGACAGAAATGACAGCCACCGTCTTAGAGCCCCCTTGGTTTCATAAACATATTGAACTGCTTGGTTCAATAAATTCTGAATGCGATGGATGGGCTTGATGAAGTTTCCCAATGTCTAGTTTGAAGTCACTCAGTAGTAGCCTTAAATTACCACGTTTAGTAAGCTGGAGTCAAGTTGGATGATCACACTAAAACTAGGCCGACCGGGCTAGCCGAGTGGGTAAAGTACCTGCCCGGCAACCCAAAGGTCGCGGGTTCGATTCCCGCCTCAGGCTTGGATCAAAGTACTGCAAAAACCTTGGGAGGTGCAATATGGCCACAGAAGCCGATGCGCCAACAACTACCAAAACAAAAAAAAAAAAAAAAAACACTAAAACCAGCTTAAAATATTTATATATAACTACTTACCAAACGTGCACAAACCTTTACCTACCACAGATATGATTTTTCATTTTTAAGAAAACTAATAGCTATTAGTTTTTACCAGTTATATATCATAATGTTATTTTATCTTTTTGTCTGACAGAACTACTTCCTCCTCTTCTAACAGTACAGTGGAACTTCGAGGGGAAGTACGAGGGGAACAGTACAGTGGAACTTTGAATAAATGGCTATCTTGCGACAACTCTGAATCGTAAATACAAACGAAGTAACCAAAGGAAATATAGTTTTGAAAGCGATAAGAGCAATAAAACTTTAAATACGAAGCGAGGAAGGCGGTTTCGCCCTAGGCTCTAAGCCTGGTCAATCGTAAATAAGCAATCAATGCACTAGGAGGAGCTAGCTCCTCCAGCGCCCCCCCTTCCTCTTAGTCCTCCCGGGGGAGGTTTTGCCCACTTTAGGAATCACAGGGTTGCAATGCCACTATCGCCATTCTGTTAATAAAGTTTAAACGTGCTTTATCTTTAGGAAATATTTTTAAATGAACTTACTGGACTTGGTTACTTACGTTACGGCTACAATTCAAGCTTTTTATCTTGACAATGAACAAACATCGGAATCCTTCGATCCCAGAACTTTTATGCTTTGCGCCCCTTAAAACATTTCCCACATTACACGCACTCCCGCCTCATCTTCCAGAACAAGTGCAAATAAACAGATTTAACAAATTTTAGCTATAAATATACATACTTTTAAAAATGAATACATTTAAAAGACCGAAATAAAATACGTTTCATACATGGATTAGTGGTATGGTTTGTCCGTATTTCTTTAAAAACTGCTTCATAAAAACAAAAAAGCGCACCCCAAAACAACCAAGTGCTCCCCCCCAAAGGGGAACCCCAAACTTTGGGAAAGCCCTGCCCTATAGTTTCCGCATTATTAATGTTTTTCTAAGTGGGAAAGGATTAGAACAACACTGTATATAAATTTATTTATTTCGGAGAAGGTGAAAAATAAAAGTGTAGCTCAGTAAGGGACACATTTACAAACTTTACATAAAGTGTGAATCATGAGGTTGAGTGAGTTATGGCATTAATGTATTTGTATTACAGTAATTTTGTTTTAATTTCTGGAGAGTATCATACGGGGCTTAGAGGGGAACAGGTATCCTGTGTGTTATCAGACACTCTGCCTAAAACACTGATGGATCCAATATCTCTCTCTCTCTATTACAGAAGATTTAGGAGAAGTCCGGTTGGCCTGCCTCCCTAAAATCCACTCACGCACACCTTCTCGATGGTAAGCCCTGTTACGTCACTTAGGTGGCAACGAACGTGTAGAGTGGTTCTCTTCCCTAGAAGCCTGGTCAGCGTGAAGAGGAAAAGACCAAACCCTCCAGCAATGAGAGCACAACAATACAAATGGCCCTCAGTCCCCAGCAGCTTTCACTCTCCCTCTTACGGCAGCGAGAGGATCAGAGTGGAAGCAGAGGGTGCTAAGAATCTCTGGGTACGACCAGGCTGCCATGCACGGAAATTGAACTTGGCCTGTTATAACGTACGATCACTCATCGGTGAAGACAGGATATTAGAGCTGGAAAAGGAATTAGAAAATGTGAATTGGAATATCATCGGTTTGGCTGAAACAAGAAGAAGAAATGAATCACTTGTAAGTTTATCAAGTGGAAATCAGCTGTACACCAATGGAAACAGTGAAAGGAGTGAAGGTGGAGTTGGGTTTCTGGTCCATAAAGATTTTAAAAACAACATTTTGGAATTCAAAAGTACATCACCAAGGGTGTCAAGACTAATACTCAAGATTTCTAAGAGGTACAAGCTAAAGATTATAATGATTTATGCACCAACATCGAGCCATGATGATGAAGAGGTTGAAGAAATGTACACTGAAATTGAGAGTCTTCTAGATGAGCAGAAAACCCACTACACCATTATTATGGGGGACTTCAATGCTAAGGTTGGAAAAAGGCAAAACAGCGCAGAAAGAGGAACTATAGGAAATTTTGGAATTGGTGAAAGAAATAAAAGAGGTGAAAGACTTGTGGAATTTGCAGAATCTCAAGGAATGTCAGTAATGAACACTTTTTTCAAGAAAAGGGTGAACAGAAAGTGGACATGGAAGAGTTCAAATGGATTAACTACTAATGAAATCGACTTCATCCTCACTAACAGAAGATATATTGTGAATGATGTTACCGTCCTGAATAAGGTAAATGTTGGAAGTGATCACAGAATGGTAAGATGTACACTTGATATAGATGTAGGAAAGGAAAGGAAAAAACTGACTCGAGTAAATAATACAAAGGTCTTTGAAATAACAGAGGAGGAGAAAAAGCAGTATGTACTGGAAGTTAAGAACAAGTTTGAGCTTCTGCAGACTGCTCAGGACCAAGATATCGACGAGGAATATTACAACTTTCTGAAAGTGATAAAGCCCAAGAAACCTATAGGGAAACAGAAATCCAAAGAAGAAAAAATTAGTCAAGAAACACTTGTCATGATGAACCAAAGACGACAAATGAAGAGCAAGAAAAACACTGACAGGGAGAAAATTGAGTATACTGAGTTATGCAAAGCCATTAGAAAGAGACTCAGAGAGGACATAAGAAGATTTAACACAAGAAAAGTAGAACAAGCATTAAGGGAAAACAAAGGATTTAAATCAGCAGCCATGAGCAGTAATACAGAAAGACAAATGATACTGAAACTGAAGAATAGCGATGGTGTACTTATAAACAGCAGAGAAGGCATAATTCAAATAGCAGAAGACTACTATAGAGAATTATACAAGGAGCGAGGGAATGATACCAGCAGTGGGGAAGATGGATTGCAAAGTAGCAACACATACGACATACCCGATATTCTTCCTGATGAGGTAGAACATGCATTGAAGAAAATGAAGAATCGGAAAGCCCCGGGGGAAGATGAAGTTACTGTAGAGTTGTTAAAATTGGGAGGAAGAAACATAACACAAAAACTGGCAAGGCTCTTCACAAAGTGCATTAGAAAAGGTGTGATGCCTAAGCAGTGGAATAATGAAATTATAGACCAATAAAGAAATTATAGACCAATTAGCTTGTTATCCCATATCTACAAGTTGTTCACAAGGGTCATTACTAACAGATTAGAAAGAATACTTGATGAGAATCAACCGAAAGAGCAAGCTGGCTTTAGGACAGGATTCTCAACTATGGATCACCTTCACGTAATATTATTATTATTATTATTAGCAGCTATATGGTGCAAGGAAGCCTGAGGCTTATGCTGCACCAGCCAAAAAAAAAAAAATTCCCGAGTTACCCTGAGAGAGAGAGAGAGAGAGAGAGGAATCACCAAGAAAAAGAAGAATGATGATATCCGGCTCAGGACCCTGGGTGTGCCAAGCCCATACTCACCAGATGTGAGCCCCTGGGGTTATCACAGCTAATGGAGAAAGCAAATGAATATAAAACACCATTATGCCTGGCATTTGTGGATTATGAAAAGGCATTTGACTCCATACAGCATAAGGCAATGTTTCGGGCACTGGAAGGACAAGGCATAGATACTCCATATATTATGATTTTGAAGAAAGTATATGAGAGTGCTACATCCTTTATTAGACTAGACAAAGACAGTAGCAAATTTAAAATCGAGAAAGGAGTTCGACAAGGAGACACAATATCTCCGAAGCTGTTTACTGCTGCCCTTGAGGAAGCTTTCAGAAGATTAGACTGGTCGCAGAAAGGAGTCAATGTGAACGGAGAGTACCTAAACCATTTACGATTTGCAGATGACATTGTGGTCATAAGCCACGATCCCAAAGAATTAGAGGAAAATCTTAATCAGTTATGCACAGTTAGTAAGAATTTTGGACTAAAGATGAATATGGCTAAAACAAAAGTAATGATGAACAAGTATGCCACGGAAAGGGAAATAATGATTGAAGGAGCAGTAATTGAAAAGGTGGAGTCATATACTTATCTGGGACAAGTTATTAGCTGTAATAATGATAAATGGCTGGAAATCAAGAGAATAAATTTTGGATGGATAGCATTCAGGAAATATAGTCACATACTGAAGAGCAATATCCCAGTTTGTCTGAAACGTAAAATAATGAATCAATGTATACTCCCCACCATGACTTATGGAAGTGAAACTTGGGCACTCACCAAAAGAATGGAAGAGAAGCTAAGAACTACACAGCGAAGAATGGAACGAATTATATTGGGAATCAGACTGTTAGATAAGAAGAGAAACACATGGATTAGGCAGCAAACTCAAGTAAAGGACATCCTTATGAAAACTAAAGAACTAAAATGGTCTTGGGCAGGACACATAGCTCGAAGACATGATGACAGATGGACTAAGAAAATAACAGAATGGTACCCAAGAGGAGCTAGAAGAAAACCTGGAAGACAAAGGCGGAGATGGATAGATGAAATTCATGAGTTTTTGAGTAGTAAATGGATGGCCAGTGCTCAAAACAGAAGGAACTGGAAAGTTGCTGGAGAGGCCTTCATCCTGCAGTGGATTGAAAATGACTGATGATGATCATACGGAAGTGTTCTACGTACCATATTGAGGTAAATTTCTCTTATTCGTCTACAAATATTGAGCATTGTAGCTCTGTTTTATACTATCATAGTACAGTAATATACAACCAAAGTCAACTGTGATAATCATTCGTATCTCTTCCATAAAATAAATATTTATTTTAATAATTAGTGATAGTCAGGCAGGTAATGCTGTTAGTGTTACCAAGACCAAACCTAGTGTTTGGTCTTGGTAACACTAACAGCATGTTAGTGTTGCCGAGACCAAACCTAAACATTAAAATGTTTAGGTTTGGTCTCGGCAAATCACTGTTCACTTAGTGTCATTCGTACTACGATGAAATAGAGAAAATGAACCGTGAAAATTCATAAAAATCAATTTCCTTCCAAAGTTTTTTGTGTTTCCTTTAAAAATAAACAGAGGAGGATTAGAGCTGTTATGAGCAAACGCGGTTTCAGACCCTCACGACTTCGAAAGTTATAATTATTTTTTATGTTGGGGTATACTAAAGACTCTTTTGCGAGAAAAAAAAAAAATATGCAAGCAATGAATTATATATAAATACAGATTTTAAAGATTATGTGTATTCTGAGCGGTTATGAACCGATAGACTTTTAAAATGATGCTAAGCTGAAGTGATGCGCTCTGGAAAGAGAAACTCACTACTATTTCCCTTGACATCAAAAACGATGTCAAGTGAAACAGGTTGTTTCCATAGATGCAGGAATGTAACTAGAAATTAATATTAGGGGTGAAATGTTTATATCTGATATATTTATTTATTATTGTGACAGTCTTAATTTATAAAAAAATCAGCGTGTATTTTAACTTAGAAAACTATATCGTTTCCTTTTATTTTTTGATAGTTTTTCTTAAAGTGGGCGAAATAAAACTAATTACGATGTTTATAATAATTTTAACTGATAATAGTAATGATATGTACGAATTTCTTGAGGGATCCAAATGCACCTTTGGTTGTGCTACTGCAGATGGAATGTTATGATAATTTCTTTCTCGGATAGCTAATCGGGGAAAAAAAATCTGGGCAAATACGGCCGAAAATCTTTACAAATCAGGAACTGAGTGGAAAACCTTTTGACCTCTCAAGCAATCTAAATTCAAAGTCGGTAGAAAGCAAGCTACATTCAAGTAAATATATTAGTACTAATTACACACGTAATACAAGAAGGTATAAAAAGTTGTGCCTCTCAGCGTATATCCCTAACGCTATGTGGGCATCAAGTTCCAACTGGGTTCTCCATATATAGCCGACAGTTTATAGTTGCTCAGATTCCTAGTGCTTCTGTATGGCTGAGCTTTTGCATTTTAAATGGAAGTATCTTTAAACACACGGTTCAAATAATCTTTTTTTTTTTTCTTTTTTCTTTTTTTTTGTGGAAGTGAATAGCCTGAATAAATTAGGATTGGATAAATGAATTGTTCATGTCTCTTTTTTTTTTTTTTTCTTTTTTTTTTTTTTTGTTATTTTGCTGATTAGGTATAATTAGGATTAGGCCCCAATCTTGCTTCCTTGTTTTGCCTTACATATGTGGAATAGCCACACCCCGATTAATGTAACAGTTGCGTTCCGCGGAACTCTACGTAAGTCGAAATTTCCCTAAATGCTTATGCAGCACTCGCAACTATGCGCTGAATTTGATTGAAGCAAAAAAGAAATGTTCGACGAACATGCGCAGGAAAAATTATAAAATTACAAAAAGAGAGAGGAGACAGGCATAATGTCAGCAAGTTGTAAGATGTAAAATCTTACATGTTTAATATTTTAGAAAAAAAAGTGAGATTAATGTAAAATAAAGATTAGGAAATGGCAACATGGGGCAGCGGAACAGTACTGGTCACAAATACTAATTAGATAATGGGTCACAGGCAAATGGATTAAATGTAGACAAGGTAACGAGCAAAGGTTAGCGTGGGAGACTACGGGCCGAACGTAGCCAGAGCTACTGACGAGGAGGTGCGAACAATTTAGGCTAGGACAGAACAATACGTGAAGGACACAATCGGTCGGACATTCCTTTTGATCGAGGACCCCCGGAGTCCAGCCTGGTGGTAAATAGGGGTCAAATGCTCTAGTGAGATTTTAAAATTAGCGTCCGACTGTCGGCGATCGCTAGGTTAGAAGATAGTGAAAAACAAATTCGTTAAAGGCACAAACAAAGTAGCGGCGCGCTTCAAAGGAACAGACATCTGGGAAAATTATAATTTATTAAAATAAGAGGTTGTATTGTACATAGTAAAATTATCTTGAGAAAAGTCGAAGGACGAATAGGGCAGAAAGAAAGTCGAAGAAAAGGAGAAGATTGGTTATAGAAAAAAAAAGGGGGGCAGACTTGACATACTAGGGCGGTACGTGATTGAAATGACAAAAAGGAATGAGCGGGGGGGGGGGGGGAAACAGACACAGATCCCTCAGTTGAGCTTTATGTGGGTGGTTATGAAGATGAATTAGTAAAGTCGGAACCCCGAATTGAGTATGTGGGGGTGTGTGGAAATGTGTTAGGAAAAGAAAGTTTAGATTCTCGTCGGCGTTTGGGAAAATGAGTTAGGACAGGCAGTTGAGTTTTTGTGTCGTGTTATAAAATGTGACAGACACAGAGTTGAGAATTTGGGAGTGTTTTGCGAAGATGAGTTAGTAACATGGACAGTTGAGGGTTCTGTTGTGGCAGGAAATATGTGTCAGTTAACAGTTGAGTGTTTGGTCGTGGTGGGAAAAGAGCAGGGTAGCGCCCTGTGAGGTCTTCTTCTTGAAAGTGTTTTTTTATAGGTGGAGCGAGAAAACGAGGGTAGCACCCTATGAGTTTTTCCTTATGAAAGGTTTTAATAAGGTGGAGAGAAAGGGAGCGAAATCGGCAGAATCAGTAGCTCGAGAGAAAGGAGCGAAAACTCGGAATTAGTAGCTCGATAAAGTGGCGAATGGAAGTAGCCCGTGTAAGTTGGAAAAAAGCCTCAGGATGAAGATAGCAGTCCCCATATCGACGGAGTATGATAGTAAGTAACGTGCCAGCCCAGTTAAGGTGTACAGTGAGTCCACCAAAATACCAGAATCGTGATCCTCATTAGAAAATTCGCTAGTTCTAGAATGAATTCCCCGATATACGATGATGAAATTTCCAACTAAGAGTGGAAGGATACAAAACAGCAAAGCCGACTAAGAGGAAATTTAAGTAAGTGACTAACATAGTATTCTCGTTACCTTAAAGGACTTTAGGACCCTAATAACAGATTAGTGGAGATTTAAGATACTAAGAGATATATACATGTATAAAAATATATACGTAATGTAGAGAGAGATAAGTTAGATAATAATAATAGAATTTTGACAGGTATAACTTTGTAATTAGTGAAAGGAGCTAAAGAAGAAGAAAAGGGTGTTAATGATAGTAGTGGCTTTGATTAATAATAAAACATATGTTATGTTATAAGCAAAGGAGAGAAAGGGAATATTTGTCATAAGTTGTTTCCTGAAAAATGTAGGTATGATTAGCATTTTGGAAGGGGAGGGTAAAGTCCTAGACCAGTGTATAAGGTAAGAATTATGGAACATGTAAGGAAATTATGGATCATGTGCAAGGAAGAAACTATAACAGTTGCTGTACTAATATTGTTTGTGTTGTAAAGGAAGGGATAACGTTAATAGAGTATAACCAATGTACGTAATTGTATATATAACTAATACTAAGTAGACAAAGTTAAATATTAATAGTACATGCCTCAGTTTGTTCATTTTTTTATGTTGTATATACATATAAATAAACTATGTTATATTATATATTTGTGTGTGTAGTTTGTCATCCTGGAACACCCAGTTCTTCCGAAGGGAATTATAATTAATCGAGAAGTTCCCTTGAATTTGGAAGTCTACTAGGAAGTAAAAGTCAGATGCGTAAGTGGGGGAAATAACAATAAAGTGGATAAACATTAAAAGGGAACAAAACGAAATAAATAAAACAATAACTAAATATAAATATATAACATCATCATATAATTCCACCCCCCACAAAGTTTTACCTTTCGAGCATCGTGGCCAGAATTAACTCTCCAGCTGATAAGCACGCCGCTGAGGAAGTTGAGGGCTGTGGAGATTAAGAAGGGATTTTTTTTCAACACATCACAAAATTTCTCTGCAGCTGCAGAATCGGCACTGGCGACTTCACCGCATAGTTTATTGTTTTGGAAACCAGTGTCAGTTCCTCAGTCATGCTGATGCACCTATCTATAGACACTTTCTCTTTTTCTTTCAGTGCATCGTCATCACCCTCATCTGATTTGTTCTTATTAGCATTCATTACCATATCTACTATTTCACTATCAGTGAGTTGGAACATCACCATCAATGTTTATACACGCTTGTATAACCCCTTCATCAAGTGACTTGGCTACTTCACATGACAAACTTTTGCGTATTCCAATAAATTCTTCCCTATTTCTTCCTCACCAGACATTTAATCTCAAAGACTGAAATAAAATACGTTTCATACCCTTTAAATGCCCTAGGATTCTGACTTTTCCCAACAGTGAGTAATTTGCACTTGCGGGTGCCGGCTGCGTTGGAACATGCAGTTCCCTGGAATCCTTATACCCTGACTCATCTGGTGTTACATACGATTTCCTTGGTATGTAACGCCAGAATAAAGTAGTATCATCTGCATTGTACACCTGTTCAGCTGACAGTCTCTCATCAGAAACCAACTTGGCAAATTCATCTAAATTCGCCTCTGCAGCCTCATTGTCTGCAGAAGACTTTTCTCCACAAACCTTCAGCTTGAGAATGCCGTGCCTTTGTTTAAATCTGTTGAACCACCCAGATGAATATTCACATGGAGTTGTTAAATTTAACTCCTGGTGAAAAAGTTTAGCTTGGGCCATTATAATGGAACGAGCAAGTGGAATCTTTTTACTCCGACGCTGCCTAATCCATTCAAGCAACACTCTGTCCACGTCTAACACTCTTCGACTGGTGTAAAGTTTTTCGCTTGTCCATTAATTTAGGCACATCACTGTCACCGTAGAATTTAAGTATCTGTTTCTTCTGTTTCTTGATATCATGGATAGTAGATGTACCAACACCATACTCAAATGCCGCACTGATGCACCTTTATCGAGTCTCATAAGTAACTCCACTTTCTTCGATATACTGAGCGCAAAATGTTTCCTTTTAGACATGGTATTAAATGAAAATTATAATAAATTGGGACAAATAATCATATATGTAGAGGAGCAAGTGTACATATCAGCTGTCATACTGAAACTGACGTGCGATTGATTGCTATGGTTCACGCTTGCTATATTCCGCACCTGTATTCCCGGCCGATGCAAGTTTTAACCCCAGGGGCTCACATCTAGTGAGTATGGGCTTGGCACACCCAGGGTCCTGAGCTGGATATCATCATTCTTCTTTTTCTTGGTGATTCCCTTCTATTTTTCTCTCTCTCTCTCTCTCTCGGGGTAATTCAGAAAATTTTTTTTTTTTTTTTTTGGCTGGTGCAGCATAAGCCTCAGGCTTCCTTGCACTCTATGTCTAATAATAATAATAATAATAACCTGCACGTAGTCAAAAAAAAAAAAAAAAAAAAAAAATCTCACCGGATTCGAAGCTAGCCAATTTCAAAAATATCCGGATTTCTGGAAGCCGGATAAATGGTCCGATACCTGTACATAAAATCCGAAAAGAAAATCTTGATCACTCGTTTTCGCACTGAACCAAAATATTTTCTGGGGTAAAAATACATTCGTAATCGGAAAGTGAATTAAAAGTTTGTTCTCCTCTCCTGATGAAGGATAGCTTTAATTAATATGATGAATCCTAATCATTTAATGTGGGTCGAATTAAAAAAAAAAAGAAAACTTTTAAATACTGGTAATTGGTAATTACATGAACACAGAATTTTTTTACTAATGTCGAAATAGTTGTATGAAGTGCGGCGTAATTAAAACAAGTTAATAAAATAAGTTGCGAAAGTTCGTTGCGTTATCCGCTTTAACCTGGATTTTTACTATTTTCAGAAAGGAAGTAGCTGTTTCAATAATGTTAATTTTTCATCATATTACGTAATATGCTCAGCAGCCGTTAAGAAACGTATCGGAGCTATTTAAATATTCTGTAAAAAAAAAAATAATAATAATAATTTCGGCTTTTCAGATACACATAAAAGGTAAATTTCACTATTTTTCAAGGTGAGATCAGTTTTCATACCAAGGATAGCCTGTCCTAAACTACATCTTTTCCTTTGGGTGGGGGGGGTAGAAATAATTTTTTATTGGAGACAAATAATTGTTCGAAACTTCTAAAAAAAAAAAAAGCGAGTATTCTGCTAAGAATTAATGAATTTTGCTGCGAATAAAAATCATTTTATGAAATTTGTAGCAGAATTTTGTTAGCAGAATAACTAGGCGATGTCATCCACCTGTAACACAGATGGATGACATTGACAAAACTCAAGAATAAAAACGTTTGACAAAGCTGTAAATATTTTTTTTTTTTTTTAGAACCAGGTGGACACTTACGTAGTTCTGGAAAAATAAGACAACTCCGATTAACATCAACATAGGTGGCCAAAACTGCCCTGGGTTATGCGATGTCATCCACTTGCGTTCCTCTGATTTCCATCCCTAGCTGTTGACTGAAGTTTTCAGTGTCTGATTATCACTGAAAAAAAGTCTCATTGGAAAAAACAAAAATCGCCCATTCTTATACTACTAAACACAAGGGTATCAGATGAATACATAACACCCTGCCATTTATATAGCTAATTATCCAATAGCATTTTGATAAATTTAGAGTACTGTTTCTCCTAATATAATATTAATTTGCAAATTACTGCACTTAACATTGCCAATAACTCCCCCATAATATGACTAATCTTTCAAGGAATAAACATTAAAATGAAAAGGCTTACCTAAAATAGAGCTTCCATGGAAGTGGCTGCTAATACAAATTTAAGGTCATAATGTAGGCACTGTCAAAAAATTGAAGAATGATAATACTCTACACCAGTCTTTTAAGAACATGGCTCACCTATAAATCATACATCCATACTTAAATATATTTAGAAAATTTACCTACACATTTTGATCAACAAAATATATTTATGAAAATAATCAATCTTAAAACCCACCAGTTGAGAAACTGCTTTACATTATAGGGGAGAAGAATATCATTTGATATTTCACAAATTATTTGTTTATGTCAGTGAGTTATTAAATACTGTTCTGCACCCACATAGCATAGTGTTATCAGTTTTCAGAAGCAGCTAATTTTTTTTTTTGAGGAATGGTATTGTGTAGTACATAAGCATTTAATGTCTTGTTCTTTAAAAATTTTTAAAGTTATCAGGATGATATTAATTGTATAATAATTTTAAACAATTAGCTACTGCTGTTTACCTTAGTGGGAATCTGTTTCCAAAAAAAGAAATGGGAAAATAGAATTTTAAAGTAAATCTTAATTTTTCATAAAATATGAACCTTTGGTATTAGTAAGATGATGCAAAGAAGCAAGTTTATATAGTGTCAGCAAAAAAAAAAAAAAATAATACTAATCCATCTTTAATTTTATTCAAATTTTATTAATAAAATTAAATCAAATTTAATTTCATCTTATTAGGGGAAGGTTTATTCCATCAATTACTCTCCAGTTGAGGATAAATTGCCACATCTCTTTTGCAATTATCCTATTTTAATTTTAATTTACAACCCAATGTATAATGTGTTGTCTAAGAAAGAGTAAAGATGCCATCACCATTTAGTTTACTTAACCCTTTTAAAGATTTAAACATTTCCACTGAGTGATCACACAGATGCCTAATTTCTAGGTACAGCAATTTATGGAAACCTAATTATTCTTGGTAAGAATACCCTTTTGTGTCCTCACCTAATCTTCTTGTTCTTCTCTGAAGCCTTTCCGAACTTATATGCAGTATTCAAGATGCATCCTAATCACTACTTATATAAAGGGATAATTACCTCTGTCAACAGGTTTCCAGTATATCAATTAGAGAACTCCATAATCTCTTCCAACAGCCTGTTCGCTACTAGAACAGTATGCTGAATTTTGTGGTATTCAATCCACCATACAAAAAAATGGTCATTTACCATTTCACACATTCTAAATACATTATAATTATTGATAGATTGTAAATATATTATAATATTAATTATTACTATTAAGCATTTTTGTTTGTAGTGATAAAATATTTAAAACCGATCAAGATGTTTTCTTTCTGTATGACTTATAGAATCATAACACTGTGAGATAAATTTTCTATCATTAGCATATGATGCAAGAAAGCAAGCTTATAGTATCATCCAAAAAAAAAAACTCTCCATTCATTCACTCCAAATGTTTGTCTAGTTCAGCCTTGAACTTATTAAGTTGTTGACCTTCACTACAACAGATGGAAGTTTGTTCCAACTATTGACCAACCTCTGGCTAAAGGCAAATTTCCGCACATCTATTCTACAATTGTCTTTCTTCAATTCGAATTTTTGTCCCCTCAGATGAGTATTATGAGCAAGAGGAAGAATCCCATTACCACCGAGCTTGCTCAAACCATTCAAGGACTTATACACCTCAAGTAGATCACCTCGCAGGTGCCTAGTCTCCAGAAACTGCAATTTGCAGAACTTAAGCCTTCCTTGGTAACAGTAACCCTTTGTTCCACTCACCAATCTTGTTGCCCTTTTCTGTACTCATTCCAGCAGCTCTACATATTTCCTAAAATTAGTCATCCAGACCAGTATACAGTACTCAAGGTGTGGCCTGACCATTGCCTTATTACAAGGGGACAATCACCTCCTTATCCCTGCTAGAAAAATTCCTGTATACCATTGACAAGACACCATGAGCTACTCTTCAGCCTATCTGCACTGTCAGAAAACTTCATATCTGACTGCACAATTACCTTCAGGTCCTTTTCATTCTCCACCAGCTTTAGTGTAGTACCACCCAGTTGATACATTACTCTGGGGTTACTGCTACCCATATGCAGTACTTTACATTTGTCAATGTTAAACTTCAATTGCCACCTCTCAGCCCATATGCTCAACTTTTCCAGATCCCGTTGCAGTAGCATACTATCATTACTGTCATTGACAAACCTGCCAACCTTCGTATTGTCTGCAAACTTAGACATTAATCCTGATATACTTCATCAATATCATTGATAAATACAGAAAACAACAATGGGCCTAACACCAAATCCTGGGGGACTCAAACTAATAACATTAGTCCATGAAGAGCAGTGTCAATTGATTACCAGTCTCTGTCTTTAGCTTGAGGGTATGTGGTGCCCATAGGCCAGTTTGGTTTTCAGCACCTGATAATTTTTTTTATTTTAAATTTTTAAGCTTTATAAATTTTACAAAACAGGCATGTCATAATAGAACATATTTAACATAAAATTAAATTTACAAACTTTTATTCACAAAAGGTATATAACAACAATAAATTATTCAAAAACTAAACAAAAAAATTCTTGAATAAAATATTTAAAATTATACTTATAAAATAGGTGTATAATATAATAATAAATGTAATAATTTTGCAAAAACAAAGCAAAAAAAAAATCTTCTTAAATAAAGTATATAAGCTGTGTCTATAAAGTATAAGAATAATTATTGAAAATAGTAGCAGAAAACAATTTTTTAACTAAATTAAAACTTTTCTGGCTTTTACTGTCACAAAATTTGTTATCAATTCTTCCATATCAAGTTCTTTTAAAATATCTCGTTCAATCTATAATATTGTTAAACCATCTAATCTGTCCTGACTCATATTGTTCTCAAATGAGTTTTAATAAATTTCAGTTTCGAAAAACTCCTTTCCGCGCTAGTCACAGAGACAGGCAACGTTAGGAAAATGCGGATAGCAGTGAATAGGTTTGGTTAGGAAGATGTTAATTGCTGATCACAAATGAATTGGAGAATTTTTGATCAAAACGGACCCCCATGCAATACAGCGCCTGGTACGAAAAATCAAATAGGCAAACCAAAAACAAAAAATGCTAAAAACGATGCCCCTTGCAATACGGCTTTTGGAAGGGGGGGCACTGCTCGTACCACAACGCTTCAACTCTCTGGTCCTCTTTAATACTATTACTTTTTTTACGATGTTGGTGCCCTAAAGCCACTGCACTCCTAGGCCTGTGCCTCTTGTGCCTAAGCCTAGAGCTGGCCCTGAGCAGAGGCATATGATTCAAGAAAGCAAGCTTATGCAGCATCAGCAAAAAAAAAAAAAAAAAAAAACTCTCCCATTTCACCCCTCCATTTGTTCCAAATGCCTGTCCATCTCAGCCTTAAATTTTTTAGGCTATCAACTGCCACAACAAAAGATGGAAGTCTGTTCCACTAGTCAACTACCCGCTGGCTAAAGGCAAATTTCCACACATCTAGTCTACAACTGTCTTTCCTCAATTTGAATCTATGCCCCCTCAGGTTCTTAATCTGAGCAAGAGGAAGAATCCCATCAGCATTCAGCTTGCTCAACCCATTCAAGGCCTTATACACCTCAATCAGATCACCTCGCAGGTGCCTACTCTCCAGGCACTACAAGTTGCAGAACTTAAGCCTTTCTTGGTACGAGCACCCCTTTGTTCCCCTCTCCAATCTTGTTGCCCTTCTTTGTACTTGTTCTAGTAACTCTACATCCTTCCTAAAATGAGCTCCAGACATGTACACAGTACCCTAGATGTGGCCTGACCATTGCTTTGTACAACGGGATAATCACTTCCCTGTCCCTGCTAGCACAATTCCTGTATATCATTACAAGACTCCATGACCTGCCCTGGCAGCCCATTTGCGCTGCTCAGCAAACTTCATATTTGACTGCACAATTACCCCAGGTCTTTTTCACCTTCCACTTCCCTGAGTGTAGTACCACACAGTTGGTACATTTCTCTTGGTTTATTGCTACCCATATGCAGTACTTTGCATTTGTCAATGTGAAACTTCAGTTGCCACTTCTCAGCCCATTTGCCCAACTTATCTAGATCCAGTTGGAGTAGCATACTGTCTTTACTGTCATTAACAACCCTGCCAACCTTCGTATTGTCTGCAAACTTGGACATTAAACCTGATATACCTTGATAAATATACAAAACAACAATGGCCCAACACTGAACCCTGGGGAATTCCACTATTAACATTTGTCCACGAAGAGCACTGTCCATTGATTACCACTCTCTGTCGTCTCCCACTCAACCATCATTTTATCCCTTGTAGCAACTTTCCTTTAATGGCATACTACCGCAATTTGTACAGTAATCTTCCATGTGCCACAGTAGCAAAAGTTTTCCTAAAATCCAAGTACAGTGAAACTTCCCTTTAACGGACAGCCATGGGGAACGAAAATCTGTTCGTTAGAGAGAAGTGTCCGCTAACAAGAAGTCTGAGCGAAAAAAAAAAAGAAAGAAAGAAAAATCGTTAAACGTTTAATGTAAAATTAAATTAAATTATATATAGATTTTGCACAATATTTTTGTAAATAATATACATACAATTGTGCTATGCATATTATGACTTTATCTTAAGAAAAATACATACAGTAATCACTTATTTTCTTCTGCACCTTCTTCCGGCTGATAATTTTGTTTTCAACATTTGTTTGGAGTGAAGAAACCATCGGAAGTCCTTCAGTATCTTCTTCAGTGGTGGAAAACATTTTTAAACGATTGATTTGTATGAGCGCTTCTTCTATTTTCATCGGTGGTTTGTCATTAATATGTTCTTCGACAGAATGACCTCTTTCCATTTCTTCATCCTCATGAGGAACTTCTTGAAAAATATCGATGATAATGTCATTGATATCTAGAGCACCATCTTCTGTAGTGAGGTTCCAGTCTATATCTTTGTAACCAGGGTCACTTGTAGCTGAAATCTCGTACATTGTCAATAGATGTTGAAGTTCTTGTTCTTCTTGTTTCTGCACATTGCTGTTCACAACTTCAATTTTTGCGTTTGAGAAGCCAGACTTTGCAAAACAGTTCACGACAGTTTGTTTTCTAATTGCATTTACTGAAGAGGAAATCCATTGAATCACATCTAGGATGCTGATTTTCTTTGCAAGGTCACTCGTTACATGTTACATCGTTCATGTTTGCAATGAGATGTCTTAAAACACGTTTTCTGTAGTGAAGTTTAAAATTTTTTATTATCCCTTGAATCCAAGGGCTGACATTCTGCAGATATGTTTGGTGGCAGAAAAACGATTTGAATGTTGGACAATTCAATGTGCGGGTGAGATGCAGCATTATCCATGAAAAGAATAATTTTTCTGTTTTGACGAATCATGTTTTGGTTAAAGTGAGTTATCCATTCGCTCATGATATCTCGTGTCATCCACGCTTTATTATTAGACTTCCAGTCAACATTCAAAAGATTCAACTTTATGCCCTTGAAACAACAAGGATTTTGTGGTTTTCCTATAACAAGAGGTTGTTCAAAGTCTCCCAGCATATTTGTACACAATAGTACAGTCAAGCGTTCCTTAGAAATTTTTCCGCCCTGACACTTTTCGTTTTTTCTACTCATTGTTTTTTTCAGGAAGAGCTTTAAAAAAACAACCCTGTTTCGTCACAGTTGTAAATATCCTTAGCTTCAAAATCGCAACATAAATCTTCCAATTTGACGGTCCACTCTGTTACAACACCAGTATCAACATCACCACTTACGGTTTTCCAAGAAATTTTATGCCGAGTTTTGAACTTGTCTAGCCATCCCACAGAAGCTTTGAACTCATTTACTCCCATAGATTTCGCAACCTCCAAAGCCTTTTCCCTAATAATAGGCCCATTAATGGGAATTTTTTTAGCACGTGAGCCGACAAAACCACTCATACGTAACATTGTCAATTTGAAGTCCAACAGTTTTCGGGAATGATTTTTGAACCTGATCATTTCCGTGTTGCCAAAATTGTTTGAGCAGTTCATTTTTTTTCTTTAGGATGTCGCTTACCTGCGTCTTCCCGATTTTGCATTTTGCAGCGAGATTGCAAACACTATTTTTTTGCCGATCATACGCATTAATGAGTTTGACTTTATCTTTTAAAGTTAAATGTTTACGAGAAGACATTGTGCACTTCACACGACACTGAACAAAACTGAAAACTGAAAAGACGAAAGGCCGACCAAATTCAAAAGTCCTTCACTTCCCTGTAGGTAAGTGCCTTTTCAGTTGGAGGGAAACTCGTGATGGCTGTATATATGAGATCAATGTCCATCCATCAGCAAAAACTTTTAATTATCAATGATTACTAATGTGTTTATATGTTTCTTCAGCAATATTTATTTAGAATTTACGAGGTATGGCATGAAAGTCATAGAAATGACTTTATAAATAAGTTAAAATTGAACTTGTCAATTATTTGCTTTTGATCCTTCCCTTAGGCAGCTCTACATGAAGCACACTCTTCTGTCACAATTGAAAGCATTTCTGGAACAAGTTTACTGGTATCAATTTTAGCACCCTCTATATATTAGACTTCATTCAAAGACTCAAAATGTGTATTTCCTAAAGTTTTTATACTTGGTAAAAGAAGTTAAATGGAGCCAAATCAAAAGACTAGGGAGAATGTCCCACCTGAAGCATTCATTTTGCCATCAGATATTGCTTTACCTATAATGCAGTGCAAGCCACTGTGCTGTTGGCAAAAAATTCATTCTGTACTCACCAGTTTGGCTCATCCAAATTCTGTTCCTAAGTACCAAAAGACCACTGAAATGGACACATATTGGGTCTTAAGGATGTGCATGCTGATTTCAGATTACATAGCATAATTTTTCCCTCCCCCCAACATAAAGGAATTAAAAATCAATATCAGTAAACTAGTTCCAGAAAATTTTCTAATTGTGGCAGAAGAGAATGTCTTCATGTCGGGCTATTAAATGCAGAGGAATAATTATGTATGGCAAGCATGGCCCTGGCCACAGGCATCTATTCATCACAGACACCAAATGAAAATATAAACACTTAGAACAGGGGTCGGCAACCTGCAGCTCGCGAGCCACATGTGGCTCTTTGAACATGTAACTGCAGCTCTTTAACTTTTAGCCCACATGAAGCATAATTTGAAATGGAGTTAGAGGACTTAAAAATCAAGAACATGGAGGGCAAGACTAAAATGCCTTAAAACTGAAATTGAGGATTTGGAGAGGCAAAAGGCTGCCCTTGCAATTTTTCTACACAAATGGATGGCAATAGATGAGTTGAAAAAGCAAGACCAAATTGTGTTCAATGTGTGGAGTAGCTAACTGGACAAGTATATAGATTTGAAAATAGTTGCGTTTGGACTTCTCTCAGTTTTTAGTTTGACGTATTTCTGCAAGCAAATATTTTCGAACATGAACTATATTAAAAATAAATGAAGAAACCATCTGCAATGCAAGTCTCTCAACATGTCTGAAGATGAAAATTATGGTATACTCGCCTGATGTTGAGAGATTCGCTCAAGAAGTTCAGTGGGAAAAGTCATATATATTAATTCGTACCTAATTGGATGTTTTATTACTTTTCTTTCAGTTATTAATAAATAATATTTCAAAATATATATTTTTTTTAATAAAACACCTTCCCACTATTCCTTTTCTTAAAAAACTTCCCCCCTTCCCCCAGCTTGAGCTGAGGTGCGGCTCTTCAGATTCTCTCTCTTTTTTTTTTTTTATTAGATCATAAATGGCTCTTCACACAAAAAAAAAGGTTGCCGACCCCCGACCTAAAATAACTGAACAAATTATAATATAAAAATTGTCATATTTTTATTTTATTTTTAACAATTACAATTTTTATTATCCATATTGTTTTGCTACATCAAATCACTATAACAACATTATTAAAATTGAAAAAAGTCAGTATTCATGCAACAATACAGAATAAGTAAATTTAATGTACCACTATGTAGTGCCAAAGTGATACTAACAGTTACAAATTGTGTCCAAACTGCCCCTTCATATGCTACAAATGTGTGTGTGTGTGTGTCTGATATGACAATCAAGTATTATATATGCAATATTCAGGGATGGTGCAAGGGTATGCGGCACTCTGGACAAGCCTCAGATGTGTGCATCCACCCTGGTAAGTTTTGAAAAGCTCATGATTTTTAATGATTTTTAATTATAATTTTTAACTTTTTTTTTTTTTCAGTTATTAATATACCGGCATAGAATAATAATCAAATAGACTGCGGAACACTTTATTTTGGCAGGCTTTTGCATAGAGGTAATTCCATCTACGAAAAAGTAGCAATGTAGTGATCTAATATGCCATTTGTATGCAATTTATCCTGGAGTACACGGTTTGAAGGAGAGGGGGAAGCTACTGCTATAAATAAACTCACTTCCTTGTATAAATTTTTTTTGATAATTATCAGTATTTCAAAATATTATTATTAAAATAAATGATCGTGGATTTGTGGCTGAAAAAAAAAGGAACTTTAAAATGAGAAGCAAGTACTTCTAGTATTACAACTGTGGTCGATGAAAATGAACACCTTTTGTTCCCCAAAAATCCGAAGTGAAAAAACAGGAACCAACTAATAAAAGACCAAAGTGAAAGTATGATGACAATTATTTGAATTTCGGCTTTATATGTGTTGGAAATAAGGATGCTCCTGATTCACAGTACGTCATATGTAATAAAATATTAGCAAACAGTTCTTTGGCTCCTGTTAAACTTGTGTTTCGTAAGTGTTCCGTAAATATATTGTGAGATGAAGTGTTCCATAAATATATTGTGAGATGAAGTGTTCTGTAAATATACCGTGAAATGAAAAGTATTCCATGACAAAAAGTTTTGGAAACTGCCCTAGGCAATCATCTAGTTTGCCTAGTGTTGGCCATGGCACTAGTGAAAACCCTAAAAAACAATCTACTGAGTAGCAAAAATTAGAAATGTTAAAACAACTAACTGGATGTGAAGAAATGTGATGGACTCAGACACACTTATGATGAACCACTGTGATGAAGGTTTGCTTGCATTCTGACAAAATTAAAGAATATGCCATAGTGTGGCACTATCACGTGTTTTCAAAACTACAAAAGGAAATGACCAGGTTATGAAAAATATGGAAGCTATAATAAAAGAGACCTCGGGCATCAGGTATACTCATATTGATAAGAATACTGCAACCACTGACCTGAACATTAAAAAATCGTTTAACATTCAGGTCAGCCATTGCAGTATTCTTAATCAAAATATGGAAATTGACAATGGAAGACTTGATGACCAACTTAATTCCAGAATATTACATACTTCATATTTCTCTATGTTCATTAAGGATTATTCTGAAAGGACAGAATTCATGGGATACCTGCTTCCTGGGCAACACGATGCTGTCACCCCTCTCACTAGTGGATGAACCCACCACTTGGCAGGTATATAGGTACACTGCATTCACGTAGATGGTAATTCGATGTTAGTATGGATAAACATCATGAGTTAACTGACTTTGAAGGAAGGATGATAGTGGGTGCAAGACGCATGGGTCACTCTATCGCGAAGGTGGTACAGAAATTGCACTATCCCCGTTCGACAGTATCAAGAGTATATCGGGAATACACCATTTCATTTCCGTAATAACATCTCATTGTGGACAGCACTGTGGGCAGAGAAAGGTGGTGGATGAACGTGGCCATCTGTCTTGTATTTTTTCAGCCAACTGGAGAGTGATAGTTGCACAAATCACCGCCAACTTCAACAAGGTAGGTACCAGAAATATCTCCATCAAGCCCATCAGGCGATCATTAGCCGCAATAAGTTATGGGAGCCGCCAGCCCACCAGAGTCCCATTGCTAATACCACAACACATGCATATCTGGTGGAAACTGTACAAAGCTATGCACCCATCATGTCAACAAGGAATTGTTCAGGCAGGTGGACAGTTGGTAATGGTCTAGGGCGTGTTCAACTCGCACACTTTGGGACGTCTAGACGCATCTCTGAATGGTCCAGGTTACATGTTCACCCTTGCAGATCATCTGCATCCCTTCAGGTCATTGTGCACCCACAGAGCCATGGTAACTTATTATTATTATTATTAGCCACATGGTGCAAGGAAGCCTGAGGCTTATGCTGCACCGGTAAAAAAAAAAATTTCCGAGTAGTTACCCAGAGAGAGAGAAGTGGAAAGGAATCACCAAGAAAGAGAAGAATGATGATATCCAGCTCAGGACCCTGGGTGTGCCAAGCCCATACTCACCAGATGTGAGCCCCTGGGGCAGGTAGAACATGGTATGAAGAGCATTCCACAGATTTTACCACCATGGAATGGCCTCCCTGTTATTATTATTATTAGCTATATGGTGCAAGGAAGCCTGAGGCTTATGCTGCACCAGCCAAAAAAAAATTCCCGAGCTACCCTGAGAGAAGGGAAGTAGAAGGGAATCACCAAGAAAGAGAAGAATGATGATATCCAGCTCAGGACCCTGGTTCACTGAAGATGAATCCTGTGGAGCATGTTTGGGATGCTGTGGAAAGGTCCTTTCAAGCTTTGAATCCTCCACCCAGGAATGCAATGGAATTATGGACAGTGGTGCAGCAGGCATGGATGGAAATACCTGTGGAATGCTTTCGTGAACTAGTGAACTCAGTGCTTTGCCATATGACTGCCCTTATCCAGGCAAAAGGTGGGCCTACCCGTTACTAGGTAAATATCCCATGATTTTTGTCAACTCAGTGTACCATGTAAAAGAAGAAAAAAAAAAATTTAATAAAGCCTTGCTTATCCCCGATAACGCAGCTGGATATCCAGTTAACTTGAAGGACCTACAGGGGGTGAACAAAATAATGGAAACACCTTATACGAAAATAATAATTTTTGCAATGGTTGTATGATGTACGTATGAATATGCGTTGATGATTTTTTTGTTTGTTTCTTGCAGATCTGGTGAGTATGGGCTTGGCACATCTAGGGTCCTGAGCTGGATATCATCATTCTTCTCTTCCATGGCAATTCCCTTTTATCTCTCTCTCTCTCTCTCTCTCTCTCTCTCTCTCTCTCTCTCTCTCGGGATAGTTCAGAAATTTTTTTTGGCTGGTGCAACATAAGCCTCAGGCTCCCTTGCACCATATGGCTAATAATAATACTGTGAAGGAAAGATAATAAAAGCTAATCTTTATTTAGAGGTGATATAAAAAGATACATGAAGAAAATTACCAACTTGTCTGCTGAATTCCAGAGGCACCTGCTAAAGATGCACCAAATTGTTGGTGCATCTTTAGCAGGAGCATCAGTCACTAAAACTGGGGATTTGTTTAATGTATCCAGAGAAACTACATCAAAAATAATATCTGCATTCACTAAGTAAGGAAAAACAAAATCTGGTAGGAGAAATTGTGGCAGAAAATCAAAACTGATTGAAAGAGACTGCCAGACACTGAAAAGGATTGTAGCCCAAAAAATAAACTACCGTCTCAAAAGTAACTGCAGAACTTAATGTAGTCTAAGCAATCAAATTTCTAGCAAAACAGTTAAGCAAAAACTTCATAAACCTGAAATTTATGGTAGAGCTGCTATTGCCAAGTAACTTGTTACTGATGGTAATGGTAGAAAGAGGATACAATGGTATATAAGGAGCAAAAAAAACTGGATACTTGATGATTGGAAACATTTTCAGACAAATCATTTCACACTTTTACCAACATCAGGGAGAGTTTACATTTGACAAATGTAAAAGGAGGCATATCATTTGACTGTCTTGTGCCAACCATCAAGCATGGAGGCTCAACAATGGTTTGGGCTACAATATCCTGGTATGTTTTAAGTCCTATCATCACCCTGAATGGCCAAATTACTGCCACTGATTACCTCGATATTCTGAGTAACTCTGTTCATCCCATGGTGCAAACATTGTTTCCCACAAATGATGTCATGTTTCAAGGTGATGATACTCCAATATACACAGCCAGATATATCCAATCTTTATTTGAGGAGCATAAAATTGAGGATAAGCATGTTCAATGACCTGTACAATTACCAGACTTAAATGTTACTGAGCAACGTTTTTCCCATGTTTGGAAAGGAGAGCAAGAAGCAGATTTCCTACACCTTCATTACTCAAGGAGTCTGAGATATTCCTCCATGAAGAATAGTCCACTATTCCTCTTAACGCAGTTCAAGGTTTATTTGACTATTCCATGTGGAATACAAGCTATTTTAAAAGCATAGGGTGGCCTACCAACAGATTAGTGCATACTTGCAATTATTATCCCAGGTGTTTCCATTATTTTGTCCATCCCCTGTAGTTGATAATACTAGGGTTGTGATTTTGCTGTCAGTTTCACAGTTATAGCCAATGGACCAGAGTGAAATTGCCACATGTAATGCTTACTACTGCAACTACTATCTGCAACTCAGCAGAACATAAATAGGAGTAGAATGTCTCAGGCAAAATCTTGTTGATGAGTCCCATCCAGATAGGTATAAAGCAAAAGGTGGGGACCCAAAATTCATTTAGCTTTTCCCACTCAAAAGGAGGCATTTTTTCCCCTTCTTTTATTATTCCACTGGGAAAATTTGGCAAAAAAAAATTAATAGTATCACAAATTATCCTACAGTATTACATCCTCTGTTTATGCCAGTTATCTAAGCCAGGGACATTATGGTGAGGGGACAGGTCAGTCAGCTTCCTCAGATCTTGACCATTACTACTATAAATGCTATAAATTATATATAAAAAGGAATTTGATGGGGAAGTAAGCCCAGTGAAGTTGTTTGCCCTGGAGGCTTGTGCTGGCTTTCAACATCCCTGATCTTAATGGGAAAATATTTTGTAATACTTTCTAAGAATATGTTCCTGTCACAAACAGAGGACTACCTATATACTATTGTTTTTGAATATCAGTTTTATTATTTGTAATATTCTTTTTTTCTTTTTTTTTTTCCAGCAAATTATTTAACATACAAGACAGTAAATGCAAATATGATAGGTGCCACCCAAATACTTAGTGAAGGACCTTACCTACAGCTTCTAAAAGAGGATCAGTTGCCCCCAGAATTGAGAGAAATAGCCATTATCACTGGTTACAGACCACCAGACAGTTCTCTTAAGCAGTGCTTACTGAGTTGGTTTGCTGCTACAAATGAGACACTCAACGTATGGACTCACCTCCTTCCAACTTTATATTTTATATGGATACTAGAAGTTCTATGGGAAACACAGGTTATTACCTCTGATCCATATTCATGGTCATTTGCATCATTTATGATCACAATATGCCTATATCCGATGCTTAGTGCATTAGCTCACACATTTTACATTATGTCAAACATGGCTCGTCATTTCTGGTTTTTTATGGATTATGGTGGATTAAGTTTTTACAGTTTTGGAGCTGGAATTCTTTATAGAGCATACAGTTTTCCAAAAGAATTTTATGATACTCAGTTGGACCACATTTACTTACAAGTGTGTGCTCTAAATTCCATACTTAGCATAATTTGTGCATGTTCTTCCCGCTTTATGGAAAATCTTTTATTAATAAAGTTTTTTCGTCTTGGTGCATTTGTTTTTCCCTTTATATGGGACAGTATACCTTTAGCATATCGAATAATATATAGTAAAGACATAGATATTATTACATCAGATCATTACATTCGCCACTTTCTATTTTCATTTCTAATTGGATTTTTATATGCTTCTCACTTGCCAGAAAGACTTGCACCAGGCAAATTTGATATAGTTGGCCATAGCCATCAACTGTTACATATCTGTGGTATTCTAGCTAGCCGTGAACAAATGAATGGTGCATTGCATGATATGATGACAAGGCAAAACTTCATTCAAGAAAATGATTATGTCATAACATCATTCTGGTCAGTGTACATGTTTGCTTTTATTTTCCTTGCTAATATTGTCATAATCTTACTGTTTGGTTTATTTGCTTGGAAATATGACAGTAAAAATGATAAACGCACAACATGTAAGCATGCTTGCATATTTTCACGCATAGATTGAGAAATAGTTCTGTCTAATAGTGCAATAATTCAGAAAGGTAGAGAAGCCTGACTGTTAAAATTTTGATATCAGCTGATTCCAAGCAGCATTTATCACAGGATTAATATCCCAAATGTGTTAGATTTAAGGGGCCTTCTTCAGTTCATAAAAACTTTTTATATTGATGGCAAATGATAAAGAACTCAGACTACTTGAGTGCAGTTATACTGTAGTTCGACTAACTATATATATTTCATGATGTATAAATCATACATGTAAATAAAATCTTTTACTTGTATAGTGTAGCCATTCTTATAATGTACATTATGAACCCTACTAAACAGGATGATTTTCAATGATAATACATTTGAAATTTTATTAAATAAATATACTTTATAAATACATAAAAGTACATAAGTTTATTAACAGATTAAAATATTTTACAAATAAAATAAAAACTAAATTACACTGTAAATCTGCTTCTGAATATTTAAATAAATTTAATTCAACCAAAAAAAATATTTTATACAGTATTAGGGTGGAAATCTTCATTAGGTATTGTATAACAAAAAAAAAAAAAAAAAAGACTGCCAAATAATACATTTATTATTATTCAATCTAAGGCAATTATGTATAATGTATTTAGAGCATATTTAAGCATACAGCATATATTTGTAAATTATGCCGTGGAGAATACTAATATATTGAAAAAACTGAACATTTTTTTTTCAGTTGAACAGATATGTGATGTGTTGTCTCTGTGAAGTAATTTCATAATATTATATGCCAGAGAAAAATCATATTTTTGTAAATATCACCTTTACTACAACTCCTGTTTCAGTTAGTGTAAGGCAGGCATGAGCAACTCTGGACTTGTGTATCAGGTTCCATCCACCAGAACCTTTGGTGCTATAAGAAAGAATGAAAAAGATGTGGAGACTAGTAATTTCCACATATGGAAAATACAAATGCACAGATATGTAAATGTGTTCTGAATAGTATCTGGAATTAATCATCAAATTTTTGTTTTGGTTCAATCAAAAATTGTATTTTTGTTGAATATAAAGAATGCTATAGCCATTCATATTTTCATGGACCAGAGAACTTATGTTTAAAATTAATACACCACACAAAGATTTTATTCTATACCTTGGTATTACAGAATTATGTTATATCAGAAAAACTGGCTTTTCTCTTTCAAACTTAAGTATATATCAATGCAGTATTATTATCTTAGTGTTAGTAGTGGCTGTTACAAGGGAACAAGTTTATATACATCAGCTGGGATGGGGGGGTTGTTGTCAGTTTGTGACTTGTTAAAAAGGGGCTCACTTGAGATGAATTTCAGCTAAGGTTCATCCCTTGTTAAAATAGCCTGTTAAATTTTATCAAACTATATATATTTTTTTTTTTAACAAGGGCCTCGGATAATCACAAGAATTTAGCAAAGGCTCACAAGCTCCCTTCAACATACCCCTAGCATTAAACGAAAAAAAACACAACCAGTTTCCCATAATCACTACCCATAAATTATTAAAAGGGGTAGACAAAAAAAAAAAAAAAAATACTTGCCCATCCTTTCTAATAATTTGTCCAATCCTCCTTTAAATTTATTCAAACTATCCAGCACCAGGTGAAAGCTTATTCTAATAATCAATTACTTTTCTGGGTGAATGCAAATTTCCACACATCTGTCCTTCAACCATCCTTTACCAGTTTAAATTTGTCCTATCTGAGATATAACCTACAGTTACATTAACATACATATCATTAAGTTAATTTCTGGATATATAGTTGCTGTGGACAGTTACTACTACCACCAAACCTGAGGACCATGCACATTTCACCTTATTTTGATTTGGGCATGGCTAGCTTTAAAGGACTCTAGAAATTTGCAGGACCAGGTGTACAAAATAACTCTGTGGGCTGATGACACTGACAATGCTAGCATGGGGATGGATACAGTGCAACTCTCACCCCCCAACCAAGAGCCAGACTAGAGTTTTACCCAATACCAGCTTTAAAATTCCCACAGAAAAAAAATGCTCAAACTAGAGAAGGAGAAATATCACATAGCTCCTGGGTTCAAAGACACTACCTCCTATTTCTGAAGTTATTATTGTTATAATCTATCTGTTTCAAACAAACACATAATAATAATTTATTATTATTATGTATAGACTAAATATAGAAAATGTCAATTTTTCCAAATTGTAGCAAGATTCTATAATACCAAGGTACAGAATTAATTTCTGCACAAAACTGCAACCGTGACATGTGTAGTGTATTAATTTCAACCAGTGGAGTATAGTTTTAGTATGTACACTGACACTTTAAAAAAATATTTACATCCTTTGTTAAAGTAGTTTCCCTCTTATGTAACTTTTAAAGGAGATCAATGCATTGGCAAATACTGTGATAAATATCTTTGTAAGAGCTTATTAATACTTTTCTGTTCAGACCAAATGAGTTTAAATAACTATTTAAGCTCACTGAAATCTGTTGTTTTTGTACTGCTAATAGTAATATACATATTAAGGTCTGTAAATAATACAATATTGTAAAGCAAACCTCAGGATTTGTTAACTAATTTTAATTTTTTAAAGAATGGTGTTCAATTTCTACCAAATCATTAAAACTGAAATGTTGTTATTATAACTAGCACAAGCAGTTATTCAGAAATATCTCCTGTTAATCAAAAATATAAATCCTGAATGTAATCGGTAATAAACATAAGCCTAAATTACTGATCCTGTTATGAAAATGTATTTTTCATATTGTTGATCAATATGTCAAATAAAATATTTTTGTATAATTTAAATGGTGCTTTTTTGCATTGTTAACTTATGAATAAAAAGTTTGCACTATTAACATTTCATATACTTTCTATGAACTATATACAGATAAGTGCAAGTTGTTAGAAGTGTTTATCATGTAAATACACCCAATTTTGCCAATCCACTCCTATATTAACCCTTTAACACGCATGATTGGTGCATTTTATACAAGTAACACTTATAAAATATGTTATAATCACATCAGTCTGATTTTAAATATTCCTCCAGTATATTATTCATCATTACTTATCTTTTATTTAAATAAAGTTTGGCCATAAAAACAACAAATGCTATGATAAATTTATAAAGAGTTTTTTTTTTTTTTTTTTGTTTCCTTCTTTTTTTCATCCAATTTGTTACCCTGAGATACACAACTGTTTTTGGATAATGAATATTATTATTATTAGCCACATGGTGCAAGGAAGCGTAAGGCTTATACTGCACCAACCAAAAAAATTTCTGAGTTACTCTGTGAGTGAGAGAGAGAGAGAGAGAGAGAGAGAGAGAGAGAGAGAGAGAGAGAGAGAGAGAGAGAGAGAGAGAGAGAGAGAGAAGTAGAAGGGAATCACCAAGAAAGAGAAGAATGATGATATCCAGCTCAGGACCCTGGGTGTACCAAGCCCATACTCATCAGATGTGAGCCCCTGGGTAATATTTTTGGATAATGATTGTTTCTAATGTTTTATTGTATAATATAATGTCAGAATTCAGAATATATACAGTTTTGCCAATTTAAGCTGTTTCTTGATTTTAAGCATTAGTACAGGCATATGATGCAAGAAAGCAAGCTTATGCAGCACCAGCCAAAAAAAAAAAAAAAAAAAAACCCTCCCATTTCACCCCTCCATTTGTTCCAAATGCCTGTCCAGCTCAGCCTTAAATTTATTTAGGCTATCAACATCCACAACAGAAGATGGAAGTCTCTTCCACCAATCAACTACCCACTGACTAAAGGCAAATTTCCACACATCTATTCTATAACTGTCTTTCCTCAATTTGAATCTGTGCCCCCTCAGGTTCTTAATCTGAGCAAGAGAAAGAATCCCATCAGCATTCAGCTTGCTCAACCCATTCAAGACCTTATACACCTCAATCAGATCACCTTGCAGGTGCCTACTTGCCAGGCACTTCAATTTGCAGAACTTAAGCTTTTCTTTGTAAGAGCACCCCTTTTTTTTCCCCCTCACCAATCTTGTTGCCCTTCTTTGTACTCGTTCTAGCAACTCTACATCCTTCCTAAAATGAGGCCACCAGACCTGTACACAGTATTCTAGGTGTGGCCAGACCACTGCCTTGAATAACGGTACAATCACATCCCTGTCCCTGCTAGCAAAATTCGTATATATTATTGACAAGACTCCATGACCTGCCCTGGCAGCCCATCTGTACTGCTCAGCGAACTTCATATTTGACTACACAATTACCCCCAGCCCCCAGGTCTTTTCACTTTCCACTTCCCTGGGTGTAGTACCACACAGTTGGTAGGTTTCTGTTGGTTATTGCTACCCATATGCAGTATTTTGCATTTATCAATGTTAAACTTCAGTTGTCACTTCTCAGCCCATTTGCCCAACTTATCTAGATCCAGTTGGAGTAGCATACTGCCATTAGTGTCATGAACAACCCAGCCATCCTTTGTATCATCTGCAAACTTGGACATTAAACCTGATATACCTTCATCAATATCATTGATCAATATACAAAACAACAATGGGCCCAACTCTGAACGCTGAGGACCTCCACTAATAATATTTGTCCATGAAGAGCAGTGTCCATTGATTACCACTCTCTATCGTCTCCCACTCAACCATCCCTTTATCCAAAGTAGCAACTTACCCTTAATGCCATACTTCTCCAGTTTGTACAGCAGTCTTCCATGTGCAAAGTATCAAAAGCTTTCCTGAAATCCAAGTAGATGATGTAAAAATTATTTTTAGCAGTCAGTTCCTTTGTGATCACATCATAATATCCAATCAGATTGGTCAGACAAGACCTCCCTTTAACAAACCCATGCTGTGTCTTAACTATTACTGCAGTCTTGTCTAGATGATCCTGCAATACTTCTTTAACCAGTGATTCCATTATTTTCCCCAGAACACAAGTTAAACTAACAGGTCTATAGCTACTTGTGTTACATTTTGAATTGGTTAATCCACTTGCACACCTCCAGTCCGTGGGGACCTGTCCTGAGTCGAAGGAAGCTCTCATAATTATGGCTAAGGGTTTGCTTACTTCCTTTGCTATAACTGGATAGATCCTGTCCACCCCAGGTGCCTTTTTTAAGTTTAACTTCAACAATTTCTCCTCCACTTTGCTCTCAGTTATTAAAAAAAGTCACTTAGCTCCCTGTTAAGAGTTTGATCAAGTTCTGGCACTCTCCTCATTGAATAACTCCTCGTGTGTGAATGTAGATGCAGAATACTCATTCAGTTTATCAGCTACCCGAGCAAGATCATCAGTAGTCAACCCACCTATGTTAAGGGGTCCAATCTGATTCATCCCTTTCCTTCTAGAGTTTACATAAGTAAAGAACTCTCTGCATCCTTTGGCAAGGATTTCTCGTAATCTCCCTTTGCCTGCCTAACCTCCTTTGTGACTTGATTACAGACTAATTTATATCTGCCATAGGCTTTGTGTCACTTGATACTTTATATGCATCCCATACATTTTTCTTCTCTGCCAATAAGCCTCATTAGTTCATCTGACATCCAATTAGGCCTAAACCTTGAACAGTATTTCTTAGTTGAAATGAAAAGCCTAGGAGCCTCCAAAATTAAGTCCCTGAAGGCTTCCCATTTAGAATTCAATGTTGGTGACATCAGTTGATCTCATTGTACAGAATTTAAAACCTATCTGAGACCTCTGTAGGCACCTATACAAAAGCAATAGCCCTTCCCTTTAGCCTTGATGGTAGTTACATCTTTAAGTAATTCCCACATCAGTACATTGTGATCACTGTCACCCAGTGGTTCCTTTATCTGTAAATTCTTAATGCATGAATAATCACTGCTGATAATCAGATCAAGAATATTACTTCCTCTGAGTGCCTCTCGAACATGTTGCTGTAGAAAACAATCATCCAATAAATCCACAAAAGTCTTGCTAGTGTGTGAGTGACCAATCCACAGTTCCAGTCGATATCTGGAAAGTTAAAATCCTCCATTACAAGGCATTCTGATTTACTGATCCACTGTTTCTCTGCATAATTGCTCATTATACTCATCAGATTCATTAGGCCTATAACACACACCTATCCTCATTTTTCATTTCACAGTGCTTATGTCACACCAGACAGACTCAACATTGCATTGTCCACCAACATCAATTGTATGCACTTACTTAGATTTTGTGTGTTTCTTAACTAACAGCATAACCCCTCCTACCTTCCTGTCCTGTCTACCCTTTCTGTACACCTTATACTCCCCAAATTCCAATTGTGCACTGCTATTATGTCTGTGTGACACCACGTGTCTGATATCCGAACAATATCTGCTTTTTGATGTCTTGACTAGCACTTCAAGCTCATCAGATTTATAAACTATACTCCTAGCATTGGTGTACATGCAAGTATACATGCACCCAGGGCAGGCTCAAGGGTATGTGGTACCCCTAGGCCAATTTGGTTTTCAGTGCCTGATCATTTTTTTTTTTTATTTTAAATTTTTAAGCTTTATAAATTTTACAAAAGGGCATGTCATAATAGAACATATTTAAAAAATCTTACATAAAATTAAATTTACAAACTTTTATTTACAAAAGGTATATAACATCAATAAATTATTCGAAAACTAAACAAAAAAATTCTTGAATAAAATATTTAAAATTATACTTATAAAATGTGTATAATAATAATAAATGTAATAATTTTCCAAAAACAAGGCAAAAAAAAATCTTCTGAAATAAAGTATATAAGCTGTCTATAAAGTATAAGAATAATTATTGAAAATCGTACCAAAAAACAATTTTTTAAACTAAATTAAAACTTTTCTGGCTTTTACTGTGGCAAAATTTGTTATCAATTCTTCCATATCAAGTTCTTTTAAAATATCTCATTCAATGGATAATATTTTTAAACTGTCTAATCTTTCCTGACTCATAGTTGTTCTCAAATGAGTTTTAATAAATTTCAGTTTCGAAAAACTCCTTTCTGCGCTAGCCACAGAGACAGGCAACGTTAGGAAAATGCAGATAGCAATGAATAGGTTTGGTAAAGAACATGTTAATTGCTGATCACAAATGAATTGGAGAATATTCGCAGGTGACATTTCTTCATTCGAATACGAACAGTGAAGATATCTAATTTCGGTTATTTATTTTTCTAGTTTATTGAATGACCGCAGACTGGTTCACAGCTGTAGCGTGATAAAATGGAGTTTGGTGTGAAAAGTAAAATAGGCACCCCAAAAATAATTTTTTATCAAAACTGAGCCCCATGCAATACGGCACCTGGTACGAAAAATCACATTGGCAAATTTTTAAACAAAAAATTCTAAAAACGACACCCCTTGCAATACGGCTTTTGGGGGGCACTGCTCGTACCACCAACGCTTCGACTCTCTGGTCCTCTTTAATACTATTACTTTTTTTTTTACAAAGTTGGCACCCCAAAGCCATTTCCCCCTAGGCCGGTGCCTCTTGTGCCTAAGCCTAGAGCCTGCCTTGCATGCACCTGTTTCTACTCTTAGTTACCCTAACACAGCCCATGTATTTATTTTTTCTACTATGGCTCCCAGCAGTCCTGAAAATCTCCATTGCCTTGTCTTCCAGGCTGCTGCTCATTCTAATAGAAGCAGTGCAAGAAACACTTTTGCCTTGGCCTGCGGCCACTGTTAACCTTTTAGTCTATGTATCCCCTCCAAGCTAGTAGTTTTCCGACCCACCTAACACTGCCTCGATATCATCAGCAAATATTCTTGCACACATTCTATTTAAGTGTACCCCATCCCTGTAGAAACAGTCTCTCTTGTCAACAAGCACAGACCAGGCCGAAAAAAAATTCTACCCCTTGAGCCTTACACAATCTCTCCAGGGCCGAATTGATCGACAAGGTTCTCATCGTATACTTCCTCCTATCATGTCTGGGCAGAATTTCAGACACTTTCACATTCAACTTTAACTCCCAATTTTTTTTCAACATTGACCTGTATTTGTTGAGTAAATCTGCAGATGTCTTACTCTTAATGTCATTAGTTCCATCGTGTACAACAATATCACCTTTTGTGCCCTTAAAAGATGATATCTGCTCTACAACGTCATCAACTTTTGCCCTTGGCAGACATACCCTGGTCCTGTTCCACCTATATTTTGTTTCCTACATTGCTGAAGTAAAGGATCATGCACTCATGGGGTATGGGTTTTGTTTGCTCATCTGCTAGACAGTTAAAAAGGCTCTTCACAGGTATTGACTGTTAATCTTATTTATTATCAAGGCAGACTCATCCTGTCAAGAGCATGCTCTCAACCAAAGATAAAAGCAGACAACCCAGGAATGTAACTTTTTTATCACAAGAAAAATATTTTATTAACTATACACTCCCATTTTATGAAAACCAAAAAAGAGCATTCTGATTCATTGTTCTGAAGTAAATTTTTTGTAGGCTATGTATATCATGGCCTTTTACACCTAGACATGTCACACAATATGAGTTCATAATATCACACTGGTTCCTTCTATGTTAATAAAAGTTCAAAACCTGCTCTTAGATGAGAAGCTTCCTTGAATGCTGTAGGTGCCAATAGTGATACCCAGGTGATTACCCAATTCAGCTCCCCCCCCACCATTACCAACCATGCTGTCATTAGAACTACTTTTTATCAATGTATTAAAACTTTGTATTTTACAAACTGCTGACTAATTATTGTTTTTCATATAATACTAAAAAACTGACTAAATCAATGCTAATCCAGGGTATCTGAAGTGAGTTTCGTATAATTTGTTGTTTGTTTCCTTACTAATATTCTATTAAAAAGACATGACTGGCAGATAGACTATTTGCTGTATTTGCTGCACCTGGAATAGGAAGAAGAAAAGGTGAAGTAAATAGTTTCAACCCTCCCATCCACTTTCCATATACAAGGACTAAGGAGAACATAACTATATTAATAATATAAGGTGTCCAGAGAACATAACTATATTAATAATATAAGGTGTCCATAAAGTTCCTCCAAGGTTTTCAATGGATGCTGTAAAATGAATACAACTACAGTATAAATGTGTGACAGTTGGCTGGAATTTGTAGTAAATCTCTCAAACTTTCACTGTCTTACTTTAATATACCTCTGACATGTTGCATCTACTTGGGTAGTATCCAGCGTATCCAGGCAATAATCAATTTCCTACCATGTTCATTTGCAGCATAGCAGGCCATCATTACATTCATGATACTTCTTTTCAGAAGATTGATCCATGTGACTAGTGTGCAACTATGCACACTAGTCACAGACAGACTGTTTTATAGGTGTATGTGATCAATCTACATCTAGATGCTACACCATGCTCTTAACACATCCACCACATAACTTTAAGCAGTGTCTTTGATTCAGCACATGCAACCAAATGTCATTCTGCAACGAGATGGGGTTTCCTTTCACTGGGTTCTAGGTGTTCACCAGCATGTTGATAATGAATTTCTGAAAAGATAGATTGGGAGAGATTAGCCAATCCCTTGGTTTTATTCTGCTCTCTGTTTTTACTTAGATTAGGTAATTTTATCTAGGTTTCTTCAAAATTTGTGATGCCTCCAAAATGTTGGGCTCTAAGCAAATCCTGTTTTGCTTGGTGGGTAGCAATGGCCCTGGGATAGCACGCTATGCCGCTGGGATTGATGACCTGAGAACCTATTATCATGAATGCCATTGTGATAACAGATGCTTCTATGTCGCAATAAACATGATGGGCATGGGTGACCTATCTATATGGGTAACCTAGGCCTACACAGTTGATCAGATGCTTGATGACTGACAAAGGGTTAAAGCATAGGTTCCTAACCCTTTATAAACCCATGTACCGGTCAACCACATTGGTATCTTATGATGTACCGGTGTGTTAATGAGTACATAAGTCTGTTTTGAAAAGTCACATGAAT
Organism: Mastigoproctus giganteus; assembly: GCF_048544385.1. NCBI lineage: Eukaryota > Metazoa > Arthropoda > Arachnida > Uropygi > Thelyphonidae > Mastigoproctus > Mastigoproctus giganteus. The sequence goes on from NC_143575.1 coordinate 63,401,159, forward strand.
ATAGTTAAGCAAAACCGAGCTATTTACTAAAAACAGAAAAACATTTATTAATTAAGAAAATACAATTTATAAATAAGGTTTTAATATTTTCACATAACATGCGGTTTAAACATTTTCCTCTTTACTTGAATTTTTTTGTGTCTGTTTCGCTTTTACTAGCAAATGGATATCTGGATTGATTAGTTTCAATTTCAGTCGAAGAACTGATTCAATATTCATTAAAGGTCTATATTTATTTTTCATTGCAGTCATCACTGAAAATCCAGCCTCACACAAGCAAGTCAAATTAAATGGTTAAAACTCTCAATGCCTGCTCAGAAAGTAGGGGATATTCTTGGCAGATATAGTCAATTTTGTTAAGTTTGAACTCTTAAACTTCAACATTAAGCCCCCGTCAGACACTAAATGTATGATGACTCCTTGTACCTCACATCTGGGATCTCAATCGAGAATGCAAAGGGATTCCTAATCCAATTCTGTGCTTTACTTCCTGGAAATATTTTTCAAAACTTGTGTTCAAAGATTTTATATGTTCATGGATGTCATTAGTCACATTTTGGTCATAGATATGTTATTTTCTTGGATAAAATCGAGAAGTGAAGATAACATGCTCCTATTGTTTTTTAATACCTGCTCTTCCATTAGTTTTAATTTTCTTTTAAAAGCATTAATTTTATCACTGAAATAAAAATATAATAATTAGGATAGCAGTATGTCATAATTTCTAATGATCTGTGAAATCACTACAACTGCAAACACTACTTTTAAGTTCAAAACCACTCTGAAGGAAGACTGAATGTATAAAATAGGAAGAAAAAAGAGGGGAAGTAAAGAGATAAAGTTCTATGAATTAAGAAGTACAAGAAAGAAAAGAGATATATTTTCCAAGAAGAAAGATGGGAATACTCGAACTATGAAAAATAAAAAGAAGTTTTGGCTTTAGTAAGATATTAACATTTAAAAAGTTTACCCTCCCATGAGGGAAATTGCAGGTGGTTTCATTCACAGTCCGCATACTGGGTTAAAGCAATTCAAGGTCACTCGCAAGAAGCTTACATATATAAATGAAAAGAGTTGAAATAATAAGAAACAACCCCACAACCTTTATTACTTTACTGTTCAGGGCAAATGTGGTCTAGTATTGAAATTAAAAATATATAAATAAGTTTGTTATATATTTATAATTGGAAGTTTTACACACCAACTCTGCTGCTCATTTATGAGGTGTGATCAAAATGTTTAGGGGGCCAATTTTTTACTTGAAAGTGTGGCATCACAGTGACCTGCAACTTGTCGCAACATGTTCAGTAACTCATCTAGACATAGTAGAATCGCTGGTTTATCTGCAGTTCTCTTTATTCTGAATTAGCATGCTTTGAATAGAAGCTGCTTTTAGTAGCATTTTAAATTAAAATGAGTGATTTTATTAAGCAGTGAATTTGGACCTCAAATTCCATTTCAGATTAGGAAAAATTGCAAAATAAAACCACAGAATATTAACAACAGCTTTTTATCACTTGAAAACGTTTTGGTGGTTTTCAAAGTTTAAAGAGGACTACTTGTCCATTAGATGATCCTCATTCTGCCTCCCCCATCTTTAACTTGAAAAACCTAAGATTCAGTCACTTGTATTCATAACCTCATCAGGAGTCAGATATTTAATGCAAGCGAAATTGGTATTTCTTTTGGGACATGTTAATCAATTTTAACACAAGACTTGGAAATGCAGCACATTTCAGCCAAAGCTGCAATTTGCATACTTACTGACGATCACAGAGGGGAGAGTTCTTTGCATATCAGGATATTCATCAACTTGCTGCTGCTCCATGCTTTGTTCCTTCAGTTCCAGATTAAGGCATGGGCTAGCAGGGCCCTTGCCTGTGGTGCTATTCTTTAAGGGGCAACAAATTTTACAAATCATGAAAAAAAAAAAAATATATATATATATATCGTCATCAGCCATTTTCAATCCACTGCAGGATGAAGGCCTCTCCAGCAACTTTCCAGTTCCTTCTGTTTTGAGCACTGGCCATCCATTTACTATCCATAAACTCATGAATTTCATCTATCCATCTCCGCCTTTGTCTTCCAGGTTTTCTTCTAGCTCCTCTTGATATGAATCACTTATAAGTTTATCAAGTGGAAATCGGAAATCTGCTGTACACCAATGGAAACAGCGAAAGGAGTGAAGGTGGAGTTGGGTTCCTGGTCCATAAAGATTTTAAAAACAACATTTTGGAATTCAAAAGTACATCACCAAGGGTGTCAAGACTAATACACAAGATTTCTAAGAGGTACAAGCTAAAGATTATAATGATTTATGCACCAACATCGAGCCATGATGATGAAGAGGTTGAAGAAATGTACACCGAAACAAGAAGAAATGAATCACTTATAAGTTTATCAAGTGGAAATCTGCTGTACACCAATGGAAACAGTGAAAGAAGTGAAGGTGGAGTTGGGTTTCTGGTCCATAAAGATTTTAAAAACAACATTTTGGAATTCAAAAGTACATCACCAAGAGTGTCAAGACTAATACTCAAGATTTCTAAGAGATACAAGCTAAAGATTATAATGATTTATGCATCAACATCGAGCCATGATAATGAAGAGGTTGAAGAAATGTATACCGAAATTGAGAGTCTTCTAGATGAGCATAAAACCCATTACACTATTATTATGGGAGACTTCAATGCTAAGGTTGGAAAAAGACAAAACAGCGCAGAAAGGGGAACAATAGGAAATTTTGGAATTGGTGAAAGAAATGAAAGAGGTGAAAGACTTGTGGAATTTGCAGAATCTCAAGGATTGTCAGTAATGAACACTTTTTTCAAGAAAAGGGTGAACAGAAAGTGGACATGGAAGAGTCCAAATGGATTAACTACTAATGAAATCGACTTCATCCTCACTAACAGAAGATATATTGTGAATGATGTTACCGTCCTGAATAAGGTAAATGTTGGAAGTGATCACAGAATGGTAAGATGTACACTTGATATAGATGTAGGAAAGGAAAGGAAAAAACTGACTCGAGTAAATAATACAAAGGTCTTTGAGATAACAGAAGAGGAGAAAAAGCAGTATGTACTGGAACTTAAGAACAAGTATGAGCTTCTGCAGACTGCTGAGGACCAAGATATCGACGAGGAATATTACAACTTTTTGAAAGTGATAAAGCCCAAGAAACCTATAGGGAAAAAGAAATCCAAAGAAGAAAAAATAAGTCAAGAAACACTTGTCATGATGAACCGAAGACGACAAATGAAAAGCAAGAAAAACACTGACAGGGAGAAAATTGAGTATACTGAGTTATGCAAAGCCATTAGAAAGAGACTCAGAGAGGACATAAGAAGATTTAACACAAGAAAAGTAGAACAAGCATTAAGGGAAAACAAAGGAATTAAATCAGCAGCCATGAGCAGTAATACAGAAAGACAAATGATACTGAAACTGAAGAATAGCGATGGTGTACTTATAAACAGCAGAGAAGGCATAATTCAAATAGCAGAAGACTACTATAGAGAATTATACAAGGAGCAGGGGAATGATGCCAGCAGTGGCGAAGATGGATTGCAAAGTAGCAACACATACGACATACCCAATATTCTTCCTGATGAGGTAGAACATGCATTGAAGAAAATGAAGAATCAGAAAGCCCCGGGGGAAGATGAAGTTACTGTAGAGTGTTAAAATTGGGAGGAAGAGACATAACACAAAAACTGGCAAGGCTCTTCACAAAGTGCATTAGAAAAGGTGTGACACCTAAGCAGTGGAATAATGCAATCATAGTTTTGCTGCATAAGAAAGGAGATAAATCAGAAATTGGAAATTATAGACCAATTAGCTTGCTATCCCACATCTACAAGTTGTTCACAAGGGTCATTACTAACAGATTAGAAAGAATACTTGATGGGAATCAACCGAAAGAGCAAGCTGGCTTTAGGACAGGATTCTCAACTATGGATCACCTTCACGTAATGGAGAAAGCAAATGAATATAAAACACCATTATGCCTGGCATTTGTGGATTATGAAAAGGCATTTGATTCCATACAGCATAAGGCAATGTTTTGGGCACTGGAAAGACAAGGCATTGATACCCCATATATTATGATTTTGAAGAAAATATATGAGAGTGCTACCTCCTTTATTAGACTAGACAAAGACAGTAGGAAATTTAAAATCGAGAAAGGAGTTCGACAAGGAGACACAATATCTCCGAAGCTGTTTACTACTGCCCTTGAGGAAGCTTTCAGAAGATTAGACCTGTCGCAGAAAGGAGTCAATGTGAACGGAGAGTACCTAAACCATTTACGATTTGCAGATGACATTGTGGTCATAAGCCACGATCCCAAAGAATTAGAGGAAAATCTTAATCAGTTATGCACAGCTAGTAAGGATTTTGGACTAAAGATGAATATGGCTAAAACAAAAGTAATGATGAACAAGTATGCCACAGAAAGGGAAATAATGATTGACGGAGCAGTAATTGAAAAGGTGGAGTCATATACTTATCTGGGACAAGTTATTAGCTGTAATAATGATAAATGGCTGAAAGTCAAGAGAAGAATAAATTTTGGATGGATAGCATTCAGGAAATATAGTCACATACTGAAGAGCAATATCCCAGTTTGTCTGAAACGTAAAATAATGAACCAATGTATACTCCCCACCATGACTTATGGAAGTGAAACTTGGGCACTCACCAAAAGAATGGAAGAGAAGCTGAGAACTACACAGCGAAGAATGGAACGAATCATATTGGGAATCAGACTGTTAGATAAGAAGGGAAACACATGGATTAGGCAGCAAACTCAAGTAAAGGGCATTCTTATCAAAACTAAAGAACTAAAATGGTCTTGGGCAGGACACATAGCTCGAAGACATGATGACAGATGGAGATATATATATATATATCTTTTGTAAAGGGGGCACTGAAAAATCTTTCTGCCTGGGGCATGAAAATACCTTGGTCCAGCACGGTGTTCCTTCCATCACTACTGGTAACAAATTATGGGTGTGTGGCTATAGAGCAGAAACAGGTATAGTAATCTCCATGAAAGATTGTCTTCTCCAATAGCCCAAAAAATCAAGACAATCTTGATCAAATGTAAAGATTGTGCTTATCATATTGACTCACAAGGCTTATTAAGAAAGAGAGAATTTCATTTAAGAAATTCTCTCATATGGTCAAACAGTGAGCCGGGAGTACTACAAAACAGGTCTATGGTGATTGCATGATGCTGTTCAGAGAAAACAGCCAAAAAAGTGGTTTTCAGGGAATTGGTGCTTGCATTATGACAACCCCCTACACAGTTGGCACTTTCCATTCAAGAATTTCTTGTGAAGTACCCATTACTGTGGTGCCTCACCTTACTTGGTACCCTGTGATTCTGCCCTCCCCAAATTAAAGCTCTCTTGAAATGTCATAAACCATATTTGCAACAACTGATGAAATAATTCAGAACGTAAAACAGGAACTATTAACAGTTCCAAAAAGACGTTTGTGAGCACTGGGCCAGATTAAGGATGAAATAGGCCCCCGGCCATATTTAAATTTGAGGCCCCTTTAATATATATATATATATACACAGTGGCAGATTACCCATTAAGGCAATGAGGCATGCGCCTAGGGGCCCTAGGCTTTGGGGGGCCCCAAGCCAAGACATTTTCCTATAGTGTTCTAAAATAGATTAATGTTTTCAGTAAACATTATAAAAATCTTGATTAATTTAATCAAAAAATTCAAAAGTACAAAATTTATTTATTTGCCACCTAACTTTTATTTATTTTTTATTCTTTTTTGGGGGGGCCCACAAATATAATTTGCCTAGGGGCCCCAACTATCCTTAATCCGCCACTGTATATACAGTATATATATATATATATATATATATATATATATAATACATTGGTTTTCATATTTATAATGTGAATTATTCACATTATTGTGAATAATAATTTGCAAACTAAGAGGTTAAAAATGTTTTATGTACATTTTGACTTGAAAAATAAAGTAATAATAAAAACAATTTTAATAGAAACTTTTAATTTATTTATTGTACGATAAAAAGGCATAAGAATAAAATTTAAACACCTAAAGTTTAAAGGCCAAAAGTTGGAACCTGTCTCTGGAGGGACAGGTTCCTCCAGACTTATTTTTCTGTCCCCCAAGACAGAAAAATACGGTTAAAACGCAAAAGTGTTAAAATTTTTAAAACATTTCAATGTCTGAACTGAAATATAAACCCAGATCCATTACTATTTTATCAAGTTAATGAGCATTGGTCACTTGTGAGTTATTCTTTGTATTATTACTAGGGTTACTTTTACACCGATAGTATTAATTCAGTTTAAATGCATTATATTAACTCACAACTACTGGCCAAATATAAGAAAAACATATCTGCTGCCCAGGCCCAATATTTACAATACAATATTACCCAATATTTACCTAAGAGTTCAGAATCCCTCTTTTTTAATGAATAAAAAAAACTTTGAATATATTTTATCATTATTTAACATTGGAGGGGGGGCTTAAAATGCTCCTGCAGAAAATTTAGCAATTTTATTTTATTTTTATTTTTTTAGGCATTCAATACTGAATGCTATCTGGCAAGGAACTCAAAATATGCCTTGTGATTCTTGTTGTAAGGAAACACTGTATGCCTTTTGCATTAAAAAAAAAAAAAAGATTCCCTTGCACAGCAAGGAATTATTATACCTAGCTATCTTGAAATCAAGAATTACTGTTATCTATTTATATATAATAGATTATATTACTCTTAGACACACACACAACTAAAGGATAAATTTATCAATATAATTTATGTATATAAAACAGATACGCTTAAATTGTTAAACAGTGCTGGATAAAGCTACCCCATGCAAGTCGGGTTGGCTGTAACCCACACCGGTCTACAGACAAAATAACGCTCACATCAACTTCTTGGCTTCCTCTCACGTGCCTAGTGGGATGTTTGGCAAAATGCCAAAGTAACGCTCTCGTGATTTGTTGGTCAAGGCTGTTTTAACTTTTTTTTAAACACACCTACATTCTTCGAGTTTTTCAGTCGGAGAACAACAGAAGTTAACTGAGTATCATACCAAGATATAGTTGCTGTAAAACAATTCGTTTTAAACAATTCGTTTTACAGTACTTGATAATAATTATGTAGTCCAATTAATTACCAGTGTTCACATTAATCATTCAAGTTTATACATGTGCGCTTTTTAAATTTGATAAATTATAAAGTGACGAAACATTATACGGGACAGTCCCTCAATTGGACTTTTTCCGCATGCACATTTGGTCTTGACTTCTGCATGATGGTCTTGTAAAAATGCGTTGCAGTATCTCTATCTAATATGTATAATTGTAGTACTGTATATTAAAAACAGGATTGCTTTGCTACCGGAGTGAATTAATTAATTAGTGATCGCAGTTTTAAATGAATTAATTCATATTAACCCCATGGGGATCACATCTGGTGAGTATGGCTTGGCAAACCCAGGATCCTGAGCTGGATATCATCATTCTTCTCTTTCTTGGTGATTTATTATTTTTTTTTTCTCTCTCTCTCTCTCTCTCACACACACACACACACAGGGTAACTCGGGAAATGTTTTTTGGCTTGTGCAGCATAAAACCTCAGGCTTCCTTGCACCGTATGGTTAATTATAATAATAATAATATTAATATTTTCATTCTTAAGGAAATTCATAAAAATATTCCATTAAATATTTTTATGAATTTCTTTAAAAATGAAAATATGGATCTTAAAGAATTATTTACGAATCTTGTATGAAATTCATAAATAATTCTTTAAAAAAATATTTGATGAATTTATTGAAGAAACAACCATTCTCAAAATATTTTAGAAATTGTGGAAATCTTCATGAATCTCGCGGTGGCTCCCAAGAATACATATACAGTTTCTCTAACGAGCGGTAGGCTGCAATATGTGCGAGTAAATATAATTCGATTACTACACCTTGGATGAAATTATATTTTTGTCAATTGGGTAAATCACAGTGAGTAAGTGAATTAGAAAAAGCTTACTTATATCAAGACTCACCGCTTAATCCATGTGGTTTAATTTGATGTGCATGAAGTAGTCAGAATTAAATACGTAATAACTAAAATATTGGCATCCCATTTGGGAAAAGTATGCATTAACTCTCCCACTCCCCTTCTTTTCTAGGCAGCATTGACCGGGAACCTCCAAAATAAGTGACCTGAAAATATGAACTTTTATGACACTCGTGCTGTTGATGTTGTATGAGACAGACCTCAGTTAATAACTGACAGCTAAAACGCCTTCGGCGAGCAACCAGCCTTATTTCCATTTTATGATAATTGTTAATGGATGGTTATGGTAATACAGTGGTTTTGAAGTTTGTTTTTCGTTAGTCGCAGTTCTTTGATTTTTAAACAACGAGATAAATTCACTTTTGCACTATATTTTATTGAGAGGCGTCTGAAATATGGAGAAAATGATCCATACCGGCAATGTCGGATTTAGGTAGACCGGGGTCCCTGGTGTATATATTCAGAGATTCTAAAAATAAGATCGCAAGTTACCTCTAGACCAGCAATAAGTGCAACGTTGTGGGACTCCAGCACCTTGGGGATCTGGAGCCATTGCGTCTCGGTAAATCCGTCAGAAGGTATCAAAACAACTGTGTTCGTTGTACAAGTAAGCAGATCAATGAAATACAGTCGATTGGTGGAGGCGTTGAGATTAGCGGCTTCCACTGGGGATCATCGTAGGATGCCATATTAGCAATTGATCCGGATTTTTAAAGTTTTTTCCCCAATTCCGTGCTTTGCAGGGTATTGCAATTTTACCCAATCCAGCAAAACTGCAATATCCTAGACCAGTATTTCTCAAGGTGTGCCGCGAGTATGCTTCAAGAGTGCATAGTGGCATAGTATTTAGGATCAGGCGCCACCGGTGGCGAGATGATGATATCCAGCTCAGACCCCTGGGTGTGCCAAGCCCATACCAGATGTGAGCCCCTGGGCTAATTTATGTAGTATTATGATTTGTTCTGTTGTGTCTCTGACTGCTTGGCCACAAGGCCCTAGTGGGACCCTACGTGCCCGCCACCACCACTGGGAGGTGAGCCAGGCTACCCATCATATTCTGGCTAGCCTTTGCCAGGGTCGCCTGAGCTTCCTGGCAGAGGCCATAAAAAAAATAAAAAATAAAAGGAAGAGAGTGGGGAAGATAGTACATAGTGGTGGAGTCAAAGTAGGCAAGTGCGCAATCATCTGATTCTGTGTAATAAACTGTCCAATTATTAAGCTTCACTTACAAACTACACTGGTGTGCAAAACTTAAGGACCAGTCAGGTTTTCACCTGTAGCTTCTATTAGGAGTGGCCTGAATATTGTAAAAGCATACCAAAGAAACCTCGTGAGGTACAGAAATGAAGGAAGCAACAACGGAAACAAAACAGTACAGAAGGACTTTATTCAAAAATGGCAACACAGTACTGGCTGCCATGATACAGATGCATTACTGCCAAAGATGGAACAAAGGGAAGAGGCGGTCCTCAGTAGGAGATATGGCTACCCCTAATGTCGATGCAGGCTTTGCACTGCCTGTCCATAATTAGAACAATGTTGTTGATAAGTTCTTGCGGTAGCATCGTCCATCTGTCAGCACCATCTTCAGCTGGTGAACATTTTATGCTGGGTGTGGACATGCCGCTAGGGGTCTCCCCAGAGCGTCCCATATGTATTCGATAGGATTTAGATCGATGGAAAGGGCAGCCTAATCCATACGAACAATGTCCTCACTTTTCAAAAGCATATAAACAGCTGCAGTGCGATGGGGTGTGGAGAAATTAAAGCTTACCCAAATTAGAGCAGGCTCTGCACTTGAGGTAATTGAACAACGTAAGAATGGATGTAAAAAAACAAAGTGATCGATATGAGAGTGACCATTTCAGAAATGTAGAGCGGTTATCGCTGCTAGAGAGGCAACAGTTAAGTATAGGCCTCCTAGGGACACTTTCCCCGAAGAAAATACTAGAGCTCTAAAGAGGAAAATGCCGGAGCTCTAGTGCAGCAAGGATTTTAAAAGTGATGAATAAAGAGGCCAATGTTAAAGTGCACCCTTACAAATTTCAAGGGCGGCACTTCTAAAAAGTGTGACGAAAGGGGTAAGTGGGCATAGATTGCGAGCAGGAATATTCCAGAAGTCTCTGAACATAAATAAAAAAACTGTCCTCTGCTATGAACATAGGTGCCGACTAATCAGAACGGGGTCTAAAAAAGTGGAGGGCCAGGATCGAATTAGAATGAGGATGCTGTAGAAAAATGAAAGGTGATTGGCCAGAGAGAGAGAGAGAGAGCTTTTTTCCTTTTGGTGTGGTGGAAAAAAAATTGGCGAGGTGGGATGATGAAAAGTCAATGTATGAAAACCGGTGAAAGATAACTACATAGTAATGATAAAGTGCTGTGTTTTTTTTTTTTTTTTCTTTTTTCTTTTTTGAAGGGAGTGTGGTGTAGTGAAGCGTATTTAGTGAGTAATAGTGGGAAGAGTCCGCAGATAAAGGAGTGGTTAAAGAAATAAGAGCGCCGAGATGAGGAGCGCCAGAAATCTTTCCTATGCAAGGAGAAGAAGTGTCCAATAGTAAGAACCTTTCTGATAGCATCAAAGAGGAGAATGTCAAAAAGTGTTATGCAGAAGCCATTCAAGGAAAACGGCAGATCGTAGGAATCCTGTAAGAAATAACTCTATCTAGTGAAAAAAAAAAAAGAGATAAAAGAAAACGGGAGAGGAGGCAAAAAGAAATTTTTTTTTTTTGGAGCATTAGCTCCAAAAAAAAAAAAATTTTTGCTCCGGGATATGCGGTGGTCATACACCACCGTATTTGGTGGTGACGAACTCGAACCACGGTCTAATCAAGAAGCGTGTCCTATGCACTGCTGCTCCTTCCCACCTGGCTACGGAGGCTCCGCAAAAAGAAAGGAAAAGAAATGGTACAAGTCCTCTGAATAACTGATAGTTAATCACATAGACATTATGAAAGGCAGATAGGTTGGCCTGAGTAATTTAATAAAGGATGGGAATAGATTTACTTAAGTAGTGAGAAAGAGTGGGTGAGAGAGAGTATTTACCTTTCTGTGAGGCATATGTAGAACTATAAATCTGAAAGCACTGTCAGGCATAAGGAAGTAAGAGTTTAAAGTGTAAAATTCACGCTGTATAAGAACTACAGGGATCTGTGAACCAAAGAAGGTAATGTACCCGACTGCGATGTCCTAGTGCAGAAGTTCCCAAACTTTCTCCGTTCACGGCGCCCTTAGTGTCCCAATAATTTTTCACGGCACCCCTAGGCCAAAAGAAATACCTCAGTGGTTTTCGATCTTTTAATATATACCTATATAATAATTTTATTCTTTATATAGAGGTACTAAATAAAGATAAATTATACATCACCACAAAAATTAAAAAGATACGGTACAATGGATACCGTACACCTTTTTATAATGAAACAAATGTATAAATTTCAAATACAAAGTAAAAATTTCAAAATACATTTGTATTATAAAATAATAATAACTTTAAGTAACTTAAACCGAAATTACACGGCACCCCGGTGAAAACCACGCCCTAGTGTATCCGGGGAAATGAGATTAAAATGAAATTGTATGTACGTATGTGTATACACACACACACAGGGTTGTTAAAATTAAAGTATCCCTATGTAGAGGGCTCTGGAGCGAGTTCTAAAGGCTCGTACTGAAGAGAAATTTGGATAACAGGCAAAATAAAGAATGCGCTCGCCATTTATTCGAAAAAAAAAATAATAATAATAATTACAAAATTTGTCACTATATGGCGCTGTGGCAATACAAATCACTTGAACAGCGCTACGATTGTTCAATGTGTGCTTCATTTTGGTCAACAACAGTTTCCATTCGAAGAACAGTAAGGCAGAATGCGCTGGTCCCACAGGAACTAGTAGTTGTTGGTGACTCTATTGTCAGGGAAACATGCTTTGTAAAAAGGACAGATGGAACAGGACCAGGGTATGTCTGCCAGGGGAAAAGGTTGATTACGTCGTACAGCGGATATCATCTTTTAAGGGCACAAAAAGGTGATATAGTTCACACGTCGGCACTAATGATATTAAGAGTAGGAGACCTGCAGAATTACTTAAGAAGTACAGGTCACTGTTGAAAAAAAAGCCGTGAATTAGGGTTGAATTTGAAAGTGTCTGCAATTCTGCTCAGACACGATAGGAGGGAGTATATGATAAGAGCCTTGTCGATCAATTCGGCCCTGGAAAGATTGTGCAAGGCTTAAGGGGTAGAATTTTTTTCAGCCTGGTCTGTACTTGTTAACAGGAGAGACTGCTTCTACAGGGATGGGATACACTTAAATAGAAAGGTGCAAGAATATTTGCTGATGCTATCGAGGCAGTGTTAGGTGGGTCGGAAAACTGCTAGCTTGGGGGGGGATACAAGGACTAATAGATTAACAGTAGCCACTGGCAGAGGTGAAAGTGATTCTTGCACTGCTTCTATCAGAATGAGCAGAAGCATGGAAAACAAGATGCAGGATATTTCAGAGACTGCTGGGAGTCATTGTGGTACAAGTAAACACATGGGTTGTGTTAGGGTAGCTAAGAATAGGAACAGGCGCATGTATACTTGCGTGTACACCAATGCTAGGAGTTTGGTAAATAAATTTGATCAATTTGAGGTATTGCTTAAAGAATCAAAGGTGGATATTGTTGGGATATCAGAGATGTGGTGTCACAGACGTGATATAAGTAAAGCAGAACTGGAATTTGGGGAGTACAACGTCTACAGAAAGCATAGACAGGATAGGAAGGGAGGATAGATTATGCTATTAGTTAAGAAACACATAAAATCCAAGGAAGTGAAGCCAGTCGACATCGCTGGACAGTGCAGTCTCGAGTCAGTTTGGTGTGACATAAGCATTGGGAGATCAAAATTGAGAGTTGGAGTGTGCTATAGGCCTAATGACTCTGATGAGTATAATAAGGAACTGTACAGGGAAATAGTGGGCCAGTAATTCAGAGAGTCTTATAATGGGGGATTTTAATTTCCCATATTGACTGGGATTTGTGAGTTGGTCACTCACACACTAGTAAGGCTTTTGTGGACTTATTGGATGATTGTTTTCTACATCAGCATGTTCGGGAGGCAACTAGAGGGAGTAATACTCTTGATTTGATTATCAGTAGTGATTCTTCATGCATTAAGAATCTGCAGATAAAGGAACCATTATGTGGCAGTGATCACAGTGTGCTGAAGTGGGATTTACTCAAAGAGGTAACTACCATCAGTGGTAAAGGAAAGAGTTATTGCTTTCGTAAAGGCAACTATGATGGTCTGAGACAGTATTTAAATTCTATACAGTGGGACCAACTGATGATGTTACCAACAGCAAATTCAAAATGGGAAGCATTCAAAGAACTTATCTTGGAAGCTGCTAGGCTTTACATACCAACTAAGAAATATTGTTCAACGTTTAGGCCTAAATGGATTTCAGATGAACTAATGAGACACATGGCAGAGAAGAAAAATGCATGGGATACATATAAATTAACGTGACACAGAAGCCTATGATAGATATAAGCTGGTCTGTAACCAAGTCACAACGGAGGTTAGGCAGGCAAAGGCAGATTATGAGAAATCTTTGGCAAAGGATGCAAAGAAAAAGCAGCAAAGAGTTCTTTTCTTATGTAAACTCTAGAAGGAAGGGGATGAATCAGATTGGTCCACTTGATATCGATGGTGGTTCAACTGTTGATGATCCTGCTCAGGTAGCTAACAAACTAAATGAATATTTTGCATCGACATTCACACATGGAGTTATTCAGCGAGGGGAATGCCAGAGGTGTATTCAACTCTGGCAGTAAGCTAGATAATCATGTAATAACTGAGAGTAAAATAGAGGGAAAATTGTTGAAGATAAACATAAGAAAGGCACCAGGAGTGGATGGGATCTATCCAGTTATATTTCAGCAAAGGAAGTAAGCAAACCCTTAGCCATAATTATGAGAGCTTCCTTTGGACTCAGGGGAGGTACCCATAGACTGGAGATATGCAAATGTGACCCCAATTCACAAAGAAGGATCAAAGGCTGACACAAGTAATTATAGACCTGTGAGTTTAACTTCTGTTCCAGGAAAATTAATAGAGGCACTGGTTAAAGAAGCGGTACAGGATCGTCTAGACAAGAATTCAGTTACAGCTCGGACACAGCATGGTTTTGTTAAGGGGAAGTCTTGCCTGACCAATTTGATTGGATACTTGATTGGACAGCAAAATAAATGAAGTCACAAAAAAACTGGATGCAGGGAATAACTTTGATATTATATACTTGGATCTTAGAAACACTTTTGATACTGTTGCACATGGAAGACTGCTACACAAATTGGAGCAGTGTGGCATTGGAGGAAAATTGCTGCTATGGATAAAGGGGTGGTTGAGGGGGAGAAGACAGAGAGCGGTAATCAATTGACACTGCTCTTCGTGGACTAATGTTATTAGTGGAGTCCCTCAGGGTTCAGTGTTGGGTCCATTATCGTTTTCTGTATTTATAAATAATATTGATGACGGTATATCAAGCTTAATGTCCAAGTTTGCAGACGATACAAAGGTTGGCAGGGTTGTTAAGGACACTACTGATGCTATGCTACTGCAACAGGATCTGGAAAGGTTGAGAAGATGGGCTGAGAGGTGGCAAATGAAGTTTAACATTGACAAATGAAAAGTACTACGTATGGGAAACAGCAACTCCAGAGCAAGGTATTAAGTCTGTGGTACTATACTGACAGTGATAGAGAATGAAAACGACCTGGGGGTAATTGTGCAGGCAGATATGAAGTTCTCTGAGCAGTGCAGACGGGCTGCAAGAGTAGCTCATGGTGTCTTGTCAATGATATACAGGAATTTTTCTAGCAGGGATAAGGAGGTGATTATTCCCTTGTATAATGCAATGGTCAGGCCACAACTTGAGTATTGTATACAGGTCTGGAGGCCTCATTTCAAGAAGGGTGTAGAGCTGCTGGGACGAGTACAGAGAAGGGAACAAGATTAGTGAATGGAACAAAGGGTTGCTCTTACGAAGAAAGGCTTAAATTTTTGCAAATTAGTGTCTGGAGACTAGGCACTGCCGAGGTGATCTGATAGGTGTATAAAGCCTTGAATGGATTGAGCATGCTCAATGCTGATGGGATTCTTCCTCTTGCTCAGAATAATCACCTGACAGGGCATAAATTCAAATTGAGGAAAGACAGATGTAGGATAGATTGTGCAGAAATTTGCCTTTAGCCAGCGGGTAGTTGATTGGTGGAACGGACTTCCATCCCTTGTTGTGGAAGTTGATAGCATAAATAAATTTATGCTATCAACTCAATTTATGCTCAGCTGGACAGGCATTTCGAACGAACGGAGGGGTGAAGTGGAAGTTTTTATTTTTTTTTTTTTTTTTTGTTGGCTGATGCTGCATAAGCTTGCTTTCTTGCATCGTATGCCTCTACTAATGCTAGCAGCATTTTCTACAGCAGAACGTAACATGTCAACTGGAATAGGCAGCACATGACGTCTAATGCTGTCCTTAAGATCTGCCAGAGTTTGACATCCTTCCCGATACACCTGGTTCTTCAAAAAAAAAACCCACAACCAGAAGTCGCATGGAGTGAGGTCCGGTGATCGGGGTGGCCAAGATCTCTGGAAACAACGGCTGATGACCAGTTCGTCTGTAAAGTGTTGCCTTAGCAATCTTTGGACTCAACGGTGGATGTGGGGTGGCGCCCTATCTTGCATGAATATGGTATCCTGGAGGTACCTACGATGTTGCAGTTCTGGTTTTGCGAAATTTGCCAACATTTCATAATATCGCTGTCCAGTGACGGAACAGGTGCGGTGTTCAGTCGGTGTTACCTGTTCAAAAAAATATGGCCCAATCATGAATGCGGCCATAAATCCACACCACACTGTCACTTTTGGAGAATGCAACGGGACCTCTTGGATAACTCGAGGGTTTTCTGTTGCCCAAATGTGACAGTTATGCGTATTCACTTGTCCATTTAAGCAGAAGTGTACTTCATCACTCCAAAGGATGGTACATAGCCAAGTAATATCCACTGTCATTCGCACCAGAAACTCAAGTGCGTATGTAAAACGAATATCTGCATCACCATGCTTTAGCTGCTGTAGCATGTGCATCTTGTAAGGACAGTACCGCAACACCTGACGCATTACTAGCCTTACAGTGGATTACGGCATGTCCACTTCACGAGAAACAGCTGGCACACTTGCGCTACAACATGGAGATTGACTTGATAAATCCACGACATCCATAGCCACATCTTGAATACGAGAGGAGTCCACTCGTTTTCGACCTCTATCTGGTTGAACACCAAGATGCCCTGTCGCTTCAAATTTCACAATCATTTTGCGGACAGCACAAAGAGTCATAGGTCCACGCCTTATGCGCTTCTGACGCCGTAATTCTCTGAAAGCCGCAGCTGAATTGTTGCTGTTATGATAGTACAACTTCACTAATAGCGCCTTTTCCTGCAACGTTGTTGGCATTGCTGCTGTAGTGCAGGCAAACATCTACTGTATGATTTTGAAGAAACTGCTTGGCTTTTATACAGTACAGTAGAGCTGAGTAGTGGCGCTGTGACAATAACTTACGATTATGAAAATAACGTAAGTTATGCAAATAACTTACGTTATTAACGTAAGTTATTTGCATAATCGTAACTAGGATAGTTACGCGCCATACAGTGACAAATTTTGTAACAAATTTTTTTTTTCCCCCAATAAATGGCGAACGCATTTTTTATTGTACCTGTTGTCCAAATTTCTCTTCAGTACGAGCTTTAGAACTCGCTCCAGAGCCCTCTGCAAAGGGATACTTTAATTTTAACAACCCTGTATATATATATATATATATCTGATAATTAAAAAAATATGATATTTAAAATAAATTTTTCATTAATTGGGTTTAATGACTTAATTGACAAAATTTTACAGGGGATTATCGACTACCTTTTTGTCCTATTATCTCTACTTTCCCTTCCCTGTTTGTTTATTTTATATTATTTTGCGTTTCGTTTCGCTCTGCATTATTGCCGTACTACTGGCTGATGTTTTTATTTTAAATATCATATTTTTTTAATTATCAGATATAATTAGGCATCATGTGGAGGATGTGCATTTGCTGCCTCTAATGATAGCTACATAGCCATATTTATTTATTTTTATTACTTTTGCCTAACTTTTACCTCACATTATATATATATATATATATATATATATATATATATATATATACACACACACAGGGTGATTCACTACCAGTGCGACAAACTTGCAGGAGGTGTAGGGGACACAAAGACGAATCGGAATCGCATGGCATTGCAGGGTTCGAAATGCCTTCGTCATGCGGTAGGGGACGTTGAACGGGAGGTCGCGTGAACAGCGATCCCGCTGGAAGTCAGCATTTGCGAACCGGTTCCCGAGGCAATAGGATGGACGAGTACTGAAACGTTGAACTGGCCGACATGCACCTCGCGTATGGAGCTGCGGACTGTAACGGGCGCGCCGCTCTGCGCTTGTACCAGGAACGTTTCCCGCACAGGCGTGCTCCTCATCATACGATTTTCGCACGTGTGCACAGAAGGTTACGTGAGAATGGTTGTTTCACGAGAGGTACCATGAATCGAGAGCGAACGACGAGGACGCCAGACAATGAGGAGAATGTCCTACGTCTTGCAGAAGGCAATCCGAGTACGAGTACTCGAGCGATAGGCCAACGATTGGGATACTTCCCAATCCACTGTATGGAGGATACTGTCAACAAACCAAATGAGTTCATACCGTCTGCAAAGCGTCCAATCATTGGAGCCTGCGGATTATCCACTCCGGAAGACTTTTGCTACTTGGTTCTTCAACAGAAACGGTTCGCAAATGATGACTTCCAGCGGGATCGCTGTTCACGCGACCTCCCGTTCAACGTCCTCTACCGCATGACGAAGGCATTTCGGACCCTGCAATGCTATGTGATTCCAATTCGTCTTTGTGCCCCCTACACCTCCTGCAAGTTTGTCGCACTGGTAGTGAATCGCCCTGTATATAACTAAGTGATATCCACTTAGTTATAATTATAGTTATATTATAATTATACCAATATATATATATATAGGTATAATTATAAGATTAGACTAAGAAACACTTTCATGGACTTGGCTAACAGAGTAACGAATTACCTGTAGAATTATGTATACTTATAGAGGAGAGTATATACCAGCCAACGTTGTATTTGTATTGCCCTTATAATTGGCAGGAAGAAGTGTGTCATTTATGTGTTTGTAAATTCCATATGATTAATACTGAATAATAAACTTATTAATGTTAATAAAATGAAAATGTCTGATCAATACAGAGAAATACATACAGCTATACAGTAAACCACTTTAGTATCGTGAACATGAGGGAAAAAAGGGAATAAAAAATCCTCATGAACCGGAGTTTTCTGTAAAAGGGTAGTAGTGCAGTCAGGTAGTTTGTGGGCCTTGGAGGACGTGAGCACCCCAGTTGCTGTATCCAAGCTTAAAAACAACTACCAAATTGTGGTTCCAAGGTAAGCTGCAGGTATTAGAAAGCAATAAAATTAAATAATATAAAAATAAGAGAAAGACCCAGTTCCCACAATTGGCGAGCCAGCCAGGGATCGGTTACCACAGACATCCACGAAGTGTAATTAAGGGTTTATTCTCTTTTACCAATGTTTTAAAAAAGGTCGCATATCTTCCCTATGGTTTGAAGTTCTACAAACAGAAGCAATCTTATTTTCACCTTTCCTACATACCCCACATAATGAGTGGCGGAAGCCACCAGCTAGGTAAAAGCATAGAATATACAATGTCCCCAGGTGGTCTTCAAAAATTGAGAAAGTAAATGAACCGTTATTATGAAACTTTTTAAAACTAGGATTTGCCCTACTTATTGGAGGAATGGGATATATCACAATGTCACACCCTTTGTACATTTCAAAAAAGTAACAACTTCAATCGGATTTAGATCCAGTTCAATTTCGGATCCGCTCCGACAAAAACTGTTGGGTTTTTACCAGCACTGGTTTGGTTTCAGCTCGACATCCTAGTTCGCATACGGAGAACAGATATATGATACTGTAATTCTTATTACATAGATATATTTTTACTTGATGTGTTAGAATCAGGATCATAGCGATGAGAAACACGAATAACTTACCGCTACTGGGTATTGCTGTATTGGAGGAGTGCAAAATTACCTTTTAGCATCAAATTTCTAGTGGAAAACAAAGGAGAAATTTAACCCTCGCTACACCACTGGTTCTAATACAAGCAGTAACTCATGCTATTGAGTCATCACATATATGATTGAAGCTCATCCGCAACCGTTGTAACAATGAAATAAGTACAATAGTTCAGTTCTTGTGACTTTTTTCGTCCCCTTGCTGTTTGTGGCATTTTCTTTTCTTTTTCCTTTTTTTTTTAACTTAGAACCCGCTAATCAGAGCCAGGATGGACATTGTTAAATTGAGACGGTTGTCCAGGATCCCGTAATTCACCTGATACACTGGTATTTAAATAACGTGCACCACCACCCCTTAAAATTGCAATTGTTGTCCGAAGGGGTTTTTTTTTTTTTTTTTTTTTGGTAGTTGTTGGCGCATCGGCTTCTGTGGCCATAATGCACCTCCCAAGGTTTTTGCAGTACTTTGATCCAAGCCCGAGGCGGGATTCGAACCCGCGACCTTTGGGTTGCCAGGCAGGCACTTTACCCACCCGGCTAGCCCGGTCGGCTTCGTCCGAAGTAAGTATATGGCAATATTTCTTACAGATTGCATCAGATGAGATTGACACGCGTAGGTGATGACGTAATATTACATCAGCTGTTACTTTCAGCTATATAAGCACGCTCTGCAAGAGTTGCAGTCATTTCTTGCTTGTGTCAGGATGGCGAGTTACGTGCAGTTGACGTCACGAAAAAAAAAAAAAAAAAAAAGAGTGCTATTGTTCCTTTACGTGAGGAAGGATGTTCTTCCTGTCATACTGCTTATAGAGTGTCTTGTAATCAGTCGACAGTGAGTAAATTTCTTTCCAAACTCAAGAATACTGGTTCTGCTGATAGGAAAAAAGGAACCAGACGCAAAGAGTCTCTACACCAAAACAGGACCGCGTTTTGAAGCACTTATGCCTTAAAAACCGTAAAGCTTCTTCGTCTGAGCTGAAAAGAAAATGGAAAGAACATACAGGAGTGGTAGCAAGTGCAGTAACAGTCAGAAGAGGCCTCTTCAAAAATGGACTTGCAGCCCGTCGTCCTAAGAAGAAGCCCCTCCTCACACAAAAAATGAAAAAGGCCCAATTAATTTGGTGTAAGGAGCATGTCAAATAGATCCCTGAGCAGTGGAAGTCGGTTATTTTCTCGGATGAGAAGAAATTCAACCTGCATGGCTCTAATGAGAGCAAACGATTCGCCGCAGACGTGGCGAAGAATACTATCCAGACTGTATGGTGTCTACAGTGAAATTCTCTACCAGCCAAATGATATGGGGGTGCATTTCGTATCGCGGAGTAGGTCACCTGCAGTTTATAAAAGGTTCCGTAAATGCCAATGGATACCTGGCTATATTGGAAGGCAAATTGCTGCCAACCATTAGAGACCATTTCAACCTGCCAAGTAACTGCATCTTTCAGGACAACTCTACTCCTTGTCATCGGGCGAAAAGTGTAAGTAGGCACTTCTGTAGTTACTTTAGCTTCATTTCTGCATTACAGGTTCGACAGTAATGTGTTTACATTTATTACAGGTGAAAAATGGTTGGAAGAACGGTCCATTACAACTGTTAGCTGGCCAGGAAACAGCCCGGACCTGAATCCTATAGAGAACTGTTGGCATCGTGTGGAATCTGCAGTTGCCAGAAAGAAACCAAAGACCCTTGGTGAACTTCAGGAAACCATACATATTTCGAACCACCAACTACCAGTTGATTATCTTCAGAAATTGATCATGTGAATGCTTCGACGGTGTGTTGATGTCATCAGGGCTAGAGGCGGTTAAACTAAATATTAGTTTGCATCTGGTGAACGTTTCATTTTGTTTTCCATTTAAAACGATAAACTGAAGCAAACTGAGGGCTTCTGATGTTTCAGCCATAATTGTCGTGTTCACCAAAACTGTATAAGTTGCAAATACTCATTTTGGAATATCTGGAGAGCACCTGTCAAATATTACTTAGCTTTGCCTTAACTATTAATAAATATATTTTGTTTATATTTGTATTTGCGATGCTAGTCATTAATGTAACATACCATGGCGAAAAAAGGGTTAGAAATGTGAAATTCCTAGGTGACGCACTTTCTTTGAACACTAGTGTATATGAATAAACGGTGTATGTTCAAATCTGGTATTTTCATAGTGTTTGCAATGCCGTAAAAATTATTAATAAATAAGTTAGATCCTGAAACCCCTTTACTGATATCTGCATCCGGTCCTGCCCATACTATTTGGTATCGAGTTGTTGTTTGTTTGTTATTTGGTTTTTAGGAGCATTAGCAACTACTTAAGGCCATATTGCTCCGGGAATATGCGGTGGTCATTCCCTGACTTTTCCGCATCCTCCGTATTTGGTGGCGACGGGCTCGAACCCCGGTCTACTTAAGAAGCATAAATAATAATAAATAAATTTTCTGTTTATACTCCGGCATGACAACCAAGTCAGTAGAGTTTACAATAAATCGTCAATACAAATATTTATCGTATTTAGTAGTCACGGGCTTGAACCCCGGTCACTCAAGGAATGCGTGCTATGCATTCTCGCTCCTGACCACTCGGCTACGTCAGGCCTGTGCTACGCACTGCTGCTCCTTCCCACCTGGCTACGGAGGCGCCTTACGAGGAAGAGCAGTCTTTATGAGATGTAAACCGCCATCACTGAAATCTCTTTGATAACATAGCTGATGCTATCGAGGCAGTGTTAGGTGGGTCGGAAAACTGCTAGCTTGGGGGGAGACAAAGACCAATAGATTGACAGTAGCCACTGGCAGAGGTGAAAGAGATTCTTGCACTGCTTCTATTAGAATGAGCAGAAGCCTGAAAAACAAGATGCATGGTATTTCAGAGACTGCTGGGAGCCATTGCGGTACAAGTAAACACATGGGTTGTGTTAGGGTAGCTAAGAATAGAAACAGGTGCAGGTATACTTGCGTGTACACCAATGCTAGGAGTTTAGTAAATAAATTTGATGAATTTGAGGTATTGCTCAAAACATCAAAGGCAGATATTGTTGGGATATCAGAGACGTGGTGTCACACAGATATAAGGGATGCAGAAATGCAATTTGGGGAGTACAACGTCTACAGAAAGGATAGACAGGATAGGAAGGGGGGAGGGGTTATGCTATTAGTTAAGAAACACATAAAAACCAAGGAAGTGAAGCCAGTCGACATCGCTGGACAGTGCAGTGTTGAGTCAGTTTGGTGTGACATAAGCATTGGGAGATCAAAATTGAGAGTAGGAGTGTGCTATAGGCCTAATGACTCTGATGAGTATAATAAGGAACTGTACAGGGAAATAGAGTGGGCCAGTAAATCAGAGAGTCTTATAATGGGAGATTTTAATTTCCCAGATATTGACTGGAATTTGGGGGCTGGTTACTCACACACTAGCAGGGCTTTTGTGGATTTATTGGATGATTGTTTTCTACATCAGCATGTTCGGGAGGCAACTAGAGGGAGTAATACTCTTGATTTGATTATCAGCAGTGATTCTTCATGCATTAAGAATCTGCAGATAAATGAACCACTAGGTGGCAGTGATCACAGTGTGCTGAAGTGGGATTTACTGAAAGAGGTAACTACCATTAGGGGTAAAGGGAAGGGTTATTGCTTCCGTAAAGGCGACTACGATGGACTGAGACAGTATTTAAATTCTATACAGTGGGACCAACTGATGATGTTACCAACAGCAAATTCAAAATGGGAAGCATTCAAAGAACTTATCTTGGAAGCTACTAGGCTTTACATACCAACTAAGAAATATTGTTCAAGGTTTAGGCCAAAATGGATGTCAGATGAACTAATGAGGCATATGGCAGAGAAGAAAAATGCATGGGATACTTACAAATTAACACATGACACAGAAGCCTATGATAGATACAAGTTGATATGCAACCAAGTTACAAAGGAGGTTAGGCAGGCGAAGGCAGATTACGAGAAATCCTTGGCAAGGGATGCAAAGAAAAACAGCAAAGAGTTCTTTACTTATGTAAACTCTAGAAGGAAGGGGATGAATCAGATTGGTCCACTTGATATTGATGGGTCAACTGTTGATGATCCTGCTCAGGTAGCTAACAAACTAAATGAATATTTTGCATCGACATTCACACATGAGGAGTTATTCAGCAAGGGGAATGCCAGAGGTGTATTTAACTCTAGCAGTAAGCTACAGAATCTTAAAATAACTGGGAGTAAAGTGGAGGAGAAACTGTTGAAGATAAACACAAGAAAGGCACCCGGGGTGGATGGGATCTATCCAGTTATATTAAAGGAGGCAGCAAAGGAAGTAAGCAAACCCTTAGCCATAATTATGAGAGCTTCCTTGGACTCAGGGGAGGTACCCATAGACTGGAAATGTGCAAATGTGACCCCAATTCACAAAGGAGGATCAAAGGCTGACACAAGTAATTATAGACCTGTGAGCTTAACTTCTGTTCCAGGAAAATTAATGGAGGCACTGGTTAAAGAAGCACTGCAGGATCATTTAGACAAGACTTCAGTTATAGCTCAGACACAGCATGGTTTTGTTAAGGGGAAGTCTTGCCTGACCAACTTGATTGGATACTATGATGCAGTCACAAAAGAACTGGATGCAGGGAATAACTTTGATATTATATACTTGGATCTTAGAAAGGCTTTTGATACTGTTGCACATGGAAGACTGCTACACAAATTGGAGCAGTGTGACATTGGAGGCAAATTGCTGCTATGGATAAAGGGGTGGTTGAGGGGGAGAAGACAGAGAGTGGTAATCAATGGCCACTGCTCATTGTGGACTAATGTTATTAGTGGAGTCCCTCAGGGCTCAGTGTTGGGTCCATTATTGTTTTCTGTATTTATAAATGATATTGATGATGGTATATCAAGCTTAATGTCCAAGTTTGCAGATGATACAAAGGTTGGCAGGGTTGTCAAGGACACTACTGACACTATGCTGCTGCAACAGGATCTGGAAAGGTTGAGCAGATGGGCTGAGAGGTGGCAAATGAAGTTTAACATTGACAAATGTAAAGTACTACACATGGGAAAAAGCAACCCCAGAGCAACGTATCAACTCTGTGGTACTACACTGACAGTGGTAGAGAATGAAAGGGACTTGGGGGTGATTGTGCAGGCAGATATGAAGTTCTCTGAGCAGTGCAGACGGGCTGCAAGAGTAGCTCATGGAGTATTGTCAATGATATACAGGAATTTTTCCAGCAGGGATAAGGAGGTGATTATTCCATTGTATAAGGCAATGGTCAGGCCACACCTAGAGTACTGTATACAGGTCTGGAGGCCTCATTTCAAGAAGGATGTAGAGCTGCTGGAACGAGTACAGAGAAGGGCAACAAGATTAGTGAATGGAACAAAGGGGTGCTCTTACGAAGAAAGGCTTAAGTTTTGCAAATTACAGTGTCTGGAGACTAGGCACCAGCGAGGTGATCTGATAGAGGTGTATAAAGCCTTGAATGGTTTAAGCATGCTCAATGCTGATGGGATTCTTCCTCTAGCTCAGAAAAATCACCTGAGAGGGCATAAATTCAAATTGAGGAAAGACAGATGTAGGATAGACGTGCGGAAATTTGCCTTTAGCCAGCGGGTGGTTGGTTGGTGGAACAGACTGCCATCCCTTGTGGTGGAGGTTGATAGCCTAAATAAGTTTAAGGCTCAGCTGGACAGGTATTTTGAACGAACAGAGGGGTGAAGTGGAAGTGGGCTTTTTTTTTTTTTTGTTTTTTTTTGGCTGATGCTGCATAAGCTTGCTTTCTTGCATCAAATGCCTCTACTAATGCTAAAAAAAAAAAAAAAAATGCTAATGCTAAACATCAGTACAAACAGGACCAAACTAGCAGGTTTTGGCTCTGGTGACTAACATTTTTGGCCCCGCATAAATCACTTATCATGTCATGACTACTAGTCGATTGCCTAAATTTGTTTGTTTGCCCGAGTACCACTCAAACAAATAATCAATCGTACTTTATTAGTCGCCATTACAAGTTTTCCGATTTTTGGTGGTATACTATGCTGCCTGTAAAAATTAGAGAAATTATTAGAGGGGATAGAAAGGTGAGGTGGGGTAGGTTGGGTTTTTTTTTTTTTTTTTTGCCGATGCTGTAATAAGCTTGCAACTTCTAATACTAAGTAACCGAACACCTTTATGTTTCTAATAATCTTTTATGATAGAATATTTAATAACGTGCCTACCCACCTTTGGATAAAAGTAAGCGCAACCGAATTAATTTGAACAAATAATGGCTCTTTTGAAATAATTTTTAGCGATATTAGAACGAAATGATTCACGCACCCTCTCAAAAATTTGTTATGACGGGATTTTACTGTATCTTCTTTTACTAATCAACTATATACATGACATTACCAATATACAGGGCCGTATTTATAAACAGGCGCCCGAGGCACCAGCCTCGGACCGCACCATAGAAGAGGGGAGCCACGCATGGCCTTTATAATCTCAAATTTTTAAAGCGAGCTTTGTATCGCAACGTTTGTGTTTAAACAGATCGATAAAAATAATTGGGTTTTTTTCTGATTATATTTTTATATGCAAGTTTTTTATTTTTTGACTCTGGACCTCTGGTATCTTTAAAGGGGGCCCCATAATAGCTTAACGCATCGGGCCCCGAGAAGTATAAGTACGGTCATGCCAATAT
The DNA here is from genome assembly GCF_048544385.1 of Mastigoproctus giganteus. NCBI lineage: Eukaryota > Metazoa > Arthropoda > Arachnida > Uropygi > Thelyphonidae > Mastigoproctus > Mastigoproctus giganteus. Next base: position 63,427,140 of record NC_143575.1, read on the forward strand.
GTGTGATGACCCAGAATGGCGTACGAGTGAACTGCGGTCCATCCCGAATCCAACGTTTTCTGCGGACTACGTCCAGCATAACCTATCCTAAGCCTTTTGACTTAGATCAGGTTAGCCATCTACACTTTTATATGTGCAGGCGAAAAGTTGGTTGAAAATATCTCCTAATCAACAATTGTAACTACAGTGATTAGCAAATTAATTAAAGCATTAACTTAATTAACAAATCTTAAAAAAAGCTATTGGGATTGCTACTGTTTTAAGACCCATATCGTATTCGGCAAGTAATGGTTTGACCTGTCGCCCGATGTTATGAAGTCCAGCGTCTGCCCATCAGTCTATTAACAGGTATGAAGTAATTGAAATTGAAAAGTAATATAAAACCTGAGGGAGAACAAGTTCGTCTCACCGTGACGACGCCCACGGTCACCTGTATTGAACCTAAACTACCGTTCCCACTATCACTGCGGATGCAACTAACAACTCAGAGTGTGACGTATTTCATAATAAGAACTTAACATGTTCCCGTGGCCTCCAAATAGCACTTATTCCGCGTGCATTCGAACATCTATTCTCGGGGAGAAAACTAATGGTAATAATACGCATTAGCATTTTAGAGGGGTCGAAAGTTGTACAGAGAATCAGCGAGAAGGGTAACGACTCATAGTTCCAGCAGTAGCACAGCACGAAATTACATTGGGACTTGGAGGGGGTTCAGTGTGTAGTTCTAACCAAACTCGTCACTCATTTGAAGTAAAAAACGTGTCTTGATGTTCACATGTCTGGGGTTTGTAGAGAAAAGTGTAAACGATTTCTCCCTCCCTACCAGTCATTCTGAACGTCAATGTGTAATGTAGCATTTAGTACCGACTGCTATGTTGTGTCGGCGAAACTGCTGTGTACACAGATTACAATGTGTCTATACTGCAGTTTCATGATAACCACCACCATTTTACATAGGCTGAAATTTTCACGGGTTCATTAATATATTTCATTGCAATCTGAAGTGGAATCACAATTAATGAATCTGGCTGACAATTGCAGCTTACGTAAATGGTAGTGGTTATCACTTCGGTGGAAATATTATGACATCTATCGATAAGATGAAACAGTTATCAGATTAGTTCATAAAACGGGAACGAAGAGCACGGTTATCGTGGCCTATATTCACGCATTCCGTCACAGGAAGCGGTGAGATCACACACGTGATTTACTTTGGCCCTGAAAAAAAAGTTTGTGGAAATGCACTTCATTACGTCAGTTTCTTTTGTTGGCTGTACGTGTTTCGTTCGAGAATGTCTGATTAAACGAGTACCTGTACTTAAGCGTAGGCGGATTGTAGGCGTAGTGATGGTTTTAGTGAACATATTTTTATTTATACAGTATGTACATTTTACAGTTTTCAAATGGGATGAAGTGATATACAATTACAGGAACATTATAATTAGCTTTAAGCGTTGTCAAATAATTTTTCTTTTGTGCTTATACATTAGTTAAAAAAAAATAATAAAATGAATAATTATTTTATATCCAGGGATGGCCATCTAGTGGCAATTGAATAAACAATTACTTATAACTGATTTTACGGCAGCCGGAATAAGGTGTCCAGTTACCAATGGGTAATTTTGTGTTTTATTATTATTATTTATTTATGTAATTTTATTATTTTCTGGTAATCTCCAAGGGTTCGAACATGCATATACCAGTGGCTACACATATCCTTTTTTTTTTTTTCTTCTTTCTTCCAGTCCTTTCTGGATTATTATTACTGCTTGCCTGCTGTATTTCTCTCAACAGACCATCGTATGATGGCATGGCATCTGATATTAGTTCGTTCTTGAGACTAGACGTCAAGGTCAGCGGAAATATTTCGTCGGAATACACTAACCTTGAAATAATTATAAATTCGGACGACGAAAAGGAACGGTAAGGGGCAAATGATATTATTATTATCAGCCATATGGTGCAAGGAAGCCTGAGGCTTATGCTGCACCAGCCAAAAAAAAATTTCCAAGTTACCCTGAGAGAGAGAGAAGTAGAAAGGAGTCACCAAGAAAGAGAAGAAGAATAATATACAACTGGGGTCCCTGTGTGCCAAGCCCATACTCACCAGATGTGAGCCCCTGGGGTTATATTATGGTCTCTTCAGACCAAACTCACGCCAGGTTGTTACAATTAGGATGCAGGTGTTCACAGGGGGTGGGGGTCCTAGGGTATGTGGGATCCGGGTGCCACTTGAAATTTGGCGCCCCCTTTAAAAGTTTATTCATAATACGATTATGTGTATGTAAGTTTCAGGTTTTCAGGCGCCCCTTGAACGTTGTCGCCCGAGTGCACCCCGTGCATCATCGGGACAGCCCACCCCTGGGTGTTCATACCAAACGGCGATCCGTAAAATCGTTTGAGACACTGAAGGTTATAACAGCTGCTTTACTTTCGGCTGTGTTTCTTCTATGACGCTGCGTGGGTAGCACAGTAGAATCGTCACCGTCCTCTCCACACCGGGTGGAAAAAGCCCGGGTTCGAATCACGTCGATGATGCCAGGAACTTTAGTGGGATTTTTTCACTCCGTGGCTGAATTAGTCGGTCTCAGGCATAGATAGCAAGGTTTTTTTCGTCAGCAAAACAGGCAAATCGACCAGCGAACACACAATTTACAGTCATAATACATATATGGGTATATGTAAGATATTACGATGGGGGGGGGGGGTAATTATAATAATTTGAATTTGTGTTTCTGAGATGAAAATCTGTTCACGATGGATTGGTAATCTTGATTATTTTTGGAAAAATTGATTTGTAATACAAGCACCAACATTCGCCATATAACAGATTTAAAAAAAAAAAAAAAAAACTTGTAGAGAAATTTGAAGTGGCACAGTAGCGAATTGTAAATCTAACAAACCCCCGCCCCCGCAGCCAGATAACCGAGCGGCACGACATATACAACTGTACCAAAACACAAGTCGAACCTCCGACTCCTGGAGCTCCCAGAGGCCTACGACACCTGGCGGGGTGATAGTCTCGCTGCTGACTAATAAGGCTTTCTTATACTTCCACATACAAACAAAGGAAAAAATTGTAAGGTACAGTTAAATGAAGTTACAAAAAAAAAAAATAATAATAAAAATAAATAACGGCTGTGTACATGTTGCGGCACTTCTTGTAGGCTTGCTCCATAACCATGGCATCTATGGTTAATTGCTCCTTGCATCATTCTTGCTTTTCGGCTATTATGTTCTGGCTCTCCAAGTGGTCTGAATCTTCCTGTTTATGCAGCTGGTCAGGATCTTGTACATTGTTGGGAGGCAGGTGATTGGCCTATATTTCGCCGAATTTCTTGTATCTTCGTCTTTAGGCTTCTGATATGCGATTCCTTGAGTGAGAAACTTCGGCATTGTCTCTGGGTGCCTTATCATTCTGGTGAACTGCTCTACCAGGTGCTTGTGTGTTCAAATGAGCTTCTTGTACCAGTAGTTGTGGACGTTATCTATTCCTGGAGTTCGCCAGTTGTGAGAGTTCTTGATCGTCTGTTTTACTTCTTCTTCTTCCCGAATCTCCCACTCTCTCATTTCTTCTACGTCCTTGGTTTTCTTGTGTTCTAGTTCCATCCAGAGGGCTCGGCTGTTATGTCTTACTTCCCTGCTCCATATGTTTTCCCAGAACTCCTCAATCGTCTTCTGCTCGGGTGATCCGTTCCCTCCTTTCCCGTCTTCTCCGAGACTCCTGTAGCAGCCTCTTTGGTCCTAATAAAATATTCGGTTGTTTATTTTCCTCTGGGAGCTCTTTGTATCGGCGTAGTCTTGTATTGTCATATCGGGCTCGAGCTTCGTTATTTCGTAGTATGCTTGCATGATGTATGTATTCATTTCGATGCTCCACTTCATGCGTTGGCGTTTTCCTCTTTCCTGGGTGGTCACTAGCACAGTTGCGCAGGAAGTACTTCCGGTTGGTGGTGCTGGATGGTCTTGCACTTCTCTTGTGGTAGTCATACGGGAACAGCGCCACTTACTCCACTGTCGTCCTCGGGAAACAGTGTGATTTTTCGAACCGATCCCTCTGCCTAGGGGCTGAATGCGAGTGACTTTATCCTGCGCCACACTCGATGCTGTATGATTAATATTTCTCTGCAACATCAACCATCTATGCACGTGGACCTTTTTAGCTTCTGCTTATGTACAGTGGTAGTTCTTGTGAGTGACACCAGATGGCGACACTGTCTTATCCGCCACTCCGACCTTGGGGTAGGTGTTTATATATGATGTTTATTTAGTTATTAATTTTTATTACTATTTAATTTATTACTATTCGTATACCGGTCTCCCAGCGTGATGGAGCTGCGTTCGCTTCCGCCAAGGCGGTACTTGAACCCTGGTCAATTATTATTATTAGCTATATGGTGCAAGGAAGCCTGAAGATTTTGCTGCAGAATGTAAACTTCGGGGTACATGCATGGAGGGGGTTGAAAACTTTGGGTGGGTACATGTACTGTAGTATATTTTTTAATATTATTTAATATTTGCAACATATGTATATGTATTACAAACCAATCTGTATATTAATCTTTATGCATTATATGCATAAATATAAATTTATGTATAAATGTATCAATCGCTTCATTTATTAATTTTTCCGATAACTCATTCAGGCCTTCTGAGCTTATCTTCATGCAGTCTTTCAATATTACAGTACAGATGCATATACAATAAAAAGGATATAAAATGCATTGTTTATAGCCTGCGAAGAAACAGTCTTGTTTGTGGAAGTATCTGTAGAAGAGGCATGCAGCAGAAACAATAAGTTTATGAGAGAGCGAGTGGAGAGACTGTTAGAGATGAATCATTAATTAACCTAACTGCCCTCTTCTGAATGGAGTCAAGAAGCCTGAGAGAAGTTTTGGGGTCACCAACCACAGATGTCGGAACAATATTCCATGGCAGGGCGGATTTGCGATTTATACAGAGTGAGCAGCTGTTTGGAAGCTGTTTGACAGCGAAAGAGAAAACCAAGTTTTTTAGATGCAGAGGAAGCAATATTTGTGATGTGCTTGTGCCAAGAGAGAGAGATTAGAAGTCAGGGTAATCCCCAAAAGAGATATCATTTTGCCTAGAAATCGGAGTGTCACTAAAGATAAGCATAGGAGCAGAAGAATCCTTTTTGCGAGATATAAGACGAGAGAGTTTTAGAAGGATTGAAATCAACTAAGTTGTCTTTGCCCCACTGGAGAATTACCTGAAGATCGGCGTTTAAGGAATTGGTAGCAGATTTTCGAGAAATTGGAGCTGATTGAGCAGGACAAAGTTTCTCAAAATGGACAGTGGAATGCAATGTGCCATCATCGGCAAAACTATGGATAGGATTTCCAGTCAATGGAAGAAGGTCATAAATATAAAAGAGGAAAAGAGTGGGGGAAAGAACTGAACCTTGGGGGACACCGGCATTAGTGGAGAAGTTAAAGACAGAGAGCCATCTACCATCACCCTCAGTAAGCGATCAGAGAGAAAACTGGATAACCATTACTAAAAACAGTTGGCAAACCATAAGATGGAAGCTTGTTTAGAAGACCTTTATGCCAAACACGATCGAAAGCTTTTGAGATGTCAAGAGCAATTACTAGTGTTTCACCGAACCGTTCCATTGAATTAGTCCATAAATGGGTAACATAAGCCAGAATATCACCAGTGGATCGACACTGACGGAATCCATACTGGCGATCGTTGATCAGATTGAAGGTTTCTAGGTGGTTTAAATGTTGGCGGTTAATTGATTTCTCCATTACTTTAGAAAGAGTAGAAGTAATTGCAATGGGACGATAATTGGATGGGGGGGATTTGTCACCCTTTTTAGGAACTGGCTGGATATGTATGTGAGCAAATTTCCAAACAGTAGGAAAAACACCTTTGGAATAAGAAAGTGAAAAAAGGCGGCAAAGAATAGGAGTAAGTTCAGGAACACAGGTTTTGAGAACAAGTGGAGAAATACCATCGGGACCTGGAGCTTTCTTAGCATCAAGATTCGTCAAAATCCTTCTGACATCCTTTTGACGGAATACCACAGGAGGCATTGAATGAAGCATGTTGGGAATGGTGGGAGGTGTTTTTCCAAGATCATTAATATATGAGTTGGAAGAAAATTGGGATGCTAGCAGGTCAGCTTTAGCCTTGGCTGAAGTGACAACAGAACCATCTGGTTTGGGCAGAGGTGGGAGCAGAGATGAGCAAAAGTTGCGGCCAATAGCTTTGGCAAGAGACCAGAATGCTCGGCTACCATTAAGGCAAGAAGCAAGTTTTCTACTCTTAGCCTGTTCAAACTCTAGTTTGGACTGATTAATAACTGCTTTACAATTGTTGCGAGCTTTGGTGTAGGCAGAAAATGAAACTGGAGAATTAGAAACAAGCCAATTACGATATGCAACATTCTTCTCTTGAACAGCCTTAGCACATTTATTGGAAAACCAAGGTTTAGATAAAGGACGAGATTTTAAAGTGGAGTGTGGGATAAAGGATTCCATTCCTGCAAGAATAATTTCACTGACACGATCTGAGCAGACGTTGACATCAGAATTTTTGAAAAAGTAATCCGACCAAGGAAAAGAAGAAAAGAAGTCTCGCAGGTCATCCCATTTTGCATTCTTGTAATGCCAAATAACACGAGGTTGGGAATAGCCATGAGATAAAGGTTCCATTGGAGAAGCGAATCACCAAGTTGTGATCTGAAGTGCCTAAAGGAACTCGCACTTCGACCGTGTACTTAGAAGGGTTGTTTGTGAGAAAAAGATCAAGCGCATTGGCTGTATGATTAGGATTGTCCGGTATTCTTGTAGGTAAATGAACAATCTGTGCAAGGTCATTAGTAATTGCAAAAGCCTCAGCATCTCGACCTGCTGGGTCGGTGTGACTGGCGCCTCCGTAGCCAGGTGGGAAGGAGCAGCAGTGCGTAGCACACGCTTCTTGATTAGACCGGGGTTCGAGCCCGTCACCACCAAATATGGATGATGCGGAAAGGTCAGGGAATGACCACCGCATATCCCGGAGTAATATGGCCTAAGCTGCTAATGCTCCTAAAAACCAAACAACAACAACCTCGGTGTGACTAGAAAACGGAAGCCAGCTGGAGTTGTGAACATTAAAATCACCAAGGAAAATTACCTCACTGTTAGGAAAGTCGGACTGGAGAAAGTCAAGTTGCAAAAAGAGGAAGTCAAAGAACTCCAAGTGATTAGTGAAATTGGGAGAACGGTAGAGACAACAGATGAATTTGACCCAATGAGGTAGAGATTTTAAGCCATTCACTATGAATTCGTGCACTATGCTTCCATGCACTATGAATTTCACAGATGAGTAGAGCAGGAGAATTCTACAGATCTATTCTTTAGCGAATAACTGTCATTCTTTATTGACAATGAGCGATTACCATGAATCTGAATTGGAACAATCAATTCTGTACAAGGGCCGGTTGGGGGGTACATGTTGTTTAGTTAACTGCGGAATTGAAGAAATCAAGAACATCTATAACAGCTTGTAATGTTTATTACACAGCTGTGTATGTCATATAACAGTTTAACACCATATATAAATTTAACATCATTTATAAATTGCCTTTGAACCCTTTAGCAGCGTTCAAAGGCAATTTATAAATGATGGTAAATAGATCATGTTTTTGGATAATGAAATTTGCAAGAGGAGAACACGACCCACTTCTTGTTTTACTGTTAGGAAAAGAATAATCACATCACCAGAAGGCTGTACATTAAGTTTAGTAACATGATGAGTCCATTTTGCAATATTCAAATTCAGCAGCAGAACGGAGGCACACTGAAAGAACACGCGCTTTCCTTTACGAATATCAACGTCCGCAAAATCAGCGACTGCATTAATGGATCTATAAAAATAGCCTAATAGAAATTGGCGTACAGTGAGGTTGAAGGGGAGGCCACATAGGCTCGTTGCGTGGTTTGAAATTGTAAAGACAAATTAGCATTCCACCATTGATTAAAATAACTCGAAAGAAATTACTGACAAATGAAACTATTATCCCCAGGAGCTCAAATCTGGTGCGTATGGGCTTGGCATACCCAGGGTCCTGAGCTGGATATCATGATTCTTCTCTGTCGTGGTGATTCCCTTCGACTTCTGACTGACTGACTGACTGACTCACTCTCTCTCTCAAGGTAACTCTTTTTTTTTTTTTTTTTTGGCTGGTGCAGCATAAGCCTCAGGCTTCCTTACACCATTCAGCTAATAATAATAATAATAATGTTGAAATAAAGATAGCCAACGAGAAATACAAAAAAAAAAAACCATTAGCAAGGAATTATAGATATCAAATAATCGAATAACCAAAACTGTTTATACATATATCGACTACAAAACTTGAGACACGAAGACCGAGCGACCTAGTGCGCATGACAAACAGACACCAAGTCGACCGAATAGGAAAATGTGGGGGGGGGAGGTATAAACAGAAACAAATGCTAAACCAGAGTTAATTTCTAGAGTAGGGGTCGGCAATCGTTTTGAGTGAACAGCTATTTTTGATCTAATTAAAAAAAAGATAATCCGAAGAGCCGCACTTCAGCTCAAGCTGGGGGAGTTTTTTTAAGAAATGGAATAGAGTGGGAAGGTACTTCTTGAGCAAGTCTCTCAACGTCAGGGAAGTATGCCGTAATTTTCATCTTTCAGCATGCTGAGAGACTCGCATTGTTCAGACGGTTTCATGATTTATTTTTAATATGTAGTTCATGTTCGAAAATATTTTCCCGCAGAAATTCGTCGAACCAAAAACAGGGAAGTCCAAACGCAAATATTTTCAAATTTATATACGTGTCCAATAAGCTACACCACGCATCGAACACAATTTGGTCTTGCTTTTTCAACTCGTCTATGGGCATCCATTTATGTAGAATTGCAAGGGCAGCCTTTTGCCTTTCCAAATCCTCAATTTCAGTTTTAAGGCATTTTAGTCTTGCACTCCACATGTCCTTGATCTTTAAGTCCTCTAACTCCATTTAAAACTTTGCTTCATGTGGGCCAAAAGTTAAAGAGCCGCAGGTTGCCGACCCCTGCTCTAGCAGGGGTCGGCAAAAGATTTTAGAAAGGCAGAACTTTCTACCTACACAGAATCTATCCAGAATGTCGGAAGGGAAGAAACCAAATTACAGTCCACAGAAGCAAATTGAGAAACCGGTTCAGCCCATAAAATATAATGAATTTTGTCTAAATTGAAGTCGCCAATAACTTGAAATTTAATATTTAGAACACCATCATGAATAAAATTATTTACTGTTTCATTAAGTACCAAAGGCGCAAAATAATACACGATAAAAATAATTACTGAGCATATTTTATTTTAATTCCTAGGGCTTCGAAACCACAATACAGTAAGTGAAAAAGTAATTTTATAAAACTGTAATGCAACGATCTGAATATGCAAGAATAATAAAGGATCCACCATCGCGTGCGTTACCCTACCCTAAAAGTTTGATAAAAGCACAAGTTAAACGTTCGACTAATCGTAACTAACGTCAAAGTTTCAGAAAAGGCTTAAAAACTAAAATCATTAAAAGAAAGGATATTAATTAAATGATATATTTAACATAACTACTGAAAACAATTACTGAACGCTACAAAAAAAAATTACTTAAAATAATAACATTTTCTGAAACATGGACATTCTAATTAAAATAATAATAATAAATAAATAAATAAAAATAACGGATATTAATTACCAAAAAATACACAATTTGATAAAAGCATACGACGAGCGCATGTTCTTTCTTCTTTTTACCTTTATAAAATTTGAACATAAACATTTCAGTTTAAAAGAAAAAGCTGAATAATGAATTACCTGACGAACACTTTGAAGCGGTAAAAGCTGAGACTTATCATATGAATGTAACACATTTTAACAAAATGTAGTTTAAAAAAACCTCTAAGCAGCATAAAATTAACGGCTAATACACTGATAAAAAAAAAACAGCAGCAGACGAAGAATGAACTGAGAAGTTCACTACTGCGCCACCTATTGCCCAACAATATGGATGGTAATGATAATTCAAGAATCAGTTTGCGGTGAAAATATAACTTGAATCTGATTCTTGTTACATTATTATCGTAATAAACAGAGAAACCAGAAGTGAATTCAAACATTAAGAAAGGGATCGCGACAGAGGTCTGATGCTCTAGATATCGTTGTTGTTTGTTTTTCGCAAGACAATTAAGCTATGAGTAAATGCTCTCTCTCTCAAGGTTTAATGGTTGTTTTTACAGATGAAAAATTCAATTTCCTGGGTGTAAAACTGTGCAGCTATTCTCTGAGACCGACTAATTCGGCCAAAGTTAAAAAAGGCAATAAACATTTCTCCCTTCTACACCGAATTTTAACCTAAGCTTTCTTCACAAAGTATGGATGGTGAGCGATGAAGTAAGTAACCACTGTGTCATCTGCGAGGGATGCATATACAAAAGCAGAACTGTAACTATTGATAGGAATGAAATCCTTTCAGAATCATAACTAGTAATTTTGACACCTATGGTCAAATATCAGAAATGAGCCTGCGTTTTCATAAATACAATTAAATTACACTTATATTAGAATATTAAATGATATTTCTGAACTAATTAAAATATTAAATTATAAACATAATTACTATTAAATTATTATCACGATCTGCTCTTATATTTTATATAAAAAAGAAAGGCTTTTACAATCCCAGGGGCTCACACCTGGTGAGTATGGGCTTGGCACACCCAGGGTCCTGAATGTCATCATTCTTCTCTTAATTTCTTTCTCTCTCAGGGTAACTCGGGAATTTTTTTTGGCTGGTGCAGCAATAATAATAATAATAAGCAACAAGTAACGACCATCCCAATTATCGTGTCAACTACAGGTATAATGCCAAAGATCCTATATAACAGCCTAGCAGCATTTGGTCTCCCAGCGAACACCTACAAGGAACTCCAGAAAGTCGCAGTCCTGAACCCCTGTAGGATAGTCAGAATTCCTCGACAAAGAGTAACACTAGATATAACAACAACCACTCTGCGTATTTGGCAGCAATACCCGTCCACGAGGCGGAACACCCAATCAGGAAGAAATAATATAAGAGCAATAATAATAAAGGGGGCGCGATGGTCCAGTGGTTATGAAACTGAACTGAACCAACCCGATGAACCCGGACTCGAGTACCGCCTTGGTGGAAGCGAACGCGTCTCCATCACGCTGGGAGGCCAGTATAATAATAGTAATAAATTAGAATAATAATAATAAATAAAATCAATAGTAATAAAAATTAATAAATAAGTAAACATAGTGAAAGTTGTTTCAATGGACCTACATATCCCAAGGTCAGAGTGGCGACTACGGCAGATTGTCGCGCCATCTGGCGTCACTCCCGACAACTAACACTGGACATAAGCGGAAGCTAACAGGTCCACCTGGATGGGTTCTTGGCTTTGCACCTTGGTGATGTGCGCTCCCAGGCCTTTGCTGATGATTTGGTCCTCACCATTGCTGCAGATAGCCGGGCCCAGCTAGAGGAAAAGGCCAATCAGGCAATGCTGATATTGCAAAACTGGACCAGCACCCACTGCCTGACGATATCAACAACAAAGACGTCCTCCGTCCTGCTAAAAGGCAAGCTTGATATACGTAGACCGCCACAAATAAAGGTGGGATCTACCACAATAAAATTAGTGACCCAGTTAAAATATTTAGGAGTTATACTGGATGGTAATCTTACTTTTAAACACCATCTAACTTATATCAGAGCCAAAATCAAAAGATACTCTGGATTGGTGGCTAGGATCGTCAAGCGGGACTGGGGGTTAAACCAACGCACCCTGTCATTGTTTTATAAAACAACCTTCCTACCGATCATCACTTACGCCTCAGCAATATGGTTTTCCAAAACAGGAACTGTAGTAAACCGACGCATCCTTGATGCAACGCAAAGAACAATCCTACTGACAGTTACACGTGCTTGTAGGACAACCAGTACCCACGCGCTGCAGGTCTTGGCCGGAGCTCTTCCCCTTGACTTAGAGATCATGCGTAGGGGAATGAACTACCACATAGAGAAAGGAATACCTTGTACATACCATGGCTATACTCTGGACGTTAATGCACCACAAAAAAATGAAAAGACAAGGCTGCAAAAACACCTGATGCAAGTTTGGCAGGAGCGCTGGGCCAACTCAAATAAGGGAAATATCACCAGGAAATTCATTCCGAACATCGACAGGATGTACCCCAGTCCCCCAACTTGGTTTCAACCTGGCTTATACACCACCTATTTATTGACTGGTCACGGGGCCTTTACAGCCAAGCTGGCAGCGCTGGGGATTGAGGTGGATCCGAGATGTGCCTGTGGGGAGCTTGAGTGCTGGGAGCACATTATGTATGATTGCACCCATTATGAGGACCTCAGGTGCAGACTGATCACTGCAATACACTACCTCCCCAAGAACTTGGAATCACATCTATTGGACTCACTTGAGGAATACAGGGAGCTAAAGGAATATGCCCAAAAACTATTTGGTAGGCTTAAAACATTGATAGCCATCTACAGAAGATAAAAAAAAAAAAAAAAAAAAAAACACAGAATATGCGTGGAGAGGACTCAAGGAGAACCTCGCCCAGGAACCTGCTTACTACTAATCATCTAAAACCAGCGATCGCAAGAATAACCCCATGGAGCTGCGGATCTTCCCATGATGAAGAGAACCACAGCCATAGCTAACAGACCAACAATGGACCTGACCAGTGTTCATAGCTGAGGAAAAATATGGCTACCAATGACAGAGAAGACCAACGAAGATAGAGAAACTCCAAGTTGCTGCCTCAACGGAGCCATATTGGCTCTATGCTCTGCACTCTCTTGTGCAGTGCAATTCTTTTACTCCCACACCCGGCAGGGGAGGGAGGTGACGGCTTGCTGTCGCCTCTCTTCCCTGCCACACCATTTCTTCCCTCTGGTGGGGCATGGGCATGCCTCACTGAAAAATTGGGGGTCACCTACCCTATCGACCCTCTTCTTCCTATTTCACCCACCAGCCTCCATTCTCCCCTCCCAGCACTTTTTCTTGCACAGCGTATAGCCCTACACGTCCAAATTTAAATACTGTACACCAAAAAATTTCGCCCAACCTTTTAGGCACTTCAGAAACAGGCTTTCAGCGTCAAACCCCATATTAGTGCTTTAATGTAAGTGATTTAAAATCAACCGCGGTCGTTCCAATTTTTTTTTTTTTTTTTTTTTTTTAAGGTCCTAGCCACTAAAATCCCAGGAAAGTAAGTGGCAGGACCTGCCAGAGTACAATTGACTCAATGGTAACACCCGGCTAGCCTCCACGTGGCGAGGTATGGACAACGTCTGGTCCCATTAGGGGCCTGGCGGCCAATAAGCCGGATAAACAATGGGCACAACATATAACACTACTCATGACCCACACATTCCACCAACGTCCTCAAAATTCTCCAACTGAATGCCCAAAGAGCTAGAAATGTGGTCGAACAAATTAGAATGAAAATGGATGAAGAAGAAATTGATATCCTTTGCGTTCAAGAGCCCTACACCCACAAGGGACGGGTACAGGGCTACCCTCGCGCTTATAGGATCATTGAGACAACCACAGATACTCCATGGGCAGCCATCATTATTAGGAATACAACAATTACAGTCACAAAGATCGACTCCTTATGCACCCCCTTTGGTGTTGTGCACACATTATCTGCCAACAAGGCTCTCTGCACGTAGTCTCGTTGTACTGCCGACCACGAACTGATATCGCAACATATATTGAATATCTCCAGTCAGTCATAACTCTCTTACCTTCCAGCAAAATCCTAGTAACGATGGATGCCAATTGTAGATCTCGCTTGTGGCATAGCCGTGTGGATGGCCACATAGTTTCCCAGAATGGACAGCAATTAGAAGATTTCCTTTCATCTTCCCCATTTGAAGTCCTTAACAAACCACATCACATTTCTACCTTCAGCAATACCCTGTGGGAAAGCAACATTGACGTTACGCTCGCCACACGGTCCATAGCACAAAAGTTCTCATCATGGATGGTTCATGAGGCCTGGACCACCTCAGACTACAGGGCCATCTCCTTCCATCTATCTAGACAACTTGATAGTACTCCTCCCACCTACCACGATATCATCAGATACTCCACCAAAACAGCTGACTGGAATGCCTTCAAGGACAATATAAAATCAAAGCTACAAATGGATACATCCCAACTAAACCATCTTGATCCACAGGAGTACCTCTCTCTCCTAACAAGCACACTCCAACAAGCATGTGAGAGAACTATGAAAAAACGTCAGAAGCACCTAAAGGCTGTCCCTTGGTGGTGCAGGGAACTAGAAAACCTAAGGCGGCAAGTCCACACTGCCCGAAAAGCCTTCCAGAGAGCGAGGCACTCCTGGCCTCCTGCTGAGGTCCAGGCTCTACGGGAAGCATATAGAAGATATCGTAACGACTACACAAGCCTCATTCGGCAGAAAAAGAAAGTGTCTTGGCAGAACCTTGTGACAACCACTGGTAACGCAGATCCTTGGGGGGTCGTTTATCGCATTGTTATGAACAAGCTGCCCAGGGGAGAGATGTTAAATGCAACCCTGACTCCTGATGGCAATCCAACACACACATGGGCTGAATCTATGAATAATATTCTGAATGCCCTACTTCAGACAGATGAGAGTCCCCTCAATGATGAACAAAAGCAAATTAAACAAGACAACCAGGCCTTCTCCAACAATAAAATAGAACCTCCTTTCACCTCTGAGGAAATGAACAAAGCACTTGACAGAACAAAAATGAATAAATGCCCTGGTCATGATAATATTGAGGTTGAGGTCATCAAGAAAGCAGCAACACATCTCCCAAACCACCTATTAGCACTATTCAACAAATGCCTTGCGAAAGGAATTTTCCCTGATTCTTGGAAACAGGCAGTGCTTCGACTCATCCTAAAAGGTCCAGATAAAGATCCTACTCTACCCAAATCTTACCGCCCCATTGCTCTTCTCCCGGTCTTGGGAAAGGTAATGGAGCGGCTGCTTCAATCCAGATTATCCACCTACTACCAGACAGCCAGCTTAGACTCTCCAAAGCAGTATGGCTTTAAGCCAGGATGCTCCACTGAAGATGCTATGAACAATCTGCTCAACACAGCAAACTCAACCACAGAAAAATATCTACTGGCTATTTCCATTGACTTTGCTGGTGCCTTCGATTCCATCTGGTGGCCCAGCATTGTCAGGAGATTACGTCAAATCAATATTCCACTCAACCTCTACCGCTGTCTCCAGAACTACCTCTTCAACCGCTCAGTCACTGTTCAAACAAATTTTCAGAAAACCTCCCGACCAGTTGTTAGAGGGTGTCCACAGGGCTCGGTTCTTGGGCCCTACTTCTGGAACTTGATACTAGATGAATTTCTTCTTATGGATTTGGGTCCTGTGGACTGCATGGCCTATGCAGATGACCTCATCCTCCTTATCAAAGCTGATTCTAGAACTCAGCTTGAGCAAATTGCCTCCCCTGCCTTAACGATCCTCCAAAATTGGGCAAACAACCACAAGTTAGTCATCTCTGGGGAAAAAACGAAGACAATCCTCCTCAAAGGATCCTTGGACATAAGAAGACCACCCCAAATTAAAATCTCTGGGCAGACATTGCAACTCAAAACAGAACTAAAATATCTAGGAGTAACCTTTGACTCCCGATTAACATTCTTACCTCATCTTAATTACCTCTCCAATAAAATACGTCGTTATACTGCCATGATCGTAAGAATTAGCAGAGCAGACTGGGGTTTGAAGAGGAGGACTCTCATGCTACTTTATATAACCATCTTCTTACCAGCTGTGTGCTATGGTGCAGCCATATGGTTCCCTCGTGCCATCATTGCACGTAATAAAGCAAAGCTACATACAATTCAACGCAATATCCTACTCACTGTGACTAGAGCATGCCGCACGGTCAGTAATCCTGCCCTGCAGGTCTTAGCAGGCACTCTTCCTCTGGACCTGGAGGTTATTCGTCGCGGCCTTGCATACCGCATAAAGAGAGGAATTGCCACCACCATTCTGGATATAACACTTGATCTAGCTAATGATCCAAAAAAACGAAATGAAACAGATTTACTCTAAGCTCTTCCAGCATTGGCAAAGATCTTGGGAGCAAACAACCAAAGGTGAAACAACTAAAAGATTTCTTCCACAAGTTATGATAACTGCACCAAAACCTCCTCCGTGGTACTCACCAGGCCTTCACGTCTCGTTCTTCCTCACTGGTCATGGATCGTTTCGGGCCAAGCTGCATGCCCTGGGTCTCACCGATTCTCCTCTCTGCACATGCGGTGACAATGAAGACTGGATTCACCTCATGTATAATTGCCCTCTTTATGATTTACCCAGAAGTCTCCTAATTACCAAAACTGGAAATATACCCAGTGGGCAGGAACACCTCTACATAATTGACGAAACCAACTACAAAGCCTTCACTACTTTTGCCCAGACTGTATTTGAAATGCGTCAAATTCACCTACAGCAAACTGTTCAACGCACCCCCATCTTATAATGAACCCAAAACTCAATTCACAGAACATATCCTGAATGGAATCAAAGAAAACACAAACAGAATATTGATCTTTGTCATGACCTAACAGGAATCTCTCGACGTTCACAAAGGAAGCTATCTGACAAACCCACGAACCCAAAAAGGACTTTTCTACAATAGCCACAAGAACTCCAAGCAATCCTTGAGTTTCATGAATCCATGTGCCTCCTCTCATCCCCTAAGAGAAGATTATCCAAGTCCCAGTGTGGGACACTGCTCATTGCCTACAAGTCACCCTTGGATGAAGAAGATTAAATTGTTGACCCTGGGCCCCTTGCCCATTGTGGGACCCACTCACTTGCTGGCACCTCTTCTCTTCAAGGTGTATGACAATATCTGATTTTCCTACTTGTGCAGGAACTCATATAAATACTCCTCTGGGAGTGGGGCTGGCATTTGACTTTCAAATGCAGGATCATGCTATTAGGCAATCTGACTTTGTGGGTCACTTGACCTCACAACCTTTTCTCTTCTTCCTGAGGTAGGGTGGGCTCCCCCAGGGGGGGAGCCCACCCTACCTCACCCTCTCTCTTCTGCTTACCTTCTTTCTTCTCGTCAATCTCTCACCCCTTCTCCTATTTCAAAAAAAAAAAAAAAAAAAAAAAAAAAAATTTTTTTTTTATTTATTTTTTTATTTATTTTTTTATTTATATTTATTTTATTTATTTATTTTTTTATTTTTCATTTTTTTATTTATTTTTTATTATTATTATTTTTTTTTATTAATTTTTTTTTTATTATTTTATTTATTTTTTTTTATATTATTTATTATTTATTATTTTTATTTTTATTTTATTTTATTATTATTCTTTTTTATTTTATTTTATTATTATTCTTTTTTATTTTATTTTATTATTTTTTATTTTTTTTTTTTTTCTCGGCCCTCCCTGGGAAGCTCAGGCTAACCCCAGGGTCGGCCAGCCAGAGTTCTCTTTCCACATACCTGGTCCGGCTCCCAGTGCCAGTGACGGTAACTAGCAGTCTGTGGTGTTCCACAGACCCTAGGCTAAGCGGCCAGATGAACAACATAACCCGCACTAAGCAAACATGAACATACACTAACATATGCTATCTGGCCTTGACAGTACTGTACTGTCTTACTTCACAAGAGATTCAAATGCGGAGTTGTGCGAAAGCACCGGTGCCGCTTGTCAAAAAACACTATGTCACACTATGTCACTATGACCCACACACTTCTAAATCTCTGG
Source organism: Mastigoproctus giganteus (assembly GCF_048544385.1). Classification (NCBI taxonomy): domain Eukaryota; kingdom Metazoa; phylum Arthropoda; class Arachnida; order Uropygi; family Thelyphonidae; genus Mastigoproctus; species Mastigoproctus giganteus. Next base: position 63,444,982 of record NC_143575.1, read on the forward strand.
CTTTGACAGGGTACTGTCACCGATACATAGAACATTCGCGGAGATGGGAGAAATCCCAGGAGCCGCTAGACCAGTGTTTCCCAACCTTTTTTTTACCATGCCCCACCTAAGTCTTTCTAAAATTCTGATGCCCCCTATGTAACGTTGGGAAACACCGATATACATATTTTTTATATTCAAAAATTGAATTATTCCCTAAATGAAGCCTAATTACAACTTGTTCAGGACACAAAACTTAGGTTTTAGGAAGAAATCATTAGGAAATTATTAAGAAAAAAACAGTAAGTAAATTTTCAAAACATATAATGGACAACTAAAATTCAAGTACAAAATAATTTATATGAAAGATTTTTTTATAATATTTTAATTTTTAGTAATTATTATTTAATTGTTTAATAATTTCAACATTCCATGTGAAGTCACTTCTAGATGAGTGCACTAAATTTAGTGAGACCCTTGTGCTTGATGCTTGCCGCAGAGAGATTTTATATTGGGCTCCAATTTAGTCAGCTTCAGTCTCAAGTCTCCCCGTTTTGTGATATCCAGTCGATTTCTTTTCTTTAGGAACAAATCATTTATGGCACTAAATCCACATTCAGCTAAATATGAAGATGGAAACGGTAACAATAGCTCTCTTGCAAAGTTGGTTGAATTTGGGTATTTAATTTCTGTTTCATCACAAAGCCATGCCATCGCTCCTTTTATATTGAATAAAGTTTTAACTGACTCATCATTTTGCATTTCTGAGAGTTCTTCTTGGTTCTGCATTGATACATCAGACAAATCCACTAACATTGGTTGCATCATCCAGGTTGGAAAATCAATTTGTTTTAAATCAGAAAACCTTTCTTTTAAATCAGCGGACAGAATTTTCAGATGATCGACAATAACAAGTACAGCGGTATCAGTCACTTCACATTTTTGCAGCCAACGAAACTGTTCAAAATTTTTGTTACAAATATATTTTTGACATAATTCAATAAATGTAATGAAACCAAATATCTTCGCTTTTGCATCGACGAGAGTTTTATTTGTTCCTTGAAGTTGTTTATTTAATATATTTAGTTTTTCAAAGATATCGGCTAAATAACTCACAAATGCTTTACCATCGACCGTTAACAGATGCTTCATTTCAGGTTTGTCACTTAAAAAGTCACTAATAGTATCAAATAGTTCCATGAATCTTTTCAAGCAGTTCCCTTTCGAGAGCCACCTTACTTCAGTGTGAAGTAAAAGTCTCACATGGTCTCCATTTTGTTCTTCACAAAAAAGCTTGAAGAGACGCTCACATTTGGCATTAGCTTTAATAGCATTGACACATTTTATAACTGATTTTAGTACTTCATGAAGAACAGGCGAAATATTTTTAGCTACCAAGTTTTCCCTATGAATAACACAATGCACAAGAAGCATTTCTGGATTCTCATCTTTCATCAATTTTAAGCAGCCATTTTTCTTGCCCATCATATTAGGAGCACCATCTGAAGCGCAAGATGTTATATTTTTCATTGGTATATTATTGTCATCTAAGTAATTTTTTAGCTTATTATATATATCTTTGGAGGTAGTGGTGCTCTCTAATGATTTACAGAATAACATTTCTTCAGCAAAATTACCTTTATCAATATATCTCACATAAGTTATCAGTACGGCTTCACTGTCTCTCAAAGTTGATTCATCCATTTGCACTGAGAATTTTCTTGTTTTCAGCTTTCCAACAAGTTGTATTTCAATATCTTCACTCATTTCATCTATTCTTCTGCTAACAGTATTGTTATTGAGTGGCATAGCTTTCACGTCTTTCTCATCTTTTTCCAGAACTGTTTTAAGAAATGCTGATATTGATGGTTTGATTAAATTCTCTCCTATAGTATGATTTTTCCCAGATTTAGCAATGAGTAAAGAAATTTCATAACTAGCCTCAAGAGTACGATTGACAGTTGCAGTATGAGCAATAAACAGAGACTTTAATGTTGCTCTTTTTTCAAAATTCTTCTTTAAAGTTTGAAAGTAATCTAAATCTGAATTTACATGAGCATTATGTTTCGCCTTCAAATGCGCCTCAAGACGACCTCGCTTCATTGATTCGTTGGTCAAGCATTGTTGGCATAAAAGACAAAAAGGTGACCTTTGATCGTGGATAGCGGGTATGAAACCAAATTTTAAGTATTCCTCTGAATACTGGCGAACTTTTTTTTTACTTGCACTACTCATTTTACTGCGCAACTGAAAGAAATAAATATAAGATAAATCAAAAACTAAAAATAAACTATGCATTAAAGTTAATTTAATTTTATTTTAATATATCAAAATTAATTATTAGTACGTTTTTTGAATGAATAAATCACACGAATTACTGAATTCGGGCTATTAAATCTGTGGTCTCTGTGAACAAGCAGATAAGTCTAATTTGTCAAAAATGAGATAAGTGCACTATAATAAAGTATTTATTATTTACTATTATGTGACACGCAGCTATCTTCGTTATTGTAGTTTTAGCGTGAGTAATAAATATTTGTATATTCGAATATATGCGTGTTTATATGAGAGTGTGAAGTTTATTTTTCCTCTCCTGCAAATTCGAGTTTTTGGACTTATTTGCTTATTTACTGAGACCACAGAAATACATATATGACAAATACATACCATTGTATATCACGGTTCTTCATTAATAATAATTCTGTGCGTGGACAAAGTAATTTTTATTTTAATCTGAGATCGTCAAACCTATCCAAATGTACAGTCACGATGCCCAAACGAGCGTTTGTATGAAAGGAATTACCTATTTCATATAACATGCTGAGTTTGCGGTAGGCTACAGTAGACAACCACTTTGCTTGCACATTGCATATGCCATAAGCAATCGTCCAATACAGTATGTACTATTCCTTCACTAGGCATAGTAAGCAATACTCTCCGAGCAAACTGTAGTTGATATTACTCCAAACTTTCAAGTGCAGCTCTATAGAAAGTACAACATTTAACGAATGCTTATTTAAAATTGAGATACCAACAATTCTTCTTTTGTACAAGTTAAATCATAGTAGGCGGTTGTTTTAAACTCTAGACGAGCAATTTTTGAATTGCCCCCCTGAACAATCAAATTGCCCCCATGTGGGGCGTGGGACCCACGTTGGGAAACACTGCGCTAGACCCTCAATATACCTCATACCTCATACCTCATACCTCATAGATGGATGACGTCGCAGAGAAATATTAATCATACTGCATCGAGTGTAGCACAGGATAAAGTCACTCCCGTTCACTCTTTAGGCACAGGGTTCGGTTCGAAAAATCACAGATAGTCTCCCAAGGAAGACACTGGAGCAAGTGGCCCTGTCCCCCTTATGTACCACAAGAGAAGGGCAAGATCATCCAGTCCCACCAAATAGAAATGTTTCCTGCGCAAATGCGTTAGTGACCACCCAGGAAGGAATAAATCGCAAATGCATGAAGTGGAGCATCGAAATGAATACGTACATCATGCAAGCATACTACGAAATAACGAAGCTGGAGACCGATGGTCTGCTTTCCGTCACCGCAATAACATCCCGGGGCGTCAATCCATTTACACAGAGCCTTCTTTCACATCCAGTGGAAGAAGGCCCTAACAGAATAGAGGACGAGTGGAAGAAAGCCCTAACAGAATTCGAAGGAATGGACCCCACAAAGACTCACGTGATAACGAAGCAGAGGCCGAATAGAACCTTGTGCAGATTCACAGACCACCTGAATCGGCAAATAATACCGTATTACCTCGACAGCAATGGTGCAACACTGGAGGCCATCCACACAGCTGTGTATTGTGCTGCCATAGCAGCTACTAGGATTAATATAAGAAAAAACGAGAGACCAGCAGCAGAAGAACGAAAACACAAGGAACCGCCAAGTTGGGACAGAAGACTTCAGCATAAGATAGTTTGTTAGTTAGTTTGTTATTTGGTTTTTAGGAGCATTAGCAACTAAGGCCATATTGCTCCGGGATATGCGGTGGTCATTCCCTGACCTTTCCGCATCCTCCTTATTTGGTGGTGACGGGCTCGAACCCCGGTCTAATCAAGAAGCGTGTGCTACGCACTGCTGCTCCTTCCCACCTGGCTACGGAGGCGCCCGCATAAGATAGAAGAATTAAGAGTCAAGGTAGGCCAATTGGCGCAACGGGGTTAATAGGAGTAAGAAATTGATTGGAAAAGTGAAGAGCATCCTCAAGAGAGACAACATCCATAGCAAACATAAGACAAAAATCAGAGAATAGGAGAGTACTTGGACACACTGAAGCTGAACCTCCTCGCACTCAGCAAGAGACTACGTCGATACAAAGAGAGCTCCCAGAGGAAAATAAACAACCGAATCTTCGATGAGGACCAAGAGCCTTCTACAGGAGTTTCGGAGAAGACGGAAAGAAAGGAATGCACTATCCAAGCAGAAGACGATTGAGGAGCTCTTGGAGCAACATATAGAGGAGGGAAGTAAGATATAACAGCCGAGGTCCCTGGATAGAACTAGAACGCAAGAAAACCAAGAATATACAAGAGATGAGAGAGTGGGAGATTTGGGAAGAAGTAAAACAGGCGATCAAGAACTCTCACAACTGGTGAACTCCAGGAATAGATAACGTCCACAACTACTGGTAAAAGAAGCTCGCTCTCTCTCTCTCTCTCTCTCTCTCTCTCTCTCTCTCTCTCTCTCTCTCTCTCTCTCACACACACACACACACACACACACACACACACACACACACACACACACACACACACACACACACACACACACACGCACGCACGCACGCACGCACGCACGCACGCACGCACGCACGCACGCACGCACGCACACACACACACACACACACACACACACACACACACACACACACACACACACACACACACACACACACCTGGCAGAGCAGTCCACCCGAATGATAAGGCACCCAGAGACAATCCCGCAGTTTCTCACTCAAGAAATCACATATCAGAAGGCTAAAGACGAAGATACATAGAATTCAGGGAAATACAGGCCAATCACCTGCCTGCCAACAATGTACAAGATCCTGACCAGCTGCATAACCGGGAAGATATCAGACCAATTAGAGAACCAGAACATAATGGCCGAACAGCAGAAAGGATGCAAGGAGAAATTAACCATAGATGCTGTGGGTATATAGCAAGATTACAAGAAGCACCCCAATATGTACACAGCCTACATCGATTACCGCAAGGTCTTTGACTCCGTGCCAGCTGGCTAATAGAGGCGCTGAACATCTACAAAGTCAATCTGATAGTGACAAACTTCCTAGGAGAAACGTTGGCGAAATGGAGTACCACCATTAAGGTCGAGAACCTCACAACCAGGCCAATCATCATCAAGAGAGGAATATTTCAGGGAGATGCCCTGAGCCCATTGTGGTTCTGTCTAGCACTTAACCCGCTATCCACCATGCTCAACAGCAGCAAAAACGTATATAACCTCAAAGAAGAAAGGAAGGAAGGTACACCCTCACCCACCTGATGTACATGGATAGCATCAAGCTGTACGCGGGAACCAAGAAGCAACTCCAGCAACTACTCCGGATCACCGAAGAATTCAGCAATGATATTAGGATGGAATTTGGTCTAAACAAATGCAAGACCCACAGATTTCACCAGGAAAAATTAGTGAACTGAAACTACTAGCTGCACACTTGTAAAGAGATCGAAGCCATGCCAGAAGGAGAGGCCTACAAATACTTGGGAACGATGCAGGCTCAGCAGTTACAGCACAAGGAAATTAAGGTGTGCCTTACCGAAAAATACCATCAGAGACTCAGAAGCCTGCTGAAAGCAAAGCTGAACGGAGGGAACACAGTTAAAGCCAAAAATAACTATACAGTCCAGTACTAACATACTCCTTCGGGGTCATAGATTGGACTAACACCGAGCTGGAGGATATCATGAGAAAGACAAGGACATGATGACCAAGAGCCGCCAACGTCACCCTAAGTCAGCCATGGAGAGACTGACAATTGCTCTAAAAGAAGGAGGAAGGGGCCTGATAGACCCTTTCAAACACTCAACAAGGCCATGAGGAAGATAGACAAGCGGTATACCTCACTCAACCTAAGCTAGGAGTTCCCTACCAACCAGAAGGCACAAACGAAGCTAGAAAGATGGGCAGAGAAGACACTCCATGGCAGACACTACAATGATCTCCTTCAAGATCACACAAATTCTTCCCCGAAACTGAAGGATTGATCATAGCCATCCAAGACCAGGTAATCAACACCAGAAACTACAAAAACCAAACCAAACCAAACTATTATATTTAGCCACCCGAATAATTAAATTCATATGCCGTGCTGTCTTATGTCTGTTAACTGCGTGTGTTCTATGATCGATTTGCCTGTTTTCTGGATGAAAAACCCAGTTTCTGGGGAAAACCTTGCTATCTATCTATCTACGCCCGAGACCGACTAACTCAGCCACGGAGTGAAAAAAGCCCATTAAAGTTCCTCGCGTCATCGATGGGATTGGAACCCGGGCCTTTTCCACTCGGTATGGGGAGGATGGAGGACGATGCTACCTGACCTCAAAAACGATTCAACACATCACCACGGGATGCAAGGTGATGAGTACACTGATAGACACGTCCAGGTAGCCAGGATAATACGTACATCAGGAACTAGCAAGGAAATACCAGTTGATCGAAGTTATCTTTTCCCAATTTCTCTTAACTTCCTTTTATTACGGCGGGTCCCTTCTCTGACCCCCCGCTGCACTTCTTTCCTTCCCCACCACCCCTAACTTTTCCAGCTATTTTATTTTATTTTATTTTTTTTATTATTATTATTATTTTTATTTTTATAATTTATTAATTTTTTCCCATTTTCCTTTTCTCCTAACGTTGCCTATCCTGGAACTTTGTTCCGGTATAGACTAGCATGAAGGTAGTAGATCCTGGCTGCCTCCACGTGGCGGGGATGGGGGTGGGACGCTGTGACCAGGTTGTTGCTGCTTCACACTTGCTAAGAGTCAGGTACCGGCCGACTACATAACAACAGAACACATCATAACATTTACACACCCAACACACTACATACAAATGGTTGGTCTTGGCGTGAGCCTCAACACAAGGAGTACAATAGCGGCTAATTGGGGGAACCCTGGGGTCCGCCACAACACATGAATATCCCCTGATCGAAGAAAGTGTACCGTACTACAAGTACAAACCCTAGGCAGTACTAGAGACACCCACAAGCTGTACTGGTACCGAGCCATAATAACGGATAAGACAATCCAGCACAACAGAATAGACATAACCCTTGTGGACAAGAAGGAAAAGGCTACCTATCTGATTGACATAACGGTACCCTACACTGGCAACCTGCAGAAAACCCAATGAGGGAAAAATCAGGAAGTACACGAACCTAAAACAGGAGATCAAAGAGACGTGGCATATGCCACAATTTACGACCATCCCGATCATTGTGTCAACCACAGGTATGGTGCCAAAAACCCTACATAACAGCCTAGCAGCAATAGGTCTCCCAGCGAACACCTACAAGGAACTCCAGAAAGTCGCAATCCTGAACATCTACATGATAATAAGCGAGTTCCTCGACCAACAGTAAAACCAGACATAAACATCAACTACCCTGTGTACTTGGTAGCAACACCCGTCATGAGGTGGAACCTCAATCAGGGAGAAATAATAATAATTTGTTTACATAATAACAATTGTCATGTTTGACAAATAACACATAAATTCAGTTATTTTAAGTCTTCAGCTCCATTCTTTAGCACATACGATGAATCGGAGGCTGTGGCCGGGGGCCACACTTGCCTTACCCTAGTTATGCCTCTAAATCCTCTGTCAGACTTAAGAAGGTTTAGTAAAGACAATTTACCACTTGAGTTACCAAACTATGCCACCGAATACATCTCGTTGTAACCTACGATTACTTACTGAGGTAGTCGTAATTTACAACAAGGTCTTTACGATAGCATAAAGAGTATATTTAATGATAGCACGTGGGCGTTATTAGACACCTGATGAAATTTTTCTGCTTTTATGTTACTTTTAAGGTTTACGCTTATAGTGCACCTACCTTTTATTTAATCATGACTCTCTTATGGAATATCTTAAATAAAAAAAACAACAACCCAATTTGCTTAAGTCATCAAGGTATTATATCTTTGATTTCAAGTAATGTTTAGTTTTGAAGTTGTGATGTAAACTGCATTCCGTTTTGCATCACTGCAAAACGGATGTCATTATGCCTGTATGTTACTTCCTCACTTTTATCAAAAGTATCTGTGTCATTACTGCCGATATCTGAGACGTACATATTTGGAGTACGTGTATGTAGATAGGAAGACATGCCATTAATTCGAAAATGAAGGTTAACATGACAGTTGGTACCATGGAAACTCCGTTTAAAACTGGATATCTACATGTTCCACCCCAAGGATTTTTACGGAAAACATGGAATAAAAAGTTTTCTGCATTATACAAAGCCATTAATAATGGAATTCAAAGACTAGAAGTATTTGATACCGAAGATAGCTTTTTACGTCAGTCCCCTACTAAAATCATTACTCTTACAGATTGTGTAAAGGTGACTGTAGCATTACAGTTAATGAGGAAATTTTACTCTATGCCTCAATAGACGTTCCTGAGGTCTATCCTGTGAAAGCAATGGAGACAGAAGCTACCATTCGTTGTGCTCTTAGTGGAGAATATCATCTAGTAATAACTGCAATTAGTATTTCTCTTGATGAAGAATGGTCTCAGAATTGTACTGGGAAAGTAGTTTTTACTTGGCCCTACCGATACATTCGTCGCTATGGATGCAGTAAAGATAGTTTCTAATTTGAAGCTGGGAGGAAATATCCCTCTGGTGAAGGTCTCTACTTTTTCAACTAAAGATGGGAGCACAATATTTCAGACAGTTTATGCAAATGTTAATTCTCTAAAAGCTTCCCAAAATGATGCAATTGCTGGAAGTCCTAGTCCAGGAAGTCCCAGGAATTGATAAAACGTCTTCCACCTTTTTTGGAAGGCAGTCAATTCTCTCATCTGAAGGTCCACTGATGAAGCAAGATTCTTCGAGGGAAGATAAAAAAAAAAAATTGTCAGAGCTTCCATTTAGTGGGGATAAAAATTGTGAAGAATCAGCATGTGTAAAATCTTTAAATATAAGAAATATAAAACTACCTGAGGAGGAGAAAGTCACAGTGAAACAGAATCCTCCTGTTAGTAAGCCACCAAGAAAAAAAACCAAATTAAAGCAAGATGAAAAGATTCCTGTACCTCAAGAATCAGTAGTAAATGTTTTTCACATGGCAAAATATAGCAATATTTTTAAAGTGGATCATCTTTACGAAGATACTGGTTACTTGAAAAAGCAGCTTTCAAACCTCAAGACTGCAGCGAAGTTCTGCATGATGAGCCAGAAGAGCATATTGAAGCTTGGAAAACTCTCGGCAGAGATATTAGTGAAGAAATTCCAAAAAATGCTTCAAAAGGTGAACCCCTTTATGCAGTTTTAGAAGCAACTGCAAGTATTCAAGACATTGCCTCAGTTTGCCTTCTAACAGATAAAGTAAGTGATGTTTGCCTTCATGTTGAAAAGATTTCTGAGTCTGTTTTACCACAGCATCCCATAACAGGAAACACAGGTATTCAGCAGCTACCTCTGAATCACATAGATATGATCATTTAAGATACCAGGCATCAAACTTTGTTAGCCCAGCTTTAGATTCACAACATGTTTATGGCAAATTGTTGCCAAGCAAAGTTTCCAAAACAGTATGTCAACCAACAACTGTTTCTGAACCCGCATACACAAATGTTGCAAAATGTGCTTCTGTGGATTTGCAAAAAACAGAAAGTGTGTCTACTATGGAAGGGAGTGAGCCAAACGATTATATGATTGTGATTGTAGCTGCTGGTATCTTTATACCATGTAAAGAAGGCACTGTAGGGGAAAATAACCCGCATCATTTTTTGCATAATGATGTAGAATATGCTCAAGTGTTTAAAAAATTGACCAAGAATTAAGTACTTTTATTTTGATGTTTTAATTATAATATACACCCTGGCCAAAAAAAAAAAAAAAAAAAAAATACAAACCTTTATTCAGTATCGAACAGGCCACCTTTGCCTCGAATAACAGTAACTGTGGGTATGACATGGGTTCAATAAAGGTATTTTACTGCATTTTGGTTAATTGTAACCATTCTTACAGCAAAATATCACATAGCTGTGACAGAGTTGAAGGAAGAGGACATCGTTGCCAAATAGCACTCTCCCTCTCTCTCTCCAGAATATCCCACACATTCTCAATAGAATTGAGATCATGGTCATCACCTTGGGGATAAAAGTGTAACATTGTAGGGTGCAGTCGATCTAATACAAAATTCAGGTATCTCCTGGATGACATTTGACCTTCCACCAGTATCAATGTACTCAGTCTGTGCCAATAAAATATTTCCCATACCACCTCCAGACACTTGGGTTGTCTTAACAAGGCAAGCAGCATCCATTGCTTCATGAGGTTCTCGTCACACTCTCTGCTTATTATCAGTGCAAAACAGTGTATCGTGATTTGTGTGACCACATGACTTTCTTCCATTGTTGCACTGTCCAATCATAATGTTCTCTGCACCACTGCAAGTGGATTCTTCTGTTTTCTCTGAAACAAGTGGCTCCTAATAGGCAAGTGACTACAAATACCCAGTTTCTTCAATTCCCCGTGCATAATATGGGTTGAAATAGGGTGGTTATGGGCTTTATTGAATTCAAATGTTACTTGCTGCATACTGGATATCCTATTTTTCTGTACATTCTTCTTAAGAATATGATGGCTTTGCTGTTAAAGTTGTTTTTCTGTCACATTTACACCTTTGAGATGTAGAACCACTTGCTTTCCAGTCATTAAAAACCTTTGAGATGGATGTGCTTGAGAAACCAGTTATGTTTGCTACGTTTCTTGAATCGTGGCTCCTGTTAAAATGTTCACCCACAGTAAGACCTTTTTCAAAGTCTGATAGATTTTTTTTCTCTCCCCATTCTGGCTTCAGATTTAGCTGTCAAACAGCCTGTGCAGTCTGTGTACTCAATGAGGCAATACATCATATCCACGTGTCCCACTTTGCTTTGAATTTATTTACATTTCTTCTGTCTGTGACAATCTTATTACAAGGATTCGTATTTATTTTGGCCAGTGTATGCATTTAACTATCCAGACTGCCCAGCCATCAAGAATTTTTTTTTAATTATTAATAAATTAATTATTATTCCTTGCCACAAAATTGTGAACAAAGTGCCATTTTGTTTTATTTAAAACTCTTTTACTTGACTGAAAAATAATCCACTTTTTTTTTTTTCAGATTCAGGCTTGTACTTTTTAATGCACTGTTTTTATAAGGTTCTTAAAAATGTACTCCACCCCAAATAAATTTTTAAATTGAAAATACAATAACCATAACCTGAAAAATGCAGAAAGACCAAGGACATTAAACCTCAGTGACATTAAACATGTGATGTGTCTAAAAATTTGATGTGGTGAATGATTTTTAAATAAATGGGGCATGGCTGTTTGAGTGGTTTTGTTTTTGTTTTTGCAAGGACTTATTACAATTTTAAACTTGGAATATACAGGTAAATATTTAGAATCTACATGTGTAATTTAAACCAAAGAATTATAATTACTTATTACTTTATAAGAAATACTTTTTTTTAAAAGAAAACTTGTTATAAAAATATAAAAGTGCAAGAACAAAAAAAAGTTTTGTTCTTTTGATATAAACTTGTTATAAAAATATAAAAGTGCAAGAACAAAAAAAAGTTTTGTTCTTTTGATATAAACTTGTTATAAAAATATAAAAGTGCAAGAACAAAAAAAAGTTTTGTTTTGCATGAATTCCATAAATGCAATATATTGCATTTATGGAATTCATGTAACGGTACTCTGCTTCAAATAATTTGGATTTGGATTTTACGTTATTTTGTTGTTTTGTAAAAAGCAAACTTTATGAAACCAAAACAGAACACGATACTACTGCTTTTGTTTATATTTCACTAATGTTCCTCTTTAATGTACTTAGAAGTTATAGTGATGTTGCTTCTAGTCGTTTATTTAAAGTTTTGTTGTTATAGAAAATTTAAGAAAACTGTGCATTTACAGTTTTTGGCATTAACCCCTGGCATGATGCCGTGAAGGATATTGTAGGGTCGTGGTACCTGCGTGTACCGATGAACTTTACAATAAAGATCTTATTTATAACTTGGTATCGTCTGCAGTATAGTATCGTGGTCTGCAGTATAGTTCCATGGTCGGATAATAAACATAACCTAAACCAAAAATCTAAGCCCGAAGACGTATTCAACAGAGAAATCCGAAATGTAGCCAATTTATTTAGTTGTTTGTATTGTTTGGATCTATTTTAATAATTATCTCTTTCGTTACAATAAACTAATTAAATACTTCAGTGGGTAAAGTGTTCTGATTAAACCTACTTAGAGTAGTAATTCCAGATAATATCCTTCTCAGTCTTTGTCAGAGTTTTTAGGAGGTGAAGTAAGGCTTCTAGTTCTAACGGACAATAATGTTTTCCATCATAAAGCACAATTGGCAGAGGACTTTCTTCAATGAAGATATTTCCCAAATGGAATGGTCACTGAGGTCTCTGGATCTTAATCCCATTGAGTACCTATGGGAAATCTTAGGGAGCAAATTTCGAATCTTCAACTACCCAACTGAGCTTTACACAAGTAACGAATTACATTTCAGGAACACCAGGCTTCAATATGACAGTACTTCCTCACACTCTTATTAACAGAGTGAGAGCCAATTAAGACATGGGAATTTATCCCCAACTCACAAAAGGGGGGAGGGGATCAAAGGGTGAAGTGAGTAATTACAGACCAATAAGCAAGACCTCTAATCAAGCGGAAATAATGACGTCACTGATTAAAGAAGTGGTGCAGGACCATCTTGACAGGAAAGCAGTTATATTGCAATACAGCATGGAATTGTTAAGGAGCGATCTTGTCTGACTAATCTAATTGAATACTACAGTACAACTTAGTAACAAATTAGTTAGATGCAAGAAATAATTTCGACATCATATAGATTTTAGTAAAGTTTTTGATACTGTTGCACATAACAGATTGCTATACAAATTGGAGCTGTTATTGTTGTTGAAGGGTTTTAGGCCATCAGCGACTAAAGCCATATTGCTCAGTGTATATTGTCTGTAAGCGCGTTGTGAGGTCGATTTTCTGTTTTCTGGACAAAAAAACCCTAGTTTCCAGGAGAAAAACCATCCAACCCTCGCCTGAGACTGACTGGCTAACTCATCCATGTTGTGAAAAAGGCCTATAAAAAATCTGGGAGCAATTTTTATAGACCTTTATATTTTTTATGGGCCGGAACTAGAACTCAGGTATTTTCCACCCGGTGTGGGAAGGACGACGATTCTACCAACTGTACTCCAGTTTGTACCCACGAGGGCACAAACTGGAGTACTGTGATATTAGGAGCAAGTTACTGCTATGGATAAAGGGATGTGTGTGTGGGAGAAGACAGAGAGGGGTTATCGATGGGTACTGCTCTTCTTGGAATAATGTTATTATTGTAATTTACAGGGTTCGGTGCTGAAACCATTATTTTTTTCAATACTTTTAATGTTATTGATGACTTGATATCGGGTTTAATGTCTCAGTTTGCAGATGAAAGGTTGGCAGTTTCACAGTTATCAGCGTTAAACAGCGTTCACAGTTAAAGGTTCACAGTCATCAGCGCGTGTTACCGCAACAAGATTTAGAAATATTAAGCAGATGGGCTGAGAAACGGCAATTGAAGTTTAACATATACGAATGCAAGGTATACTGAATATGGTCGTGGCTGAGTTAGTCGGTCTCAGGCGTAGGGAGCAAGGTTTTTTTCCCCAGAAACTGGGGTTTTTCGTCCAGCAAACAGAAAAATCGACCATAGAACACGCAATTAACAGACATGAGACACAGCACGGCAGATGAAATTAATTATTCAGGTGGCCTAAATATAATAGTTTGGTTTTTTTTTTTTATACTGAATATGGCTAGCAGTAATCCCAAAATAACATACCAACTGTGTGGTAGTACAGTGAAGATAGTGGAAAACGAAAAAGGGCTGGGATAATTGCGGAGTCAGTTATGAAGTTCTCTGAATAGTGCAGGCAGGTTGCTAGGACAGTTCATGGAGTTTTATCAATGATATAAAGGAATTTTGCCGGCAGGGAGGTGATTATCCCGTTGAATAAGGCAATAGTTAGGCAACATCTTGAGTGCTGCATACAGGTCTGGAAGCCTAATTTCTGGACGGATGTGGAACTGTTAGAACAGGTGAAGAGAAGAGAAGAGCAACCAGAGTAGTGAGGAGAATTAAAGGGTGTGCTCTTACCAAGAAAGGCTTCAGTTCTGCAAGTTTCAGCGTCTGGAGACTAGGCTATTTGCTGATGGCATCTTTACCCTTGCTCAGACAACTAAAATGAGGGGGCATAAATTTAAATTGAGGAAAGATAGCACACTGCATTCCACCTTCCGGTTTTCCCCCACAAACAGTTTCAACTTCTCGAATATCCACCTTAATTCCTTAAATGCTGCTTTCCGTGGCCCCGGGTGCCAAGCGATTGTGACTGAGCGATTTATCTGTGCCTTATAGTGCGATTTCCAAAAAGTTATATATAGTTCTTTTGCGTTCCTCTCGTTAAGTAATCTATTTATTTTATAACTGCTCTTGCTACAAAAGTACCTGTACAGAGCAAGAAAGGCAAGCCACCTTTCTTTTTTCATATTCTTATTACTAACCCCCTACTACTTCTCGCTTGGTCACACCAGGCACTGCTCCTGCCTCCCCGTGGCGGGGCCGGAAACCTTGGCAGAAAAGCTCATCTGCCAAGGGCGAAAAGGAGCAAAGATGGAGCAAAATGATTATCCATCTTTAGAGCCGACAAGCTCTCGGCCACTTACTGAAATTGATCATGACATTTCACAACCCAAGAGGTTGAAAACAAATTCAACAACCAAAGAGTTTCCTTCCTTTTTAATTTTACATTCACTTTCAGAACAACCTCTCAGCAAATTATCTCCTTTCCTCATCCAGAAACACCTGGAGAGTATTGCAGGTTCTCCGAAGACTGTGAGAAGGCTGCAATCTGGAGACCTTCTTTTAGAAACAACAAAAAGTAAACATTCAGAGAAACTCTTACAACTTTCAAATTTTGCTGGGATACCAATTAAAGTATCTCCCCATGCTACCTTAAATACATCCAAAGGTGTGATTTCTAGTTGGGATTTGTTGAACGTGACAGAGGATGAATTAACCCAAGAACTTCAGGATCAAAATGTTATTGCATCAAGAAGGATCATGACTAAAAAAGACAATAACCTTATGCCTACCAGGAATATCATTCTTACATTTAATTCCCCAAACCTACCATCAACAGTAAAAGCTGGCTATCTACTTTGTTGTGTTCGCCCGTATATACCCAATCCCTTGAGATGCTACAAGTGCCAAAAGTATGGTCACTCTCAGACAACATGTAGAGGAAACCCAGTTTGTCCAAACTGTGGATCTTCCGATCATACTCAGTCTGAATGTTTGGCGACAGAAAAGACATGTCCCAACTGTAACGGTAACCATCCTGCATATTCTAGAACTTGTGAGAGATGGAAAACTGAGAAACAAATTGTTAAATATAAGGTTGAGAACAAGGTAAGCTTTCAAGAAGCAAGGAAAATAATTGCTCCTACCATGCCCAAACGTACCTATGCAAATGTTGCACAAAAACAACAAACAGTATCCACTCAAACTGAAGTTACCGTCCCCTCAAACATATCAATCTCTGACTGGGCTCGAGCTGTCCTCTCTCAGCAACAGTCCAGTAACCCCAAGCATTCAGATCAGGCAAGTAACACTCCTCTTACAATACCAGCGACATCTCCTACTCTACCGGAAGATCCAATATTAGAAATTCATGCCGAAGAAGAAGAAATGGACACTGGTCGGCCAGTTTTCCTAAAAAAAGATAAACAAAAATTGGAACGTCATAAACCAATCACCTTCAAAAAGCAGTCAGATACATCTCAAACAATTAAACACAAATAATGGCCATCATTGTACAATGGAACTGTAGAGGCTTTCGTTACAACACAGATGATATCCATAATCTAATTAACCAGTATTCTCCAGTTGCTCTCTGTCTCCAAGAAACTTACTTAACCTCGCAAATTTCTCCATCGATAAAGAACTACTGCCTTTATCGAAGAGATCGCAATACAGCAAATACTGCCCACGGTGGTGTAGCAATCCTGATAAATTCAAAGATCCCAACAAAGCATATCCCACTTCGAACTGAAATAGAAGCTGTTGCAGTTCGTATAACTCTCCATATTGCAATAACACTAGTCTCAATCTATTTACAGCCAAACCATACTTATTCTCTAAAAGAACTTGAAGACCTCCTCATACAGATACCTCCACCTGTCTGTATATTAGGGGACTTTAATGGGCACAACCCCCTATGGGGTGCTTCTAAATTGGATACACGTGGTCGACTCATTGAAAGACTTTTAGATGCACTAAACCTCACCATACTGAATACTGGCACGCACACTCACATACAGCTCCCAACTTGAAATAATTCTGCAATAGACCTTTCCATTTGTTCTCCAGTACTTGTCCCGACCATAGAGTGGTATGTTATAAACGACCCCATGGGCAGTGATCACTTCCCAATCGTATGCAAGGTATTGATAGCACAGACTCCTTTAACTAAACCCTGCAGGAAATGGAAATTTACAAGAGCAAACTGGGCAAAATTTCAGTCCTCTATCTCTTTCGATGAGAAAAAAATCCGTTTCCATCATATTGATGATGTGACAGACTACATCACGTCGCATCTCTTAAACGTGGCTAAAGATACAATACCATTATCAAACCCACCGGGTCGAAAGCACTATAATTATTGGTGGAATGAGGAATGCACCAAAGCAAAAAAAGCAAAAAATAAAGCGTGGAATTTGTTTCGGCGTTATCCAATCACAGCCAATCTGATAAATTATAAGAAAGTAAGGGCAAAAGCACGTTTCATACAGAGGCAAGACAAAAAAGAATCCTGGGCTCGTTTTGCATCAACAATTAACAGAAATACTGACAGCAAATTAATCTGGAAAAAAATTAGACAGCTTTCTGGCAAGTTTCCAACCATACCCTCTCCAGTCCTCTCATGGAATGGGCGAGATTTAACTAGTCCCTCGGATATAGCTAACGCTTTGGGCAATACTTTTGCTGAGATCTCGGCAACATCAGCTTATACTACATCTTTCCAACGAATTAAAAACAGTCGAGAACGGTATTCTATTAACTTCCAAACTGCCCTCATTCTGCCATATAACAAACCTCTACAATATCCTGAATTATTGCATGCCATTAAAACAGCTCGTAATGGTGCCGCCGGACCAGATGGGATCTATTATATCATGCTGCAACATCTTGATGACAAAGCTTTGCGCCTCCTCCTGGTCTTTTACAACCGTATTTTTTTAGAAAAAACTTATCCAGCTTCTTGGCACCACTCTATTGTTTTGGCGTTCCTGAAGCCTGGAAAAGATCCAACCAATCCCCATAACTATAGACCTATATCTCTGTCAAGCTGCCTCAGCAAAATCCTTGAAAAAATTGTCCACAATAGACTCGTCTGGATCATAGAGTCACAACATCTCATGAGCAATAGTCAGCATGGCTTTCGACAAAACAGATCATGCTTAGATCTCATGATCAAGGCTGAATTTGCCATTCGCAATGCGTTCGTTAAACACGAGCATCTGGTTATGGTTACTATAGATATACAGAAAGCCTTTGACACCACCTGGCGACATAGCATACTTAGTGATCTTTATTCTCTCGGTCTACGCGGAAACCTTCCCATATTTGTGCAGAACTTCCTATACACTAGATCGTTTCAAGTAAAATACCAAAATGAGCTCTCTACAACTTTCATTCAGGAAGAAGGTGTTCCTCAGGGATCTGTGCTGAGTGCCACTCTATTTGCTCTTAGAATAGATTCCATCACTAAACAGCTTCCAAACACAGTTGAGTCATATCTTTACGCGGATGACCTCTCCATTTCCTGTCATTCCCAAAGCATGAGATCAATTGAAAGGCAGCTTCAGATATCACTGAACAAAATACAACAATGGGCCAACCTTAACGGCTATCGACTCTCACAACAGAAAACAGTCGCCATCCATTTTTGTCGACAACGCAAACTCCATCTGGATCCTGAACTCCAAATTTCCAACTTCTCCATCCCAGTCAATAGTAACATCAGATTTCTAGGATTAATCCTTGACAACAAATTAAATTTCTTAGACCATATTAAAAATGTACGTACTTCCTGTTTAAAAAAGTTAAATATACTCAGAACTTTATCCGCCCTAACATGGGGTGCAGATCGCACCTCCTTACTTCGGCTATACAGGGCATTAATCCGATCCCGTCTTGATTATGGTGCCCCTGTCTATGATTCTGCCAGAGCAAGTGTTTTGCGCTGGCTTGATCCAGTTCAGCACAGCGCCTTGAGGACTGCACTTGGGGCTTTCAGAACATCACCAGCACATAGCCTCTACATTGACGCTCATGAGCCCCCGTTAACACTACGTAGGAAAACACTGCTACTGAAGTATGCTGTCAAAATACAAAGCTGTGCCTCGCATCCAATTCAGTCATATTTATTTAATCCACCACTAGAAAACCTCTACAGAAGTAAGCCTAGTATAGTAAAACCAGCTGGTCTTCGCCTTCTTGAACTGATGCAAGTTTGGAAAGTTCCCATTCATTCTGTACAAGAAGTAGTAACATGCACTCAACCACCATGGACTCTTACTCCTCTATCCACCTGTGACACTTACCTTTGCCAGTGGGGAAAAAATGTTCTTCAAGCATCAAATGTGAAACAACTTCATGCAATTCACACTCACAAATATTTTGACTTTTCTCCAATTTATACAGATGGCTCTAAATCTAACTCAAATGTTGGAGCAGCAGCAGTGTTCCTAAATACCACTATTTCAGCAGCCCTTCCACCTGAATTCAGTATATTCTCAGCAGAATTATATGCAATTAAACTAGCCTTAGAAAACCTCTGTTCTGACTGCTCACTAAAATTTGTTATTTACACTGATTCCCTCAGCTCAATTATGGCATTATCTAACTCCACAGATAAAGTTCACCCTCTTCTAAATGAAATTAGAAGATTATTACTACAGATTGAAGAGCGCCACCAAATGATCACCTTCTGCTGGATTCCATCCCATTCTGGAATTTCTGGTAATGAACTGGCCGATAAAGCGGCAAAAAATCCATCTACCTTAGATTTAACCACTATCCCTGTTCCAGCATCAGACTACCCACAAATCATTCGTGACGCATGCCTAACAGAATGGACAGCACTCTGGCACTCTCAAACACATAACAAACTTTTTCAATTTAAACAGGATCCTAGAATTTGGCGTTCCAGTGTCCGTTCATCAAGACGAGAAAAGGTACTCCTTTCAAGATCAAGAATAGGCCATACACATTTGACTCACCTTCATTTACTCACAGGAGATGATCCACCACAGTGTCCACATTGTTTTCTAAATCTGACTGTGAAACACATTCTCATCGAATGCCCACACTATAATCAAGACAGAAATACAACCCTGCTATCTTTGGTTAACCTTCGCAAACCAATAACTCTAGAGAATGTCATTGGTGACAATGCAAATATCCCTGAATTTTTTAATTTTCTGAAGAAAATTGGAGTTTTTAGTCATTTCTGATTTTTGCCTCTTCTTACATAAGAAGAAATTCTCATATATTATTACAATAAAGGAATAGGCGCATTATAGCCAAAGCTGCTTATGCGCCAGAAAACCCCCACAACAACAACAACAACAAGCTGCTTTCCGTGTATTACTCCAGTGGAGCAAAGATAACTTGGCATATTTCAATCTATCTACTGGACCTATGCTTATCTTCGATGACACTTAGATTTCTAGACAAGACTATATATCTCTATTAGGGGTTACTCTGATTTTTAAACCCCCCCCCTCTCTCTCTCTCTCTCTCTCTCTCTCTCTCTCTCTCTCTCTCTCTCTCTCTCTCTCTCTCCCTCCCTTAGCTTGTGCACATCACAAATATTGCTTCCTTGGCATCTAAAAAAATGAGATTCCATTTTCGATCGTAGCTTAAAAAAACAATTAATAGCTCTGCACAAATATCAAATCCGCCCTACTATGGAATATGGTTCCCACATCTGGGACGGTACTCCTAAAAACCTCTCTCACGCTTTTAAGTTCCATTTAAAAGAGTGCAGTGATACTTCTATGGGCACCGTTCTTCTGAGTTGGCATCTCTAAATCCTCCCTTCTCCTCCAAACCAGTCTGAACAGGTGCTACAACCAGTCAGCATCCATATACCATACAACTTCAAACTAACAGAACCAACTTTTCTTTTCCTTATTTATCTCTTTAATTTCTTTTTTCTGAAACAATCTCTCTACACATGTACACTGCACGACAAAGTTAACAGAACACACCGAAAACGTGATGCAAATCGTACAGTCTGCAATGAAGCGGGACAAAATTTGGCATGGTGGTGTACCATAAAATAGCGATGAAATGAGGAGAGAGAGAAACTTCGCATAGGAATAAGGGACATTTATAGGGGTTGTATAAGAATTACCAAAGAGGTCACATTACACAAGTCGATACAAGATGCTCGAAAATAAGGTCACATGACATCTGTACGACATATGATCCCCTTAAACAGCTACACAGGTCTGACAGCGGTGAACTATGCAAGGTATAAGGTGTCTATCAGATTCTGTGACAATTCTTTCACAACGCAGACCTTAGCCCACCAATTGACCGAGGAGTTGGCTTTCGGCGTGCAATACGACGTCAAAGAGCGTCCCACGCATGTTTGATCGGATTTAAATTAAGTCCGATGATCGTGCAAGCCACAGCAATCACCTCGGAATAAAAAATTAAATATATAACTTTAATATTTTTTTTTATTTATAAATCATTTACATGGAAGGCTAAAATCACATTTAATTTTAAAAGATCACAAATACAAAATTAAATTGAAGTTCAAATACAAAATGATCCATGGGATGCGCGAGATAATCCAATTTTGGAGACCACTGCGCTAGAGTAATTCCTCTTAAAAGATATTTACGTAATTGCCAGATGACGTGACACGCAATAACGGATATACAGTAGCATAGTCCGATGAAGAGGTATTCTGTGTGCATAATAGCTGCGTGCATTGTAAGTGAAGGCATGTATTCAAAGACATGCTTCTCTATGGAGGATTATATTGCTAAGTTTATCGTATACATAAATAGCAATCCTCCAGTAATGTTCAATCACGGCTGCACAAATCCATGATAAATGCCAATCAAAATAGTCTGTTTTTTTTTTTTTTTTTTTAGAATTATTCAACTCTAGTAACATATCTCAACTTGATATTTATGTATCTGTAGTAATAAAACAGGCAATGACTTCACATACTTGCGAGAAGCAGAACAAATTAAGAGGAAATTTCGCAATAAACAAAACAAAAAAAAAAAAGGACTTTTGAAAATTTAATTCAAACAACAAAAAAATGAGATTCCTTTAATTTGATTTTATATTAGAAACAATGAATATTGACGAAAATCTTCCCAAATGCCATAAAGTTTTTTTTTTATTTTCAATTTTTTTTTTTTTTTCAAATATAAACGATTATGCTTTATATATATATATCGGTTAGAAATACGAATATAACGGACGGAGAGGAGAAAGTCATGAATGAATAATTTAATTATTAAAATAAGTTAATGATTTAAAAATAAAATTTAATTAATTAAATTTAAGACAATATTAAATTACGAGGGACTGGGCGTGGCTTATTATTTTATTATTGCTACTTTTTAAGCTGGGGATACAGGGAATCCCACAAATGAGTGACATAGTTAAGTTCCACTTTGACTAATAGAACCAACGTCCAATCAGAGAGCAGCATATTGGAAACTCTTATGGAAAAGCCATTCAGTAATAATTATGAAATTATTATAAACATCTCAAAGAATTAAAAACAAATCAGAAAAATTCTGATTTGTTTTTGACGTTTCCACTTACAAAAGCACGAAGTGGCTGACTGGATGTGTGAAGAAGAAGAAGAAGCAGAGAAAGTTTTTCTGCTGCTCCACTACTTTATTTTTGACAGAAAGTAGGTTTTGATTAAATGTGGATATGGTAACTTAACCGTCATGAAGTATCTTGGTGGAATGAAAATTGCTCATATCATGCAATATAGTATCAAAATTAAGAATAAAATTTTAAAGTTCCCCATTTTCAATTATTTCTGGCATTTTATTCCCAAAATCAAATTGATGCACTTTGTACACAACGCCCTGATTCCATGATTTTTGGAACATCCCACTTTTGGGATAAAATGATTTTATAAACTTGAAAATGGCGAGAGTAATAGTTTAATGTTCATATTTTACGTTTATAATGTTACTGATTTTCACAAGAGAATTAATAAAAGTTAATTTCATTGAACGTAACTGGTTTAAAAAATAACTTTTAAATTTTCGATATGGCAGTGCATCCAGTTAACATGGGGAGCCCAGAGCCGGATTTCCCATTAGGCACCGTGCCTAGAGCCTACGAAAGAAGGCAAAAGAAAAAAAAAAAAAAAAAAACCAGCAGTTTTTGAAAAGTTCACTATGACAAACGAAAAACGAGCTGAGAAAACATGTGCCCAATTGGCTCTAGGAGCTTCAATTCAACACGCATATGCTATTTAGTGACTGTTCTCGAAACTAGGAAAATAGAAGTGATGGTCGCTCCATCAATTGAAGTGGTTTATCATTTATTACAGTTGAAAACTTGGTCGCAGTCAACGTGTTAAAATAGCAAAAACATTTACCCCCCCCCCACACTTTTAGCACATTTCGGAATAAAAGTACCTAGGGCCTACGAACACCAAAATCCAGCCCCGAGGTGGCCAGTGCAATGTTGAGTCAGTTTGGTGTAACATGGGCACTGAGAAAAAAAAAAAAAAGAGATTAGGAATGTGTTATAAACCGAATGCCTGTGATGAGTACAACTGACAATTGTATGGAGAATAAGGGTGCGCCGGTAAATCAGAATGTCATATAATGGAGGATTTTAACTTTCCAGATATTGACTAGAACTTGTGGGTTAGTCACTGACACACTAGGACTTTTGTGGATTTATTGGCTGACTGTTTTTTAAAGCTGCATGTTAGAGGGAATAACAAAGAGCAATAGTCTTGATCTGATTACCAGCAGTGATTCTTCATGCATTAAGAATCTGCATATAAAAGATCCACTAAATGGCAGTGATCACAATGTATTCATGTGGGATTTATTTATAGATGTAACTACCATCAAGGGTAATGGGTAGAGTTTTGCTTTTGTAAAGGAGACTACAGCGGTCTCAGACAATTTTTAAATTCCATACAGTGGGAACAACCAATATTGTTACCATTAACAAATTCTTAATGGGAAACATTCAGGGAAATAATCATAGCAGTACTACGCTTTTCATACCAACTAATAAATTCAGTTCAATGATTATACCTAAATGGAAGTCAGATGAACTAGTGAGCCACGAAGCCGAGAGTAAAAAAAATAAACAAACAAATAATTACATTAGGGTCACCCGGAAAGTTAATTCATATACCCATATATGTATTGTGTCTGTAATTTGCATGAGTTCTCTGGTCGATTTGTCTCTTTTGCTAGACAAAAAAACCTGTTTCTGGGAGAAAAAAAACCTTGCTATCTACGCCTGAGACCGACTAACTCAGCGACTGAGTTAGTCGGTCGGAGGAACGTTGATGGGTTTTTTGATGGGAAAAAACCCATCAACGTTCCTCGCATCATCGACGGGATTCAAACCCGGGCCTCTTCCACCCGCTATCGAGAGGACGATGGCGTGCTACACGCGCAGACCGTGGGAGACAGTAAATAAAATAAAACAAAACTAAACATCGCGAAAGTTGCTTTAGCAGATAGTTATTCTAAGGCAAATGGTGGCGCCATCGGGTGTCACTCACGGGAACTAACACTACCACTGGACGTACGCCGAAGCTAAACAGGTTCACCTACATAGATGGATGATGTCGAAGAGAAATAATAATCACACTGCATCGAGTGTGGCGCAGGATAAAGCCACTCGCGTTCAGGCCTAAGGGAGAGGTTCCAAATCGAAAAGTCGGATATCACCTGAAGAAGACAGTGGAGCCAGTGATGCTGTTCCCATATGGCTACCAAAAGAGAAGGGCAAGACCATCTAACCCAAGCAACTGGAAGTGCTTCAGGTGCAACTGCGCTAGTGACCAAACAGAAAGGAAGAAAGTGCTAATTCATGAACTGGAGCATCGAAATAAATACGCTCACCATGCGGGCATACTACGAAATAACTAAGCTAGAGACCGATATGAGAGTGTAGAGGTCGAGACTACATACCAAGTGATTGTTACAATTCTCGGATATTCAGGTCAGCGATTAGTGGACCAGAGAAGGACCATTGTCACGAATAACCTGATAGCTCCTGCAATCTTGGAAAAAACAAGCAGGACGTGAGCCATCAACTACAAAGGACAAAGAACATGGACAACACGAACCAGAGGAGGAAGAGCAAAAAGAAATACAATTTGGAAAGAGACGAGATCATGATATCCAGAATAGAAGACGAGCGGAAGGAGGCCCTAACAGAATTCGAAGGAATGCACCCCACAAAAACCCGCGTGATACCGAAGCACAGATCCAATAGAGTCCTGTGGAGAGTCACAGACCACTTCAAACAGCAAATAATACCACATTACCTTGACAACAGTGATGTAATGTTGGACGCTATTTACACAGTCCTATACTGTGCTGCCATAGCAGCCACTAGGATTAATGGAAGAGAAAAGAGAGGCGAGCAGCAGAAGAACCGAAAAAAAAAGGAGGAACCGCAAAATTGGGAAAAAAGACTTCAGCAGAAGGTAGAAGAACTAAGAGAAGATAATCCAATTGACCCAGTACCAACGGGGTAATAGAAGTAAGAAATTGATTGGAAAAGTGAAGAACATCCTCAAGGGAGAGAGCGTCCACAGCAAACACGAGACCAAAATCAAAGAATAGGAGAATACTTGGACACACTGAAGCAGAACCTACTTGCACTCAGCAGAAGACTGCCGACACAAAGAGAGCTATCAGAGGAAAATAAACAACTATCTTCGATGAAAACCAAAGCCTTCTACAGGAGTTTCGGAGAAGATGGGAAAGTTGGAAACAGACCACCTGAGCAGAAGACGTTGAGCAGTTATGGGTAAACATATGGAGTAGCAAAGTAAGCAGTAACAGCTGGGCTCCTGGATAGACCAAGAACAGAAGAAAACCAAGGACGTACAAGAGATGAGAGTGGGAGATTCGGGAGGAAGAAGTAAAACAATCGATCACGAACTCCGACAACTGGCGAACCCCAGGAATAAATAACGTCCACAACTACTGGTACAAGAAGCTCACTTGCGTACCCAAGCACTTAGCAGAGCAATTCACCCAAATGATAAGGCAGTCTGCGCGCTACCACACTGATATCGTCACCGTCCTCCCCACACCGGGTGAAAAATGCCCGGGTTCGAATCCCGTGGAAGACGCGAGGAACTTTGATGGGCTTTTTTCACTCCGTGGCTGAGTCAGTCGGTCTCAGGCGTAGATAGCAAGATTTCCCCCCCCCCCAGGATCTGGGGGGTTTTTCCCAGCAAAACAGATAAATCGACCAGAGAACACATGCAATTTACAGACATAAGACACACAGCACGACAGATGAATTTAATTATTCGGGTGACCTAAAAATAATAGTTTTTTTTTTTTTTTTGGAATGATAAGGCACCCAGAAACAATCCCGAAGTTTCTCACTCAAGAGTGAGTTGTTGTTGGGTATAAGGTGCATTAGCGACTAAGGCCATATTGCTCCGTGTATACTGTCTGTACATTGCGTTGTTCTCATGTCAATTTTCTGTTTGCTGGAAGAAAAATCCAAGTTTTCGGGAGAAGAAAACCATGCCACCATCACCTCAGAAACTCAGCCACGTTGTGAAAAAGGCCTGTAAAAATTCCTAACGTCATCGACGGGACTCGAACTCAGGTCTTTTCCATCCGGTGTGGGGAGGACAGCTATACTACTAACTGTGCTATCCATGAAGGGCTCGCTGAAGAAATCAAGTCTGAAGGCTAAAGTGGCCAATCACCTGTCTCCCAACGTGTACAAGATCGTGACCATGCATAACCAAGAAGATATCAGACCAATTGGAGAGCCAGAACATAATGGTTGAACAGCAGAAAGGGTGCAAGCGGATGAAAGGAACAATTAACCATAGATGCCACAGTAATAGAACAAGCCTACATGAAGAGGGACAACCTGTACACGGTCCACATTGGTTACCGCAAGGCCTTCAACTCCGTGCCTCATAGCTGGCTAATAGAGACGATGAAGATCAATACAAAGTCAATCTGAGAGTAACAAACTTTCTAGGAGTAACCATGGCGAAATGGAGTACCACCATCAAGGTCGAGAACATTACAACCAGACCAATACCCATCAGGAGAGAAATCATTCAGGGAGATGCCCTGAGCCCACTTGGTTCGGTCTAGCACTCAACCTGCTATCCATCATGCTCAACAACAGCAAGTATGGATATAAGCTCAAAGGAAGCAAAAACCTGTACATTCTCTCCCACCTGATGTACATGGATAATATCAAGTTCTACGTGGCGACTGAGAAGCAACTCCAACAACTACTCCGGATCACTGAAGAATTCAACAATGATATCAAAGATGGAATTTGGTCTAGACAAATGCAAAACTCACGGATTGCATCATGAGAAATTAATCGGCCGAAACTACCAGCTGCAGGTTGGGGATGATGCAGGCTCAGCAGTAAGAGCACAAGGAAATCAAGGCCATCAAAGACTCAGAAGCCTGCTCAAAGCAAAGTTGAACGGGGGGGGGACACAGTTAAAGTCATAAACACCTATGTAGTCCCAGTGCTAACATACTCTTTCGGGATCATAGATTGTCCTAACACCGATTCTGGAGGATATAATGAGAAAGACAAGGACAATGATGACCAAGAGCTGCCAACACCAACAAAGTCAGCCATGGCGAGACAGACTATAGCTCGGAAAGAGGAAGAAAGTAGCCTAATAGACCTCATCGAGCAACAGCAAACAGCGATAGCTGACGTGAAGGATTACTTCCAGCAAAACACAGCAGCACTCTATTAGGCCATAAGGAAGATAGACAAGCAGCATACCCCACTCAACATAAGTGAGGAGTCCCCTCCCGCCTAGATGGCACAAACGAAGCAAGAAGTTGGGCACTCCATGGCAGACACTACAATAACCTCCATCAAGATCACATAGATAGAATGGCATGCAATGTATAGCTCACGAGCGGGACGCTCTTCTCCGAGACTGAAGGATTTGTGCTCACCATCCAATACCACGTAATCAACACTATAAACTATAGAAATACATCGCAAAGGAGCCCGGAGTGCTAGATGACACATGTAGACGATGCCACAAGGCCTCAGAAACGCTCCACACATCACCGTAGGATGCAAGGTTGTCACCCAGACTGAGTACTGTACACTCAGAGACATGACTAGGTAGCCAGGATAATATATCAGAAGCTTGAGAGGAGATATCAGTTGATCAAAGACAATGTACCGTATTACAAGTACGAATCTTAGGCAGTGCTAGAGACAACAATCGAGAACGAGAGTAACCTTGTGCAGGCGAAGTTTTTGCTGTTCCTGGAATAGAGAAGTTTTTTTCTGTTTTATTAGCTTCAATTGGCATATTAACTTATTTTCTAGAGTAATTTTATATTCCTAGTTACGATACTTAGTTTAAAGTTTAACTTAGACAGAGATTTTGTAGGTATTACTTAGTATCGGTAAGGGTATCAAATCCACGTGTTACAAGTTGCAGCTCCGCTGAACGAGAAGTTTTTTAGCCATATTTAGCCGCTTTATTGACCAATTGTGATATTAAATTATTTTCTATAAGTAGCTTATAGACCTAGTCAGGATCCTTGGTTTATTATGAATTGAGACAGCGAGATTTGGAAGTTAATTAATACTTAAGTGTCCGTATATTTGCCGTTCGTAACTTGCCGCTATTGTTATACGATACAACGTTATATCCCGAACTAGATAGCGTAAGCTTAGTATAGTATAGTATATAATATAATATTGTCAATTAATCAGTAAATCTATTAATCTTGTTAAACTTCATTGTCAATTAAATTGTACTTTTTAACTAAATACATATAACGACTTAGATTACAAACGTAACAAAATTAATACATAACTTGATACGGAAGTTATAAAAACGGAAATCGTACATAATACTCGATACTGAAAAATATATATAGCGTTATAACTGTGTTGGGATACAAGTTTAGGATTATAATTTTGTACTAAAATTGAAATTTTATTGAAATTAAATCGAAATCATAACTCAGACCACAGCAGCAAAGCAAAAGGCTCAAGCTAATGGGAGTGATGTGGCTCATGAGGAAACTGAGGGGGGTTTTTGCCCTCTGAATCACAGCCTTTTAAAATGCACTGCTTGCTTGATGTTTGTGGACAATTGGGTACGGGATGTCTTTGTGTGTGGCGATGTAAGGAGTGTAAGGAAATCTGTGGCGATGTAAGGAGTGTAAGGAAATCAGCCGACAACTCAGCGTTGTTATGGGTCTATATGAGAGCTTGAAGGACAGGGTGGATGCCCTCGAAGGATCTAAATTGAGGGGCCCACAAGCTCTCAGCTGCCCACATCAACGCCAGGCTTGCACTTGGTCATCACGCCACACAGCGGCAACCCCCAAGGCAGAATGCGCTGGTCCCACAGGAACTAGTAGTTGTTGGTGACTCTATTGTCAAGGAAACGGGAAACATGCTTTGTAAAAAGGATAAGTGGAACAGGACATACCATTGTCCTGTTCCACTTATCATCAACGTCATCAACCTTTGCCAGGGCCAAAGGTTGATGACGTTTAGAGCGGATATCACCTTTTAAGGGCACAAAAGGTGATATAGTTGTACACGTTGGTACTAATGATATTAAGAGTAGGAGACTGGCGGAATTACTTAACAATTACAGATCACCGTTGAAAAAAAAGCCGTGAATTAGGGTTGAATTTGAAAGTGTCTGCAATTCTGCCCAGACACGATAGGAGGGAGTATATGATGAGAACCTTGTCGATCAATTCGGCCCTGGAAAGATTGTGCAAGGTTCAAGGGGTAGAATTTTTTTTAGCCTGGTCTGTACTTGTTAACAAGGATGGGATACAATTAAATAGAAAGGGTGGGTGCAAGAATATTTGCTGATGCTATCTAGGCAGTGTTATGTGGGTCAGAAAACTGCTAGCTTGGGGGGGGGGGATACAAGAACTAATAGATTAACAGTAGCCACTGGTAGAGGTGAAAGTGATTCTTGCACTGCTTCTATTGGAATGAGCAGCAGCCCGGAAAACAAGATGCAGGATATTTCAGAGACTGCTGGGAGTCATTGCGGTACACGTAAACACATGGGTTGTGTTAGGGTAGCTAAGTATAGGAACAAGTGCATGTATACTTGCGTGTACACCAATCCTATGAGTTTGGTAAATAAATTTGATGAATTTGAGGTATTGCTCAAAACATCAAAGGCAGATATTGTTGAGATATCATAGACGTGGTGTCACACAGAAATAAGGAATGCAGAACTGGAATTTGGGGAGTACAATGTGTACAGAAAGGATAGACAGGACAGGAATGGAGGAGGGGTTATTAATGGCTATGCCATTAATAAGGCCAATTGGGAAATCTTTTGCTCCACGCTGCAGACCATGATCCAGGACCACAACCCTTCTAATGTTCCAGTACTGGACCCTGACCAACATCAAAAGCTCACAACAGAAATCATCATCTAGGCCTGCAATCAATCAATTAGAAAGAAACGACCAATGCCTAATGCCGTTCCCTGGTAGTCCCCAGATCTGGAGCACCTTCGCCGAACTGTACACTCGAAAAGAAAAGACTTTCAGAGAGCTCGTACTTCTTGGCCCCCAAATGAAGTCAACACCCTCCGTGAAGAATATCAAAGAGGCAGAAACGACTACACCTCCCTTATAAGGCAGCGTAAAAGATCATCTTGGGAACGACTCGTGAAAACGACTGGTAATACTGAATCCTGGGGGGGGGGGGGGTGTACCGCATCACCACCAACAAGCTCCCCAAGGGAAAAGTTACCCAATCCACTTTCACACCACAGGAAAATATGACATCATGGGAGCAATCTATGTGCAATATTCTGGACACACATTTTGGCACAGATACTAACCCTCTGACCGTACAGCAAGAAATATGCCAGGAAAACAACACCTTCTTCAACAATGCTGTAGATGACCAGTTTACCACCGATGAACTGCAGCAGGCTCTTACCAAAATGAAGGAGAGGAAATGTCCCGGACCAGACCTCATTGAACCCGAAATCCTACTCGACTTCTTCAATAAGTGCTTGTCCCATCGATCTTTCCCAGAAGAATGGAAAAACGCCGATGTAAAGCTGATCATAAAAAATCTTCCTAAACCGCTCCAATAACCATAGTCGTATCGACCCATTGCTTTTTTGTCCATGCTCTGTAAACTGTTTGAACGTCTACTCCAAGTACGGCTCCAAGACCATTACAACAAAGCCGGGCTCCAGTCTAACTTCCAGTTTGGATTTCGACCGGGGCGTTGCACAGAAGACATACTGCAAATGATCATCTCTGTAGTCTCAACTTCTAACCTCAAATACTACCTGCTAATAGCAACAGATTTCGCAGGAGCCTTCGACAGGCTCTGGTGGGCAAGTATTCTTTGCAGACTTAGACAAGCAAATATTCCATTAAATTTATACAAATGCATCCAAAACTACTTATCAAATAGGAAAATTACAATCTCCTCAATGTACCGAAGAATCACCAGGTCTATCTACAGAGGTTTCCCCCAGGGTTGTCCTTGGTCCTTTTCTGTGGAACATTGTCCTGGATGAGCTCCTTGGACTGGACCTAGGTCCTGTAGCTACACAAGCCTTTGCTGATGATGTCACCATCTCCACTGAGGCTGCAGCAGAGTTTCTCTGGAAGTCAGAGGAAACCAGGCAGTTCAAATCCTTCAAAACTGGGCAGCCCTACACAAGCTAAGACTCATACCAAAAGACACAATCCATTCTCCTGAAGGGATCACTGCAGCCTACTAGAAACTCCACTATCAAACTTCAAGGCCAAACCATCAAGTCAGTTTCCATGTTAAAACTACTGGGAACAGTACTTGACCCTAAGGCCAAACCATCAAGTTAGTTTCCACGTTAAAACTACTGGGAACAGTACTTGACCCTAAGCTCACTTTCTCTCCACATCTTGCACACCTCCATGCAAAAGTGAGAAACCACACTGCTCTCATTGCACGGGTGAGTTGTCGTGATTGGAGATTGAATCGACGCACCCTTAAGGTTCTGATCAATCAATCTTCCTGCCCTTCATAACGTATGGATCTGGGGTCTGGTTTCGCAGGGCAACTCTTTACAACAACAAACTAATCTGGGAACCATCCAGCGCACCATCCTTCTTACTATTACAAGGGCATGCTGCACAGTTAGCAACCCAGCCCTTCAGGTCCTTAAGGGCGTCCTTCCGCTTGATCTGGAGGTTATTCGAAGGGGCCTCCACTACTGTCTATCCAGGGGCATAACAGCAACTATCCTTGGACACTCCATCAATAACCTGAATGAAATCAGGCAGGAAAAGAAACAAATTGCTATCCTACTACTTCAGATTTTGCAGGACAGATGGACTGCAACCGACAAGTGCTCGATCACCAAGAAATTTACACCTTATATGAATGCCGTATTTCCCAAGTCTCCAAATTGGTTCTCTCCTGGTCTTTATACCACCTACCTCATTACCAGACACGGATCAATAAACTACAAACTAACATCCATGGGAATCATTGACAACCCCTACTGTGCAAGTGGTGAAATAGAAGACTGGAACCATCTAGTATATACCTGTCAACACTATGAGGACCTCTGCAGAATCCTGTTTACTCGTATACAAGATAACCCTCAAGGAAATGAACACTTATTCATCAAAGAAAAAAACTACTACTATGAGTTTACCAAGTTTGCACAAGCCCTCTTCACAAGACGGGGCACCCTATTGCCAACGCAAAATAGGAACACCCCAAACATCTGATCCTTACCTAACTGGCCAACCGATCTTAACCTGGATAGGATCAATTGGCCTACGCGCCACCTGAATCGTCATTTGCAATGTACCGCAGTCACTGCCGAAATAAGACACAGCTCTCTTGCTGTGTCTTATTTATCCTCCCCTCCGGATTCCCCTTTCACCTGATGGCGCTTATTGTTCCATTGATAACCTGGAGGCTGCCTTCACCTACATCCTCCATATTTCTAGCTATACCCTCCTTTCTTGCGTACACTCTGTACTTCCACGATTCTACCTTTTTTTTTTTTCTTTTTGTCTCCGTCCAGGAAGCTCTGGCGACCCTAGCCGAGACAAGCCAGAGAATAATGGGCAGCCTGGCTACTTCCTAGTAGTGTGTGCGGGCAACGTGGAGTCCCACCAGGGACCTGCTACCAAATGCCAGGACACACAACAGAACCTAACGCAATATGTTATATACAACAGAGAACACTTTTCTGGCATTTACAGTAGTACTGTATTTCTTCATAGCGAACATATGGCGCAGATATGGGAAACCACAGGTGACACCTGACCCTAATACTATGCATACTATGACTACCTGGGGTCGTCTTCTGTATCGTCCCCATTTTTCTGTCTTTCCTCCCAGTCTTCAGTCTCTCCCCCCCACTCTGTCTGTACGCGTAGGGCATACACCCTACACGTCCAAATTTAATTATGACAAAATTCAACCACGCTCACCGTATTTGACCTTTCCAACTCTAGCGTTATCTCCCCCTTTTTTTTTTTAACATAGGCCCTAGCCACTGAAATCTCAGGAAACTAGGTGGCAGGGCCTGCCAGAGTAAAATTTCAAACTACTGGGTACCTGGTCTGCCACCATGGGGAGTAAGTAAGGCAACATTTTGGGCCTCAGCAGCCAAATGACCAGATGAACAACGGTACATGACACTACACATGAGCAATTCCCACACACTTTTAAATCTCTGGCATTTCAAAGCGAACTGGTTCACCTACAATGTAAGCAAAGCGGAGATGGGGCCTGGTACCGTTTGACACTAAACATACTTTACACTTTTCTTTTTTTTTTTTTTACCTAAACATCATTGCTGACCAGGTACACCCTTTCATGGAAACGGCCTTCCCCACTGGCGGTGCCGTCTTTCAGCAGGATAATGCGCCATGCCACACCGCCCGGATTGTTTGAGAGTGGTTCGCCGAACATGAGGAAGACTTCCAGGTATCGCCCTGATCTCCGAATTCCTAGACATCAATCCCATCAAGCATCTGGGGTTTGTGTTGGAACAGCAACTCCGATCTGCGGCGTCTCTACCACGGACCATATCACAAGACACATTTAGAAATTTGCCGGGTACGAGCTGTTTTGGAAGACCAACATCATATTAGGTAGATGGTCATAATGTTTTGGCTCTTCGGTGTGTATTGGTGCATCGTAAGTTGTTACCGGCGCAAAGGTATATTCATTTAAAGATTTATTACTTTCCCCTTAATACCCCATTGCTTCCTCGTTATGCGAGATATCATTCCTATAAATCTTTTAATTTTATCACTTATTGCATTGATATGTCCAATAAATTTCATATGCTGATCTATATGCACTCCTAAATACTTTAAAGTCATCACTGATTTTTTTTTTTTTTTTTTTTTGATTTGGTAGTTGTTGGCGCATCGGCTTCTGTGGCCATATTGCACCTCCCAAGGTTTTTGCAGTACTTTGATCCAAGCCCGAGGCGGGAATCGAACCCGCGACCTTTGGGTTGCCGGGTAGGTACTTTACCCACTCGGCTAGCCCGGTCGGCAAGTCATCACTGATTGCAGACTGTACCCTCCTATCTTTACATGCTGATGTCTCCTTACAGATAATCTTCCGTTCAACAATAACTTTTTTCTCCCTAGAAATCGACAATCTGTGTAGCTTACACCATTCGTTCAATTCCTGCAATACCCTATTTGCTGTTCCTTCCAGTTTTGCTGTCGCTCCTCCTTTTACAATTATCTACGTTGTCTGCATGGGCAATCATGTGGATTGATTGTCCACAACTATGTGGACAAATTAGTGTTGGTTGAGGAAAGAATTTTATCCTGAAATTCCTTCCTCAATCAACACTAATGATCATTTGAGTGGACCAAAACGGATCCTTGTGGATATCCTTTAAATACCTTTCTTGTTACTGCTTCGTATTCCGAGGGTTTAAGAGTCAAAACAACGTTAACTACAAAACTGCATTTTTGTTTTGAGACAACTTTAGTTTTACTTTATACAAATAACAATGAATACCATGTCATTGAACTGTATCTTTCTGTGACTGCTGAATACGGTGCTGTTTCTTGTATTCTGTCTATCTTGTAAACTCCTCTGACCGTTTGGTCGTCCGGGAGTATAAACAGATAATTTATTTATTTATTTTACTTTACAAGTTAGCCTAGGTTATAAGCACATTTCCAGTAAACCAATAAAATGTCAAATGAATTTTTCTTGGTTAATTACAAAAATAATTTTGTAGTTAATGTTGTTTGACAATAAACCCTCGATTCGTTCTTAACTGTCACCAAACTATCTCTCAAGTAATCTATAATTACTTTATAGATTGAGAGGAACATTTAGCCTTCCTCAACATCATTAGAACACTCTCCGAACTGATCTTATCAAATACACCAGCGAAAAAATCTATATAAAGATTACAGTAACGTGCTTAACATTTGCCTCTTGTACTATGTTTTTTAGTCGTGTTAACGCATCTTCTGTTCCTTTCCCTTGAGTAAAGCCAAACTGCTTCCCTGAAATTGGAAGATTCTGTTCATTTTAATAGTTTATCCTTCATGCCAGCATTCTCTCATAGACCTTATCCAGGCAATAGGTCTATACATGAACAGAATACTGAAAATATTTTACCCTTACGCAATATGAAATTTATTTATATTAAGAAATGATTAAGAGAAGCAATTGAGACACTCTCAGCACATTTAATCACTACTGTAATAAAAACCAGGAAGTAATGAAAGGAATGCGAAGGGCGAAAAGTCAGATTGCTTAAAGCAAATAAGTATTTTAAAAAAAAGAAAGAAA
The DNA here is from genome assembly GCF_048544385.1 of Mastigoproctus giganteus. Taxonomy (NCBI): domain Eukaryota; kingdom Metazoa; phylum Arthropoda; class Arachnida; order Uropygi; family Thelyphonidae; genus Mastigoproctus; species Mastigoproctus giganteus. The sequence goes on from NC_143575.1 coordinate 63,480,404, forward strand.
GAATAATAAATAAAATAAAGGAGATAAGTTAATTTTAAAGGGGAGTTTCACATAGGCTCTCGGTAATTTTTTCTTAGAAAGTTTAAACTCTTTTTTGTAATTTAAAACCCGTCATGGTTACAGCAATCAGTCGAAAATTTATTAGGCAAGCTAAATATATAATAATCTCTTTGGAGTTTTTCATTAATTAGCAATATAGTAATAGTAATAGAGGCATGTGATGCAAGAAAGCAAGGGTATGAGCTTATGCAGCATCAGTCAAAAAAAAAAAAAAAAAAAAAATCACACAACCATTCCCTCTAAAAGTTTGTCCAGTTCCTTCTTGAATTTATTTAAGCTATTAAATTCTACAACGACAGATGAAAGTGTGTTCCAACAATTAAACACCCGCTGGCTAAAAGCAAATTTCCGCGCATCTATTCTACAGCTGTCTTTTCTCAATTTGAATTTATGCCCCTTTAGGTTCGTAATCTGAACAAGCGGAAGAATGCCATCACAGTGTGCTCAACGCATTCAAGGCTTTATACACCTCAATCAGATCACCTCGCAAGCGACTTGTCTCCAACCGCTGCAATTTGCAGAACTTAAGTCTCTCTTGGTAAGAGGACCCCTTCGTTCTCCTCACCAATCTTGTTGCCCTTCTCTGTACACGCTCAAGCAAATCTACATTCTTCCCAAAATGAGGCCTCCAGACCTGTACGCAGTAGTCAAGGTGTGGCCTGACCATTGCCTTATACAAAGGGATAATCACACCCTTTTCCCTGTTAGCAAAATTCCTGTATATCATTGACAAAACCCCATGACCTGATTTGGCAGCCTGTCTGCATTGCTCAGAAATCTTCATATCGGACTGCACAATTACTCCCAGGTCTTTTTCATTTTCTACCAACCTAAGTGCAGTAGCACACAGTTGGTACGTTTCGCTGGGGTTACTTCTACCCATATATAGTACTTTGCATTTGTCAATGTTAAACTTCAGTTGCCACTTCTCGGTCCATCTGACCAAATTTTCCAGATCCTGTTGTAGGAGCACACTGCCATTACTGTCATTAACAACCCTGCCAACCTTTGTATCATCTGCAAACTTTGACACTAATCCTGGTACACCTTCATCAATATCATTGATAAATATAGAAAACAACAGTGGGCCCAACACCAAACCCTGTTGGACTCCACTAATAACATTAGTCCACAGAGAGAAGCGTCCATTGATTACCACTCTTTGTCTTTTTCCACTCAACCACACATTTATCCATTGTAGCAACTTACCTTTAATACCATTCTGCTCCAATTTGTACAGTAGTCTTTCATTCGCAACAGTGTCAAAAGCTTTCCTGAAATCCAAGTATATAATATCAAAATTATTTTTTGCATCCAGTTCCTTTGTAACCACATCATCGTATCCAATCAAATTTGTGGGACAAGACTTTCCCTTGACAAACCCATGCTGTATCTGAATTATTGCTGCAGTCTTGTCTAGATGATCCTGCAATGCATCTTTTACAAGTGACTCCATTATTTCACCCGGAACGGAAGTTAAACTAACTGGTCTGTATTTACTCGTGTCACCCTTCGATCCCCCTTTGTGAATTGGGAATACATTTGCACATCTCAATATTGAAGCATTTCATTAATTCGGAATATTAGCAAGAATATCGAAGGCAAGTTAGATATGTAAGCATTGTGATACATTCACGCTAGTTCGATTATCATGTAACATACCAGAGGGGTTAAAACGTTTTGTAAACCTAACGTATAAGTGTTTTATAGCAACGTAACGTTGCTATAAAACTCGTGACTCTGACGTTTGGGGGTGCTGCGTCTTAAAGTTACATTAAATTGCCTTGGTCATAAGACATGTAGACATACACAAGTAATAATAATAAACAAGTTAAAAATACAAAACATTAACAGACGTGAACTTTTATTTAAAAACAAATCCATTCTTTGCTTTTTATTTGTTGAGAATAGATTGATAACTTTTTCATTCAAGTCTGGTGCACTGTTGACCAAGCTTTTCTCTATTGAAAGCATTGCTTGAGCATTTAGCCTTTCCTGGTTCATAGTGCTCCTTAAAAATATTTTTACAGTGTTCTTTTTAATGTCGATTGGCAGCGTTCGGGCTCTGAAGTAGTCATCGGAATGGTCAAAAGAACTTTTATGAGATCATGTCTGCTTTATAAAACTTGTAATTCCCTAAGACGTTTCTCTTTCAATCACGGAATATGCCTGAGTAGTCTCCCGTACCTCTTCCATGGACATTTTCGCACGAAAAATAAGAAAGTTCTTCTTGTTAAACAATTTAGCAGCAATTAATTGCTTTGTAAAAGATTATCTCTCACCTATGTCAACACTTATACAGTCGCATACTTCCTTCGCTTCAATAATGAGTGTTTTTGAAGAATTTTCACAGTACCCTAAATTCCTGATTTTTAGAATGGCATTCTTAAAGTTTCCTTTTTCATGTATTTTAACTGCCTCAATTTCTCGAGATTGAATTTTATTATAAATAACTTCCACGTGAGGCATTATCTGATGAAAAAGTTCTAACTAGAACTCGAATTTTTCATTACTCTAGATGTGAAAAATTTCAGTTGCTTCTGAAATCGCCTTATCTGCGTTTGCTGTCGCTTGTAGTTACTCCATGCACTTTTTTAAGATTTCAAAATTTTCATAAACGCTGTTCGTGTTGCATATATTGAAGTTCCGTATTGTAGGGAAGGTGGGCAATACGGCTATCCATATGCTTTCTGAGAGCAGAGAGGTGTTGTGGTGATCTTGAGGAAAATGTTGGTATCGACATGAGGTTCGAAAAGAATATTCTTGAATCTCGGATACTACTTGTGCATTTCTCATCGAGATTCATTTGGTGTGCATAGTAGTGAATAAACTGTGCATTTTTGTACACTTTTTATTTTTATTTTAGCCTGAATTCCCCATTTCTTGCCTTTTATCAAATTTTTGTACTTTTTATTTTAGCTTGAACTCCCCATTTCTTGCCTTTTATCACACTTGTGCCATCAAATGCTGAGCAACCAGTTTTTGAGTATTTCCTTCGAGGATTATGATCTAACTGATCTAGAATGCACTTCGATATTCCGTCTGCCGTTTGGTTTTCCGGAGTGAAAAAACCCCAAAAACGCCTCCATTCAGTTCATATCTCAGAACAATTACCATTTGTATATGTTCTGAAACATCTGTTGTGTCATCAGCCATGACAGCTACGAATGAAGCTTCTTTAATTTCTCTTATTTCATCTCTGTATATTTGCAGCAGTCAAGAATATCATTCTGAATAGTTTTCGAAATGCCTTTAAATGCTGCATTACTTTCTAAATGGTTCTTTAAATTGGAATCTAATGTACAGGCGAAATTTATTAATCCTTTGAATACTCCTGGATTTTTAGAATCGTCATTGTCTTTTTCGTCATGTCCACGTAAAGATATTTCAAACTGTCCACAAATTTTTTATCGCTTCTCGGCCTTTTGGCTAAGATCAAAGTTTAGTGTCCACAAAATTTAATGCAGTCTATTATTTTAGATAATACCTCACGATTCTTGGTAACTTTTCTGTTATGTTTGCAGATCGAAAGTCTGTAGGCCTCACTAAGCTGTTCTTATTTACGCTTCCTAAAAGCGATAGTGAAATCACATTATCAATGTTTCTTCGAACTCTCATGTTTTAGAGTTTTTTTCTTTCATTCTGTTTATGTTTGTAAAGCCAGCTTTTGTCCACGTTAAGTCACCTCCGAACAGTAAACATGGAAAACAAAACAATGCATTTTTAACTTTCAACCACAAGGCAACTTTTCCTTTGGTACCTTTCAGTTTTAAAACTGCGAATATATTTCTTATAATTACTTATTTCCCGCTGAGAAATTTGAATCTTTGGTGTGGGACGGCCTTCTTTTTTAATCGCATTTTATTCTTGGAGAGATAATTGTGAAAAACTAAGTTGTTGAAGCGATTTACTTCATGAGGAAGCATGGAGGCCATGATCGGATCAAATGTCACAAAATCGTGTGTCATAGAAATAACATTTTACTTACACCACCTGAAAATATGCCGACCGGGCTAGCCAGGTGGGTAAAGTGCCTACCTGGCAACCCAAAGGTCGCGGGTTCGAATCCCGCCTCGGGCTTGGATAAAAGTACTGCAAAAACCTTCGGAGGTGCATTATGGCCACAGAAGCCGATGATGCCCCAACAACTACAAAAAAAAACCCCTCATAATATAACTTCAACTTACCAAGTTCAAGCTCAAGCTCCATTCGTAATTAAGCTGTAATCACATAATTACACTGCTGAATGTTGAGTATTGACTGACGTAGCCCAGTGGTCAGGAGCGAGAGTGCATAGCACGCGTTCCTTGAGTGCACCGGGGTTCAACGGTGACTACGAAATACAATAAATATTTGTATTGACGATTTATTGTAAATTCTACTGACTTGGTTGTTGTGCCGGAGTATAAACAGACAATTTGTTTTAACACATATTATTTAGTTACTTAATGGGAATTCGGGCAAATAACAAAAAGACACCAACATTGTGGCTATACACCCATCATGGTCAACGATGAAATCTGCACAGCGTGTTTTGCAGTGACTGATTCGTTTCACCTAGAAAAAATTTATATTGGTAAGTTGCCAATGGCAACCAGATATTCACTGGAATGCAAAATGTGTCACTGCCTGGCACACAGTGAGGCCTACGGTTAATTAAACTTCAAAGTTGGAAACGATTTCGTGTTTTCATTCGTTTATTATTGAAATGATTACTGGAAATAAAGGATGCGCATACTATATGCGGGTTCTGTTAATAAAAATATTCATTGCATGGCATTGTTCTTCACAAAATTTCATATAAATTCGTTCACTGTATATCTAGATTTAAATAACTGGGGATTCTGCAGTCTACGGACGAGCTGCCCCTAGCAACGTTCCTTTAAGAAAACTGAGATGGTGGGCAGGGACTGTAGAATCGGAATTGGTCGAAAACCTTTCCAGAGATAAATAAAATAAAGTATGAAAATTTGGTGTTGAACTGATTTTTTTTTTTTTTTTTGACTTTTTGTGTAACGGCGAAACATTCGAAACAAACGCATACCACATTCATGCACATGTAGATTTCTCAAAGTGGGAACAAGAGGTGAGAACTATGGATTCGGAACTGAAAAGACTACTTTTTTCAAGAAATGTTGGGATACAGAAGATTACAGTGAGGAGAAGAAGGGGAAGACAATGGCCATCATCACATATGATATTATATTTCAATTCGCCTCCATTAGCATCTGTAATCGTGTGGATACAGAAATTATACTTTGCGACACATTACAATTATAGGCAGTCTCTACCTCAAATGGTCAAAAGATGTGATGTTCAACAGACGGTATCCCAAAAAATCCGAATTTTGGGTCTGTTCTCCTTGGAAGTTTTTAACGAAAGTAGTTTTTACTTTTGAATGATTAATAAAAATCTGATTACCAATGAGGTGGGAAGAAGAATCACAGCCACAGAAATAGCTACCTCACAAACATTTAATTAATTTTATAATTAATTATTGTTTCCTTAGAAAGAAGACATTTTTCAGTGGTTTGAATATATCAATTTAAATACCAGGTGGTTATAAAATAAGTTTCCCTATTCAGGAGACCCTAGTGTCGAAACGGTTAGAGTTAGCGCTGTGAACGGTGGGTATGTCATTTAGGGTATGGGGAAGCGATTTGTAAAAGAAAAAAAAAATTAGTTCAACTTTCCACCATGAAAAAACGGCGCTGCACATATGTAAAAGTTGTCATTTAGTTCAAGACATGCTGCTTACGCAAATGACATCCTGTCAGATAAAAGCAGAAAGGCCAACGCCACCGTCAATAATCATTATGGCTCTTACAAAAAAGGAACATGCTCTTTTAGTAAAACGGTTCTACCAGAATAATAGTAACACTGATGCAGCATTACGTGAATATTGAAAACGTTAGGGTTTGCGTAAAGGATTTTTGACGTCAGTGGTGCTTCGAAAACTAATAAAGAAATATGAAGCGACCGGGCGGGGAGTTAAGCGTAATTCTAGGCAGGGGACGACCACATATCAGAACGGAGGTAGTGGATGAAGTGGCTCTTGCAATGGTCAGAATGCGAAACACTACCAGTCAGTAGGGCCAGAGGTGCACCAAGAGACTTGACCCTTCCCTGGTCTACTGTATGTAAAGTGCTTTGAATAATTTTACGCTGGTTCCCATACAAGATTCACATAGTGCAAGAACTAAAGTCTTGTGATCAGCAACGCTCTACGTTGACTTTACTCTTACGATTTCTGACTCGTATGAAATTTGACGATACATGGGCTCGAATGATCTTGTGGTCTGACGAGGCACATCTTACTCTTCATGGGACTGTAAATGCACAAAATTGCCGAAGATTCTCATCCACCTGCTGTGCATGAAAGACCACTACAAAGTCCATACGTTACAATATGGTGTGGATTCACAGCAGTTTATAATCGGATCATTTTTATTTCAATTATAAAAATTATCGGACCATTTTTCTTTGAAAAATGGTCCCGTAAGGTGTACGGTAACTAGTGCATGGTACTGCGCCCTTCTGAGATCACATTATTCACGCTCTGCAAGAAAGGCAATGCTTGGAGACCGTAGTGTTCATGCAAGATGGTTCCCATCCCCATGTTGGTCAACAAGTGAAGGAATTGCTCAATTCAACATTCGGAAATGATCGCATCATTTCTTGACTTTGCGCAATTCTGGCCAACCCGACAGCAGATCTCAATCCCTGTGATTTCTGGCTATGGGGTTATCTGAAAGATAAAGTTTACCGTGGCGGCATACAGATGCTTGTCGATTTGAAAGCAAGCATTAAACAGCATGTAGCCAACATCCCCAATGAGGTGCTAAACGACACTGTGTCGCATGCAGTCCTCCGTTTTCAGAATGTCATCTCAAGTGAAGGAAAGCACAAAGAACAATATCTGTAGATTTCTAAGTTCTGATATTAAAATCTAATCCTAAGTTAAGTATTCCATCTCATGTTTACAGTGCCAATTTCTCCTCTGGTGGCGGAAATTTGAACTATTACAAATCGCTCCCCCATACCCTAAATGACATACTCACCGATTTTCACACTAGGGTCTCCCGAATAGGGAAACTTATTTTATCACCACCCCGTACATAAACTAAATGAAATACCCATAAATTCACATGGATATTTCAATGTTACCCATCTTCTGGACACGTAAATCACTCATGTCAATATGGGCGTGTTGCCCAGTGGCTATGGGATTAAATACCATATAAAATTTACCAGGGAGTTATAAGAAAAGTTTCTTATTTTTGAAACTGAAAACTAGGGATCAATCTAGCTAAAATTAGAAAAAATAGTAATTAATAAGGATAAATAAATAAATAAATAAACAAACGAAGTCTATTATTTCACAAGAGGGGACTTGTACACAGTATTTTCACGAATCGAAGGACCGCAGTATCAATCACGCCTGTAAATACTATAAATAGTAGTAGAGTTGCCTTAGCATTTATGGTCTGATGATGAAGATTCGAAAATAACCTGAAATATCACCAGCTTACAATTTAGTGTACAAATGGAACTTGTATTCTGAGTTTAATGAAACCTATTTTGTTAACCATTTCAAGTGGTACAATAGTGTCATTTATTATTATTATTATTATATAAATGGTTATAAGGGCGCTATTCAATAAAATATTATCATTTTTTTCCCACAACAAACCATTATTAACCATTCATATTTTGATGGTCCTTTTCAAGTAGTCCCCATTTGATGAAATGCACTTATCCAACATTTCTGCCATTTTTTTAAAAAACATGGTGGAAGCAATTTATTGACATGCGTTTGAGAATGGCCTCTGATGTCTTTAACAACTTCTGGCAAATGTAAACATTTTCCTCGCAGCTCCTTTAACTATGAAAATTTAAAAAAATAACAATAAAAGAAAAAAAAAAATCGCATCGTGTAAGCTGAGTGCGGTAGGGCAGATCAGGAACACATCTGACATTAATAGTGGCTAAGTACTCCATGACAGTATAAACAATGTGAGGTCATGCATTGTCGTGATGCAGCATCCACCCACGGTGTGCAGTTGTGGTTTGCGATCCGGCAAAGTGTGCACCACAGTTTTGTAGTAAAGTCCCTTAACAATGGTTGATTTAGCAAACCAGCAGTGATTATTCATGCATTATCACTCTGCAGATAAAAGAACCACTAGGTGGCAGTGATCAGAGTGTATTGATTTGGGATTTACTTAAAGATATAACTACCATCAGGGGTAAAGAGGGATTTCTGCTTTCGCAACCGGGAATACAGTGGTCTCAGACAGTTTTTAAATTCTATACAGCGGGACCAACATTACCAACAGCAAATTCTAAATGGTAAGCATTCAAGGAATTAATCTTGGAAGCTACAAGGCTTTTCTTACCAACTAAGAAATACTCTTCTAGGTACAGGCATCTGACATCTTCAGTTCATCTGGCACCCATTTCGATGTTAGATGAATTGATGAAATTTCTGGCAGAGAAGAAAAGTGCATGGAATGTATATAAATTATCGGGCGACATAGAAGCCTATGGTAGATACAAAGTAGTCTGTAATCAAGTCATAAAGGATGTTAGGCATGCAAAGGCAGATTACAAAATCTTTGGCGAAGGATGCAAAGAAAACCAGCGACTTCTTTATTTAAGTAAACACAAGGAAGATAATGAATCAAATTGGTCCACTCGATATCTATGGTTTGACTATTGATGATCCTGCTCAGGTTGCTGACAAACTGAATTAGTATTTTGTATCTACATTCACACATAAGGAATTCTTCACAGAAGGGGATGCCAGAAGTTTAACAAGGTCTAATAGGAAGCTAAATGATTGTGTAATAACTGAGAATAAGAAAGTAGATGGGGAAATTGTTCAAATTAAACATAAGAAAGGCACCTGGAGTGGATGGGATCTATCCAGTTATATTAAGAGAGGCGGCAAAGGAAACCCTCAGCTATAGTTGAGAGCATCCTTGGATTCAGGGGAAATCCTCGCAGACTGGAGATGTGCGAATACATGTATATCCCCAATTCACAAAGGGTGACACGAGTAATGACAGACATGTTAGTTTAACTTCTGTTCGGGGGAAAATAATGGAGTCACTGGTTAATGAAGTAAAGTAATTCAGGATTGTCTAGACAAGGCTGCAATTATACTCCAAACACAACACGGGTTTGTTGAAGGGAAATCCTGTATAATGAGTTTGATTGTTTACTATGTGGTCACAAATTAACAGGATTCAAAAAATAATTTTGATATCATATACTTGGATTTCAGGAAAGCTTTTGATACTGTTGCACATAAAAGACTGCTGTACAACTTAGAGAATTGTGGCATTAAAGGTAGGTTGCTGCTATGGGCTCCGGCACGATATTTTGCAAGGTGGCACGTGTGGGAATAAATTTTTGTTCGTCAAATTTTCAAATACATGCAATATCTTATATTTCAATAAATTAATGAAATTATTAAAAATTGTGTATTACTTCAAAATCCAAATGTAGTGCACTTGCACTTATGGTTACTGAGTAGTAATGAGAGGTGATATGAACAATGCAAATGAGGTGGTTTATTGGCAGAAATAAAGCTGTCTGGTGAGCGGAGAAGTTGTTGTGAGGAGGGAGGGATTTTCTCCGAGGAGTATGACGTCATTGGAGGGTGTGTTGAGTGGAAAAAAGAGTTTCCAAGAGACCTCGAAATGAGGCAGGGATGGCCAAAAACTTCTACACGTCAAGCCGAAGAATATTGTTATTGGGAGTTTTACGGCAGCTAAAGGCCTTATGAGCCAACCAAAGAATAAAAACATGCATGCAGTCCCTCACAACCTTTGTGCTTTTGATGGTTACTTCGTACTGTTTTCTTTTTTTTAAGTATATAACACCATACACAATCAATGATGTGTCAAAGATTTTTGTCATCTTTTTGGACTTGTTGAACAGTCTTCCTGGACTCATTCATTTCTAGCAGTTCCACTCCAAAAAATGCCATCGATGTTCGAGCTGCCCGAGGGATTCCTTCCTCATGATTTCCACAAGATTGACGTTAGACTATGAAGGTGCATTACTCGATCGAAAATATTTTAAACCAGAATTCATGATGAAAGAAACCCAGGTGGAATTCGAGTTATGGTACCAAAAGAAGTCATGTGAGACCTACAACCTGAAGTGTGAGCTCTTGGTATATGCCCTAGATGATGTCAGGGTATTGCAAGATTCTTGCAGTAAGTTTTGCTCTCTTTATAGAAGCCTCACAAGTCGATCCTTTCTGTCAATACAATACTATCGGCGGTGCATGTAGCAGGATCATTGCCAGAAACTTTTTAGAACGAAACACAATGGCAGTCCTGCCACCTGGCGGCTACATTGGTAGTAACACACAGAGTAGGAAAGCATTGGCTTTGATTTTGTGGCTGGAACAGAACAATATTAAAATTCAACACACTTGTTCACAGGATGGGGAGGTTAGAGTAGGGTTAATAGATGGGGGTTGTGGTGGCACAGCCTATGAATTTTATGGCTTTACTATCACGGGTGCAATAAATGTTTTTTTTTTTCTGATTTAACACTACAGACACAACGAAACAAGATGATGGGATTCCTGTACAATGAAACAATGGACCGTGTCTTATTAAGGCTCAAGAGTATGAAGTGGTGTCTATCTGGGAATACCAATTTGACAGCAAACAGAAAAATCACCCCACCATGAAAATTTGTTGCAGCTTTCACAATGCACGAACCACTTACGCCATGTAGCGCTCTCAGAGGTGGTAAAGTTGTTTTAAACTTTGCCATCAGGTGGCAGATAACAAGGAAATTCATTATGTGGATTTCAGTTTGTTCTATCTGTGGGTTTGCAAATACAGCGTATATTCCCTCACGGTCACCCTAAAGTCATTCTTAGTGACACTTATAGTCACAATGCATACTTTGAAAGGGTGGCTGCTCCCAAGAAGCAGTTTTTGCCAGTCTTCCCAATAAGCTCCAACAAGCTAGTGTTCCCAATATGCAGTGTTGCATATTGGGAACACTAGCACTATCGTGCAAGCAGATGTTTCCCATGTGTAACACCAGGACCGTAGCTTTACTGGGATTTGGTGTACGCCCAAGTTTTACTTGGCAATCGAGAGCGGTTATAAATGAATGAAATCTACGAAGTTTGGCAATTTGCAGAGAGTCATGTCTTTATTTAGTGGCTACATACACACCTTGAAAATCAAGCAGGAGGCATCAGGATGGCCTGAGAGGGGTCAATCCTGACACGTACATCTCTGACCTTAAAAGTAAAGAAGGTATAACTATGGAAAGGCAAGAAATAAAGGTGAACCCGGCAAAGAATGCACTTGTTAAAATTTGTTCACTCTGGGGACTCACAATGAGAACCAATAGGGTGAGCACAAAAGCATGTAACACTTACGAAAGTGTTATAGAGCTTTTCTTGGACAATACTGAAATCACGCACGAGGCCATGTTAGCATCGGAGGAAATAATGTTAGTTGGATTCGCCTCGACCGAGAGAACTGAGGATCCCTACTGCCAGGGGAATGCAGTAATTGGCTCCTTTATTGCTTCATATGGCCGCATGAAGCTCTACAAGGCTATGGCCCCTCTACACCATCAATTCTTTACTGTGACACTAAAATCTACACCAATAAACCTGGCAATGAAAGTCCACCGATCGGTCACTAGGTTGGGGTGCTCACAGACAAAGTAGGTGGAGATCACAACACTGAATTCGCTTCCACTGGTCCCAAGTCTTACTCCTTCCGGACCTGAGGGGGCAGAAGAGTGACTAAATGCAAGGGCATGACCCTTAATGCCAAGAACGTTAAGCTAATTGGTCAACTTGGACATTATGGCAGCTGCAGCAAAAGGCCATGTGAATATCTCTGTCAAAGTGCCATTTTCCATACGGAGAGAAAAATGCACTTCTCGTCTAGAGTCCTCCATAACAAAAAGGTTTGCTTTACTTTCACTAAACGTGTGGTTGGAGATGATACATGCACCTACCCTTATGGATATTTCCAAGACAATCAGTGAAAGGTTCTGCCTAAACAGCAGACTGTCAACATTAGAAATTCCCATGTTTTGACACCAAGCAGTCTTCAGTGGCTTCCCCGGTGACGTCTTTTTTCCAGATGTTGGCGAGGGCACCCAGGCATGTACCTTCACTTCCTGTCCCTGGCTGTCATGTTTGTAACAACCCTTGGGCGCACGGGGAGAAATGCAGCACCCCTTCCATGGTGGTGACCAATATGGCAGCCATTCAGCTTGGACACGTTATTTCCAGCTCCTGATTTTGTGTCTATATATGTGGTTTAAGTGCTTTGTTTCAGGCAAAGTGTATCAAGTGTTAAAGAAACATTAGCGGATTCCCTAGGTGAGACTATTTTTACATCTACTGGGTTATTTAGCAGAAACAAGCGTTTTTTACCTGTTCCCTTTGTTGGCAGACAGGTCATCATGCCGCTGACAAGGAAATAGGGAGGGTGACCAAATTCCCGGTCAACACGTTTGGATCCTGCATTTGACTTGTGAGGGAGCTTCCACCTGAGTGACTTTGGACTGTGATACTGTCCCAACATTTTGAGACTGAATGTGATAAAAAATTGACTATTTTGAACTATTTTGCGAAGAAATCATGACTATCGAGTCCACCCCCCCCTCCTCTGCCATAGACTTACAATAGACAAGCTACTGTACTGACCCGTACTGTGGAATGTGTAGTATTCTCCTCCGGCACAGGGATTAGTCATCTGACATTTATTAACTGTGACCTTGATTGCAGTTCACTATCTGTGAAGCGAATGTCCACGGGCATTGTACAGAAAGTATCAGTATCCTTCTGGGCCGATCTTGGAACAACCTTCCCCCCCCACTATTTTTGGAGGGGGACAATCCAAAAACTTACTGCTCTGCTGCAAGGCTAATAATTGCACTACAAACACCTAGCTAGTGTCACTCGACGTCCCTTTCATTCCTCTCTTGAATGAAAACAATACGGATTCGGTTATCCGAAGTGAACCCGATAATACGAAAATGATGGAAAAGGAAGAGATATCAGGAAATTCTGGAGCGCCTATTTTGCAGACAGCTCACAGTGATGACCCGGTCATAGTGGACTGCTACGAGGACTCTGAATCTACGCAATCTGGAGCTTCCGCCTCCAAGCGGAAGTACAATATGTTGTACCGAACACTGACAGGAAGACTCGCTCCCAAAGTGAAAACAAGGAATCCACAGACTGCCACCCAAAATGACAAAGCCTCAGGAAATCCATGGGATAAACTACAAGAGACCCCTATGGACCCAGCTCTCCCGGAAGGAACCGTCCTGGAGCAGTCCCTTGCTTTGCGAACTGCCCGGGAGAGCCTCTTTAAGGAGCCAACCAACAGGATTACAGCTGTTCTCTGCACAGAGATCGTCTCCATTTGGATGAAAATGGAGACCATCCTGGTGCAAATCCAGTTAGAGAAGTAAATTGCCACAGCAAAATTGGAGGTCCTCCAAAACAGTGGGGCAAACCACATGCTACAGCGCACTCCCACTTATTCACAGGCACTGAGGAACAACATCAACGCTACAAATGGAAACCGTCCTGCAGGTCAGGCTGGAATAGTCCCCAATTTATAAATTGGGGGCTATTCCTTCACATGGGTCGTTGTAATTTTGTAACAACTTGTTCTTTTCCAGACACCAGAACTTTATGAACATGATGCACAGGACTAGGTAGTTCTAGGCAGGCTTTATGATGTAGCTGGAACAGGATAGAATAGAAAATGATACAAAAGCTAGGGGTGTAAACATATCCACATCACCCTCGTGATTTTTTGTATATATTTTTTTCTATGTGTATCAATAAAAAAATCTTTTTTTGTAAATATTATGTCTGTCATTTCTTAGCTACTAGAGAAATAACTTTTTTAAAATTTATAACTAACCAATAATAGTTTTAAAAAAAATCTTAAACAGCTTTGGGAAGTTACTTTTCAAGAAAGTAAAATCGTTATATTTCAACATAGAGGAAAAAAAAAATTAAAAAAAAAACTTTAATATATTCTAGCAATATAAAAATAATTCATTTTCAGCTTGCAGAAAGGACTGATAGATGGAGCCACAACCTTGACCAGCTTATTGGGAAAAAAAAGTATTTCAGTCACCAAATAATATAATAAAAAAATCTGTTCTTTCACATTTTCATCAGCAAAGTGGACTTCAACTAATAATAACAGTATATATCTCTAATAGTATTAACACAGGAACCTCCAATCAGAGCAAATAGCATCACAATCGATATCAGTGTTGGTCCCTGCAAAGCAGAGGACCCACAATTCGTAGCGAAATGCAATTCAAAATTTTTTGATGTTACATTGCTATCTATAATAACCACATTTACACACATTCACTCAACTAAACATGTAGCCCTGTGGATAAAGGATGGCCAGTCCACACATCAGATTGAGGTTAAAACACCAGCAAACACAAAAAAAAAAAAAAAAAAAAAAAAGGAAAATATAAGAAAATACATGCAACACCATCCAGGGACTAAAATAAAAATCTAAGTACATTTTTTTATGGGCTTTCATCACTCCTTGCTGAGTTAGTCAGTCTCAGGAAAAAATAGCAGAGTTTTTCCACTTGGAAATCTGGATTTTTCTTCTAGAAAAATAGGGACTGACCAGAGAACAGAAAATTGCAATCTATGGACATAATACCCATGGGTGGATGAGGTTACTGAAATCTATAACCTCCCACCATTTCTTGTAACATTAATGATCCACGAGATCTTTAAAACATTTTTGTTTAAGCAGTTCATAGCCCCATTCTGTGCACAGCAGGGTGCAAACTAGATTTGCTACTAATAGACAGATCATATTGTGGAGGAACTTCACAAGGACTTACCTTGGTCTGAGTATTCTAAAAAAAAAAAGCACTGCTCGTACACAGAGCATATTTTTTACCCATGAGGGTCAGAAATTTACACACACCTAATCTAACTTGAAGAGACATCAGTAATGGTGCCTTTAAATTAGATAAAGCATGCTCAGTGGCAAAGCTG